>NW_027468685.1:6991952-7651952 GCF_046254945.1 Alosa pseudoharengus
TACGTCTGTGGTAACACAAGTTGAAGCTGCTGTTTTTCCTGTATTTATTATTATTATTATTATTATTAATAATTAATAATATTGTTATTATATATTATGGGTCGAATGTCTTTTTTAACATTTGGTTTGTTTGTTTCTTATACATTGTTGAGTCTGTGCACTGTGATGCTTTCGCGGTAGTTTTTTGACCCATGGCCTTTGAGAACATGCCTAAAAAAATCCACAAATGGTTTGTTTAAACGTTTCAGGTAACTTGTGCTTCTGGACATGAATGTTAGGTTGTTTTTTCCAACCCTTGTTTAGTTGGTTACCTGAGTTGGTTTTCTCCCCCAAGACTCTGTGATTTATGTTGTCCAGTTTATGTGAAAGTCTTGAATATAAACTATTTGGAGGCAATAATCTTGCTGTCTCTCTTATTTGTCTGAAGTGAAGTGATATTTTTTACTTACTAGGCCTACAGATGTTAAAATAGAGGGGTTATTGTTACTTATATACCTGATAAAATGACTCAAGTAGACGTATCTTATCCCATGTTTTGTTACTGATGTTGGCAACGTGCCGTGTGTATGCAAAGCTCTTTGCTGTCTGTCGTTGTGGAGTTTTGAGTCCAGCGCTGACGTCACCTGACGCACATACAGTAGGAGGGCAATCCCAGCTTTTAACACAGCGCGATGGCCTCCAGTAGACAGCTCGAACCTCCACGCTCTTGAACCTCGCCGTTTTCTTTGCCATTTGTTTTCCTCTTTTTCACAACTGCTACTCGGAAGTCAGTTTTTCTTTTATTTGCTGTCTTACGACAGACAGAAAAAAACAAGATTTTTGGGGAAATGTTTGGTAATACCTGGAGATCATGACATCGGAGAGAGGAGCGCAACAAGTGCGCTAAGAATTTCTCGCCTCACCTATTTGGGTCAGCCAGGGTTAGATATTTATTTAAACGGCAATAGGCTCACTAGTTGTCATCGCTGGGTTGTGTTATTTTAAGTAGCTGCTTCGTTTCCTTCAACCCCACAGACTATGTCGGGTAACCTATGATCCACAGATAATACTGATCCCAACTGCGTGTGAGTCGTCAACAGCAGTCAGGTGAGACCTCACACCTGAAACTACAGATATGGGTCCAAAACAGAGCATTCCTGCTAACAGCGGTCGGGTCAGAGCTTATTCCGGCTCGGATGTCCCTTCGTCCACTTCTGGTAACGGGGCAGGTAGGACTGCGGGGTTGAGAGGCACAGCGGGGATTTCACAAATGGGTCAAAGGGGCAGATACAACCAAGGTACCAGGCCGAATTCACTTCACCAAGCAGCGGTTAATATACCAAACAGCGGTGGGAATCACAGTAGCAGCGATGACACCGATGGAGAGACAGATCTACCCGGCAGGAGTAGGCTCCTGATAGGATCCTTACCAGCCCACCTCTCACCGCACCTACTTGGAGGTAAGGAAATCCATGCGTCATAAAGATCTGATCATAATGGCTTTGTCTCAACAGTACAATGAAAATCACTCAAACATTTTAAATGTAACAACATATAACAGACACATGTTTTCTGCAGACCTTTAGCCTTGTGCATATCCTGACAACAGTGGTGCATATTCACGCATTCATAAATAGGCGAAAATAGGGTTTTGTAGATTTCTCAACCTTTGAGACAGCAAATGTCTTAAACATAGCACGTTTTGGATTGATAGAAGAAATTACATGAACAGAAATTTGGATTTTTGCTTATTAGTTGAAATGCAAAAAGACAAATGTTTTTGTACAGTATGCCTCAGTTATAATCTCAAAATATATCACATGCCTATAAAGCAAACACACAGTACCTTTCTCTGCTAAATGTCATAATAAATGAGCAGAATGGTAGATATGTGACCATAAATGGTTTACCTTCAAGACAATCAAAACAAGGACACAGAAAACTGTTGCACATGACTGTATGTTTGTGACTCTATTGGAGCCTTAAAACCACCATCTCAAACAGATAAGGGCATGATAACAGGCAGGTGGCTCACAGGCAGGCAGTCACGGGTCAGTGTGTGTTGCAACAAGAAATATGGGTCAGTCCAAGATGCACAACTTTATCAATGACCAACACAGGATGAGCGATGGGCTCACATGACACCCCAAACACAAGTGTCAGCAAGCACATTTTATTTATGGATGCCACCATGCATTTGCTTATCTTGCTTACATTTTGAGATTTTGACATACTATATGCCAATTTTCTCTTTTATAGTCGTTAGGCATGTTTGTTATTTGTTTGTTTGGGTCTTGTGTGTGAAGCACTTTGTGCATAGAAAAAATGCTCTTCATGTTCGTCTGTAAGCACTTTGTGCTCAATGCTTGAAAAGTGCTATATAAATAAATATTATTATATTATTATTATTATTTTGTTAGAGTGTGTTTTCACTTTGGAATCTACATCTTTGACTTGATCAGACTTTGGTGTGACAAGTGCATGTTAATATGGTGTGGACAGAGTGTTTGCTTTACTAGGAGCATCTTCACGGTCCTCTTGCCAAGTACTGTTCTTTCAGTGGGCCAAGGCTTTTCCACTCCCTGTCAGGGATAGATAGTGGTAATTATTACTTAATATGGCGTCTATAAAAACAATTTCCCATAATGTCGGTAAGGAACTTTGAATGCACTTTTCACTATCATCTGTTTCACTATCATCTGCAAGCTGGGACAGACCTATTTTGCAACTAATAACAGATTTTGATTATTGGTGGGATGACTGTCGTTGGGTTGGGGTGGGTTAACCAACATTTTACGATTTCCTGTCGCTCAAGTGATGACAGCATGCAGGTGAGAGCATCTTGGGATTTTGGTCAGAGTGTGTGTGCAGTTTTGAGAGTCTCACATGCGAATGACTTTATCGACTTTTTGGTGATTATGTTGTGCGTGGTGCAGGTTAATTACAATCTTTTCATATGAAATGCTGTCTCACAACATACACAATGGGGAAGTGATATGCCATGTCAAGTTATATGGTTTTATTAAGACGACAATTAGATTAACGGTGTACTCTGAACAGTACCCTTTTTACAGCCATCTGCTCTAGCAATCAGGGCCTGCCAAAGGAATGTTATGTCTATTGTGACTACATGTGAGTGAAAGAGGGAGGGAGAGAGAGAGAGAGAGAGAGACCTTAAATGTCAAGAGTCAGACCACTCCAAAAGCTGGCTGAGAAATTTCTCACCGTGCTCCAGATATGAACCCCCACCCCACACACAAAGTTGTTCAACAGACTAGAACAGCACACCATACTCCAGTTAATGGAATATTGAACTGTATAGAAATCCACCAACTGATCATGTAGGATTCCAGGGATACATTTAGTTATATGACTGCCTTTTAAGAGCTTTGAGGACATGATATTTGTAGCTTTGTGAGGGAAAATGGAGGATTGTTAGTGTAACTATTTACACAAAAGTCCCATATATCAGGAAGCATACACCGACTGATAGTCATATAAGCTACAGACAGAGATCTGTGTTATCTGATGTCTGTCATCTTAATGCTAACTGCTTCCCGGTCAGTAGGTGAACTGAAGTAGAACTAGTGATTACAGTATGTTTGTCACATGGTCTGTTTTTTTGTTTTTTTTACACCAAATCAGCACCCATGCAGATGTTGAAAGCAGTTAAAGGACTACACTGGGAACTGACCCCTGCCGTATGGCTGTGGCTGTAGTAAGGCCTTCTTGGGTTCTCAGTACCTCTGTTCCTACGGTCAAACCAGGGTACAGAAGTCCAGATTTTCTAACCCTCTATCTCTTTCTTTGCTTTCCCGGTCTCATTGTCAGACGATGGCATGAGAATCAGGAAATGCCCTACTCCACTCCCTCCCTCCCTTCCTCCCTCCCTCCCTGTCTCTCTCCCTCTCTCTCCCTCCCTCTCCCTTTCCCTGCCTCATTCTCCCCCTCTCTCTCTCTCTCTCTCTCTCTCTCTCTCTCTCTCTCTTGCGATCTTACTCAATACCTCAGCTCCAAACTCAAACCCTGGGACAGGTGTCAGGAAATTGTCGACTCTCTCTCTTTCTCCATGCAACAGGTGTCAAGGAATGTCTCTCTATGTGTCCCTCCTCTTTTGATCTCTCTCTCTCTCTCTCTTATGTGTGCTCTCTCTCTCTCTCTCTCTCTCTCTTATGTGTGCATACCCAGTGGCTAATTATTTTACCATGGAATGGGTATCAGGAAATATCTCCCCCATCTCTCTCTCTCTCTCTCTCTTATGATTTGTTCTTCCTCCCTTACATACATATACAGTACCTAGTGGTTAATTATCTAACCATCGCATGGGTATCTGGTAAACCCCTTTCTCTGTCTTTCTTTTCTTTCTTTCTTTCTCTCTCTCTCTATCTCTCTCTCTCTCTCTCTTGATTTGTTCTTCCTCCCTTACATACATACCTAGTGGTTAATTATCTGACCATCGCATGGGTATCTGGTAAACCCCTTTCTCTGTCTTTCTCTTTCTTTCTCTCTCTTTTGATTTGTTTTTCCTCCCTTACATACATATACCCAGTGGTTAATTATCTGATCATCGCATGGGTACCCCTTTCATTGTCTTTCTTTCTTTCTCTCTCTCTCTCTCTCTCTCCCTCTCCCTCTCCCTCTCTCTCTCTCTTGTTCTTGTTCTCTCGTAGACATGGTGCCCGCAAGGGCGGCTCTGCTGAAAGGGCCGCAGTGGCGCTTGTAGCCTTGGCGCAGTAATCCGCCTTGAAGAGTTAATCCTAATGCATGTCAGTGGTGGTGGACTGGTCGCGTAGGCTTGGCTGACCTGCTTTTTCTCTCCCTGTTAATCTTTGCTTAGGCACAAGCTGCCGCTGACGGTAAACAGGTGTGTTTGAGTGTGTGTGTGTGTGTGTGTGTTTGTGAGAGACCAAGATAGAGAGAGAGAATGTGTATGTGCATGTATGTATGCATGTGTTTATGTGTGTGTGTGTGTGTGTGTGTATGCACACACACACATGTGTGTATGTGTGTAAACATTCTACTCTGTTTACTTAGTCACTGAGGGGTGCATGCACATATTGAGCCCATTGTTGACTTATGCTAAATTAGTTTGTAACAGCAACAAAATAAGATTTGTTCAGATTTGATATATTTAACACATAAATAATAATGAGAGCTGAATATATGAGAGGAATTGTCTGCTGGCTATAGAGGTGGAAGAAAGCAAAATCAAAAAAGATTTCCGACAATGCCTGCTATTTTTCTTGCAGTGTCAGGCAGAAACTGTTTATCTTTCCTGAAAGAGCTGGACCCCCCCCCCCCCCCCTTTCTCTGCCCCCTCCCCCCTCCCTCTCTGTATCTCTTGTGTTTTGTTTTCGAAGTTCCTGGACACCTTGGTCACACACTAGGTTAAATGCATGATCATGACTCTGGGTTTTTTCCATAATATTCCTCTTTTTTTACGACTCTTTGACCTTTCCCCTTTTTTGTCACATGGGTCCTTGCCATGCTGAGTACATGACATTGTACTAGTACACAACATTAACCTTATGCAATGCACCCAATGCAGTTCAGCTCTTTTACCATCAAAATAACAGATTAAACTCATTCTGATGCCACACTAACTTAATAAAGTCTCTGACATTGCCAATGTGCGCCCTGAATGCTTGATATTGCATTATCTAACATTGTTGATTGGGTAGGATCAAGAACCTTTTAGTCAGTCATTGACTAACTAGGTAGCCTGCCGTCTTAGTGCTAAATTGTGATAAATATTGATGCCAAGGGGCATAGATATCAATTATTCCATGCTTTAAAGACCTTGTAGCCTTTTGTCAAGTCTGATATATATCTGATTTATATTTCTCTTTTCGGTTTTACACTCGTGCTCTCCTCAACTAGGCTTTGAGTGCTAAAATGTGATACGGCCAATATAATGAGATTTGTGTCTTTGTTTTCAGGTCCTCCACCACAAAGGCCATTTTACGATTGAATTCTCCACAGTTTTAGTTGCCGTTAATCATAACATGATTAGAAGCCATAGTTCACAGCAAGCAGTCAGGGGATAGTAAGGTCGTTAAAGGTAGCACTTGCCAAATTCCATTACCTGAGCCACATCCTCTGTGTGTTCTATGGTACTTGTTTTTACCTATGTGTTTTGCATGCAATGCACCCTGGGCCCTCATGTGTAAGCTGGGCAATGTTGTCTGAGTCTTCATCCTCTAAAGCTGCTTGTCTGGAGCAGTAACTCAAACCAAAATAGATAGGCCCATATCACATACTTGTTTTGTAACTTGTTTTGCTCTATTCGTCTGTAGTTCTAAAGCAGACTTTTGGATTTTCTTACCTCCTCTGGCATGAACCTTAGGCTTGTGAGACGTTGACCGACCAAACTGATATACTTTTAGTACCTTTGGTACTGTTGGATGAGTATCTTACAATTCCATGTGGAATTTGTAATCAAGTCAATTTCATGTGGTCTTTTAATGCCTCTTGTTTGAGTTGTGAGTTTTCAGCTTTTCATCTCTATACTTTATTGATGATGCTCTCTCTCTCTCTCTCTCTCTCTCTCTCTCTCTCTCTCTCTCTCAACTCAACTCAACTCAACAAGCTTTATCGCCATGAATGTAAATTTTACAGTATTGCCAAAGCATTTAATACAATAATAATAACAATAATAGTAATAGTAGTAGTAGTAGTAGTAGTAATAATAATAATAATAATAATAATAATAATAATAATAATAACACCTGGCTGATTAAATGAACAGAAAAAAGAAAATTATTAGAAAGAGAATTATTATGTTACTGATCATGGAACATGGGCTGTTTTCTCAGGATGTGGCAGGATTGAATATACAGCTATAGGTGGACATATTTGGACACAATTGTCTACTTCCCCCAGGAGGAATGGTAGATTTTGTTCATTATTTGTTGTAAGAAATTCGGGACAGATCCTCCATCTGTCTCCTCATAGTCTTGTTTATCATCTTTTGCATTCATAGAAAATGCTGCTCATTTTCTACTACATTACCGCAGTGAGCACACATCCTTTTTTCAGGGGCCAGCCAGGTTTGCCTGAGCCGCCCCTTTTCTATGGCGAGGCTAAAGTCGCTGAGCCTACCTTGTCAATAGCTTTCTATGCTTAGGCTATAATTTTGAATTTGAGTTAAATAAGGTGGCAATTTTAAGGTGGCGTTTTTATTAATTTATACACATTGAGTTTACTTACTTGTTTAATTTTATCCTTTTGTTAATGTAATTTTCTTTCGATTTTTTTTCTAATTGTTTTAATTTTGAAGCAATTGTTGAGTCAATTTAGTTTAGCCATGTTTTTTAATTAGGTAATCTATTCTAGGGGGTTCTTTCTGGGTTTCCCTCCCTCAGCTGGGCATCAGTATGGTGGTATCTGCTTGGTTCACTGTGTTGTAGGTGATGCCAGAATTTTGCCGCTCTTTTGTGGATATTGAGAAGGAGAGGGAATCTTCCCAATTTAACTCTACAACCCATATTCAAGCAACTACTGTTCACTCCTAAAATATGTTTGCAGAATTCTAAATAAAAAACCGCAGGCTGGCTTTTGTCCCATGTCTCCAAATTGTTTTTTGTATTTGGTGCCCCAAAACTCACTCCCATATAGCAATATTGGTTTAATTACGGAATCAACATTTTTTTAACCACATTTGTATGTAATTAATGATAACCTTAAAATGTAATATGGTTTTCTTGGCTTTTCAGTTAAATATTTTACACTTTGTTTGCCAATTGTGAAATGGTAATTGTTAGATGTTGATTGTTTTTTTGTTTCTCTCTCTCTCTCTCTCACTCTCTCTACAGGGTTTCACTGTCCCGTATGCTCCAAGTTTGTCCCGTCTGATGAGATGGACCTGCACCTTGTCATGTGTCTCACCAAACCCAGACTCTCCTATAACGGTGAGCAGCAGCTGCCTCTCTAATGAGCTCACTTCCTTTCATAAATCATAGATCATAAAACCATCCCATCCGCCTCACCCTCATCAGAAGGTGTGGGTTCAGCAGGGATATACTGTATATTGCCTGCATTATTTAGCATCGCAAATGAATTAGACTGCACAAACTGTATAACAGTACAAAAAGTGTTGGGCATTTCTTTTGGGGGATTAATTGTCAGTCCATTTTAGATTAGAGCAGTCAAGTAACTGTATGTGTCACTCAGCCACCAGACACTTCATCAAACAACAGCTTATTTTACCTCTTAATCTTGGTCTATGCTATGGCTAAGCAATTTCCTAAATATATAATGATACCGATACTATATTTATTTATCTATTTAACCCATTTTTTGCACAAATTCTTAAATATAATATTGAGTATTGTACATCATAAGTTCCATATTTGAGTACTGATGTCTTGATAGATCATAATTGACAGATGCTTAATAGTCTGGAGCAAATGTTGTGAAGTAGTATCTTCAACCTTGTCAATGGGAGAGAAATAAAGGGAAAAGACAGAGGTAAAGAGGTAAATCTGTTTGATTTGATATTTTGTGTAGGGGTTTGTGTGTGTGTCCTTCACTACCCCTTAGCCTTTTTTCTCTTTCTCTCAACCTCAAATTGAAATGGCAGTTGGCAAGAACTTAGCGAAGGGTCAATTGACCTTTTTTCAAAGCAATAACATACTAATACAATTAATACACACACACGGCAGACACAATTCAAAATACAAAGGATGATATAATAAGACAGTGATGGACAAAAGTTCTCTCTCTCACTGTCTCTGTCTCTCTCTCTCTCTCACTGTCTCTGTCTCTTTCTCTCTCTCTCTCTCTATCTCTCTCACTGTCTCTCTCTCTCTCTCTCTCACGCTCTCTATCTCTCTTTGCCTCTTTCTCTCTCTCTCTCTCGCTCTCTCTTCTCCTTGTGCATATTTTTACATCTGTACTTGCTCCTCTCTGCTAGTAGCTTTTAGCTCCGTCTCAGATTAGTGTTTTGCCTGAGTGACCTCTGTGGTCAGCCTGCAGAAGGAGAGGGCCACAATAAGGGGATTAGGGCCTGTCAGCGCCCTGATTGAAACTGTAGGGAAAACTCAGAGTAACCCCTCACATACACACACACACACACACACACACACACACGGTGGAGTGGGTTAGATACTGTAATAGTATTATATTGTAGGATATTGTATTATAGATTGATCCGACAACACGATGATTTGTTTTTGCACTCACCATGCTATGATCTCTGGTTTGATACTTTGTCATAGTATCTGTCCCCATGACAACATTTTTCTCTATTTTTATCTGACCGGGACTGTTGTAATGCTCTACAGTGCCAGTTATTCATTTCAAGGAATTTCAAGGCCAGCATGTTTATTTATATAATGCATTTCCTACACAGGGGTAATTCAATGTGCTTTACATAAACAAAAGCAAAGTATACTAATAAATAAAAGCATAAAAGGGCTATAGTTGTAAAAAAATAACTAAAAAGTGAAGTCCATTAAATAGAATATATATTTTTAAAAAGATACAAGGTAGGATAATTTCAATTTGAATTAATTTCACCAGATAAAAAGACAAAGCCACAAGGTGTGGTGCTATGGCAGGCTCACGTATACTCTTTCACTTATTTCTCACTCAAGCACTTAGCAAGAGATGAACTTTGACCTCCTGTAGTTTAATTTTAATTCTGTTCGTGGAGTGGTTCATCATGTCATTGGCTCAGTAATGGCTTATCCCTGTAACAAGTCAGCATACTTACTTTTGATGGGGAAAAAAAGCACAAAGGATAGCAATCCCCATGAACCAGCCAATATAGACCCTACTATATAAACAAGGCAGTAACATACAGTATAAAGGTTGATTCCTGTGTGAAAGCCATTTTCTTCAGGGTGTCTGCCCACATGCAGTGTGTTGCTGCCACCACACAAAACTACACACTAAATAGCTGTGGTTGAGTATTCAAGCGGCCCTGTCCAGTTGGCCCAGCTGATTCAGCAGGTGTATTACAATAGAGAAGACTATGGAGATGACCAGGATGATTAGGCCCTCGTCATGTCTGCGCCATACGTTTTATGGCTTGTAGGGTCAGTGTTAACTGACTCTGCCGTGTGTTGAGTGTCTTGGAAATCTGAATTTACATGGTCCAGTCTTACTGCCCATAGTATAAATGGCCTCTCCTTCCATTTTGAAGACATGCCCAGGCCTGTTTTGTGTTATTGTCATGTGGTTGTGATAGGAGGTTTGTGTTATGAGCGCCCTCATCTGGTCATTTCATGCTAATGATCATGGCAACTAATCTAACCTAATACCTAACCATTAGGCCAGTGGGAGCTTTACTATCTCACTCATGTATTCTTGAAAAACAAAGAGTCAAATACTTAAAGTTGTTGTACGGTCCATGTGTAAGGAAAGTTCCAGAAAGTTATCTTGATTGATGTATGTTAAGTAAAATTGAAAAAAAAAAAAGGTTTCCTTTTTTGTTTGCATGCTGTTGTAAATATATTCGGTCAACACTTAATCTATATTTTTTGTCTCTAGTCATCATGCCTGATGTATATCACTGTTTCTCACAGAGGACGTCCTAGCAAAGGATTCTGGGGAGTGTGCAATATGCTTGGATGACATGGCCCAGGGAGACACCATTGCTCGCCTGCCTTGTCTCTGCATTTATCATAAAGGGTAATAAAACACAAGTCTTCAAAACTTTCACTTATCACCCACCAACCCCCTGGCAAAACCCAGCATTCACATAATAATATAACTGGAACCAGATTGGTGATATCTTGTTTTCAGAATGGTCTATTTCTCCTTTTGTCCAACAGCTGCATAGATGAGTGGTTTGAGGTGAACCGATCTTGTCCAGAACACCCATCTGATTAAGACACAGAGCATATACAGGTAAGCAAGAAGAATGTGTTGTGTGTGTGTGTGTGAGAGAGAGAGAGAGACTGTGTTTGCAAGACATCAACTCAATTATATGTACTCTGAAGAATTGGATGTTCAGAAATAACACCTGTTTTTTTCCAACTGAAGGTTTTGTATATTGGGGAACAGCTGAGAATATTCTTCACAAAAAACCCGGCAGCGACACAAGGGCACTTGGACTCTATTGCTTCCCTCCTGCCACAAGACATATCAGTGCCACCACAAAGGGCTTCCACTGCTCCAAGGACTCACCAAAGTGCCAAAAATGTAGCATCTTCTAGTAAAGCAAATCCTCTGGGATTTCATGTTGTTGGTTTTGCACTCCCAAACCTAACTCCATTCCACAAAAGCAAGCAAGGTTGCTGGATCACTGACCAGGGAGGGTCCTTTCTGGTTGGTTTGAGCTTTAAATGACCTTTGAATGACCAAACCACAGGCCTGAATCATCAGCATGGTCTGGGGTCAGTGAATAGGTCAGTGTAGAGGATATGTATGGTTTAAAGAGCGTGAAAAATGAATGAATGTATCAAACCATGTTGCCCGGAGATATTCCCATTTCGGCATGAAGGGCAGAGACACACAAGGGATGATTTCAGGGAAAGATATGTACATATTTATGATCAGATATTAACGTAATCTTAACTTTGTAAATCACTGTTGCCAATTGAAAATGATGTAATGATAGTAATGACAGTTTAATTACAGCATTGCAGTTCTCTCTCTCAGCTTTAGTAGCAGATGATTCCCAACAACAATAACCGGGCGGTCTGTCTAGCAGGCCGGTGAAGGTATGCAGCATTGCATTCCATATCTGTGTAGGAACGTAACTGGCCTCTGATGGACAAAAGAACGAGTCAGTGATGTCACTGACTAGAGTGCTCGTAAACACATCTGGACAGATAATGGACTCCATGGACAAGAAAGGCCACCCTAGGCTAGGAATGTGCTACTGTGTGAAATAAGTGCCATTCTTTTGTGTAAAATACGCTGCTGTATCATACATATATGTTGTGCGTATGTGTGTGTGTGCGTGTGTGTGTGAGAGTGCGCGAGTGCGAGTGTGTGTCAGATATGTCACGAACGAGATCAACCAAAGAAGAACACCACTTTACTTTGTGCTTAGTCATTTAATCAAATAAGACCACTGCAGCTTAAAAACTTTTACTGTATATAAATGAAAACAAAGATATGTACACCTGCAAGAAAATCATCGAACACTTCAATAACAGGTGACATAATGACTATGATGAGTTTAAAATTAATATTATGGATCATAGTCCAATACTATACCAATTTACTAAATATCATTAATTCAGTTCAGTAGTCCTGTCTGTGTCTTTTATTTCTATAGAGAACAGGTGGTCTGCAAAGGTAGTTAATGATTACATTATTAGGGATAAAAACAAGCATTATGACAGTGCTCTGAAAGGATTCAGATCTCTTGTGTGAGCTGCTACTTGAGTTATTTTCCCTGTACAACTTGACACTGATGATTGTTCAAATAAACTTTAGCTGTGCTAGCTACGTTTTTGTTCATGGAGTTGAATCTTATGTACAACATTCATGTCCTGAGAGATCTGGAGGGTCTGCGTCATTATGAATGAATTTTTGTGCAATGGATCATTTATGAGGGAAAAAAAAGCATCAAGGCCAACGCCCACTGGCGGCGACATTCGTGTCTATGGATTTGACGCTCAAGAGATGGAACAAATTTCTAAACTTTGGCGTCGATGCACGTCAGATGCCGCCAGTGGACTTTGCTCTGTTAAAAAGTCACGGAGCTCTAAACTTTGGCATCACTTGATGTGTGTCAGACGCCACCAGCGGGCGTTGGCCTTAACACTTATCCAGTGCTTGACACACTCCCCTGGACTCCAGTCCAAGGGAATCAAACCAATGCCTGGCCCCTTCCATGTCTGCAAACCCAAACTGGTTCCTCAGGGCCTCTGTTCCAACTCACTTCCAATGACCCCCTCCCCCATTAATAAAAAATAAATCAGATAAGAAAAAGGACACTATGAGAACCATTTCTGGAGGGAGGAGGAGAACAAACCGATCAGAAAGCAAACTGATTCTCCTGCCGTGATATGTGGCACCATTTTCAGGGGAGGGACGTCGAAGGCCGAACGGACGTCATGAGTCTCCTTACTCGGGAACATCCCTGCTAGTTCATCACGAGTTTGATCTCGTCCATGATGGATGACGGCCCGCTGTAGTTGTTAGTCTCCACGTCTTGCAGTTTCTTGAGGTACTCCAGGGGCAAGCCATTCTGTTGAGCACCCAGGCACAGTACCTGAAAAGCAGGCAGAACAGCCATGAATAAATTCCCCAAAGCCTTTACCTTGCCCATGGTTTACTCTTCGTTGAGCTCTGCAAAGTACATTGTATAGCATTTCATCAGAGTTGAGAGTTTTCATCGTATCATTTTCTCTGTTTCTTAGGCATTAAATAGCATTTCACTGATCTGAAGCCATTTTCTTTAACCCAATTAAATTTTAAAAAAGGTGGATCAGGTAGCATAGAAGACAAGTCACACTGATACATATTTAAGCAGGTAAAAGAACATCTCTGTCAGTGATCATTATCAATAATACCACTTCATGGCTCAGAGCTAACAGATCTACAGACTGTCAACAATATATAACACCTTCTTCTCACAGAAGACAGAGGGATAAAACATTTACATATTAGTCTACCTGCACATCAAGTGTCATCCCAAAACCATCAACAAATATTAACAATAAAGAATAATAATACAGAAACCCATATATCGGTCTAGTAATAGGACTATCCAATAATTTGCAATATAGCAAAAGTGGTGTAGAAGAGAAGAGTGAGTGGTCGATAACGTTGTAGCCTACCATTAAACTGGGAGCATACGAGGCAGTGTGTGGATATCTTTTCTTTTTTTTATACGTTGTGTGCTAGTATCCAGCACCTGTTGAATTTGTATAGACCCTTTCAACAATAAAAACAAAAACAATTCTTGAACATTCTATTTGGTTCCCAATCTACTTCATCTGCATTAAGATAACATATGGAATGTTAAAACGGAAGCCTTGTGGGGCCAACTATGATGCTGATAATGGAACTCTCTTGAAAGGGTCTATTCACCTTATTTCGTGCGCATACATGGAGGGCGCTAGCTTTGCCCACATTGTCTCCGAACTTCCGTTTGAGCAGTAGCATCCATTGCGATACATTGAGATAGCAGAGCTCTATCGAGATGACTGGCATCATATGTTATGGGTCATCCTAAAGTTAGGAACGTTTATTTAGGATTTTGGTGACTTAAGACATTTCTGTTATACACCTTTCCTATCTGAAGTTAGGAAAACACTGACTTTGGAGCGGCTGTTCTGTAATGACTTTCTAAACTAGTTACCATAGTTACCACAGATAAGGATTTGCGAGTTTCTCCATACGATACAGCGGCCACTGCCGCATATCGTCTACCCACTCCATAGGGGTGAATAGCCTTGGGTAGCAAAGTACAATATTGCAATCTGACCTCCTGATGGCATTTGTCGTTTTCCTCCCAAGTTAGCCTCTCTATCCTCTTCTGCTGTGTTATCCCAATGAAGTTAACTAGACTTAGCTAACCGACCGGAAGTTTAAAGACAATGTGGAATTTTAAAAAATGGGCGGGGCTGAATAAGGTGAATAGATGTGCGCACGTCTCTACACTACAGTTTGTTACAAAGTACTGTAACTCAGAAACCCAGCTGACCTGCTTGTACTGGGGGGAAGGCAGGCAGGCACTGAAGTTGTTCATTTGGTACGTCCGACAGGCCAACAGTCCACTGTCTGTCTCCACACTCACCTCCATGGGACTGTACACTTCCTCCTGTCTGAAAAAAAATTCAGTTGCAGCAGAGAAAAACATGTACAATACCCTCCAGAATTATTGGCACCTTGGGTAAAGTTGACTAAAAACAGGTATAAAAAATAATCTGTTTAAGATTCATTGTACTCTCACAATGAAAACAATGAGGAAAATTCCACCCTTGAAGGGAATAAAATTTATTCTGAGAAAAAGGAAAATCTCATAAAGAAATAAATATTTTTTAACGAAAACACGTTGCTCACAATTATTGGCACCCCTAGAAAAATCTTATATACAGAACCTAACAGAAGCATTTTCCTATCTAATTTCAACTTATTTAAGTTCATCAGTGTCTGTGAACTTTCAGAAGTAGTTAATGGCTTTCTTTTTCACTAAGGTATTAAAATAAAGTGACACAGAGAATCCTCTCTCAAACAATTCCATAAGAACCACTGTTGGAGAGTTACAGACAAAGGTGTCATCTTGGGGTCACCAAGTCCCCCAAAAAATCTTCAAAAGTGACCACCAAAAGTGACCTATCTCTGACAAGACACTAAACGTTGGTCATGATTGGATCATTCATCAGTCAATGAACCAAAACAATCGTCCAGATCAAAACAAATATGGTTTACTGAACACAAAATCAAGCTTCGGCCATTGCCAACTCAGTCCCCTGATCTAAACTCCATAGAAAAATAGTGGGGTGAGTCAAAGAGGAGAATGCACAAGTGTGCACCTAGGAATCTGGACGATCTGGGGAGATTTTGTAAAGACGAACGGTCTTAAATCTCTTGCTTTGTATTCTCCAACTTTATGGGGTGCCATAGGTGAATATTACAAGCTGTTTTATTGGCAAAGGGAGGCTTAAAAAGGTATTATAAGCAGGGATGCCAATAATTGTGAGCAACGTATCTTTGTTAAAAATATTTATTTCTTTATGAGATTTTCCTTTTTTTTCATTGTGAGATTACAATAAATCACCAACAGATTACTTTTTATACCCATTTTTACTTTAACTTTAGCAGAGGTGCCAATAATTCTGGAGGGTACTGTACGTGCATGAACATACAACACTCGGGGCAATAGGTGTAACTACATAACCTCTCTAAGACAATGTGGGGTGGGGTTAACATCTGCTTTATGAACCTGACCTAACCTGTCTGGCTGCAAATGAACTTGACGACTAGAATGTACACAAAGGCCTATGGAGCTAGTATACTTTTAGTAATTAAAGATGCAACAACATTCTTCTTATGTATACTAGAAACATCTCACTGCTGGTGTAGCCTACATTAGGCCTACATCTATATTTACATGTATGCACTTTGGATGAGGTAAGTAACAGCTAATGTGATAGGCCTAAACCCCCCTTTCATGAATTACTATTCGTACCTTCTGTTACCTGATGTCACCTGAAGTAAAGGTAAAAAGACAGTTGGGGGTTTACACTGAAGAACTAGTTTGGAGTAGATCTAGACTACATCAACAATATTCACTTCATACTTACTTATCTAGAGAGGCAAGGTTGTCCTTGCTGAGTTTCCAGACTACTCCCCACACCTCTGCACCTGGGTTTTCTTCAATGGTGGCAACTCCGCCGTTCCACCTGCCCTGCACACTCTCTCCCCACAAACCAAACCTCAGGACATAATCCTGAGAAGAAGACATTACAAGCCCATCATACTGCTGCATTAGCTACAATGACCACCGAGCCAGACCACTAAAAAATCCTGCTCAACACTGCCTTCGGTCAACATGTAACAACATCAACTCAGTAGCATAACCATGTTTAGCTTGTTTGACAGTTAGGCTACTCGTCATCACTTTTTTGTACACTATTGGAGAGTATCTGGGACTGGTTACTATGTCTGAGCAGCACAATGCCCTGAAAGTAGCCATCAATCTCGGGGTGTCAAAGTGACATCAGCTTTTCCTACAAGATTCTACAGGACTTTGATTCAACAACTGGACCCGTCAGGTTCAGTTGACTTGACGGCCACACTCAATTTTCATCCTCTAGATGTAGCATCACCGAATTCTTAACTGGTTATCAAAAGTTGTACATTATTTTCCATATTTAACTTCCGGTAAGTGGTCAGTAACTGACACGACACAGGAGTTTATGAGGCCAGAGCTTTAGAGAAAACATTAACGCTACATAACCTACGGGGGATACATTCAACATCGGTCCTCCTCACAAATTTGTGCCGAGTTGCCAACACAACCGTAGGCTACTATTTATTCATAGACAAGAGTAGGTTTGCATTGTTATACATTCTAGGAGGTATATTTCTCCCAAGTTGTTATTGACCCGGTTAATATTGCATTCTGATAGTAACACGATGAAATCAGCAACAATAGGAAGACATGTCGCAAATTTAACTAAAAACTACACTCTTAGTGACGTTAACCTACCTTCAGTCGACCAGTAGAATAAAATGTCGCAGATGGATTTTTTAGCTGAAGCCGTTCCTTTAACAAATTGCTCCCAAAAGCAAAATACATGAAGTAACCATCACTAGACATACTGAGTAAAATTAAAAACTGCTATTCAGGGGTTTCTACAAGTCAGTAAAGACCTAACGACACACCAGTAACACCTAACGTAAACTGCTGTTTGTCATGCTGTTCACAATAGGCTGTTGCGCGCCTGCGTCGAATCAACGCAGCACTGAGCCTCATAAGCAGAGTTCAAAGGGTAAGTTTGAACTTGACATTTTCTCTCAGCCCGTCTACTTTCTGTTATAGTCTATGCTTAACCCCTAACCGACTTGAAAGTAAAATGTTGATATATATTCAACAAAATCAAAATAATAAGGTATTCTTATAAAGCCAACTCAAGTCAGCATAAGTCGTGTATAAATGTGCTTTATTTTTACTTTTGTAAGCAGTTGTGCCAAACTTGGTTATTTACATGAAAGGACACTAAAATGTACCATTTATTTTGACATGTGCCATCTTTGCAACCCAACAAGATCAAGTGTTTACTTTCTAAGATGTATTTACTCTACAGAATCAAATGCTTTAATAGCAAATACTTTTGTCAAAGACAATAAAAAAAAATACTCCTTTCCTTAAATAAAGGGATTTTTCTAATTTGTGCTAAATATTCAGTCATCAATAAAAGAAAACAATACACTTCTTGTTTAGAACATGGTTTTAATATACAAAAAGAAAACTGAGAATAGAAAAAAAGAAAAAGAAAAAAAAAAAGAAAATATTTCCTCAGCAGACAAAATTCAAAAGAAATCCTGTACAAACAGTGGGGGTACAAACGCACAGAATTGGCCTTGAGCAGTTATCTCCGGGAACCACCACCTCTGCCACGGCCTCTTCCTCTTCCACGACCCCTTCCCCTGCCCCGACCGCGACCAGCGACTGCAGGGAGACAACAAAGAGTCCAGGCTCAACACAACAGGCTTTGATTGTATGTAACACCATTCACTGTTCCATGTGCATATGTACGTTTATGCGCCATAACTGTTATTCTTCAGCCCATGTGTAATTGTTAAAATGAGTAAAGGGTAATGACAACACAAATACAAACACACACAAAATCATACTAGACTTTGACGAAGATTATTTCAACAGTCACAATAACATTGCCAGTAAAGCCGTTGTTAAATTGTGAAGCATAATTTATGCACGATAAGGCACAAACTCAAGATAGGCCAGCTGAATATACAGCATAGATTGAGAGCGATAAGTTGTACACCTATGACCTCTTTATTAGAGTTACGGCTCCCACACACAGCTGCGTTCCATCAACGCATGCCAGTGGGTGTTCCCGACGGTAGCTATGCAAATGACGAAGTAAAACCGTAATGTGATTGGTTGGTGCCGTCCGTAGATTGGCTTGATTGGCCAGTGCCGTCTGTCGGTGATCACGTGAGCCCATGTAAAGTGAATGGGATGCGTCTCCAGCAACGCGATGCACGCAGCTGGTGTGAGAGCCGTTACGGCTTCTACACACAGTTGCGTGCGTTGCAGTGCTGGAGACGCATCCCATTCACTTTACATGGGCTCACGTCATCCGTTGCCAAACTGAATTGTGGGTCCGTTGCGTCGCGTTTCTCCCATCGCACCGACAGACGGCACCGGCCAATTAAGCCAATCGACGGACGGCACCAACCAATCAAATTATGGTGTTATACTTCCAAGTCATTTGCATAGCTACCGTCGGGAACACCCACTGACATGCAATGAGGGAACGCAACTGTGTGTAGAAGCCTTTAGTGAGTGCTGTTAGGCCATGAACATTAGGGTATGAATATTAAGGCATTGAATCAGATTAGACCGTTAGCTTATAGGAGAGATGCTAACGGTCTAATCTGATTCAATGAGCTGGAGCTAAAAGTGCTACTGTCAGACTCAGAGAACGGCTGGATGAACTGGGGAGAGATAAAACTCAATTGTTTAACTTGAGGGGAGGTGGAAAATGAGTGCATTTCCCCAAATGGTGGAGTATCGCTTTAAGGCTTGCAGCTGAAGTGCCACTACCCAAAAATATACCAACCGTGATGCAAATGAAACTCAGAAATAAGTAACTCCAGACGCTGCCTCCTTGTTAAGAACTAACTGGATTAGTGCAGTTATAGAGCAAATTCCACAATGGCATGTGCACAATGGAGCACAAAGATACTCACCAGCCTCTCTCTTCTTGGACTTGACTTTGGGTTCAATGTCGACCAATAGGGTGTCGAGGGGCAGACTGTCTGGCAGGATGAAGTAGCGGATGTTGTTGCCGCGGATACTGAGGGACTCGAGCTGTGTGGGCTCTCTGTTCTTCAGGGTCATTTTGACTGCTTTCAGGTGAGTGTTCATGCTCACATCCACACCTGGCCAACACAAGACAAGACAAAAATCAGCTCAGAGCAACAAGGAAGCAAGTACTTATAACTATATCATAGAAAGAAAAGGGGTTGAAAGCTCAACTATAACAGTTTCTTTCTTGAGGAAATATTGTGGCACTTTTAACAGCTACAAACAGTCTGCTTATTTCAGAAAAATGAATAAACTGATAGCCACTGTGTACTGTGGACAGCTTGACAGAAATGACTCTTTGTGAACACCTGAACAAACTGAATGAAGTCTGAACAATCAAGATGCATAGAGACACTGATGTAATGGACCAAACGAACAAACAAACACGAAAGGTGTGGAGGGAGGACCAGAGACCAAAGTTACCCAGTGTTTGGGTATGCATGTATGTGCATGTAAGCAGAAGTTCTTGGTATTAAGCTACCCCTGGTCCTCTGCCACCACAAAACTTCCACCCAGCCCAAATAGAGCTGTAAGTCTGTACTTGAAAATGCTCTTGATTAATATTCAAGCAGTTGTGTTTTGCAGATCAAGTGTGCCACAGACCAGGTAAGAGCAGAGAGAGATGGGAAAACATGCATGCAGACTATGAAACAGGACCAGGAGTCACTTCAATGAAGCAAGTGTATACTGACTAAACTTTCTATCCTCTCGGGAGTCTTAAAAAGAAACATGCTACTTGTTGATACTGAGATGCAAGTTAAGCTACATGCTCACAGCGTGCGATCTTTAAGAAGCAGAACAAGGCCTAACGTTACCAGTAATGGTGCCGTGCACTTGAGTGCCATTCTTGAGCTCAATTGTAACCGTTTCGTGGCTCAGTTTCATCAAAAACCTGTGGAGATAATAGATACACATTAGCTTCAGAAACTTTGCAAGACAGAAGTTCAAAAAGACTAATTCGTTAGTGTTGGCTAGCTCATATTTGCAACACGTCGATTGCGCTAAGTGTAACGTTACACAACCGCCTTGGTTAATCTTAGACATAAACACATAAGCCATTTAACAAAATCATTCATTTACACGACGTATGTAACAAATTACATCCTCACAACCTACTATCCTTGCTGGATAGTAATTAAGGCATTAGCAACTTATGTTAACATGCTAGGTAAAAGGTTCCTGGATTGCTAGCATAATAGCATAACAATCAACTCAGTTAAAAAGTCAGCAGCATTGCTTGTTCGCAGCTTTGTACAAATGTACAATGTCATGCAATCAATTACTTTCTTTCCAGAGGCTCTAGTTCATGTTTACACCATCTAGGCGTAAAGCCCGTTTTCATTCATTCATTGTCTTCCCGCCTCCTTCAGTATCGTTACATAGAGGTTAGCAGGAAAGCTAAGCATAATCTATGTCCATCCTAAGACACAGATAATGTTTTCGATTGATAAAGGCAAAGCCGCATATGTAAATGCATGTTTATGTATCTTACCTGACGAGTTTCATGTTGGCAGTGGATTAATATAGCAAACCCTCTACCTTTACAAAAAAATTGCAGCGCGAACGACAACTGTGCGTATGCAGGCGCCACTGACAATACTAGTGGCAGGCGGAAGAAACAGCAGAACAACGGAAGTAATTGCGAGGTCAGAATGAAACACACACCATTCAGCACAATGCTGCCACCTACTGGATTGAATGCCACCCCTGCCTCCAGCTGACATTTGCATGGAGTGTAGATACAGCACTCAAGAAATCCTCCATAGAACTGCAGCCAGTGTTTCTCAAACTTTTTCAGACCAAGGACCACTTAATCAATAAAAAAAAACTCACAGACCACCTAGCTAAAAAAAAGAGTAGACCTACTTAAATAGTTACTTACACAATAGGCTTACTCACTGAGCCACGTTGCTTATTTTCTTTGCACCTTGCTTATTGTGTCAGAGGATTCATATGATTTAAACTGGCATAACTTACATAGGCAGCGTTGCAGAACTGTTTGGATTTACATACAAGTTGGTTCAATATGGCAAACAACTCATCTATATTATATTTTACCACGTCTGCTCGCGGACCACTTGGGATAGCTTGCGGACCACCAGTGGTCCCCGGACCACACTTTGAGAAACACTGGTCTACACCAGTGTTTCTCAAAGTGTGGTCCGCAAGCTATCCTAAGTGGTCCTTGAGCAGACGTGGTAAAATATATAATAGGCCTATAGATGAGTTGTCTATGTAAGATATGGCAGTTTAAATCTTATGAATCCTCTGACACAATAAGCAGAGTGCAAAGACAATAAGCAAGGTGATTCAGTGAGTAGGCCGATTGTGTAGGCTAATAAACTGTTGAAGTAGGTCTAATTTTTTTTTTTTTAGCTAGGTGGTCCGTGCATTTATTTTTTATTGGTTAAGTGGTCCTTCGTCTGAAAAAGTTTGAGAAACACTGGTCTACACATATCTCGCCCCTTCCGCGGCAAAAAAGTTGACATGTAAATACATTATGCCAATCATGTGGTGTGTTGTGAATACATCGTGCCAGTCATGTGTTGTGATCTCGCCGCTGGAGCAAGGTTGGTGTCGTGAAGCCTTCGATTCGACGCAGAAGCATAAAATAGGCTTTACGCACGTGCATTTCTGCCGAAATAGATGCCCGATAAGTGACGCCGAGTGGAGGGACTTGCCTATAAGGACTTTGGTGTAGTGTAGTGTAGTGGTATATTGATAGATATGCACTGTGCAATCAGTTGATACAGACACTTCACGCCTGTATTACTGGAGTAATCTGATCATGAAAGTTTAATAAGTGTATCTAGTAATATTATACGTCATATAGACACTTCAAGCCTGTATTACTGGAGTAATCTGATCATGAAAGTTTATATAATAGGTGCATCTAGTAATATTATCATGTAGACAAATGGATATACATTTGTATCAGTATCAAAATCTGAAACCACAACTTAAACTTTGACCTTTGAGGCAAATAAAAACACATTTCATGTTTGTGTAAGAAATGGCTACAATAACCATTTGTATGTATGCAATAACCACAAAATATAGTGAAATTCACAGTCCCAAAAAGTTCTCATGAAAGGCACCAACTCAGTGAAATTCACGTTTTGGAACACAAACATAGCGGTTCTTCAAAGTCCCTCGGCTGTGGTTTTACTCTCAAACCGCAACTATGTCATTAAGGTCATAAATCTATCAATTATACAGTCTACAAAAAAAATAAAATAATAATAGTACCTCTATAGACATCCACAGATATCTTTGTCTACAAATGTTTTAGTCACTGAATTCATTGCTTAACTGAAGCTGAAATCCCTCTAAATGTTCTTTTAACTTCTCCTTCACGTCTCCACTTAGAACCGCACCTTTGACATTTGATTGGAGGCCGCCCTGTCTGTCACTAGCCCTTAGGCCAATAGTGTCGCCCTCCACCCTTATCCCCTCCCTGTGAAACCCCACGTCTGACACAAATATCATCTGGGTCTCCATGTCCTCGTTAAGACCCTTGAGCGTTGAGGCCGTGCCTCCGTCGTCGGTGGAAGATACCGGAAGCAGCACCACGCTGCCATCCACCGCGTGCTGCACCCAATACTCCTGCTGTCCTTCCACCAGCGTTGCGCCACCCTCGCTGGGCACCAGGTCGGCGAGCAGCAGCCCCTGTGGAGCGGAGGAGGCGCTGGATTGGAGGAGCTGGAGCGTTGGCGAGTCCTGTAGTGTGTCTGCGGGGAAAGCGCCGCCCGCCAGCGCGTGCACCTGGACGCAGCTCACCTCGGCCGGCGTGGGGACGGGGAGCGGTCGGGACGCGTTGCCATGGATGTCCGACGTGCCAGCGTCCGTCGCCTTGTCTCTCGGGGGATGGGGAAGCCCCAGGGTCACGACCTGCACATCGTCGTCCTCCTTCTCTGAGGTCTGGTAGTAGTAGAGGAAGCACTCTTTGGGAGCGTCCCTGATGGCGTCGCTCCTGGTCTCCGCGGGTTTTCGAGCTCGGCCTCGCTTGGCCACTTGCCTCCTTCGTCGAGCCTCGCCGTCGCGCTCGTCCAGCCCTCTGTCTCCCTCCGCAGGTCTCGGGGCCCTCGTCTCGTCGTCCCTCCCTCGTCCGCAGTAAAAACAGCACCCCCCGTCGTCCTCCTCCCTCTCTCCGCCGCCTCTCGCTCGGCCCCGTCCTCTCCACCCTCGCGCCCCCTCGCGTCCCTGCGCGCTCAGCTCCTCTGCCGTCCCCTCCGCCTCGCTGTCCTCCATACTCCCAAAACTGGCTCTCCTCTCAGCACCTCCTCCTCCTCCTCCTCCTCCTCCGCCGCCGCCGCCACCTCCACGCTGGGTGGACCAGAACGGGGGTCTCCCCCGGACCCCGCGGCTCTCTTTCCCGCGTCCCCCGCCTCCCCCTCCCCCCTCCCGCAGGCGGGACAGCGTGCTCTTGAGCCGGCTCTCCTGCAGGCGCATGAGTGCGTGGCGCAGCCGGTTCTCCCGCCGCCGCGCGGCGCTCAGCAAGCGGAGCGCCTTCTCCAGGTTGTCGATGGCCCTGTCGTAGCGCTTCCGCCACACCAGGGGGCAGAGCTGAGCGTAGCTGTGTTCTCTGGGCAGGTAGAAGCCTGGCGGAGGAGGAAGCCGCCTCATGTAGCGGGACGGGGAGGGAGGCCTGGGAGATGAGGGCTGCTGCACAGGATCGGACACGGTGTCGCATGCTGATTGGTGCGGCTTCTGAGGGGTGACGGGGATTTCTGATGACGCCTGAGAGGAAGACCCTGTGTCCGCCCCCTCTTGGTCGTCTGCCTCTCCATTGGCTGCCTCTGATGTGTGGCTTGCTTCCCCACCAGTCACATTCTCAGAATCTGTGGCTGTCTGCTGGGCATCCTGTTTGCCTGAAGCTTCCTTGGAAGACCTGGCTTTTGTCCTGAGAAAGAAAAAGGGCAGGAGCACAAAGTTTTATGATATTGTAGCTCACACACACACGTGTGTGTATGTGTGCATGTGTGAGTGTGCGTGTGTGTGTGTGTGTGTGTGTGTGTGTGTGTATATATATATATATATGTATGTGTGTGTGTAAGTGTCTGTGTGTATGTGTGTGTGTATGTGTGTGTATATATATGTGTATGTGTGTGTGTGTGTGTGTAAGTGTCTGTGTATGTGTGCATGTGTGTGTGTGTAAGTGTCTGTGTGTGTGTGTGTAATGTACACATACTGTATGTTTGTTACCTGGCAGGTTTGCCCGTATCTGCTTGCTTTCCCCTGCCTCGCGTGGTCCTTTTTGTGGCTCTTCCCTTCGGTGCAGAGGACTCAAAGACTGTGGGCAATGCGTCATCTTTCAACCTCCGATAACCACTATAAATAACAACGAAAACAAAAACACACCACTGTCATTCCAAGCACGCCCCGGGCATCATTCCCAAATCCATTCAATCAGCAAGATCATTGCGAACGACCAAGTGGTAACACTGATCTTAATAGTCTCTGTGTTATTGTGTGTGTGGTAGTTGCATTGTTGGCTAAATTATTATTGATTAATATGATTATCGAGTTAAAGTATTAGGTTTTGTGCTTACGAGACACTTTTGTCATCTGTACTATCCATGTATGGCTAAGGTGCAGGGGAAAAGATGAATGGCTAGTGATGGTCTTATGTACACACATTCCTTCTACATAGGAATGTTAACATGCTGTGAAAGGACGTAATTAAACACGCTCTGATTTTTATCAAGCGACCTCTGCTTTTGAATAGCTAGACCCCTTCCCTGAGGAAATATACCAGTTGATGTTATCTAAACCAGAGGTTCTCAATTTTTGGGGGCTGAGGCATACCAAAGGTCAAACCAAAATGTGGAAGCACACAAATTTGCAGCTACTGATTATGATGACACATTATTACAGGCTATATTACACTATATTATAGTATGACTAAGGTGCGGGAGAAAAGATATTGGCTAGTGATGGTCTTTTGCACGCACATTCCTTCTACATTCCCATACATGCTGCCAAAGGAAGTAATTCTTCAACACATGCTGTTCAACGCATACCAATTGAGGTTACCTAAACAATGGGGATCTGGTTGTAAAATACACCACTTGACATTATCTAAATAATAGGAATTTGGTTGTAAAATTTACTCTGGAACTGGATTGTACACTCCCAGTGCATGGTGTGTGGGACTTCACCATATTGTATCCTCTACCATATGTAAGGGATAATGGACGACACGCCGTTCGACTAGACAAAGTTAATACACATTCTAGAGGAAAAGTGTATTAACTTTGTCTAGTCGAACGGCGTGAAGTCCACTATCCCGCTTATTCTACTGTTGCCACTTGTGTTGTGTTCATTTCCTGTTATAATGGAAACGTTTTAATATCTAAAACAGTATTGTTTGTAGAACTACTTCTTTCTGCCAGCACAATGGGGAAGTCAACCAAGCAGCGGAATAAATCGTGATAATTCTTTCCTGTGATAAGAAATTCAACCATATTGTGATATTGATGACACAGAACTAGTTGCATGATTAGTATTTTTGACATTAAATGAAATGGCCTCCACCATAAGCCAATTGTAAAAATCTCTCAATAACTATTGACAGGTTGCTGAAATAGACATACATTTATACACATTAGGTTTTGTTTGTTACTTCAAAATGTAATACAAAATAGATATTTCCACATGATTAGTTATATTAAAGAAAATACTCTATATCATGATATGTATTGTCATTGGAATATTAAATTACCTATAATATATGTCCTATATATTATAGATTTTGGTCATATTGCACAGCCGTATGGGGAGGGACAGTTTATCGTAAAGGTCAATTTGGTGTCAATGAAAAACACATGTCTTACATTACATTATGGCCACTGTGTTATGTATGTCTAGTAAACACTATCTCCTGGTGTGGGGGTTACTAAGTCCAACTCCACAAGGAAATTAAAATCAGCTGAATTTGTAATTTGTACCAAACTGCATAGCACAAGAGTTCATTGAAAGTGCAACATATTTTAAGAAAGGAGGGTAACAGTGCTTTGTACACATGTTCAGTGTTTCCTCTATGTTGATTTGATAGTGGCGGCCCCCCACGGTTTAATTTTCTTCCCCCACGGTATCAGAAATGGGGCAGACGCACAATAGTCGCAATTGCCTTTGAAAATTCATTGTGCAGACCTGTTGTAGATTCTTCAAATATACAGCTCAATCACAACTGAAAATAATGCCTCATTGTGTGTGAATAGAGGTGAATACATATAACTGTTTGTGTTGCAGCGAAGTGTCAGTTGTCAGTTCCGTGGGACGGGGGGGGGGGGGGGTTCGGACAGGCCTGCCCCCACTGCTTAAAAAAATCCTAGAGGAAACACTGCATGTTGTAGTAGGCTTGAACAAAGCCTACACATCAGACTCAGATTGATCTCATTGAGCCTCAGTGGTGTCATTCGATGGGGTAGGGTCTTATAAAACAAACTGCCTAAATTCATTGAGTCTCAGTGGTGTCATTCGATGGGGTAGGGTCTTATAAAACAAACTGCCTAAATTCATTGAGTCTCAGTGGTGTCATTCGATGGGGTAGGGTCTTATAAAACAAATTGGCTAAATTCATTGAGTCTCAGTGGTGTCATTCGATGGGGTAGGGTCTTATAAAACAAATTGCCTAAATTCATTGAGTCTCAGTGGTGTCATTAGATGGGGTAGGGTCTTATAAAACAAATTGGCTAAATTCATTGAGTCTCAGTGGTGTCATTCGATGGGGTAGGGTCTTATAAAACAAACTGCCTAAATTCATTGAGTCTCAGTGGTGTCATTTGATGGGGTAGGGTCTTATAAAACAAACTGCCTAAATTCATTGAGTCTCAGTGGTGTCATTCGATTGGGTAGGGTCTTATAAAACAAATTGGCTAAATTCATTGAGTCTCAGTGGTGTCATTCGATTGGGTAGGGTCTTATAAAACAAATTGGCTAAATTCATTGAGTCTCAGTGGTGTCATTCGATTGGGTAGGGTCTTATAAAACAAACTGCCTAAAATCATTGAGTCTCAGTGGTGTCATTTGATGGGGTAGGGTCTTATAAAACAAACTGCCTAAAATCATTGAGTCTCAGTGGTGTCATTTGATGGGGTAGGGTCTTATAAAACAAATTGCCTAAATTCATTGAGTCTCAGTGGTGTCATTCGATTGGGTAGGGTCTTATAAAACAAATTGCCTAAATTCATTGAGTCTCAGTGGTGTCATTTGATGGGGTAGGGTCTTATAAAACAAATTGGCTAAAATCATTGAGTCTCAGTGGTGTCATTCGATGGGGTAGGGTCTTATAAAACAAATTGCCTAAATTCATTGAGTCTCAGTGGTGTCATTCGATGGGGTAGGGTCTTATAAAACAAATTGGCTAAATTCATTGAGTCTCAGTGGTGTCATTCGATTGGGTAGGGTCTTATAAAACAAATTGCCTAAATTCATTGAGTCTCAGTGGTGTCATTTGATGGGGTAGGGTCTTATAAAACAAATTGGCTAAAATCATTGAGTCTTAGTGGTGTCATTTGACGGGGTAGGGTCTTATATAACAAATTAGGTCAAATAAAGGACATTTCCGGAATTATAAAGGCAACAATTACTCATGCCAGACTCACTGTACAGTTCAGATAACAGTCAGCAGAGTTACTGAAAATAGATTTTTTGAGCTTATATGTTTGCCAATCCGCAGATGTGATGTGTGGTTTGGACTAGGCTATGACATGCCTTCACAATGTTGCAATATAACAATATAATCTTTTGAGCCTAAATACACTGATGGACAAATAAAACAAATACAAATAAATGAAAGGATTACATCCTCTCAAATAATTTGGTCTTATTATAATGCAATTAATAAATTAATGCAATGAAGAATTCGAGTCATTGTCAACGAATCTTCAGATTATAATATTCAATATATTCATATAATATTCAATATTATAAAGATTCAACACTAAGAAGAGACCTGACCTGACTCCCGAGAGCTCAAAGCTGTCTTTGGTGAAGTGCTTGGAGCAAAAGTAGATGAAGTCACTCTGGGGGTCCCACAGGCCCTGTCCCTGCGGGTCTGTGCGTCTGGAGTTGAGGATCCAAAGGGCCCGTCGGGGGTTTTCCCTTTTGGGTAACCTAGCAGCAAATCACAGGGTGAGCGCCACAGTGCAGTACATCAGATATGACACTTAAAACTTTCCTAAATGTCTCTAAATTACTGATCATTTATTTCACAATTAACACCCCCCCCCCCCCCTTCTCTGACTGAATAACTGAAGGAGGTACACCAATTTCAAGCAAGAAATCTACAGACTGCTGTGTATTTTACTAACTATTCTTTAATGTTTCATTTGCCATTTGGACACTGAAGCTAATGTTAAGCTCTGAAATGTATTTTGTGTAATCAGGTTGGGGTAAATAATAGTGAATTAAGTCATTCAGTTGACCTGTGGAAAGTGATGCCAGCCTTCCGGGAGTCTCTGGTGTCACGGGACTTGCAGCCACCAGCAGAACAGTGTCTCGGCATCTGGGGTCAGCCAGGGATGGATCAGTACAGGTGAGCAAAATTAGATTATATTAAAAGCCTCACAAAAGACACTGAAGAACTATAAGGTCATTTCGTTACTCCTGGCAGAAGACATTAATCATTCACGTTCCAATGCAGCCAAACATTCAAACTAAACCAGGATCATTTGGACCCATGATACGATCACCCTTTTTTAATTATTGAAAAACACTGCAGAAAAGATGGCATGCAAATCACATTTACACGTTCAACGTATTAATAATATGAATAATTAATGTTATAATTGAGTATTAATGTTCAGTTAGTCCTGACAGTCAGCCACGCATGCGCATTAAGAGCAAACAAGTCAAATCTTACGTTAGTCTACTCTGAGTCTGAAGCTCTGAGAAGGGTCGACCCCAGTTCTAACAACAAGTCTCCGAATATTGTCGAATTTGATTGCAAATCTTGCAGCAAAATACCTATTGTCTTTCTCGAACTTTATCTAATGGTGTACCTAACCTAACCTACAAAGAGCTTACCAAATAATATCAATGACACGTTTGTGCAACGTTAACGTTACTGGCGGGAGGAGGCAGACTACGAAACACCGTGCAAGCACAATTAATCAATTTTGAAGGGAATACGGTTCCAAATATTCTGCACTGTTAAAGACCTTGACCATATCGGTATGGTTTGTCGTGTTAGTCCACTGCTACGTCTCATTTCAGACTGTTTCATGAAATACTGACTCACCACGAATGAAGACCTCACGAAGATGGCGGTTTTCCTCTTCCGCTGATTTCTCCTCCCCCTCTGGCTGCGTAGGCCTATGTTTGACACGCCCATTGTACATGAGAAGAAGTTCAAGTCATAGATTCCAGTGAATGTGTAATGTTTTAATGGTAAGATTTATTTACTCTCTATGTAATTTATGATAGTGTAGCCATGGTGTCATCTACCATGTAGGCATTAAAGAAAAACATTAGAATAGCCTTACACTATTCTTTCTTGTTTAAAGACTGACCCCATTAAATCACAGTTCAATGTTCATTAGTCAAAGTCAAAGTCAAAGTCAGCTTTATTGTCAATTTCTTCACATGTTCCAGACATACAAAGAGATCGAAATTACGTTTCTCACTATCCCACGGTGGAGACAAGACATATTTTACCAATTTTAAGTCCACAGACAAACATAACATTCAAGTAAACAAAAAGTAAGTAAATAAGAGGGCACATATAATGAAAAAATAAGAGCAGCAAAAAATGGTTGAAATTGTGCATAGACAGTCAATAAAATAAAATACTAGTGCAAAGTCAGGCCAATAAGAGGCTGAGGTAGTTCTGTTTGACCTAAGTAAGAAATAAAGTGGCATAGTGGTGCAAGTTATGTAAGAGCAGCAGAAGTGTTGTGTTTTCAGGACAACAACAACAAGTTGCAAAGTGTACAAGTGTGCAAGTGGAGTGGTGCAGGCGGCCATTGTGGGTCCAATGTCCAGGATGTTATGTAGCTGAGGGTGGAGGGGGGAGAGGAGGGAGAGAGTTCAGCATCCTAACAGCTTGGTGTATGAAGCTGTTGGTGAGTCTGGTAGTGCGGGAGCGCAGGCTTCTATACCTCTTCCCAGAGGGCAGTAGATCAAACAGATTGTGAGCGGGGTGACTTGCATCACTCACAATTTTGGTCGCCTTGCGGGTGAGGTGGGTGGTGTAAATGTCCTTCAGGGAGGGGAGTGAAGCACCAATAATCCTTCCAGCTGTGTTCACTATGCGCTGCAGGGCTTTCCTGTTGTATTCAGTGCAGCTTCCGCCCCACACAGCGATACAGCTGGAGAGGATGCTCTCAATGGTGCCTCGGTAGAATGTGGTCATGATGGCTGGTGGAGCACTTGCTCGCCTGAGTTTCCGCAGGAAGTACAGGCGGCGCTGAGCTCTCTTCGCCAGTGATGCTGTGTTGGTGGTCCAGGAGAGGTCTTCACTGATGTGCACCCCCAGGAATTTGGTGCTGCTCGCTCTCTCCACCACAGCACCGTCGATGGTCAGTGGCAGGTGTTGGGTGTGACCTCTCCGGAAGTCAAGCACTAGCACTGTAGGCCTACACTGAAAGACTAGCTGATGATATTAGTACCTCTGCTGTCAGAGTGAAGTCTTTCATTCATATCTTGAGGAGATAGGCCTATCAGAAGTTCGTCTAAAAAAGCCATAGGCCTACATGTGGGAAATGTTTCCTTCATCAGCCATCAGGTCATGTAGATAGAGAAACCCTCACAAATGCTGAGTAGAAAGCTTGTGTCTGGGGAAATCTCAGCTCATTGACCAGAGTACGCTTTAGACCCCTTCATGGCCCACGTCATAGAAAAGGTGAGTGCATGTTGTGGTCAGAAAGATTTCCATCCCATTGAATTGTGTGTGTGTGAATTGACTGAAACGTCAAGAAAACATCAAGAAAAATGCTTACTTGTAGGCCTACTACTTTTTTAACATGTACACACGCTGGGCTTGTCAACCAGATAGCCGTATATGTTGGGCTAATGAATCTCTGGCCACTTGCTAATGTCGTCTGTTCTGTTATCAGCTCAGGATCAGGCAGACAATCAATATAAGTATATATACTGTTTTTGATCCCGTGAGGGCAATTTAGTCTCTGCATTTTTCCCAATCTGTAAATTAGTGAAACACACTCAGCACACAGTGAACACACAGTGAGGTGAAGCACACACCAATCCCAGCGCAGTGAGCTGCCTGCTACAACAGCCCATTTGGAGAGCAGTGAGGGGTTAGGTGCGGGTTAGGTGTGGCCATTGAGTAACAATGAGTGCATACCTTGACAGCTCAACATGCCGGTCTATTAGCTGTGCCATTTTTCTGACCCCATGATGCGCGCGCACCCAACCTATAGGCTCTGGGTGATAACATTGAGGGGGTCTATGAGGAAAAACCTTAAATGACTTGCATACTGCTGGGAAATAATCTCAAGATTCATCAGAGGATAAGACCTTATCAATGTCTTTGTAGAAGCGCAGTCACATCCAAAGTCAAGCTCATTATGAGGGCGATTTGGAAAAACCTGTCACACAATTTGAATGTATTCAATAGAATATTGTCCATTAATCTAGGCCTATGCTTATGGACCTTATATTCTTTGGTAGCTACACAGGTCACATGCCTTCATTAAGTTTATCACCTTCATTTTTGTGTGACATCAAACAGTCGGTGTGGTTTAAAGAAAGATTAGGCTAAAGACACCTGTGTTTTATTCTCCACATTGCCCTTTTTTTAGCTGGCAGGACCTGGCCTAGAAATACCTTTGACCTCCAAGGCCCCTTAGTTGACCCTGAGCTCCTCCTGTGGAGAACCATGCTCCTATTGATTGACTGAATAAGGAACACACAATATGACACAGGTTAGTAACTTTTAACATTTATTATTTATTTATAAATGTAAGCTAATATTAATGGAAATGGAAAGATTTGTGTCAATTACTGCATTATGTCGACTCAAGGTGTAGGCCTGTATTGTATTGAAATACAGTCAATGAGGCTTTAATTCAGACTTATCTCAAGACTCTGGAAATCATGAGATAGCCTAAAACAGATATTAACATGTTTTTTTTGCCCCTTTATACAATTATATCTACAACAAATAAAGCAAAAAAAATATACACAGGGATTTTAACAGGATCAAAGTTGACCAAACAAATGCAAAAAAATAAAATATAAAAATTGAGTTCTTGGGGTAGCATTTCATCTGGGAAGAGAGGCAAAGCCTTGCTCACTGAGGTCTGGCCTAAAGAACAGCAGTCATGATTTTGGTGATGAGGCATCTTATACAATGTTACGGCATTGAATGATACAGTGGTACATTATTGAATTGATTCATACTGTATATTCCATTTTATTTTAAAATAAAGGCCTGAGGTGGATAAGTTAGAGATATGTTACATCATATCCTTTACCATATATGTTTCAACTCAAGATATTAAAGGAACCTCGGACTTACCCCTTCACTATAAGTTACGTCAGTGTTGATGGTGCCTTTAACTTGGTTATCGATGACTTGGGGTGCATGTGTTATTTGTTGATCACCTAATGGTTCTGGTGAAAAAAAGTAGAAAAAACATATATAATACCACAGTCAAAAGACTAACAAAGAAGTAAATTAACTAAAGGTGCTCTAAGCGATGGTACAGTCTGTGTTTTTTAGGCTAAACCTTTTTATGTCACTTACTGCGAACATCACCTAACCAACCGCTAGCTGTCTAGCTGTCTATATCCTGAATACTCTGTAAAAAAACGCAATCTCTGTGGACAGCCCAGGCTCCAAAAACGGCAACAAAAACAACCTGGGCAAACCAGCCGATAAAAACATTTAGCGTTTAGGAGGGTTTAAACTATAGGAGCAGCACGGGAGGGAGGGGGAGGAAGTACCGAGCTAGATCTCTCTAGATCTTTTGTTTGAAAGGCAACAGAAGTGACGTTACCCAGAATCGCTTAGAGCACCTTTAATTGAAAGAAATTTAATAAAAGAAAATCATTTGTATGCGTCTTGTTTATGGATTTGAAAATTGAGGTGTGTTTGTGAATTGCATGCATGCTCGTATCTGTTTTTCATACCAGTGATCTTCATTGGACATTGAATATCACTCCCTACTCTGTTGCCAATAATGATAGGATGGTTAAACATTTCTCCATTCTTTGCTGATATATTGAAAGTGTATCCTAAAACAGAGAAATAAAAAGAGAAAATGCACAATAAATGAATATACCTCTCAAAGCATTTTAGTTTATCTGACATATTTCTTAGCCATTACAAAGAGCATCATACCCTGAGAATGTTGTTGTCCAGCCATGGTTCAGTGCAGTCTCCAGGAAGGCACAACAAGGAACTTTACAAAAGAAGTACAAATAAAATAAGGGTTTGGTTTCTTTAGGATAAACAATTGCAAACTGTTGACCTTGAAACGTGTCTCACACTTGCCAAATCAGAGGATGGGGATACCTTACAACATTCAATACCAATTCTTCCAAACTTTCTCAGTCAGTGCCATATGCAACTCTTGCTCAACTCATTTTGTGCATTGAGATTTTCTAAAAGGCCAATGTTCATTTCTGAATGTGACAGTTGACAACTGCTGACGCCTAACAGAGCAGACAAAAGTACAAACTAGAAAATTCTCTTTGTAGTGGAAAACGAAACCCTCCTTTTTCTTTTTGGAGCACTGTTTCCATTTCCACTTGTGCTTGATGTTTTTAAAAATGTAGACACATGTGGATATTATAGGCTAGTAATAGCAAAGGCAATCTGAAGGAACCACATGGAGCAATTGTAAAGGTAGGGGTTGGCTCTGGGATGACTTGATCGATGTTCTGTCTTTTTCCTATTTCCACAAAAAAAAAATGTTTTTTTTAGAGGTCTTAATAAAGCATACAGCATGTATCATATTTTGGTTTTGCACATTGGCTTTGATATTGTGGTAAGAGGTCCCAAACTTGTAGGATAAAAGCAAACTTTCACATTTTCTTTTTTCAGTGGTGAGCTGCAGCCTATGTCCATTACTGGTTCTATTTTGGTTGTTTTATTTAACAAGCTGCACCATTCTACATCACATTGCTTGTGCAGATTCTGAACCTTCCAAACCTAAATAAACAACTGGATTTAGTTATTTCATTCTTTTTGCATCTGTATATCAGATTGGTACCCAAATATGCAAAGAAACACAAATGTTGGATTACAGCCCACAGAGTAGGCCAATGTATCCAATTTTTTGTGCCTGTTCTTTTAGTTTGTTAATTTTTGGAGACTGTAATATCTTGATATAGGGTCTTAAGAAGTAAAAAATAATTTGTTCCTGTTGGTTTTAGTGACATTGGTTAATACAATACATATCTCTATAGGCCGTTTTCTCAACAAACAAAAAAGTTCTCATATGATGTTCTCCATTTCAGTTGCACTTACCAAACTTCCCAGTTTAAAGGTTGTATCAGCGATTTCAGGCCCAAAAAGTCCCAAACATAAATTATCACATTCATCTAATCTTTCCGACCCGCGAGCTGCCTACCCCATAAGCAGTCTGTTAAAAAAAAAATCTCTATCTGAGATCTGTACACTATCAACAAACCATTAATTATTCCAAAGGTTACAGAAGGGTTTGTTAATATATCATTCATAGCCTGATATTACATTTTACCCCGAAAACATGGTTACTTATAGTATTTTCTGATTTATGGAATGATAAAGAGATATCCGATAATCCTTCTGTAATTTGTTTTATAATTAAACAGAAAAACATAAAGAACAATTCAACCTGACTTTATCTAATGTTCAGATGTTCTTCTCTTTTAGAAATGCATACACATTTGGGCATAGATAATACCCAAAATAATTTAGCCTAATTAGATAGATAATTTTGATGAAGAAAAATACTATAAGTAACCATGTTCAATACTACAATTACATTACCCACAATGCTTTATGGGTTGCATAACCAGATTGTGCGGGGGGGAAAGACATCTTGTTGAGAGTTTTGTGATGCTATGTGAGCAGTTTATAAGTTATGTTTTTTATAAGTCCTGTCCACACACACACACACACACACACACACACACACACACACTCCAAGACATGGATGAAAAAAGATACATTCGCCCCAGCTGCAAATGTTTTACATCAACTGGGTAGTCGAGGAGCCGGTTAGTAAAACATCAAATGCAAAACAGTGAATGCATCTGCCGGCTTTCCCTATCTATTTTCACATGTCAAGAAAATGCACTTGAAATACAGTTGTCTTGTCGTTAGCACACTTTCTTGGTATAGTTTTTGAAAGTTCTATTTGAAAACAGTCAAAAGAAAACAGTCACTCACCGAATCGATGTACAGTGCACGCCGGAATAGAACAGAGGAACGTTAGATGTTTGGCTTTACTTTGAAGGGTAAACGTCTTTTAAATATGGTGTTGGTTGTGTGTTGCGTGAGAGAGAAGGCTCCAGTGACCTGGTGAGGGAAGAAGGAAGTTGGTGAAAATGAGAGCTGTGTTTATGACCTGTGTGTGTGTGTGTGTGTGTATGTGTGTATGTGTGTGTGTGTGTGTGTGCTATGTGCATGTCGCTTCCTGTCTGTGTGGAATTACTTATCATTCCATCTGTAGTAGTTTTACTAGCGGTGTGCTTTGTGTCCATTTCTTTCTATTTAGGTCATGTGAAAAGGGCTGGTCACACAACAATATCAACAACAGCTACACGTTCTAAACCCCAACATACTGTCAACTACTTTTTCAGTTAATCATAAAGTAAAGACCCTTTCAACTGCCTAAATGAACATGTACATTCATGGCACATCCTGTGGCAAAGAAAACAACGTTGAGCTAACGTTTCAGCCTGAAACCCGGAACGGATTGAACAGCTCTCTACATTTTCTAAGCCTCAACATACTGTACAGCGTACATCATTTTGGCAGTCTCTCACTTTATGACTGATCAAAGTTAGCTGCACAAATATAGAAGATAACCAAGGATAGGTGTCCAATCATTTACTCACTGTTACACTGACTGTGCAGATATGTCAGGTTAGATGATATGAGTCACTGTTATGTCAGGTCAGATGAAACAATTCTTTATTATGACATTAATAAAGCCTTTTTGCATCATGTGTGATCGGGAAAGGATAAAAAAAGTTTCTTTTATTTCACTTATAACATAAAAACACTGTTAATGATTAATGATTGATTATGAAAAAGCTACAAACTAACTGATTATTATGTGAGTGAAGAAGCAAACAACATTTCAGGTATTTGTAGTTTTTATTTCACATTCTTATTTTTATAATAACACAATGATATGATAATATAAAAATAACCCATGCTATGACAACCACAAAACAATATTCACATTTGTATTAAACAAGGAGTTAGGTCTCAGGACACGGTTGATTTGTCACTTCTTGGTCTAAATATGAAGAGAAAAAAAGTTTGAACATATTTTCTCCAAAGTCTATTCACCAAAGATAATTGCATGAAAATGTGTATTTAACCCTCAGATTCAAACATGTACTGCATGTGGAGAGCTGAAATGCAAAGCATTTGTGATGGCGGAACTAAGCTACACCCCACCTTGAACAACTTCTCATTGGATATTTTGCTCCTTTGAGCAAACATTGAATTGCATCTTGAATTTCCCCTTGGGGATCAATAAAGTATCTATCTATCTATCTATCTATTGGCAATATACTCACAGTATCAAGGTAATTCACGTCATTCTTGATGCACCCATCCACCTGATTTTGTTCAATGACTGAAGCATTTTCTATATCAGGCAGATTCTCTTGATTTGCTACAGGAACAGAGTCAAGTCAAGTTATTTCTCGTTTCATACAGGGGTCATTCAATGTGCTTTACATAAACAAAAGCAAAATGTAATTGTAAATAAAAGCATATCAGAAATAGTAATCTCATTCACCTATTAGGTAGGTCTATGCTCTATACCAAGTCTATGACTATCAATCTTATTATTATGCTTCATACCTGGGACATTTATTTCACTTGAAATGTCTTTGCCAACTGTGTTATTAGTGATTTTAGACTTGTTTACAATTTTTCCTTTATAAGGTGCAGACATTTTTGCCTCTTCTGTAAAGGACAAAAAGAACAGGGAAGATGGTTAAAACAATTGTGAGACAAAAACAGATTCCTTTGAAAAAAAAACCCATAATGCTATGGAAACCTTTGTGCCACAGTAGGCCTACAGCAAAACTGTAAAATTATTATATTTACCCTTAGCTCTCGTCGAACTGAGAGAGTGTATATTTGACATCTTCGTAATGCCCCGGGTAGTTATTTGAGGCAAAGAAGAGAAGGATCCAATTTAAATGAATGGAGAGGTCCGTGACTACACTGATCATATACAAACATTTAAAAGTGCATCACACGAAACAGCATTTACATCGGACATAATCAATGTGAACATTTTCCCTCAACTGCTCAAATGAGGTAACTACACTGAGGCAAATAGTTGTGAAGTTGTGACTGAGGTTCCTCTGCATCACTTTCAGTCCAGCGTCACAACATGGCTGACACCATGTTAACAGTGATATATCACTGATGTATTGCAAAAGATATCAAAACAAGATTATATAACAATGCCTACTTCCACCTTCACCCCCCTCACCCCTACAAAAGGAAATAAATAACTTACTTTAGACACCAGCAGATGAATGCACCTATACAGAATTATAATCACCACTTCTACCACTTCTGTGCAACCCTGGCCAAGACCGACTGAAAGTAAAACCGGGACTTAGATGAGTACTGTGAGCACTCCTCCCCCCACCTGGGTGTGTCTTGAAAGCAGAATGTCCCTCCCTCCAGAAATCATATGGGGAGAGAGAGAGAGAGAGAGGAACAAAGAGAAACCATGACACAAAACTAAGCGACACCTCCAACTCTGATGGAGGCCTATGTCAGTCACATCATTTCCAAAACTAATAACACTAGATTATCCAAAAGGGCCACACTGTTAGGAAACAGGACAGCTGTGCCCCAAGTACACAGCTTCATTACTTGAGTAAAAGTACAGATACCCCTTGCTAAATTTTACTCAAGTACAAGTAAAAGTACAACAGTCAGATGTCTACTTAAGTAAAAGTACTGAAGTACTTGTTTTTAAAAGTACTTGAGTATCAAGAGTACATTTTCTAAATATTGCATTACTACTGCCACAGTGCTTACATTTATGTACAGAAACGTCCTACATGGAGTTATGAAAAATGTTAATGTGGAGAATGTAAAAGGAATTGAAAGTAAAATCGAGTCATTTTCATTTTTTTTACCATGTTGCCAGAGATGGACAGTATATTTATAATACATGTATTTAAAATACGTATTTCAAATACAAAATACTATTTTGTAATTGAAACACTTGAAGCGAAAACTATCATTAACTTGTTCAGCAAATTGAAATAGTCTGGCGAGGTGGGGCCACGGGTTGGCACATTCCCGGCATCCAGTAACCTTTTGCGTCTTCATGCATTGTTTTGTCCATGGTTTCGACTCTTATCTAAATCTGACCATGGAGTTGACTTTGGCGGAAAGCTGAAGGTGATTGCTGATAGGCTGTCCCAATCAGTGGCGCCTGCACAATCCAATCACGTTTGAGAGGGAAACAACAAATTGAGGGTTTCCGAGATTTTTCCTTTTTTTAGAAGAAGTATCGGGTACTCACGGTTATGGATAGAAATGTAGTGGAGTAAAGAGTACAATATTTGCCTCTCAAATATACTTGAGTAAAGTCATGAGTACTCCCCAAAAATGATACTCGAGTAAAGTACAGATCCCTCAAAATTGTACTCAAGTACTGTACTCAAATAAATGTACTCCGTTACTGTCCGTCTCTGGCCCCAAGTAGTCAACTTCAAGGGGAACATGCAATTAAAACTATTGTTCTACTGTATAATGTATGATTTGTTCTGTACCCTCCATTTGCACACAGTACTGTTCTTTACATTACATTACATTTGGCTGACGCATTTTTATCCAAAGCGACTAACAACATGGTAACCGTTAAGTTTTAAAGCAATTCTCTCAACAATTTTAGGACAATTTAAAAACGGTAGAGTACAGTAAGAATAAGTGCATCAGTGAGTGCTGTTTTTAAACAGTTGAGTGTCAGTTCAAGACGTGTGGTAAGGGCTAGGATCAACAAGACTTGTTGTAAGTGGTGCTATGAGAGGAGATGTTGTCTAAAAAGCTGGGTCTTCAGGAGTTTTTTGAAAATGGAGGGGGATATCCTTGTTCTTCAATTTCAGACTTGAAATGATTAATATTAATATATAGAGACACAATTGTCATCCTGGAGAGTGCAAGCTTCCTCCTCTGTGCTGTGTTTCCTAGTTAGCAACTATGTTAGGAATTTAGGGAGTAGTAAGGAGCATACAGTAGTTCCTGGGACCTTCGTGTCAAAGTCAATGCCAGTTATTTGTCTGCAAATGAATAATTACAAATGGATTTAGGTTTCTGGTTGTTATACTTCTAACCACCATACATGCATATTTTAAAATGCCTAGACACTAAATTTAAAAGTAAATTTACAGCCATGTCAAAGTCAAACTTTGCACACGAGTCCAAGTCACACAACCGCAGATAATAATACAAGGTGCGCACTTTTGATCAGTCAGTTGAGAATATGTAGCCTTTGATTTTGGCATTGCCATGGAGGGGGGGGGGGTAATATGATCTGCACAATAGATAGTTTAGTTACACTTTACTTGTCAGTGTCGACATAAGAGTGAAATGACACCGTCATGAATGTGTCATAAACAAGTCATAAACGTTTATGACATAACGCTTCTGTTATTAAGTGACATTCAGTTTTTGTCATAACAAGTTAGGGTTAGGATTAGGTTTAGGGTTAGGTTTAGAGTTATGGTTAGGGTTGGGGTTAGGATTAGGGTTAGAAATTAGGGTTAAGGTTAGGGTTAAGGTTAGGTTTCATGTGTCATGACAGTGTCATGTGTTCATGACAGTGTCATGTCACTCTTATGTCGATAATGTCAAGTAAAGTGTTACCGATAGTTGTATAGGTAAACAATGTTGAGAATATTGTAGTCAAAATCTCAAGTGACTACCAACTGCTGAACATTGCAAGATATCAGCCAGCCTCAATGCACTGCGCCACAAAGCTGACAGTAGGCCATCTTAAGGATCTTTAGGCCCAAATAAGGAGATCCAGCAGTAAATTGAAGCTAATATAGTAAGTTAGCTGGGTAGCAAAAATCAAAGTGTCCCCTCTTAAGAAATCACAGTATCCATTAGAAGGCAGAGGACAAAAGAGCAAAACGTCTGCATTTCCGATTTCTTCGTACCCGCGAGATTTTAACAGGTGCGATAATTCAAAATCCCCATGTTATTTTCCCATAGAAAAAGATACCGGATCTCCTTATATGGGCAAAGATGGTAGCTTTCTTGTAGGCGAACTTCAGAGGTCTATGAGTGAATAACAATAAAGTACACAACTGTTTCACCAGCACATTTACAGTAAATGACACATGTTTAAAAGTTAATTCAAAGCATTATGTAATAATTATTTGCTCTAGGTATATTTTAGGCCCTGCCACCACCTTTGTTCATCCGGTATGGTCCGGTGTAATGTAAAGGACGAGACACAGGGATGCAGGATGTACAGTATCAAAGAGAATATTTATTAAAGAGTACAATTCATTAAAACTGTATAGGCCTACCCGGACTGATACCTCCCCAATAAATATAACCGCCCTCACTCAGCAAACACCATGCCCCCCCCCAACCCACAACACTGCAAATAAGTTACTGCACGACACCAAATGAACAGGAGCATTCCCCACTACATGCTAAACATCTCCACACTCAGCATGCAAAACATGACACACAGCACACCACATAGGACCGGCTCCTACTGGAGTGGTCAAAACCAATAGAGGAGAGGGAAAATGTTTGCTTAGTTCTAATGGCTATACTTGCAGATCGGGCAATCCGGTCACAGGCTTTAATACTAAAATTAAGTAGAAAAGAGCTTTCCCATGCACACACACACACAATGTCTGTATAAAAATAGACTTCCCCCTTCTGATGACAAAACCCCCCTGTAGGGTCTGGCTTGGTAAGTCCCGCCAAGGGAACGTTCCGCTGAGCAGCCCAGAACGAGCAGACGTCCAGCAGTTCTCATGCAACTAAAACTATAAACAGAGACTAGACTAGTGTTAGAATTGTAAAAGTTGCAAATTGTAAAAGAAGAATCCACACCTTTCATAAAGCAAATTATTATGTAATTGACTTTAATAAAGTGTAAAAGACATTCACAGAAGTCAGTCTATCACAAACATCTGGGAGGTATTCCAAGTATGTGGTTTAATGACAAACCTGGGTAAGTTTACTCAGAGTAAGTGGTAAACCTCCTAATAGAAAAGCTGAACAAAGAAGAACAAAACAATGGCATATGGCTCTTGCTGTAGGGTTTACCACTTTTTCTGAGTTAACTTACCCAGATTGGTCACTAACCATGTACTTGGAATCTCCTGTTGGGCACTTTCATTAGACAATAAAATCAACAGTGGCACAGACCGACATTAAGGGCCTGTGTCCACCAAACATGTTTTGCGCCCTCAGCCTATTTTTTCCGAGCTCTTCTCCCTCAGCGCTAGTTGTTGCTAGGTTACGAAAAGTTTCTACTGATACTTCTGCATTCGTCCCTGGTGAATTATTTACAGCACTGCGAGCACGGAACTTCACAGGGTTTGTATATAGAAAATAGGTGCTGCCTGCGCATAAAAACACATTTGGGGGTCACAGACCCTAATACAGAAAAGAAGAGGAATCAGGAGACCATGGCAACATGCTTGTTCTTTCGGGCGGCAGACACTGTAGCCAGTATGTAACAGTCCATGGAATGTTGTTGTTTCCTCCCCATCATCCTGGGCAGGCTTATTGGCACACAAGTCATTGTGTGTGTGTGTGTGTGTGTGTGTGTGTGTGTTCATGTTGCAGTATGTCATTTGCCTCTATTCCACCATCGGGAAACCAATGACCATACAGCCTGTAGAGCCCTCCTGAATATATGAAACCACATCTGTTCGTCAGACGGTGCGACGGCTCTTTGGTCTGCAGCAGTGGAGAAACAGACACACACAGCATGTGATTTGTATACCTTCCTCAAATTACTGTCATCATGTGCTATGTGTGTTATCATACATGTGCTATCATCACACGCACACACACACACACACACACACACGTATGCTCTGAAGTTAACTCACCCTCTAACACTGTGTCTGTGTTGATCTCCCCACTGACGGTGTTGTCCTCGATGTCTGGCGCATGTGTACAGTTCTGGTCCCCATTTCCTTCAGTGGGAGAATTGGAATCAAAAGAGGCAGCAAACTCACCAGCATTTGCCAGGTTAGAAGTTAGATAGATAGATAGATAGATAGATAGATAGATAGATAGATAGATAGATAGATACTTTATTGATCCCCAAGGGGAAATTCAAGAAGTCACAGTAACACCCACTTCTCCACATCCCCCAATCATTCCCCCAGCTATGAGCAGAGCTGACAAACTTACCTTTGACGTTCAGTTTACTTGAAATGTTTGTGGCTGTGTTGTTTTTCACAGTAGCTTTATTCTCAACTAAAAAACAAGAAGATAATATATAATTATACAACTATTCACTTTTCACATGTGTTTTGACATAGCGTAGGCCCTATGTGTTTTCATAAGAAGCAGGCAAGGCCTACAAATTCAGCTTACTTGGCATTGTGACAGTCCTTTCAGAAGCTCAGCATCTAAAATGTTAACAAAACAACAATACAGATTAAGGTTATGACAATGAAATAATAATAATAAAACATAATATACTGACTTCATGTAAATAATCAACTGAAGGTTGTTTTTAATGAGGGGGGGGGGCATCTATAGGGGTAATTTCCTTGCATGTGGCAAGGAAATTAACACTCCCTCATCTTTTCCAAATATTCTGTGAATGGCAATCTCATCACCAATCATCATCAATTGATATGGTTTAACAGCAAAATAACAGCATAGCAAAATAACAAATAGTCTTATTAGTCTTACACACGTTTGTTCCAAGCATCAAGGAAACTTTCGGACGACCCAGTAGCCTATATGGGACGACCTAACGAGATTACTTCTATACTCTTTGATAGCACAGGACGCCGTTACCAGGGTATTCCTCCCAACACTGCCCTCAAAATTCGGCAAAACGCAGCTTATCTTGGAACACATGCCTCATAGGCCTACCACAGAATGCTATCTTTAGAACGCAGAATTTCCCCCGTTTTGGACACATCTGTGTGCGCGACTTACTCTAAGTCCGACTCGATTCCCCATCTCTGCAATAACCAGGTTTAACTTTAAACAGGTTTTTTAAAACTCCTAAAAAAATATTAAAATGAATAAACTTTACGAGATTGAAAACTTACCTAGTGTGGATGTAAGGTGGTGTGTAGATATTTTTGATAGTTAGTTGCCACTTCACTTAAAGACTCCAGTACGTGAGAGATACTCATCAGTGCTGCTCAGAAAACTACTCCTCCCTAACAACCCTACACTTTTCTTTTTTCAGGTTTGGCTCCGCCCTCCTACGTAGTAGGCTACTTGGTTGAATGATTACTAAGCACAATTGCTGGTCATGTAGAACAGTGTTTCTCAAAGTGTGGGGACCACTGGTGGTCCGCAAGCTATCCCAAGTGGTCCGCGAGCAGACATGATAAAATATAATATCTTGCAAGGTTGAACCAACTTGTATGTAAATCCAAACAGTTCTGCAACATGTCTATGTAAGCTACGCCAGTTTAAATCATATGAATCCTCTGACACAAAAAGGAAGGTGAGGAGGCCTATTGTGTAATATACTGTTGAAGTAGGTTTACTCTTTCTTTTAGCTAGTGGTCCGTGAGGGTTTTTTTTATTAGTTAAGTGGTCCTTGGTCTGAAAAAGTTTGAGAAACACTGATGTAGAATGTTGAAGACATAAAAAATCCCTTGACACTGTTAAATCAGAGTAGCTTGACACATTTTCAGGAACCGTACAGTCCCTTTGCTGTCCTGGGAAATTTGTGTGTTATCTAATGCATTTTGCACACAATTAATTAAGGATTAATTGATCAAAAGGATGGTAGCCTAATTCATAAGAAACAAGAGAATGAGATGACAGCATTTGGCATTTTGGATTTGGTTCTGTTCAGAGGCAATTGCAGCAACCCATATCAAGCTCATGGACAATACTTGCCCCCCCCCCCCTTATTAATGACTTCATGAACACCTGATTCACCAACTGCTCAAGCCTGCTGAGGTCATCTGTTGAAAGACAGCGCCTCCTCCTTTGTCCTCAATGCAACTGCATGAAGCCAGCCTGGACCATAACAGTTTTTCGCAGTGGCTTTTGCACATTTCTTGAATCATTGTTCACATTTTAATAACCCCAAGTAAATATGTAACAAAACAGCTCCACATCACATGGATTGCTTGTACATTTCTACAACTTAGTTTGTGTCCAACACTTTTAATTACTGATTAAAGTAATACTTCTGTCAATGAATATGTCAGGGCTATCACAGTGCCATGTTGTAGGCTACTACACTACACTACACTACACAGGCTGAGACAATCCCTTGAGGGACTGGGATGTATACTGCAGGTGTAGCAGTAGCAGTTACAAGCTGTTGAGAAGCAATGACATAATCTTGCATGTCATCAACATTTTTTGCCAACAAAGTCATCATAGACCATCATAGTAACCAGAAAATAATTTCACCTTTAATCATAAAGAAACAAATATTTGGAATGATTTCAATGAATTTGAGCCTGCTGCAGTAGTGCTCTGTTATTCTTTAGACACCACAAAACAGGTCTTAAAGGTGCTCTAAGCGATGGTGGGTAATGTCACTTCTGTTGACATTCAAACAAAACAGAGAGCTAGCTCGCTGCTTCCTCCTCATGGGGAGGTGATGTTTGCTGTATGTGACAAAAAATGTTTTAGAAGCTGCATAACATTGCTTAGATCACCTTTAAAATAGATTTTAAAAAATAAAAAAATAAAAAAACTTTTAAAGTATATAACATTTCGCTTCTGTATTCCTGCAGGAGTGTCATATGTTTCCTATGGCAGAGTTCTGCATTGGATAGATTTTAAAACTGCTTACAAAAAATAGATTTGTACTGCAAAGGCCTTCAGACCTTTGTCAAGGCCATGGATTTGAGACTACTGCAGATTGTTCCCTTTGAACTTGTGGATGCTAAATCAAGCTAATAACAAAAGCCTAAGAGAAAGTGACACAAACAGACATTAAGAGAGGAACCAGGAAATCACAATGAAAAAAATCTCTGTTCTTTAGGATGTAGAAACTGAAACCAGCCTGTAACTACTGTATAAGACAATCTGTCCATGGAATGTTAGAACCCTGGCTGGTTTGTTGGCCGTGCTTCATGATGCAGCAAGTCATTGACCCCTGTTCCACCAGCTGAAGATCCATGTCCACACAACCTGCAGAGGCCTTCTGAAAATATGAACCCACATCTGTTCACGAGATGGTACAACGGCTTTTTGTCTTCAGTCTGTGACAGAGGAAAAGCAAAAACAAACCGATGTAATCTCATTAGATGTTTGTGTGTCCTGACCTGTCCAGAAATAACAGACTAAAAGTATACCCTGATGTTTGCCCACCCTTTGAAACTGTGCCGACGTCAACATTTTCAGCCCTGTTTTTGATTATCCTTGGTGCATGATGAATATAAGACAAGTAACCTCATCTGAACAAGCTTGAATCTTTGTAAGGTGTGAGTTAGCAAAAACCCTGTCCACAAATTTTTGTCCAAAAGTTTTGTCCTGACCAAAAGTTTTTCTCACGGGAGACCCTCCTCTGGGGTACAGACAAAGATCCTTGATTACTAGCTCCGCTTTAACCCTCTTTTGTACAGAGCTTATGCAGCCCCCATGTCTCTTAGTGCCCCATTGTATGAAATCATATGCACTTATTTATTTATGGTACTTCTTTTCTCTTTTACTATATATTCAGGCACACACATATATCTGTTTCTTAGTGTTTAAGCCCCCAACGTTGTCTTCAAGGTGCAGCGCTGCCTGGGTTAGGCATGGGTTAGGGTTAAGGTTAGGGTTAGGATTAGGTGCCTTTAAGTCAATGGTGGCAGCGCTGCCTGGAAGATGATGTTGGGGGCATAAAACACCATCGAGCATTACTGTCATTACACTATCCTACACTGAGCAATACACTAACCTTTCCCTCGGGCACTGATGATAACTGTTGACATTAGATTCTTGCACTGAGTTCCCCATCATTGGATTGAGAGAAAGGTAACACACACTACCCCCCCCCCTCTCTCTCCAACACACACACACACAAACACGCACACACACACACACACACACACACACACACACACACACACACACACACACACACACACACACACACACAAATAAAAGGCTAAATGTATACCCTGATGTCTACTCACCCTTTGAAATTGTGCTAGTGTCGATCTTTTCAGACTTGTTGTTTCTGACTATCGGCGCATGATAAATATCTGGGTCGCCACCTCCTTCTAATGGGAGAAGAGTCAGACCAAACAAGAGCCAGAGGTGAATATTAGTCGAGTAAAAGACAAGTAATAGTTTGCCAGCCACTCACTCCTTCAGGTACCAGGGTCAGGAGCGCCAGACTTAGATAGATAGATACTTTATTGATCCCCAAGGGGAAATTCAAGACTTACCATTGACCACTCTGGCTGTAATTTCTCTGGCTTTGTTGCCTTCCACAAAAGCTTCACTTCTAACTAAAAACAATTAGAATATTTAGAACATAATGTGACACGTTTACCACATGTGTAACAAAAGAGTTTTCATGAGATCTCAGTAAAGGCTGATTTATTTCTTGCAAGCCAATGAAAAAACCCCACCCCTTGACCCCAACCATGGACATTATCTCATCCCTGTATTACCCACCCCCTCCCCCTCCCCCCCCCAGTGACCAGAGGTTGGTTTTGAGGATTATCTACCTGTTTCAACGATCTCAGTCTCATCTGGACAAGGTTTGCTGCGCTGTGAGAATTATGTTCATAAATATGTATATGTTATTAGTCATTGATAGATTTAATAATTTGAAATACAAAGGCATGACCAACAGGTCAATGTTATTTTTATCTTACTAATAACGTATCACTAATCACTTTTTACCTTTGTATGAGTTGTATCAGTGTTGATAATGCCTCCAACTTGGTTTTCAATTATTTGTGGAGCATGTGTTATTTTTTTATAACCTGATGCTCCTGTTAGGAAAAGGGGGGGAAATCACCAAAAGACACATGTATTTATATTTTATTTGTAGGTCTTAGCTGCAACATGTCTGTCTCAAAGCATTTTTTTTTGTAGATTGTGTGGTTTATTACCAATATATGTTTCGTCATGCTCTCTGGATAGGTTTTTTAACGTTTTTTTATAGGCCTACCTGTGGTGTTCAATGGGCATCGAAGATCATTTCCTATCCTATTGTTAATAATAATAGGATGGTTAACAAATTCTCCATTTCCGGCTGATATATTGAAGTTGCGTGCTAAAACACATAGACAAAAAAAGAAGATACACAATATGTCAATAGAACTATAGACTCAATAGAAGATTTATGTATTGATGCTTATGTATATGACTGGCATATTTCTCTAATAGGAAACAGCATATGGAATAGGATAATCACACCTACTTCGAGGATATTGTTGTCCAGCCATTCCTTCAGTGATCACAGACTATATAAATAAAATAACAAAATATTGCATAATCTTTACCAATAAGGAAGATGTACAAATGATAAAAGACTTTCTTTAGGATAAAATATTGCAATCTACGCTAAGCTATATAGACTGTAGTGTACAAATAGATCTATCACAGGAATTCAGAGCTCTCTTTCTACAGACTGCTGACAGTGCCTTCCCTCTATTCGGCATGTTTATAGTTTGTTACAAATGTAACCCACATAAATTGCACTGGGTTATTGACTGTAGTTGCAGCGTTTGCCCCCTGTCCATTAGGGGTCGCTGTGCTGCATGTGAACGAGTGCATTGCACATAGAGGAAGAGTCCACAACTGCGTTTTTTCCCCCTGAAGCTCATAGAGATATTGCGAGTGAAAGAAAGATTAAGATTTATCAACGTTTCGACACTTCACCGTTTATTTTTGAACTAATCCTTTGTTTAACTTTTTCAAGAAGACGTTTCCAGTTGAATTATTACTCCTGAAGATCGTTTGTGTCTTAAATCATTGAATCTCCGGTGAGTGTGTGTTTCCGTTAAGCAAGCCAGTGTGTTAGGCATTGGTTAGCTTCCTTTTACTTTTGAGGTAAAACGAACTATTTTCATGTATATAGAGGTAAAAAAACAAAAACCAGTCGGAGATATATTGAAAATGAATGTTATCGTTTTAAACCCGCCGTGTTAGTTTAAAACGGCGTTTTCTTTTCTGATCACGTGCACCCTGCATGGGCATGCATGCATGCATGCCGTGACATGATGTAGGAGCGCGTGCAGACAATGTTTAAGCTACGAGGTTACTCTATAGGGCTAATGTTTTCAGGCTTCAAGCCATTGTAATGACGTTTTGAATATAATATGATGTGGTATACACATAGTAAGTTGCTAATGGCTTACTGTTGATATTGTATTTGGTTAACTGTGAATGTACATGTTGTATGTTAACTAGAGTTGCAAATGACACACTGTCATTCTACTGAACTGGTATTGTATTGCACAGTTGTTCAGTACATGATTTACATTAGACAGAGAAATGATATTTGAGTTGAGTGTTAATACTTATGGTATGAAGTGAAACGATCCTGCATGGCACTAATGAGGTATTTTACACTGCCATGTGCAGATTGTTTTTTTTGTTATTGTGCATCTTCTGCCACGATTGAGAGAGAGAGTGAGAGATACGGCGAGCCATCCTAAGGACTGTGACCAGTGTGTGTGTCCGCCTACCTGTGATGCCTGTGGCCTGGACGCAACCTGTTCTGGATTACAGATAAGATTAAGATACACATCACTAATTTCCTACCCGGGTAGTGATTGATAAGGCCTTGTTTCATCTTTTTTTTTTCTTTACAAAAGTACGTACGAAGATCTCTTTTTTGCATTTTTCTACTTTTTCCCTTTTTTTTGAGGATTTAAAGGATACGTGAACATTGATATAGAAACATTGAACTCTGGGATTGGAATATTGAACTTTGGGGTTAAACTTTATTATATTGAACATTTTGTTACTGACTGACTTTACGCGACTGACTTTAAGGGGTTTTACATTTTTCTATTGTGGTTCAATATCTTTTCTTGTGTGTCATAATAAATGTTATTGTCTTTTTCTTCATCTAAATACTGGTCGTTGCCAATTCTCTCCCTATAGCCGAACCTAGCTCTGATAACTCTGGTAATATAGTAGTCCTATATATTGCGTTAAGTTAGAAGCGTTACATCCTTTTTCGTGGCGAGCCAGTCAGGAGAGTTTTGAGCACGACCTTTACCGTTAAATCAACATTTTTGCGTGTTTTGTAAGCATTACGTGAATTATCACTTTTTTTGTTACATTTAGTGAAATTGTTTAAATTTGAGACATGGATTTTGAGCAAAAGTATGGTGTTAAACGGGAGTGTTCTATCACTTTATTCAGTGTTAATCACACTGATACTGATGCAGACATCACTGAAACTTTCGAAAAATACGGTAAGGTAGCTCAAATAGTGAGATTACCAAGCGAAGTAGACGGTAAGTGTTCTGCCATTGTTGAATTTGAATCTGACATTGCAAGTGTTTCCATCGAGCCCCACTTTCCTTCTAGCATACAGAATATCACCGACACCACTGTAACATGGTACATAAAAAGTGTCGAAGCCCTCATGCTGACAGCCCAAGACTCTAGCGACTCTAGTGACTCTAGCATCCTAGATGACAGTAGCGACGCTGACTCTGTCCATAGTGCCACTCCCCTCATAACTAGATCTAGAAAGACCCCCATGTCTACGAAACCCTACTTAGAGACACCGAAGCAGACCAAGACGAAACCCCGTGCTGTGGCCAAGACCAAATTCTGGAAAGCTTGCTTCCCCCAGCGTCAGATGTTGTGAGGCAGCTAGGTTCATCTGCCCACCCTAGATACTACACTAGGCTTTTGGAGTCTGCTTATGGCATCGTTGAAGATGGTGAAGAGATTTTTGCTAAGTTTCTCAATACGAATCAAGACCCTGGTGAAAAGGCTTCCAGCTACCTGCAGAGGCTGCAAACTCTGCTAAGCACTGCTGTGAAAAGAGGCGGAGTCAAGCCGTCTGCTGTCAACCGCCACTTAATGAAGCAGTTTAAGCGTGGTTGCTGGGACCATGACCTTGTCCTGCAGCTGGAGCTGAAAAGTGAAAAGTCCCTCGATTTTGCTGACCTCCTGCTGCAATTAAGAACTGAGGAAGACAAGAGAGCAACCAAGCTTGACCGCATGAACCGCCACTTGGGGTCATCCAAAACCAAAACCTCAATGAACGCTCAGAGTGTGGTGAACATAACCTGCGTCTCTGAATACAATGCCAATACACTACAAGCATACGCACTGGAAACTGAGAATCTGAGGAAACAAGTTGCCGCGCTGCAAATGCAGCTTGACTCCAAGTAACATAGAAAAGAAAAGAAACAAAGACCTGCAGTCCCCCAGTCTGCCCTGAACCAACCCACAATCCAAGCAGAGGCTCAAGTCCACAGAGCAACTTCTCAGGTTACACCCAGACCTCAGCCCAAGGCCTGGTTTTGCTTTCGATGTGGAGGTGATGGCCACATAGCCAAAGCTTGTGAGAAGCCCCTGAACAAGGCTGCTGTCGACCTCAAGTATAAGGAATTGAAGGTGAAGCAGGATGAGTGGGCAGCTAAGTACGGTCTTCATTTAAACTGAGCATGGCTTCTGGAGAGGGGCATCCTGAAGCCATTGAAAGAGACACTAGTCCCAAAGAAAAGAAAAAAGCCAAAAGTTGCTCCCTTATGCCCACAAGAGAGGAGCTCATGACTGGATTAGTTGGCTCAAGGTCCATGGTTAGTGTCACCATCGGAGGAATCCAGCATGAGTGTCTAATTGATTCAGGTTCACAAGTGACCACGGTCTCACAGTCATTTCACGAAACCTACTTACCTTCTCATCCAGTATGTCCCTTAGACGACATAATCGATGTGGAGGGAGCAGCAGGCCAGCGTGTGCCTTATACAGGCTACATTGAAGTTGACATAACATTCCCTGAAACTTTTATTGGTAGGCCCAAGACTGTAACCACCTTGGCCCTCATTGTCCCTGATTACAGTGCCATCTCCGTCCTTGTTGGCACTAATGCCCTGGACCTTTTGTATGAAGGCTTCAATGAAAGTGCCAGTGCGCCTGTTCAAGAAACATGTGCATATGCTGTTCTCGTCAAGCACCTTCGCAGTCTGTACAAGAGCAAAACTGCACACAATGACAGAGTGGGTGTCGTCAAACTCTTGCACAAGAAAGCTGTAGTCATCCCACCAGGCCAAAGAATGGTGTTAGACGGCTACACAAGAAACGTCAATAGCTTTCCTGAGGCCCCCTTGCTCGTTGACTTCCCCTCTCGTTCACTACCAAGTGGGCTGACATTTTGCTCTTACATCATGTCAAGCCCCAGGAAGACATCTTTCAAAGTCCCTGTCTTGCTGAAGAACGAAACAACACATGACGTCACAGTGCCAACACACTGCACTTTGGCAAACCTCACAGCTCCACTTTCAATTTCTCCACTAACCTCCCTGAAGGATGAAGGCCCAACCGGGTACGCTGAACCTGAACACCCTGTGACTGCTGAGAGCCCCATTGCCTTCGACCTCAGTGATTCACCTCTCTCTGAGGAGTGGAAAGAAAGGATCGAGAAAAAAATGAATTCAATTCCAGAAGTTTTCGCAAGAGGTGACCTTGACTATGGACATACAACAGCAGTCAAGCACAAAATCCGCCTCTCTGATCCAACACCCTTCAAGCAGAGGGTGAGGCCTATCCACCCGTCCGATTATGAAGCCGTCCGTCTCCACCTGAAAGAGCTGTATGATGCCAACATCATAAGAGAGTCTGAAAGTCCGTTCGCATCACCTGTCGTCATCGTAAAGAAGAAGAGTGGCAAGATTCGACTATGCGTTGACTACAGGAAATTGAATCTACAGACAATCAAAGATGCTTACGCTTTGCCGAACATCGAGGAAACCTTTGCAGCTCTTAACAGGGTCCAAATGGTTCTCCGTAATGGATTTGAAGTCAGGCTTCTACCAGGTGGAAATGGAAGAGGACGATAAACCCAAAACCGCCTTCGTCACGCCCATGGGATTTTGGGAATTCAATAGGATGCCTCAGGGAGTAACCAACGCTCCGAGCACCTTCCAGAGAGTCATGGAGAAATGCATGAGTTCCCTAAACTTGAAGGAAGTTCTTGTTTTCTTAGACGACCTCATTGTTTTCTCAGAAACCCTTGAACAGCACGAAGAGCGGCTTATGAGAGTCTTGCACCGTCTAAAAGAATTCGGGCTCAAGTTATCGCCTGAGAAATGTCATTTTTTCAGGAAGTCAGTGAAATACTTGGGACATGTTGTCTCGGAGAATGGAGTTGAAACTGACCCTGATAAGATTTCAGCACTCACCACTTGGCCCAGGCCAAACAATATCAGGGAGCTCAAGTCTTTTCTCGGGTTCACGGGCTATTACAGAAGGTTCATCAAAGACTTTTCGAAAATAGCAAAGCCCCTCAATGATCTGACTGCCGGCTATGTCCCTGCAAGGAAAAAGAACAAAACCAAGTCCTTCACAAATGCAGACCTCAAGTCACCTTTTGCAGAAAAGTGGACGTCTAAGTGTGAGGAAGCCTTTAAAACCCTCATTGAAAAGTTGACTACTGCCCCGATCCTTGGCTTTGCCAATTCAAGCTTACCTTACATACTACACACTGACGCGAGCCTTCATGGTCTTGGGGCAGCCCTGTATCAGCAACAAGATGGACAGATGAAAGTCATAGCCTATGCCAGTAGAGGACTGTCAAAATGCGAGCGAAGATACCCCACTCACAAGCTTGAGTTTCTTGCCCTTAAGTGGGCTATAACCGACAAGCTGTCAGACTACCTCTACGGAACTGAGTTCACCGTTGTTACGGACAACAATCCCTTAACTTATGTACTGTCGTCTGCCAAACTTGACGCTGCCGGACATCGGTGGCTTGCCACCCTGTCCAACTTCAACTTCAACATCCAGTACCGGGCCGGCAAGAGAAACCAGGACGCCGACGGTCTGTCCAGGCGCCGCCATGACTGCGAACAGGCAGATTCCAGTGCTGAGGCCGAAGACAGCAGGCCGAAGAGTGCAGCAGTTCCTGACTAGGTTCATGAGGGAGGAAAGCGACGCCACCTTCCCTCAAGAAGCAGTCAAAGCTGTTTGCCAGAGACACAACCTAGAAAAGCCCTGTAACACAGAGGAAGACAGTAACTACTTACCTGTGATCGTCGAGTCCCTTGCCATTGATGCAAGCGCTATCCCGCCCGAGTTCATCCACACTGATTTGCTTCCAGGGTCCAGCACCCTCCCCAGAATGTCACAGCTGGAATGGGCTGCTGAGCAAAGAGCTGACCCAGTAATCAGCAAGGTCATTGACATTGTCACTGCAGGAAAGCGGCTTTCATACCGGGTGAGGCAGAAAGAGGACAGAGAAGTCCAACTGATGCTACGAGTTCAGGATCAACTTGTCATTGACAATGCCGTCCTCTATCGTAAGAGAGTGAGCAAGAGTGGGCCATTGTTTCAACTTGTTCTTCCCAAGAAGTATCGTGAGACGGCTCTTGAAAGTCTACACGACCTAGTTGGCCACATGGGATTCGAAAGAACGATTGATCTTGTCCGCATGCGTTTCTATTGGCCGAGGATGGCCATGGACGTAGATGCAAAAGTAAAAACCTGTGAGAGATGCGTTCGTCGCAAAGCAAAAGCTGAGAAGACAGCTCGTCTTGTAAACATTCGGACCAGCAGACCCCTAGAACTAGTCTGCATGGACTACTTGTCCTTGGAGCCTGATGGCCGTGGGACGAAGAACATCCTCGTCATCACTGACCATTTTACTAAGTACGCTGTCGCCGTACCAACCGCTGACCAAAAGGCCAAGACAGTAGCCAAAGCTTTGTGGAACCAGTTTTTTGTCCATTATGGCCTGCCCGAGCGTCTGCATAGCGACCAGGGTCGCGACTTTGAGTCTGCAGTGATCCAAGACCTCTGCCTTCTCCTAGGGATTAAAAAGACAAGAACTACTCCCTACCATCCGCGTGGTAATCCGGTAGAACGGTTTAACCGTACGCTTTTGGAGATGCTGGGTACCCTTGAAGAGGAAAACAAAGTCAAGTGGCGTGACTATGTTCAACCTTTAGTGCATGCGTACAATTGCACCAAAAATGACACAACAGGCTTTTCCCCCTACCAGCTGATGTTTGGGAGACAGCCAAGCTTACCTATCGATGTTGCATTTGGCCTTAACCCAGCTGGTCAGAGCAGAGTTACTCACACAGACTATGTGAAACGTCTCAAGGAGAACCTGAAAGAGAGTTACAAAATTGCAATTCAAAACAGTGAGAAAATCGCCCTGAAAAACAAAGAAAGGTACGACATGAAAGTAAGAGAAACTGTCCTGGAAGAAGGAGACCGTGTCCTGGTCAAGAACGTCGGATTGAGGGGAAAACACAAGATAGCGGATCGTTGGAGCCAAACCGTTTACAAAGTGGTGAAGCGCATCAATGATTCTCCTGTCTATGTCGTTGCCCCAGTGAACTCTGATGGTCCCGAGAGGACGCTGCATCGTGACTTACTTTTACCTTGTGGCTTCCTAGCGCCATCCATCGAAGCAGAAGTGACTCAGTGCAAGCCAAAGAAAACAGCAGCCCAACCCGCTCAAAGTCCAGCATGTGAGGAGGGAGAGCTGTTGAGAGATCCCTGTGAAAGTGAGGAAGAACAAGTCATTGACTATGGTGTCCCTGACACTACTTACCCGTCGATCACTATTGTGCACGAAATCCCTCAGACCAAAGCAACTCGTTCAGTGAATCCCGCACAGTCAGACCTCCGACCTGAAGCCGAGGTGTTTCAGCCTGCGGCATGTCCACAACAAGACCCTGGCGCGGATGAGTCTTCCAACTCAAGTGAAGACGAGCCGAAAGAGAGTGAATTGTCTACTGATGTAGAAGAATCGGTTGCTGATGTAGAAGAGGAGAAGGAGACGACAAACCTTGTGGAAGAGGAGAATGAGTTGGAAACAGTGCCTGAAACAGAAGAAAGAGTTGAGCAGAAATCTATGGGAAACACAAACCCTGATGAGTCATCCGAACAGGAATCCAGACTGGATGATGTCCAAGAGGGAGAAGATCCAGGAGACACAGAAGTGAGACGATCAGCTAGACAGAGAGCAGAGCCTGACCGACTGACATACCGGACGTTAGGAAATCCCCTGACGTTAGTAATGCAGTCTTTATTTAAGGGACTTGACCACGCTTTTACTAAAGCTTTAGACTTAACTCCAGTGATTACTCCCACTCACTTAGACGTAAGTCACTGCAGGCACGATTTGATTTAGTAGTACATGCAGAGGCGCATGCACATTCAGGAGGGGAGGATGTAACCCACATAAATTGCACTGGGTTATTGACTGTAGTTGTAGCGTTTGCCCCCTGTCCATTAGGGGTCGCTGTGCTGCATGTGAACGAGTGCATTGCACATAGAGGAAGAGTCCACAACTGCGTTTTTTCCCCCTGAAGCTCATAGAGATATTGCGAGTGAAAGAAAGATTAAGATTTATCAACGTTTCGACACTTCACCGTTTATTTTTGAACTAATCCTTTGTTTAACTTTTTCAAGAAGACGTTTCCAGTTGAATTATTACTCCTGAAGATCGTTTGTGTCTTAAATCATTGAATCTCCGGTGAGTGTGTGTTTCCGTTAAGCAAGCCAGTGTGTTAGGCATTGGTTAGCTTCCTTTTACTTTTGAGGTAAAACGAACTATTTTCATGTATATAGAGGTAAAAAAACAAAAACCAGTCGGAGATATATTGAAAATGAATGTTATCGTTTTAAACCCGCCGTGTTAGTTTAAAACGGCGTTTTCTTTTCTGATCACGTGCACCCTGCATGGGCATGCATGCATGCATGCCGTGACATGATGTAGGAGCGCGTGCAGACAATGTTTAAGCTACGAGGTTACTCTATAGGGCTAATGTTTTCAGGCTTCAAGCCATTGTAATGACGTTTTGAATATAATATGATGTGGTATACACATAGTAAGTTGCTAATGGCTTACTGTTGATATTGTATTTGGTTAACTGTGAATGTACATGTTGTATGTTAACTAGAGTTGCAAATGACACACTGTCATTCTACTGAACTGGTATTGTATTGCACAGTTGTTCAGTACATGATTTACATTAGACAGAGAAATGATATTTGAGTTGAGTGTTAATACTTATGGTATGAAGTGAAACGATCCTGCATGGCACTAATGAGGTATTTTACACTGCCGTGTGCAGATTGGTTTTTTTGTTATTGTGCATCTTCTGCCACGATTGAGAGAGAGAGAGAGATACGGCGAGCCATCCTAAGGACTGTGACCAGTGTGTGTGTCCGCCTACCTGTGATGCCTGTGGCCTGGACGCAACCTGTTCTGGATTACAGATAAGATTAAGATACACATCACTAATTTCCTACCCGGGTAGTGATTAATAAGGCCTTGTTTCATCTTTTTTTTTCCTTTACAAAAGTACGTACGAAGATCTCTTTTTTGCATTTTTCTACTTTTTCCCTTTTTTTTGAGGATTTAAAGGATACGTGAACATTGATATAGAAACATTGAACTCTGGGATTGGAATATTGAACTTTGGGGTTAAACTTTATTATATTGAACATTTTGTTACTGACTGACTTTACGCGACTGACTTTAAGGGGTTTTACATTTTTCTATTGTGGTTCAATATCTTTTCTTGTGTGTCATAATAAATGTTATTGTCTTTTTCTTCATCTAAATACTGGTCGTTGCCAATTCTCTCCCTATAGCCGAACCTAGCTCTGATAACTCTGGTAATATAGTAGTCCTATATATTGCGTTAAGTTAGAAGCGTTACACAAAGATGCATACTTAGTTCATGCGTTATTGCGCTTCTCAACTGTAGGGGGAGCCAGAGAGCAAATCTTCTTCAGTGCTGCTTGTTAGTAACTGACACTGTTAGTAACTAACAGTGTTGAATTGCTTCTGAATCCTTTCAATGCTATTTTTTCTGAAATTAATAAATGCCTTTCTCTGTTACAATCACCATCATCAAAACTATGAACAACTAAGATAGATGACACTGACGTACCTTTAAAGTCCAAACTTTGTCAATTAAAACCTGATGAAAGTGACACTATTATATATCTTAGCATACTGTAATTGAACAGTGCCAGTACACATTTGTTCACCGCCAAAGTCTATTGCTGCCTTTTGCATGTACTAAGTTTTTGAATTACATTACGTGTCGCCCTACAATGAACAAGCTTCATTCTTCTTCCACTTCTAATGAAACATGCAAAAAACGCAGATGAAACGGATTCTCATTACATACAGATAGAGCAGGTTCTCATCACATATAAACAGATTCAGATCCAGATTCTTATCGTTCACTCCTACAGCTGCGAACACATGTCAAAACTTTGACTCATGCGACCGAGACTACTTTCTCTGAATATTTTAACTGTTAATTTTCATAAGGTGCATTCTGTCAATAACAGACATGGCCGTTTTTTAAGATCATATCTAGTTTTTATGGATAACAGTCACTCACCAAATGGAAGTATACGGTGCATTCCACTCCTGAACTGGAAAGAGGAAGTCTTGATCAACCACTGAAAATACTCAGCTTAAACGCATGCGCAGAGAGATGACAGGATATGTTTATAACTAGTGTGTGTGTGTGTATGTTTGTGTGTGTGCGTGTGTGTATGTGAATGAAAAAGAGAAAGAGAGAGAGAGAGAGTGAGAGAGAGAGAGCCTCCATATGTACACGCCCTTCCGTAGCTGGTTTCATTGTTTTCTTTCATTCCAGGTCATGTGAACGGGTTTTTCATGATATGATGACACGGTAGCTTGAAGTGCATTTAGCGATAGTCCATCAACTACTTTTACAGTTAATCCATGAACTAAAAGGCACCCAAAACACCAACATGATATATTACAAGGTTGGAACATTTGTACTCCATACTGTGCAGGTGACAGTGGCTTGTTTGACAGTCAAGTAAATAAAATAAAAAGTTTTGTCTTTTAAACATCAGTCAATGACTGATCATGTACACTATACCATCAAAAGTTTGGGTCCCTTAAAAAATTCCATTCCACTCCATTATAGACAGAATACCAGCTGATATCAGTTGTATAAGTTTTTTTCTAAATTTAAATTGTGTGTTTATTCTGTCTATTATGGAGTGGAATGGACATTTCTAAGTGACCCTAAACTTTTGACCGGTAGTGTATATTAAAACAAATTAATGACTGTGTGCCTGGAAAATAAGCATACAGCACTTGAGGTACTTTTATTTTTATTTGTATTTCATATTCATAATGTTTTTCTTTGACAATCACACAAATATCAATATAAAATATTAAACACGTTTTATGTTTCTGTCATCTCTGTAATGTCATTGTGGTCAATTTAAGTTATGATTCAAAGGTAATCACTGTTATTAGCATGACATAAATTATATCTCATACAGCTTCACAGCCTCTTCCCTATGATATTGGATTCTTCTAAAGGTTGCCGTTGCAATCTATTGGTTAGTAAACCAAGCCTGCATACATGCACAGAGAACTCTGTTGCTCACCAAGGCAGGAGGAATTAACAGAGTGCTGCTGAAGTTGTTATTAGAACACCAATCCCTTTTTAAAAACAAAATGCAAAATGAGAGGTGAAAAATTAGATGTTAAAATGAGATGCAAATACTGTACACTCTTTGATTTTTAGATCTACAGGCATTGATGGCTTTGCAAGATACTGTAGTTGGCTGGTACCAGATTTCCCTCGGTTATTGTCCCAGATTTCTAAACATATTCCTATCAAATGAAAGTGGAGGCTGTTCATTGTTGTGGCTCACACCTTGAAGCACCCCAACCAGGCCCCAGACTAAGCCTGCAGCCAATAAGAATAGTGGAAATGCATGACATTTCATCCCATACTAAGCCTGCAGCCAATAAGAATAGTGGAAATGCATTAGATTTCATGTAGCTGTACACCATACTGTGTGCCACAACAGAGCACTTTGGTTTTAATAAATGTTTAATCGTAATTAGCACGGACAGCAGTAAAGACATTCATAAGTGTCAGGGACCAAACAGTAAGGCAAGCGGGACGCAGGAATTCAGTCTCAAAACTGAAGATTTATTTTTACAAAATCAATCATAGTTGGCGCATTTAAAGCAAATCTTGAACTAAAGTATAAACCAACAAAAAAAGTGAGGTCAACTGAACGGAACTTAAACAACAGCAGAACTGAACTCAATCACTGACCTACCAGACTGAGACGCAAAGGGGACATATATATCGGCTGATCAGACCAATAAAACACAGAAGGGAGAACCACAACAACACACAATTGACAGGAGAACAACAACAAAGACAAGGTCAGTTTAACATAAACCACTAAAGTGAGTAACTAATATTCTATAACTATAAATAAATATAAATAATATCAACAAGGCGTGAATATAATAACTAAAATAAACATGAGTTCCTCCTCTCCCCCTGACGTCACACGGCTGGTGGTTGCGGCCGCGGGACTCTTAAGTTGGCTTCCTTCCAACCTCGGGCAAAGAGTATAGAAGTAACAAAGAGTTTAGAGTATAGAAGTAACAAGAGGCGAAACTCTGTTGCAGTTTTGACAACAATCGCTAGTTGGCGCTGCTGTCGCGCTTTCGCCATTTTGGACTGATCATGCCACTATGGCCGTTGACTTCAATCAGAACATGCCAACGTAAACCAGCAAGATTGGTCACTATATTGTGCTCAATTTCGAACCACTAGTTCACTTTTAAATACTACTAGGTCATATGTAGGAGAAAAAAATATATTTGAATATCACACCTCTCAAATTAAACGGCAATAATATTATGTAGGGCTACATACATGGGCTAACGTTACAGATCATGTCCCTTCACTGGGCAGATCTACAACAAGTTTGACAGAAAGACTTTACAATGGATTTTTAATCTACAACATAACAGAAAGTTTACTTTCCATCACTGTTTCCTCCGGACTGTAAGTCTACTTGAAAATACAGTAGGCCTATGTTTAAACTGGAAACAAAATAGGTGGCCATCACTTAGCTCAAGCTACGTTAGCCAGCCTGTCAACTGGAATGACTAGAGAAGCTAACTAACTAGCATACATGGCTATCAGCAAGCGGCAAAACGATAATTCAATCATTTCACGACGAGGGACATACGTTGGATGAAAAGGTAAATAGGCTAATCTTACATAGCCTACCAACTTCATTTCTCTTAGAAATCGATCTATTTTCTTAACTACTTTACAATCAGTGCCCCTGCTCAGCTTCGTAAATCAAAGCACCAATTACCACCCCTTTCGTTCGAAAATTCTAAAACAATGATGTTTTTTAATACCTCAAAATAACATTTGATAAATGAACCTTACATTTTTCAGTAGCCATAGGTGTGTAGATTTAAACCAAATCTGGTTTGGTTCTTACCGGGGCTTTTACTGCCTGAAATATCCGATTTTGTTTACCACGCTCAGAGTTTAGTGCTGGGCTGGTGGGTGCCTATTTTACATCTGTCAAATCTGTTGGAAGCTAAATTATTATGAATAAATGTATAGCCTTACTCATCATATTTTGCATTTCTCAACACGATTTATGACAGTTGGGGAATTCAGGGTATAAGAAAAGGTTAGATATATTTTTTTTTATACTGTAAGAAACTTTTTAATCTGGACCGATATCATTAAGTTATATGACAGTTGTGTTGCGTTCAGTCCAAGATGGCGGAGCTGTGGACATGTGGGCTTTGTATTTTTCATCTTTGTAACTTTTATACTTTTTAAACTATTAATTAAAAACTGTTCAAAATTTCCCCATAGACTTAACATGGGCTGATGACATCACAATAGAGCCGTTAAGCAATTAGAATCTTATGGCAGGTGTTCGGGCCACCTGGATCTCAACTGCCAGTCTCAGGCTTTAAGCATACAAACTGGCCCTATTAAGACTACACATCCTGTCCAACTGCTTCCTCTGCCAAAAACTGTTTCAAAATAAAAGTCCTCACTACAATATTTCACTGTTAAACAATTTAACCCTTTAAACTACTGAACTTTTTAACTGTTCAGCCATTGTAACTGTTACTTGTCATCAACTATGACTCTTACCCACTGTAGCTAGTTAGCATGGTTAGCATAGTTAGCATGCTAGCATGTTAGTTAGCATTTTTAGCAAAACTGCTAAAATTGATTAGCTAAGTTAGCTAAGTAGCATAGTTAGCATGCTAGCATGTTAGCATGCTAGTTAGCATTTTTAGCAAAACTCTTAAAAATGATTAGCTAAGTTAGCTAAGAAACATGGTTAGCATAGTTAGCATGCTAACACGCTAGTTAGCATAGTTAGCATAACTACTAAAAATTATTAGCTAGGTTAGCTAAGTCACATGGTTAACATAATTAGCATTTTAATATTGTTAGCATGCTAGTTAGCATAGTAACTTGGTTAACATTATTATCTTTGATAACATAGTTAGCATAACTACTAGCAAACATTAGAGCCATTCCAACTGTCAGTTATCGTCAACTATCTACCTAAATAATTTAACCATTTAAACTACCTATTTAACTGTTCAGTCATTCCAACTATATTAAACCTCATCTACTTAGCAACCAGTATAGTTTGTTTTTACTCTGTATGATATTTTACATCATATTTTTTGCATTTTCATGCACTGTATTTCCTTCAGGAAATGCTTTTCTAGTTACTTCTATACTCTTTGCCTCGGGTCCTTTACCGGAACCAGGAAGTGATGCGCCCAAACACTCGCCACTCATCTCCTTCAAGCCGCCACGGTAACTTGTGAAACAAAGGAAAATGTAAGTAACGAAATACTGAAACAAGACTGCGTGCACTCAGACCTGCGACCGTAAAACGTAACTGTACAATGTGAAATGTTAAATAAAGTATCAAGTGCTGAACGAAGATAAACGTGTTGTGGTTTATGTAGCTTAATATTTGTAATAAATGTATTGCTACGGAAATGAAACAAACGAAACAAAGATGCTATAAGTAATGTTATGAATAGTAGATATTATAAGTGTGAATGGACAGAAAATAACAAAAGTGACAATCAGTGTAATGGAATGTTGGCATGTATGCGTGAGTGTTAGACTGTGGGTGTGTGTTTGAACTTGCCGCCTGTGGCGTTCTCATGTGTGGCTGTGGATCCAGCCGTCACAATAAGTTACAACGTCTCATCACCTTGAGAAGTCACATTACTAAAGTTCAGCACCTGTGCCATATACACCTTTATGTTGTTGAAGAATGCCGTGCACATGGGGGACTTGGGGTCACCCACCATGCAGTAGATTGTCGTCCCAACAACACCGATCACCAAGGCACAGACACAGGAGACGGAGGGGCAACCGAGAGTCTGCAGGGAAAACGCACAACATTTATGATAAGGTGTCCTTGTTCATATAGTGCATTTATGATAAGGTGTCCTTGTTCATATAGTGCATTTAGCACAATGGCTACTACAGTACATTTTGGCATTATTAATGCCATCAGTTTTCTAAACATCAATAGGCTACCAATTCATCAAACCGGGGCGCTAGCCTCAAACTATACTTTAAAAAAGCCTAATTAACTTCAAGCTTATGTAGCAGGTTATGTCTCCGCCTCCTTTGTAACCTTAATTGTAATTATACATTTCCTCTTGTTCATCACACCCCACCTGACATGTCTCTATTCCCCACTAATGGGGCCCGCCCCACACTTTGAGAACCACTGCACTAGTGTATAGTAACGATTCAGTCTAAAAAGTTCGGATCCCAACCCATCTCTCTCTCTCCCACTTGCTTCTCTCTTCCACCCACTCTTCATTGAGGCTAAAAGCCCCAAACTATACTTTTAAAAAGCCTAACTCACTTCAAGCTTACACATATGGACAAAACGGATCGGTAACACTTTATAATAACTACACACAATTCATAATTTATTAAGCCTTTGTTACTTATTAGTTAATGGTTTGTTCATTATTAGTAATTTCTTGTTCGTACATAATTTATCAGTAAAGCATTTGTTCACACAGTTATAAATGGTTTGTTCATAGTAAATCGGCACCTTCAGCTTAATCTCTCAAAAACAGAGTTTTTGGTTTTTCCAGCTAAAACAGCTATTCACCAACAGATTAACATCCAGCTTGACTCAACTTCACTGACCCCAACTAGATCGGCACGAAACTTGGGCGTTGTAATTGATGACCGACTTAACTTCTCTGAGCATATAGCTTCTATTGCAAAATCATGTCGGTTTATGCTTTACAACATTAGGAAGATCCAACCTTATCTGACACAAGATTCCACACAACTTCTTGTTCAGACCATGGTCATCTCTAAGCTATCTCTAAGACTATTGTAATTCACTATTAGCTGGCTTACCCGCTTGTGTAATAAGATCATTACAGCTGATTCAGAATGCTGGAGCACGCCTGGTCTTCAATCAGCCAAAGAGGACACATGTAACTCCTCTCCTAGTTACTCTCCATTGGCTCCCTATAGTAGCCAGAATTAAATTTAAATCTCTCACTTTGGCCTATAGGACACTAACTGTATCTGCTCCTAGTTATTTTAATTCAATAATCAAGCCTTACATCCCCAACCGCCCACTGCGGTCTTCTGGTGAGTGTCTGTTGTGTCGACCAGTCATGAAAACTGGGTCTAATTCCAGACTCTTTTCTTCAATGGTTCCATGTTGGTGGAATGAATTGCCCAGTGCTCTCCGTTCCTGTGGTAGTTTTGGGTCGTTTAAGAGGGGTCTAAAGACATTCCTATTCAACATATACTTAGTTGTTTAAGCGCTTATGTGTTATGGTTTGTATAATGTTGTTTTATTTTAATTGGGCTGTTAATTAATTTTACATTATTGTTTATTATTGATATTCTCCTTAATGTAGTCTTAGCATGTCATTGTTTTTATGTTATTGATTAAATGGACATTATTGTTTTATTATTGCCTTTCCCCTTTTTTTCATTGCTTTTTTATTAGGCTATTGATTGAATTGATATTATTGTTTATTATAACTATTCTCCTTATTATATTTGACCAACATTCTAATCTGTTCCCTGTTCAATTTTAAATATTATTATGTTGTTTTGTATTTATGTGTCGCTTTGGACAAAGGCGTCTGCTAAATCCATAACCTTAACCATAACCATAAATAAGCCTATCCAAAAAATATGTTTGTAAGTACATGATTTATACTTAATAAATATTGAAACAACCACTTATAAATTAAATCATTTTCCCATTATAAACCAGTTGCAAACTATTACAAAATGCTTTGTTCATCATTTGTAAAGCATTGCTCCTATGTTAATTCTCATAAATAAAGTATTTGTACACACAGTTATAAATGGTTTGTTCATAATAAGCCTATATCTAAAATATGTTTATGAATTATTGTTAACTCATTGAGTGCCAAAAACGTAATATTACGTTTTTCCTTCCCATGCGTTGAGTGCCAAAAACGTAATATTACGTTTTTAGCTTTTTTTTTTTTTAATTACGAGACTAGACACTCTAACACACCTTATATGTGATTTTGGGAACTCTGTGATGAATGGAAATGAAATATATGACGATCGAAAACTCATGAAAACGCACAATCTGGACATTTTATATGGACATTTTATCATAACTCGGCTTTTGATGGTTGCCGCTTTGGGTCGAATCAGTGACGCATGCACGTCAGCTCAAAACCAGGTCATTTTCGTGGGTCTATCAGGTGGCAGTCTCGCCAGGTCACTTCCCGGAAACTTTACAGGCAACACTTCATATTTCATGAAAGACGTTATATCTCCATTTCTAGAAAAAAAACAGGGATTTTGATGAAAACTAGCCACTGTTTAGCTTGGGATTTCTCAGGAACAGAGGCGTGTAGAATTACACGGTTTGCACCCACTGAGAGCTTAAAGTTTCACCTTTCAAATGAGCCATTGTATGTGTTCATAGCTATAACACAGAATATGCTGTGGCTGTACAAAAATCATCAACAATGGTCTAGATTGCTGGCACTCTAGGACAAAGCTTCCGAAAACAGCTTGGCATTCAATGAGTTAATATGTAATATTTCCATTATTTAACACATACACATGCACTAATGATTAGTTAGGGTGAGGATACATATTTTATAAACCACTTCCTAATACTATAATTCATAATTAACTCATGAGTTACAAGTGGTTAGTTAATGATATTTTGTGAGCTCATCTAAAGTGAGGTCTTTCTCTGCCTTGCAACGCATTTTCAAATAAACCGCGTGTTTCCTTTGCTTTACAGTGGCAACCAGGTGATAAGTGGGATAACGGTCTTCGAGGTGTGTCCAGTTATACGGAATTAATGGACTCCGCTGCGCGTTGGGGAGTGCTTTGCCCCTCGCCCTCGTCCATTAATTCCGTATAACAGGACACAGGACAGGACACCTCGGCGGCCGTTATTCCTTACTTAAAGGAACCGTATGTAAGAAATGTATTTCAATTAATCATAAAATGGCCCTGATATGTCACTAGACATTAAGAAATCATGTTCATTTCAAATACTTATATCACTGACAACAGTAGTCCGGCCAGGATATTGTCATTTAAAAAGTGAAGTTGCAGCCCTCAACTGATGTTGATGTTGTGTTTTGTCATGTCATGTTGTGTTTTTGCCTGATGCGCCACCCTCCACCTATCTAGTAATCACGAAGTCAGTAGTGTTTCGGCATCCGGGTTGGTAACCTCGAGACGAGGGGGAGGGGATACACCGCTCTAATTTGAAAGTGATTGCAGTACCAGTTTTGGCCACATCTTACATATGGTCCCTTTAACATGGTCTAAGGCGGGACCTTTCTTGATGCACTTGCAGCAGTTTGAAGTGTCAGACGTCAGAAATGTAAGTGGCAAACACGCTTGCCTTTATTGGCCTACAGGCTACTGCTTGTGCTAACACACAAAGATATCTATTTACCTATTGCATCTGCTTGTGCCTATCATCACACACTTAAGTCGCCAACATTTTGCTAGGTCATTAAGTGTCAACTGTAGGCTAGGCCTATATACTTTTGTAAAAGTGTTTAATGGCAATAATGTCCTAATGTTAAGAACATTTTAACATTTATGGTTCATCAAGCTTAGGCCTACTCATTTAACACTAGGCCTACTCATTTAACACTTAACAAATTATGGGAAGTTTACATAGCTTAGGCTAAACTGTTTCTTTCGTCCCCCATGCCTGCTAATTCCTCCCGATCAGGACGGATAAATGAAACATTGCGCACGTCCCACTTTTGCTTAAATAATTCCTGAACGCAGGGCTGGACTGGCCATCTGGCATACTTTTTTTCTTTTTTTGGCCAAGCCGGTCTTTAATTTTCCATAGTAGCGTGTGCCAACAAAATCATAGGCCTATGCCTGCGTTCTGTTCACAGAGCTTTCTCTGTCTATGATCTGCAGCGTTTCTCAAATTATGAGCCTCCTCGACGAGTAGATTGCTGGTCTACGGAGCCATTTAAATTTGGCCTACGCCCTGCTTCTGTCTGTTAATTTGCGGCACAATTGAACTCCGGACCGAAAGGTTTCCCCGATCAGGAAATAGTCCTTAATTCGCAACTTTGTGTAGGCTTAACAGAGGTAGCCTAAATATCGTGCCTATGGCGATGACAGCTTTAAAAAAATAAAAAAAAACATTTATTTAACTTGTCTCGCTGGATTGAAGGCTGAATGTGGGCTGTTGCGCAAATAGATGAATGAGGGTTGGGAGATTCCGTTAACATGCTAACATTTTCTCCATTATTATAATAAAATATGTCTCCATGCAGGGCAGGGCTGGTTCTAACCTAGGCTAGGCTACTATATTTGGGTGGGCTGGTAGAAATTTTGGGTGGGCAACATAGCAAAGCTGTCAAATTGGATCAAAACTAACAATCAGTACTACCTAGCTTGAGTTACTGCAGCCAACAACCAGGGATAGGCAGTATGTCTGATACATGTATTTAAAATACAAAATAGTATGTCGTCATTTTTATTTTATTTAGTTGGAAAAAAATGGCATCATACTTTGTATCAAAATACTCTATAGGTTTGTAGTTTAAAAATACTGCCAAATACTTTTGGTAAAACCAATAACCTACTTTTGGTGATGTGATTATAAAAGTGCAAAACAATGAATGCAACACTGGTGCTGACTGTAATTTGCCCAGAGTTGTTGTGATCAAAATATTGAGATTCAGGCAGATAAGTAACATGTATGTTGCTCACACACACAATACACTCCCTCATACCAACCTCAAGTTTCTTGAGAACTTTAGTCATCCAATTCGAACACATTGTGGTTATGTGGTTGCCCTGTATGCAGAATATTAGACTCAAAAGTTTTGTATGTGTGTATCACGTTTTGAAACTGTAGAAATTATTTGTAACTGTAAAAATGATCTGTACAAGTAATTGTCAATATCACAAATATGCCCTACACTTACAAATCTATTCTACAGGTACGGATCGGTTTTACAGCTACAAATCGTCCTACAGTTAAAAATATTTTACAATTACAAATATATTCTACAATTACACATCAATATTCTACGCACAAAAAGCTGTTCTACAGTTACAAATCTTTTCTACAGGTGCACAGACTTTTGCACCACCTTAGGGATGAGAAGCGTCTCATATGTAGTCTATTGTGTGTGTGTGTGTGTATCAGGATTTGTAACTAAAAATTATTTGTGATTTAATAAAAAAATAACACAAACGATTTTAAGCATTACTCATATGTCGTTCACCTACAAATATATTCCACAGGTACTAAACATTCCACAGTTGCTGTCTTTCAATTACGAAACTATTCTGCTATTACAAATCTCTGCTGCTCGCACAAGTATTTTCTACAAGTATACACGAATCCGGCGAAACTACCAGAAGTAAGCCGGTGTTCCAGTTTAGATGGTGAGCAGTTTAACTGGTGATATTTGCATAAAATCAGTGAATATTCAACAAGACCCTGCCTACTTCTTAATCTGCTCTGCCTCCGATATTGCAGGTTTATATTAGGCTACATTTTCACGAAGTGTTTGCAAGTGAGACAATATAACGGATATCGCTGAAAACATCACCAGTGTATGTCTAATACATGTCCGTTTAAGCATTATCCACAAATATGACACATACTGAATGAATGGGAAAAAATAAAACTAGCGATCTAGCTGGGATTCGAACCACGCATGGACAAGAAAGTTGATTGGATTAGTTTCTACATCGTCTATACCACTACACTACGAGCTGCTGAAACTGATGCCAGATTTCTATGTATATATTGAACTGTTAGTCAAAGTTAACACAGGTTAACATAAGTGAGAAATATAGATGTTGCTGTTTCAGATTCCCACGTAGCCTAAATTAGAAAATAGTTTAGCCTACTTACTGCTCGTTCAGCAGCCTGTTGCAAAACATTCACTTAGCCTAGATGTTTGCTATAATGAATATCTTGATCGATTGACAAATAGGCTGTCACAAGACAACATAGACCTACATTCATTTAATAGGAACACCATGCTATTGCATAGATACAAAATAACCAGTGGTGCAATTGGTTAGCAGGGTGGACTATTGCTGCTAGCTTGCTATTTTAGTGAGCAGTTCGAGGCCTAAGTGATCTTCATAATTTTTGCTTTCTGCACAAAAAACGAGCAACGTCTGATGGGGTCATTTGTTACTGTTTGTGATGCAAAATTACTGAGGCAAAATTAATCTGCATTATTCAAAGGCATGCATTCGCTGTGTTTGCTCATGTTATAGGCTATCACCAGTTAACATGGACATCAGGATAGCTAGTAAGCTAGTAGACTAGTCTAATAGACTAATAACAAGCGTTGCTCTCTGTGGCGTAGTGGTGATAGTGCTTACTGCTTAGCACATTTTGCCTCAGTGAGACTCATGTTCGAAACCCAACAAAACCTTTGCTGATTTACTTTGACACATTTCCTGTTTGCACAACATTTTGTGTGGATGCTTAAGCAGACATGCATTATACATAGCGATTCCCGCATGTTTTCGGCAAGATCTTGCATGAAGCATTCTGTCACGCACTGTAGGATTGTGAAAATGTGAATCTCCAGCACTGGAAGGGCGGAGGCAGAGCAAAGCGTTGTTAACAAGTAGGCAGGGTCTTGTTGAATATTCACGAATTTTATGCAAATATCACAAGTTAACCTGCTCACCATCTAAACTGGAACACCGGCGCCATTACTGAGCTGTCGCTGGGTAGCATTACGCCCGTGCCTCCTATTGGATTTGTTACGTCCACTGGGATAACAGCCGGCGATTTACGACTGTCTCACTACTTCTTTTATAATGTCGAGTGGGAAAACATGTTCCGTTTTCAATTGTTCCAATAGCAGCAATAAAATTACCAGTTGGAACAAAAGAAAAACGTGAGATACACAAAATACCCTGGGTCGACTGCCCCTGTCTGGTAGATAACGTTACCATACGGTTTGCACAGATAGCCGTTAGTTGTACCTTACCCTTTCCTTTTGAAATGTGAAAATTAGATAAACAATGGTCACAAATGAAAAACATGAATTTGTTTATTTGATATCCATTTATTTATTTATTGTTGCCAAATGGACAGATATTTGTTATAGTTTCCTCGTTGGCTAGCCTAGCTAGCATAGTTATTGCTGACGTTAGAGCTATCGATACAGTAGTTAAGTAGATATAATATCAACCTAGTCCCAATTATGTCTTTATATCCTCATTCTCTACTCTAAGCTATTTTCATAAATAATCTGTAAGATCGCTTGTACCTTCATCTGTGACCGGAGGCCACTGTCTAACATCATCAACCCAACATAGTGCTACTGCCTGGCTGTAGCTGTCAATGAGGGTGCGTTATCACGGAGGTTTGTTTACATACCATATTGGATTGGTTGTGTCCACTGGGATAACAGCCTGCGATTTACGACTGTCTCACTACTTGTTTTATAATGTCGAGTGGGAAAACATGCCAACTTGACAGATATTTGTATAGTTTCCTCGTTAGGTAGCCTAGCTAGCATAGTTATTGCTAACGTTCGCTAGCTACAGTAGTTAAGTAGATATAATATCAACCTAGTCCCAATTGTGTCTTTATTTCCTCATTCTCTACTCTAAACTATTTTCATAAATAATCTGTAAGATCGCTTGTACCTTCATCTGTGACCGGAGGCCACTGTCTAACATCATCAACCCAACAAGCCATACTGCCTGGCTGTAGCTGTCATTGAAGGTGCATTATCACGGAGGTTTGTTTACAGCTCAGTAATGGCGTCGCCACAAGATGGCAGCCTACACAAAACGCTCGCCGGATTCGTGTATACGAATACTTTTGAGACTGTTCTGGCGCTTCCTGTTGAATAGCCAATGGCGATGCTCAGGTTTGGCTAGCCAACCATGAATCTCAGTTCACTAACCAATCACAGAGCAGGAGCAGCGCCGTCATTGTGGCTAGTTGTGTGGGTGCAACCAAACTTGGAGTCTACACTTGGAGCACGCTAGTTTCCTGTATTCCTTGAGGTACGTTGGTAGTTAATACAGCCAGTACATTTAATAACAGTACAGTGTACCTGATACACGGGGCAAGTCGTTAACAAAATGTTTCCCCTCTCTATCGGCAGTTATCTTTCTGGCTGTTCCTAGGTAGTTAAGTTATCAATTTATTTAGATTTCAAATGGGTGACTTCAGCTATGTTAATTACAGTCATCGTTTTACATTTCTGATGGTTCGTTAACTTTGATAATTTGCCAACTGTACCTGTGCAGATAAGCTACTACAAATACAATCATGCTTTTCCAGAATTTATTCATTAGGTTTACGTTTTTATCCAAAGCAACTTAGACATCAATTCTTACCAGAGCCAGTTTCTCAGAGCAAGTTGGGGATAAGTGCCTTGTGGCAGCTGAGAAACAAAATCACAACTTTTCTGGCTACTGCATATGGTGCACACATTGTAGTTAAATATACAACTAGGAAAAGTTGCATAGTTTATTAATTGAACAACTGGAACTCTGGTCACCGGCTGAAACACTGAAATTGTTGACTATCCAGCATTGAACTTGCAGAAAACAACACTAGATCAAGCCAAAACCATAATTGCTTGATTTCAGCGCTGCATCCATAGCTGTAGTTAAATATATAACTAGGAAAAATAGCAATTGGCAGACAGTTTCTCATTGCATAGTTTATTCATTGAACTGGAACTCTGGTCACCGTCTGAAACACTGAAATCGTTGACTATACTGCATTGAACTTGCAGAAAACAACACTAGATAAAGCCAAAACCATAATTGCTTGATTTCAGCGCTGCATCCATAGCTTCTTTGAAGGTGTCATACGTTCTGGTCCCTAGGGGGAGTTTCAAAGTACACATGCATGTTGATGCAATCGGCATTGCCCCTGCCAACACCTCAACATACATGGTTTCTGGGAGGACAGACCATCCCGTCCAGAAGACCACCAGGTCTTTCAATGTCTCTAAAGAACCTGTAAGAATTAAAAGACAATATCAGAAAATACTTTTAGTAGTGGTTTGTTTGTTATACAATGCCAGCCATTTCAGCTTGGGATGTGTAAATTATTGCAGTCATAGCCTTCTGTAGCCTTACAATGTTCTTGATTGTTTATGTTAATCTGAATACCACAAGAAAATAATATTTGTGATTTACTGAACAAAGTTATAACATTTCATACATCTGTGATTCAGGGGAGCTAACAAATGTGGAGGGCACTGTAATACAGTGTATGGCATATGTAGTCGTCACAATCACAAAAGATACTTTTTAAAAGATACTTTCAGATATTTTTCAGTCTGTGAGTGGTTCAAGTACAGATCTCTCATCAAAACCAAATCACTCTGATCAGCCAGGTTTCAAAATCTGGGGGGAAAAAATCTTAGTAAATATTTGTCATACCACTTTCAATGTATTGTCTGAGGTAGGCTGTGACTCGGCATGAGTCTTCCATTTCATCTTCGTCAACCTCCGCCTCATCTGGCCAAACCAGTCTTTTTAAAATCATCTGCAACAAAAACAGTGCGCCCTGTTTGGAATACTATTGTGCACTGTACCATAGTCATGATGTACTTTATTCTGTCAGTTGTTTTCCTCCATTTACAAATTTATCTTTCCAAAAAGAATGTGAAAGGTTGTGCCATGCTTGCCATGTTTAAATTGCCATGCTTGAACATTAATACCTCAGGATCCATCAGAGATGAGGCAACTCGTGGGAACAGAACTTTAGCCAGTTCTGGCCGTTCTGTTATCATTGGGAGGACCCCAGTGTCCTGTAGCCCTCTTTTAAGCTGCTTGGCCTGCTTTTCCCGTCTGCCTATGACCTGTTAAATGTATCATAACAACAATATTTTAACCTTATAAAGAACACCTTGGAACACCTACCCTCCTTCCTCCAACATTCTAAATCCCATATTGCTATGTAGCATAGTTATGTTATACACCATTTGGAAGCTTGGACACTTGGGAATCCATACATCATAACCTTTTTCATGTACAATCTGTATAGTGCTTTACATTGTCGGATTAATCCTATTATGTCTCAATTAAATTGTATTAAAAATGCCCTCCTCCGCCTTTGGTGCTTCCCTACCTTCTAGCTGCAGCGTGTATCCTTAGCAGTAAGTAGAATAACATACTCATTTTCCATTCTATCTTTAGTTACTTTTGCACATAGCTTCATAAGACCTGATGCTAGGGCTCAGTTGTGTTTCTAAAGTCATATCAAGTAGTGCCAGTACTTCACACAGCTATTCTGATTGTTTCCTAAGAAACTACAGGGTCTCGACTTTCTAAAGAGGTAAAGCATTTGATGGTAGGCCCCAAAAGAGGTGGGAACAATGCCCTCTGAAGTAGGCACAGTGCAATTTCGGGGGAAAAAGACAAAATGCCTGTTCTTAAAAGGCCTGGACCGATTGGTTGGTCCAAAAGTTCTCTCCCTGACCTGTGCATGTAAATAGTAATAATATCCCAATATCTCATGTACAGCGACCTAATATTAAACATACCCCATGATGCAGAATTGTCTCCAACAGACACCTTCTGTTTTCATTGCTGACAGGAGGCAGGTCCCAGTTGTACGCCAAAGTGTTGACCTCCTCTCTGTCCTGTGGTGTCAGCATCTTGTTGCCATCAAGCTATGTAAAGTGAATTTAGTCAGAATCAGTCATTATAAATCTGAAATAAAATACAATGTGAAGAGCTCTGATACATCTTCAACAATTCTGAAACATCTACAGCATAAGCATCACCAATGCTACATTTATTATGTTAAACGAGGGACCCCCAAATCATGTTAAGTTGTATATAGAAGAATGTTTAGTCAATAAATACACATTTAGTATTCATTGAATTTGTACATATCAAAAGCAAACCTACTAAGGACACAACTTCTGTTACGTCCATGTCTGGACAGTCCAGTACGTCGATGACGGGGATCTCATCCTTGTGGCCACTCAAGATGTGGAAAAAGCATTGGCTGAGGCCAGTGTACAGGGGGCCCCCGTGAAGAAAAGAATGGCCAATCATCCGCCCCGCCACCCGGAAAAGATCCCCATGAAGCAGGGCCAGGGTGGCAGAGGGGACTTTGTGGTCCTCTGCTCCATCGAACAGCAAGATTTTCACTGGGTTGTCTAAAAAGCCAATATTACACAAGGTGTGTCCAAAATGTTTTAATAATAATAAACTGCCGGTTCATGGTAATGACAGTGCTACTTAGACACAGCGGCTATTTCTACAACAAACTCACTATGTGTCAGGTTAAATCCATACATGAGTTTGTCCATCATGAAAGAAAAGAAGTAGCGAACTACTCCTTCTCCAACTGCATGATCACCTGTAATAGTGACAGAGAAAGGGAAAAAATAAGTGCAGGTTATGAAGATGCTAAAGATGAATGTTAGGTTTCGATAAAACCACGATAATTGTGTTCAAAGCCCTACTCTAGTAACAATCATTTATTTTCCCTATGTGACAATGTTTTGGACATAGGGTACTTTCAAACATTATTCCAATATTTCCAGATGATTTAAAATCACATATGTGCACATTTAAGATATATAATTATTTGCCTTAACATGGTATAACTCTTTGCATTGATAGAAAAAGAACATACAGAGAAAGGCTGAATCTCAACCGAAAACCAACAGATTACAATAGCATACCCTTTAGTTTCACTGTGAATGGGCTTGCCCAATCGACTCCTAGGCGCTTATAAAATGACAGTATTGCCATTTGGCGTTGTTCTTCTGGCTCTGTGAGATCTAGCCACCCAATAACATCTGGCTTGTTCTCTGAATTTGTTAGAATTAATCTCCTATAGAGACTGGCTGCCTTCATCAGGTCTGTTTCAGTCTTCCAGTCTGTTAAAACGGCACAGTTAGAATCTTAATATAGAAATTGAAGGTGTGAATTATTATTTTTACTTACTGTTAAACAACATTAAAGATTAGGAAATATACAGAAATGTGCTCTGGGTTCATTAGCTTGGGTAAACCCAGACAAACCAATCAGTCAGGAAAGGAGCCTTTTGTTTCCTAATCACCAACAAATTCAGGAATGTGCATTTCCTTTGGAATTGAGTGGACAATTACAATTTGCTAAGAGGTTTGTCTGTGTTGAACCAGGCTACAAGCTGTGGGCAAGACACCTTCAATCTCAGGAACTTGTTCATGATGAATGGCTGAAGTACAAGCTACACTGTCTGTCTCTGCAGTGGTGCACATGGGCTGGACATCTCCAGATGTTCTGGAACATTTAAACAATACAGTATGATCTGTAGGACTGAAGGACATGCTTATAATTTTTGTTATAATTTTCTTATCAAGGGAACAGCATGAGTAAATGGTCAATCAAATTAACTACGTATGCAAATATGCTTACAAAGGTGTAGCATTGCCAAGCATTCTTTTCAAAATGTATATAAAAATAAAATAAACAGGATCCCTGGGGGAAACATATAGTATATGTAGAGAAGAGCTGCAGAAGAGCCTACAGTGTTATTAGTCTCAAAAGTATTCGTATACTTGTAGAAAATACTTGTGCGAGCAGCAGAGATTTGTAATGGCAGAATAGTTTCGTAATTGAAAGACAGCAACTGTGGAATGTTTAGTACCTGTGGAATATATTTGTAAGTGAACGACATATGAGTAATGCTTAAAATCGTTTGTGTTATTTTTTTGTTAAATCACAAATAATTTTTACAGTTACAAATCCTGATACACACACACACACAATAGCCTACATATGAGATGCTTCTCATCCCTAAGGTGGTGCAAAAGTCTGTGCACCTGAAGAAAAGATTTGTAACTGTAGAACAGCTTTTTGTGCGTAGAATATTGATGTGTAATTGTAGAATATATTTGTAATTGTAAAATATTTTTAACTGTAGGACGATTTGTAGCTGTAAAACCGATCCGTACCCGTAGAATAAAGTGTAGGGCATATTTGTGATATTGACAATTACTTGTACAGATCATTTTTACAGTTACAAATAATTTCTACAGTTTCAAAACGTGATACACACACACAACTTTTGAGTCTAATATTCTTCCATAGCCCTGCAAGAAGTTGCACCATGTGCAACGTGAACAATGTTTGCTCACATCCACAATACACTCCTTCATACCAACCTCAAGTTTCTTGAGAACTTTAAAGTTCTAGCCTTTAAAGAACCGGTTATGGTTGCCCTGCAACAAGTTACCCCATGTGAAAATGTAATTAATATTTTTAATAATTTAATTTACAGCAAAATAGATGGCCATAGTTATTGTGGGGGAAATGTCTTGGATGAGTATATGTATATCTTTATTTAATAGAATATAATAAAATGGATAAGACAATCTAGCCTACTGCTGCTTACAGTAGGACCACCACAGGCCAGGTAATGTACTGTCACTTTTCCTCTTCACGCTACACACTTCAGACTTCCAGCACAACTGTCTGTGAGACAGAGGCGATTGCTCTAAGACTACAGAGAGGGAGTGAATGGGACAGTGGGATGGCCCGGACGCCGAGCTTCTGTATGATGATTGGAGGAACCGTCATAGAGGCTGGACTCTTTTTGATTGACAGCATATGTCGCGATCTGACAGGAAGTGGTTCAAGTTCAAGGCAGGGATGCGTTAACGTTAGTGTTAGCAGGTGAAGTCGAGAGACAAGGCAAGTTACAGCTCAAATTCTCATAATTTGGGAGCAATACAGTCGGTTTCAATTTGTCTTTGTAAATAGCATACTGTAAATAAAACCGTAATGTGGAGTTACAGAGTTTGTGACTTGCTTTTGTTCCAGTTGTGTATTTAGGCTAAATTAGGTAGCACGCTATATAATGGTGTAGGCTACATTATGCCATGTCTGCCATGCCAACTCTATAGCCTACTGTTTGGGATACTTTTTGCCCTCAAAGAACAATATAGCACCTTAATAATATTAATTTAATAATTTACCATTTTTATCAGAGCTTCCCCTGTTCCAAAGAGCAGCAATCGCCACTGCTGTGAGACCTGTCATTGGCTTAGTAGACAAAGTTAGCTAGCATGTTATTGGGTGGCAGGGCCGGCGCTAGCCATTTGGGTGCCCTAAGCACCAGGGGGTCAAGAGCGTGCAGATTAGCTTCGGCATGTTAGCATACGCCATTTTCAAATATGGCGCTGCATGGAGCATTTGGAACCAGCTCCATGCACGAAAATCCGTGTTGGGCACGAGCTCTCATGCGCGTACATGTTGGTGGGCGGGTACCTATCCGGCGGCTACAGCCAAACGTTATTCAGTGCGTATTTCTTGAGGATCCTATGAGAAGACGTGCATATTATGGTTGTTTATCCATCATTTGACAAATAAACAAATAAATTAAATTGTATTGATCTTGTTTCGTTGTTGTTTGTCCCGAACAAACATAGCCTAAACATGATTAAAGACAATAAATTACACAACAGCGACATAAAGACCTTGTCTCATGGGTCTCCAACACGTTGCTCTCAACCTATTGCCGCCCCCTTTGGAGCTTGCCAGAGGCTGAAGCACTAGGCTACTACATTTAAACACAATTATTGCCGCGAATTTAATAAAATTTAATAAAAAGTAAACCATGCATAATTTTAAAAAAAAGCTCCATTTAGGCTACTTCGCTATGCAATAAGGTTTCCATTAGATCACAGCGCACGTTCAATGAATGAAGGAAAGGCCTTGTCTCGCAATAAACAGCTGGAAATTCCAACACTTTTTCCACTACACGAAACTTTACAGTGATCATCAAATACCCTCTAGATTTAAATGCCCAACAGTCTCAACATTTAACTATATAATAAAAGTCAAAAAGTAAATTAAATCCCATATCAAAACCGAAAATCGTCTGCGTGGTATGCCGCTCCAAACAAAACGCATGTCTCACAATAACGTACAATGTAAGAAATAAAGGTCTGCCTCGAATAAGCCTACCTCAATTAAATACCTGTGCTTTGCAGCCTAAGTAAATAGCAGACCCTGGACATAATTTAGGATTTACGGAAAGTATGCAATCATACGATGTTGGACGCCAGGCGATGCTCTGGCCGTCTACTGTGCCTCTGACACCGCTGCCTCATTTGGATGGTAACTCCACAGGTGAGCGCGAAGATTGGATGTCGTGGATGCGTAAGTAAACTGTTTTTTGCTGAGTCCGCAGACAACCTTCTCTTTAACCGTTACTTTACCATATGCTGTGTACAACTCAAAGTAAAGACACCACATTTTAGATGAGTTGGGGACGTAATTGTCCGCTCAGGCTGACCGTTCTGTGCGTTATCTTCAATACTATCTTCAATAATATTGAATATCTTCAATATTATTTTCAAAACAGGGTGGCTATTGAGGGCTCTGGCTCCAGTCATTATTGTGGCTACTGGCTATTATTGGCTTGATTTGGTCATGGGCCAACGCTAGAATACGTTTAGAGCACCCGCTATGAGATGGCAAACAATAAAATAAAAAACAAACTAATCATAGACTGTAAAAATGCGCTACACTTGGCACTAAAAACCGAATAGTTTATTTATAGTTCGACTACGGATATTTCACGTCATGTTCGAATGCATATTTGCAGCAGAACAGCAGGCAGACCGCTCTTAATTAGAGCCGCTGTGTTATCCAATGAAATTAAGTTGCGCTTCAGGGCGACTCCACTCGGACTCTATGCGCGTTCCCGAGCAACTTTTCCTTCTTCTTGTTATGAGGCAAGGACTTTATGTGCATTATCGCCACCCTCTTACTGGAGGACGACTCTCTTTTTACAGAATATCCAATAAAAATCGACGTTGGTCCATGCGTCATATCCAGCTTTGTAACTTGGCGCATGGTCAGAGCCGACTGGCGCTGGATCCGAACCCCAGTGTTCAAGATGGCGTTGACTATGAATTGGCCGGATTTACTAGCCTAGCCTCCACCATTCACTTGTATGGAGGGCGGGACTTAGTCACTCTCTCCAGTTATATATAATACCTCCATGATCGCCACCCTCTTACTGGAGGACGACTCTCTTTTTACAGAATATCCAATAAAATCGACGTTGGTCCATGCTTCATTTCCAGCTTTGTAACTTGGCGCATGGTCAGAGCCGACTGGCGCTGGATCCGAACCCCAGTGTTCAAGATGGCGTTGACTATGAATTGGCCGGATTTACTAGCCTAGCCTCCACCATTCATTTGTATGAAGGGCGGGACTTAGTCACTCTCTCCAGTTATATATAATACCTCCATGGGAGCGCCGGCACTGTTGGGTGGTTATGCAAGCTAACTTAAAGAGCTGTCTATTGCACCCATTTCTCCCCAGATTTCAGATTTTATCTGGTGGTTATTTCTTCCCTTGTACCCATACTTGTTCACTGTATACATTTGTCATGATTGTCAATAATCAGAATTACGAGTTTTAGTGCAGGTTTTTAGCAGGTTAGTGCTAGGTGGCCCAGCGTAGCCTACAGTAACATAGGGATGCAGGACTTGACAAAGGGTAAATGGAGATAATATTCGTGTATAAATGGTGATAATGTGGCATGTGTGGCACACTGTATCTACTTTAAAACGGCAACGACCTTTGTGGATGCAGAGCGGATTTGTTTCTATAATGCATATTAAAACGAATATGCAATAGTGTGAATGTAGACTAAAGTTGAACACTTTCCAATCTGGGGGTGGAGGTGGTGGATATTTACAGATACCTGGGCATTCATCTGGACTACAGGCTGGATATTGGAAGTGTAACCTACTGTACTGTAACCTGTAAGACTGGTCAGACAGCAGAGTGTTTTCGTTAATGCAGAAAGTCATCTGAAAATATACTGTACTCTGTCTGTCGACATATATTCTTGCACTGAGTTCACCATCACTGGATTGAGAGAAAGTTAACTCTCTCTCTCTCGCACGCACACACACACACACACACACACAAACCACACAGACTAAATGTATACCCTGATGTTTCCCTCTCTTTGTTCCAACGTCGATAATTGCCTCCTTGTTCTTGCTGTTGAGGATCCTTGGCGCATGATGAATATCTGCGTCATCACCTTCATCTAATGGGAGAAATGTCAGAGATGAATATTAGACAACTAACCTCAGCAGAACAATCATCATCCTCTACTCATTCCCTCAGCGATCAGGGTCGGGAGCGCCAGACTTACCCTGAGTCACTCTGGCCCTAATTACTCTGGCTTCATTGCCATCCACAACTGCTTCATTCCTTACTAAAAAAACAGAATATTTCATTATAATTATTTTTTTTGTTATAATCGATCACTTTTACCACATGTTTAGCATATAAGTTTTCATTAGAACAAGTCCAAAAATATCCTTACTTGGCATTACTGCAGTCCTTTCAGAAACTCACTATCTAAAATGTCAACAAGAAAATACAGATGTTATAACCACACTTACATAGCTCTAACTTAAAAGTAGTGTCTGCTCAAACACCATTTCATGATCACTAAGTGTGGTGTTTGAAATAAATATAACCAACAAACTAAAACAAGAACTTTCTTACAACAAACTTTCTTACAACAAACTAAAACGAGAACTTTCTTAAAGGTGATATGAGTTAAAACTAAACAGCACACACTCCAACTTTTTTGAAGAAGAAGAAGTTCAGAAAGCCACTGATTGAATTTCTTGGTGTGTCTCAAACTCAACAAACGCAGTGTCTGTTTACAGCAACACCATGTAGTGTTTATCTTACAATAACACATCTCCCCACACTGTCTACTCCTGTAGTGTCTTTTCCCAACACACAATTACTAAGTGATGCAACATACCAATACCATTACATTACATACACTCACAGTAAGGATGTAAATAGTTCCTACATTGTGTTGTCTCAAAGTAAAAAAAGAAGAAAAGAAAACAGGACAAACCAGGGATCAGACTCTACTTTGTCATGATGATACATGTATTTCTAACTGTATCAATAAACTTCGTTAGATTAAAAACTTACCAAAAGTTGCTGGAGGTCTGAAAAATAGTTGAATATGTTGAGAACGAGAAGTGTCTGTTGCCCAGATCTTACACCCTTGCCTGTCTCAGGCTCCACCTCAAGAACATTTCCAGTTAAGTAGGCAAGCTCATTTCTTATATATGAATCAGTGGCGGCTGGTGCTATTTTTTTCTACTGAAGCAGTTATGAAATTATGACTGTTATGAAACAATGAGTTTGCATATTTTTATTAGACATATTGCTTGCAAAGACTAGGCTATCTATGGTCATGCCCCCCAAAAAGAGCATCTCCACTTTAGCACTAATTATGACCGCTGCGCAGCGAAGCGGCGGTCATATAGGTTTAGTCAGAATGTTTTTTTTTTTTTCTTTTTCGCATGCCCAAATTTCCGTCAATGATTCCCGGGACACTGAAAGACCGGGGTACACGAAACTTGGTGGGCATGTAACCCCACATGGATAGCATGGAACCATCGTTTTTCGTTTTGATCTGTAGCCCCCACGCTGGACTGGACCCCCCGAAAGGAGGGTAGGGCAGACAGTTTTCTGTGAATATCTCGAAAACCGTAGGGTTTAGGAGGACCATTTTTTTTTGTATGTTGATCTCAAGGGGCCATGTCAACCCATTCCATAACCACTCATTTCATATATAGCGCCACCTAGTTAAACACAAAAAAGTAAAAATGAGGTGTTGTAATTGAAGGTATCTGTGACCTAACATAGTCAAAACGGCACGAAATTGGAAGTGTAGGATCATTATGACACCCTCTGTATGCACGCCAAATTTTGTGGAATTCCGTTCATGGGGGGCCACACAATAAATTAATTTATGTTACTATACACCAACTGGCCTGTAGGTGGCCGGAGACAGTTTTCTGTGAATATCTCGAGAACCGTAGGGCCTAGGAGGTCCACCTTTTTTATGTATGTTGGTCTTAAGGGGGCATGTCAACCCATCCCATTACCACTTATTTCATGTATAGCGTCACCTAGTTAAAAATTAAAAAGCAAAAAATTAGGTGTTTTCATCCCAATATCTCTGGCTGACAAGGTCAAAACTGCATGAAATTAAAAGTGTAGGATCATTATGACACCCTCCGAATGCATGCCAAGTTTTGTGTACTTTCGTTCATGGGGGGCCTTACAATAAAATAATTTATGTGTACATTTAGTGACGTACACCAACAAGGATTCCCGGGACACTGAAAGACCGGGGTACACAAAACTTGGTGGGCATGTACCCCCACATGGATAGCATGGAACCGTCATTTTTCGTTTTGATCTGTAGCCCCCCCGCTGGACTGGACCCCCCGAAAGGAGGGTAGGGCAGACACAGTTCTCTGTGAATATCTTGAGAACTGTAGGGCCTAGGATGACCATTTTTTTCCGTATGTTTGCCTCCAGGGGTCATGTTAACCCATTTCATGTGCACACATGTGCACAAACAGATACACACACACACACACATACATTCACAGTAATCATACGTATGACACATACTCACACAGTAGACATATGTACGCTTGCATGCACAGGCACATACGCAGGCACACACACAAGCACGCACACACACACACACACACACACACACACACACACACACACTCACACACACACACACCCACACACATAACATAAACATAACACAAACAATCAAGAATTTCTCAGAATTATGAACAGGCAAGATGGAGGTGGGGTTGTATAAAATGAATTTTACATATGAAATCTATGAACTAATCATGTTTTGGTACTTGTTGTCTAGCAGATACCAGTGAGAATTGAGTGTGGATAATGCAATTTAGTGAAACAGTTAGAATCATATAGGCCTTTCAGCGTGATTTCTTTTTGTGGAAAAAATGTGCTGGACTGGGCGGCGGTCATATTTTGTACCGCTCTGCGGTACATCTAGTTAGTGACTAGGTAAGTCTCTATATACTGAAAACAATACCAACTATATTTTCTGATCTTGATATAAGATGAATAACACTTGGTTAGACTGTATTAGATAAGCAGTTTTTGCAGTGTATTAATGCCAAGTTGTTGATGTCCACAACATCTTGAAACAACAACCTTCCAATATTCTAAGCTACTAATTATGCCCCATAAGGCATAGTGCAGGCTCTAAGCAATGTCAAATTCAGTAGCCTATACTTAATTCTCTGTATCATGTGTCAGTGTACCATGAGTTCAAAGCCATTATTTTAAGTAACTGCATTGGGTTTCTTTAAGCCCACATTCTGGTGGCTCTCAGTATGTTTGGTGGTTAGTTTGTACCACTTGACAAGCTCAGTTGTGACTTCTTGAGCTTTCTTTACTTTGAGCCAGCGAGCTACCACTGTTCATCGACTCTCAGCCCTGAATGTGCTTGTCCAAATGCTTGTGCAACTGTCAGACATGCAGCAAACCACCAGTCCCTATCAGCGGGTGATGATCTCTCTTCTTGTCACTGTACACTTGCCAATGTTGTACCAATGTTGTTGGCTTGCCATGATATTCCTACATCACTGCAGTGTTTGGGCTGTCATGACTATGACATGGACTTGAGTAAATTAATGCAGACCATGCCTATTTCTGGAGACTGTCTATCTTGTCCACACTAACTTAACATTTGCACTTGTGAACATACTATGAACATATCTATTTCTATGTGGTAGTATGTTGGGGGAGCGGCATCTTGGCTGCCGACAGGATGAAACTGAACAAACTTATTAAGAGGGTTAGTGCTGTTCTGGGATGTCATCAGCTTGACCCAATAGAGATAGTGGGAGAGAGCAGGATGGTGGCTAAGCTGACATCTTTGCTTGGTAATGAACGTCACCCAATGCATGTCACTCTGCCAACAACACTGAGCAGCTGTTTCAGTGACAGGCTGCTACACCCTGTGTGTATAAAGGAGAAACATCGCTAGTCCTTCCTACCTACTGCTGTTAGATTGTACAATAAGCACTGCCCCAATAGAGCACTATTGGCACTATAGAACTACAAGAGCTGTTTTACTGACTACTATTTTGTATACATTATACAATGACAACGTATCTATTCTTAGGAACTGTGGCTTCCAATTAGAACAGGTTATCCTTGTTGTTGTATTGATTTATTTATGTATGTATTTCAGCATTAGTGCAGGACTAGGATGATGAGATGTCTGTCGCTGATAAATGGCTGTACACTGTGGTTGTGCTAGTCCCCACATGTGCTCGAACAGGTATAGTGCAGGGGAGCATGCCCATGGAGTGTGTATTGTTGCATGTCTTACTAATGATGTATTGGGGGGGAGGGGAGGGGGAGGTTTTTTTTCCTACACTGCCTTGGACGCTGTAACAATGCAAATTTCTCCTTTATCACGGCAGCCGAAGTAGGAAGTGAACAGCCCTGTTCCTGTGTGAGCACAGGTGTTTCTAATTAAGTGTCAGATTCAGCCACAGTTACTTCAACGAGAGGCCTCGTTAATGTTTTTAGGAACACCTGTGGTTTGCCTGCCAACAGGAAGTGAACAGCCCTGCTTCAGCTGCCTGTGGGCTGCCGTGATAAAGGCCAATTAAAGGATTATCTTATGGCATAACAAGATCTACCTGTCCCCCAGGCACTTTCTAATGGGTGTGGATGTCTTTATGACTTTCATTATTGGTGTAAAGAACAGCAACATGCGGATAAGATCATTGCAAATATAAACAACACACTTTACATAGGGCATCTAGAATGACAAGGTTTTGCTCTGAATAAGGGGTGATTGCTTCGTCAAGATATTAGGGGCAGTCGTGGCCTACTGGTTAGCGCTTCGGACTTGTAACCAGAGGGTTGCCGGTTCGAACCCTGTGTCACAGTACATGTTGGCATTCATGGTTCCTTCAATGAACTGTAGCTCCCCAGTGCCGGCAGCACTCATGCAGCCCCAGAACATGACACTCCCACCACCATGCTTGACTGTAGGCAGGGGCGGGGCCACAGGGGCCCCGGCCCCATCTGAAATCTCATTGGCCCCTGACTGGCCCCTGTACGTCAATCATCAATAAGTGTCAGAGAACGACGATCAGAGACGCAATTCCATTCCCAAACAACTGGTGGCAGTAATGCACCTATTAAGCTTGAAAGCTAAAGCAAACAGTAAACTGTAAAGGAAAGAATACATTTGGCTAACCAAAAATGTCTCTGCTAATGTGAAGAAACGATACATTTGGCTAACGGAAGTATCAGCTAACGTGAAGAACCATAGTGTGGTCAAAAATATCCAGGCAACACTCAGGTGTGAGGAACCACTGCAGGTTTATTCACGATACCGGGAGCAGGTCACTAGCAACAGCATGTTCCAGTAACACAACTCAAAGTTCTCTAGGGCGAAGCCCCATCTTATACATGTTAATTACATTGGTAATACAAATCACATGAGTACAATGGTCTTTTCCAAAAATCCTCATACATGCAGAAATACAACAGTACATATACACTTCTTGGACATAGAATGTGATCCATGCGCCATACGCAAGTCATGTGGCTACTCCAAGTAAGTAGATAATTGGTCAATACAATACATATACATCCTTCAGCATTCTCTTGCCATAGTCTAGTTCCTGTCGGGATATTCCTAATATTACTGCCTCAGGCAGAATACCCTTAACTCGTGACAAAGGGGGTCGCATGACCTTTATTAGAAAATCATGACATGGAGAAAGCAAATGACAGACAAAGCAAAATTGATGCACAGTATTGAATGTATAGAAAGCATAACACAGAATATAAGAACATTAAATGTTAATCACTTCTATGTAATAAATGTTAGTAATCCAAAATTTCTCCTTCAATAGACATAATGTCTATGTGAAGAACCGATACATTTGGCTAACGAAAGTATCAGCAGTATCAGCTAGAAATATAGCTGCAAGCAGCAATGAGGGGGCCAAGCAGGCAGTTCAGCAGTCCAGAAGTCCAGATTTGCCATGCAACTCAATGCCGTGGCATCAGGCATATAGCATTAAGCAGTCACAACAAGTTCCATGTCAAACAACCCAAGATTGGCTGAGTTACAAGGTCAAGTTTCACATCAAAACATAACTGATTTTGTGTGGCTGAACCAGGGCTGAGTGTCGCCGCCCCCTCACCCAGCCAACCCACCACTGCAATCGCCCCTGCCCGCCCCACCCCGTCCTACCCCGCCCCACCCTTGCACGCACGCATTAGAATTAACTGGATGGAACTCGCTGTCAACAGTTTCACATCAAAAATAAAAGATCGATTGAGATATGATCATGCTTGCTGTGATTTCAATGCCCCAATAGAGGTCAAAGGTCACCAAATTATTTGTGCATCATCAGGATGAACCAGATGGTTCTATGGGCTGCCATTGACCTCCATTGCAGAATAATGCAGCAACTACAGGCCAAAATACATTTTTGCCAATTACAGAGCCCCCTAGAGGTCAAAGGTCACCAAATTTCTTGAGCGTCCTCCTGGTGGGTCCAGAGGACCATGTACTAAGTTTGGTTTTGATACATGAAAGCGTTGCTGAGATATGAGCTCACTTCCTGTTTGGCGGCTTCGCCGCACATTTCGATTGGCTGTTACAGGCAAACGCTTCTGTCAATTGTTCCAAAAAAAAATACACTGATGAGGCATGGTCTGAAGATGGTCTCTGCCAATTTTGGTGTGGATCAGCTGAAATTTGTGACTTGCGAGTAATTATTCATGTTTTTGATTAAATCCAATATGGCGACAAAATCAATTACGATGACATCACAAGTTGGCTTGGGTCGGCCTAAGGACCTTCCACAGTATTGTCAGACACCACTAGTGCGTTTTAATTCTAAGCACAACAGCAGCTACAGGCCAATAGGCATATTTCTTAATTACAGCGCCCCCTAGAGGTCAAAGGTCACCAGATTTTTTGAGTGCCCTACTGATGGGGTTATAAGTCCATGTACTAAGTTTGGTTATGACAGATGAAAGGGTTGCTGAGATATGAGCTCACTTCCTGTTTGGTGGCTTCGCCGCATATTTCGTTTGGCTGTTACGGGAAAACGGTTTTAGTTCCGAAGATGAAAATCGATAACTTTTGTGCGGCTTGGTCTGAAGATGTTATGTGCTAAGTTTCGTGAAAATCGGACAAACTATGTGAGGCGTGAAACTTTTTAAAGGTTTTTGACAAAATCCAAAATGGCGGAAAATCCATCATGGCGGAAATTGACGTCATAGAGTGCGTTGAACTCGGCTTGGTCCAAGGATTCCAACGATACCACATTTTTGACAATCGGGCAAACGGGTCAAAAGTTACGTGCGTGAACGCACGTCCATCTTTGGCCTGTTGGTGGCGCTAGAGGGTTCGACAAGGAGGCATGAAACTTGGTGAAATAAAATATTGGCGTGTCCCCAATCAGTGTGCCAAATTTCACAACTTTTCACCAGTCGGTTCTATAGGCTGCCATAGACTTCAATGGCGGAAGCGTAATAATAATAATAGGGAAGAAAACATAGAATCACTAAGGGTTGCCCTGCAGCTTCGCTGCTTGGCCCCCAATTCTAACGTGAAGAACCGATGGCAGCGTTTCATCCTCCACAGAAGTTTCTTGGTGAGTCACAAATCTCTATGTTGGTTATCACCATTATGTGAAAGGGACGTTTATTTGTTGCTGTCACAATATGTTAAGTTTGTCAATTAAATTACGAAGCAGCAGCAAGCTTGCAGTGAACTGTTAACTGACTTAGTCAGTGAACTGTTAACATTAACTTAAAGGAACACGCCACCCAAAATCAGTAGTGATATATGTTCTTACCGTAACTTTCACGAGTTGAGTCGTACCTCTCCCGCGTCGGTAGGTGCACTCAAACGCTCTGTCGCGCGGCGCGAATGTGTTAGCATGTTGCTATGCTAGCGGGCTCTGCCGTGGCCGTAGAGAGAGGCACATAGCAGTATTCAAACACCTCCACGTTTTACCTACTTAAATACAGTTGCACGAGTAGTTGATGAAAAATGTTAGGGCACACAACATGAAACATGACGATTTTCCAAGCGAATAAACATGAGAACTACAATGTGTGGCGCAATAGCACTTGGGAGTACTTCGACCTAGCGTGGTAATATTATTAACACCTAATTGTAGATCCTATCCACCACAGAGTTTAGAATCCATGCTGGATCGACCCTCAGCCTCTCCCTCCCCTCTGAGCGAGAGAGGCACACACACTAGAGATGCGCTGATGGGCTATTATTTCAACCATAACTGCATAGCAAAACGTATCATCCATCAGCCATCCATCAGCACTAAAGTTTGTTGACCAATTTTCAAAACTGCACCCGCCATCCGCTGGTTGTTTTAATGTAGGCTATATGGGTGATGCAGCGCTGCTGACGTGAGGCTAGAAAGCCCTTGCCTGTTCTAGAAAGACTGATCTAATGCAGCAAATATATTAAAAGGCAAAAGTCGTACATTGGCTAGGCCTATCCCCAGAATATCAGCAGCAAACTCAGTCTCTGTCGCGCAAAACAGTCTCCAAATAAAACGCACACCGGCCTGTTGCCTATTCTGCCAGCTTGTGACAATATATCGTCCAAAATGCTTGATTGCATTGCATTCTCCACATTTTTAGCTACATTTCCATGTACCACATCAGCATTTTTGTTCAGTGAATCTTTTGTAAATTGCTTTACAATTACCGTTGGGCCCTTGTCAGCAGACTTCGGCTTGCCTCTTGCCATATTCACTCCTTGTCTTCCGATGTCATTTCTGAGTCATCTACAGATGTTCACCTCCCTAAATAGAACCAACTTCAACCTGTGTTATATCCTAGATGAGACTGCCTGGGTTATTTTGCTTAGATATTAGCCTATATATAAAACACATAATTGTAGCCTACCATTCAGGGAATAGGCATTTAAAAGAGAGACAGAGAGTGATATGACTAAGAAATGACATCGGGCGATGGCAGTGCGAGATGTTCAGAACGTAAGAGCTAAAACTTCTACAAACTCACTAACATCCACAGCGGAAAAAGAAGGTAAGAAAAATAGTCGGAAAACTTAGATGTGTAAGGCAAGCAAGCAAGTTTGGCGGTTGTTACTAAAAATGTGAACATGCACGTTGCATTGTTGTGCAGTGGACATTGTTGTGGAGTCGGAGTTTCTTTAATATCGAGGCGTCATATTTGTCCGATGGCCTGCTAGGCTATAAAATGAATTGCGATGTCAGTCTGAAAAAGACGCGCTCGTGCAGTCAAAATGAATGGGAGTCTTCAGAACAGGCTTGTCAGTCAACCTGACATAACAGTGTGTAAAGTAGCCTATAATGTGAATGACTTGTTATTTTATCAAGGATTTCTTTCTTTTTGCAAAAAATAAAGTAGCCTACAATAGGCATTAATTAGTAGGCCAGGAGCATGCTGAAATTATGTGGCAAATTGCGTTTTTTATTACAATGATAAAATTGTAAAAGGACGTGACCGAAGCTGAGGCAAGCCAGGCAATAGGCCTATAGGCCCGACGGTAATTGTAAAGCAATTTACAAAAGATTCACTGAACAAAAATGCTGATGTGGTACATGAAAATGTAGCTAAAAATGTGGAGAATGCAATGCAATCAAGCATTTTGGACGATATATTGTCACAAGCTGGCAGAATAGGCAACAGGCCGATGTGCGTTTTATTTGGAGACTGTTTTGCGCGACAGAGACTGAGTTTGCTGCTGATATTCTGGGGATAGGCCTAGCCAATGTACGACTTTTGCCTTTTAATATATTTGCTGCATTAGATCAGTCTTTCTAGAACAGGCAAGGGCTTTCTAGCCTCACGTCAGCAGCGCTGCATCACCCATATAGCCTACATTAAAACAACCAGCGGATGGCGGGTGCAGTTTTGAAAATTGGTCAACAAACTTTAGTGCTGATGGATGGCTGATGGATGATACGTTTTGCTATGCAGTTATGGTTGAAATAATAGCCCATCAGCGCATCTCTAGTGTGTGTGCCTCTCTCGCTCAGAGGGGAGGGAGAGGCTGAGGGTCGATCCAGCATGGATTCTAAACTCTGTGGTGGATAGGATCTACAATTAGGTGTTAATAATATTACCACGCTAGGTCGAAGTACTCCCAAGTGCTATTGCGCCACACATTGTAGTTCTCATGTTTATTCGCTTGGAAAATCGTCATGTTTCATGTTGTGTGCCCTAACATTTTTCATCAACTACTCGTGCAACTGTATTTAAGTAGGTAAAACGTGGAGGTGTTTGAATACTGCTATGTGCCTCTCTCTACGGCCACGGCAGAGCCCGCTAGCATAGCAACATGCTAACACATTCGCGCCGCGCGACAGAGCGTTTGAGTGCACCTACCGACGCGGGAGAGGTACGACTCAACTCGTGAAAGTTACGGTAAGAACATATATCACTACTGATTTTGGGTGGCGTGTTCCTTTAACGTTAGGTTAGGCTACTTCAGTTGATGTTTGATTGTTATTCATTGTTAGCATGCTGATAGATTTTATGTATCGAAAGGTAATGTATGAAGTGTTTGAAATGGTGTTATATGAAATGCAGAGAAATGGACATCCTGTTTGGTTGGGGCCCGAAATTAATATTAGCCTATTATTACATGCGCTAGTGTGCCTTACCAAATGTAAACAACATTCGATTTTTTTTTTGCTTGAGGAAAAAGTTTGGCAGCTGCTAACATGAACACGAGAATACATGCCTAATAGCTAACGCTACGATTTTGTAGAGTTAGGCTAATGTGAGCTATCATTGCAAAGTTATTAGGTTTAGTCAGATTTTTTTTTTTTCTTTTTTCTTTTCTTTTTCGCATGCCCAAATTTCCGTCAATGATTCCCGGGACACTGAAAGACCGGGGTACACGAAACTTGGTGGGCATGTAACCCCACATGGATAGCATGGAACCGTCGTTTTTCGTTTTGATCTGTAGCCCCCCCGCTGGACTGGACCCCCGAAAGGAGGGTAGGGCAGACACAGTTCTCTGTGAATATCTTGAGAACTGTAGGGACTAGGATGAACATTTTTTTCCGTATGTTTGCCTCCAGGGGTCATGTTAACCCATTTCATGTACACACATGTGCACAAACAGATACACACACACACACATACATTCACAGTAATCATACGTATGACACATACACATCACACAGTAGACATATGTACGCTTGCACAGGCACATACGCAGGCACACACACAAGCACGCACGCACACGCACACACACACACACACACACACATAACATAAACATGTACATGCACACATGCACACAATTCAAGAATTTCTCAGAATTATGAACAGGCAAGATGGAGGTGGGGTTGTATAAAATGAATTTTACATGTGAAATCTATGAACTAATCATGTTTTGGTACTTGTTGTCTAGCAGATATCAGTGAGAATTGAGTGTGGATAATGCAATTTAGTGAGACAGTTAGAATCATATAGGCCTTTCAGCGTGATTTCTTTTTGTGGAAAAAATGTGCTGGACTGGGCGGCGGTCATATTTTGTACCGCTCTGCGGTACATCTAGTTAACCACTATTCCGAGTTTATTTGATTCATGGGCTTCGCATGAATTCTGTCTCAAAGTGTTAGGACGAGGAGAGTTTCATTGAGATAAATTGGTTAAATTTTCTACTCTATTCACTCAAGCTTTATATGATTAAAAAAAATAATAACTGGTTTTACAGTTGCCAGACGACATGCTGAATACAAGCATGGATTTTGTGACACGCATTTGTGTTTCACCTACAGACTGGGATGGCGCAGGAGCTGGTGACTTCAACCCACAGTCTTCAGAACCACCAGTCACCAAGCTTAGCTGCTCCTAATGGTATTAATTAATATCCTAATTTCCTATTGCCACTACACTGAGCATATTTTGTCATTCATTTTAGAAACGCCAGGTTGACAGTGGGTTATGAAAGTTAATAACAATTAAGTTACTCAAACTTGTTTCATTTTCTTCTCTCCAGACATTTCCCATTCTAGAGCAGATGGTTCTGTGCAACCTCTCCTAAACTGGTATTCCACAAGATGCAGCACAGAAATAGGAAGAGGCCGCTCAATGACTTCTGATACAAAGACTTCAAATGGTAGGAATATTCCATCTTTAGTGTTTTGCTACCCCTTCTGTAATTTTTTCGCTTTCAAATGACCCATCGTCAGTCTTCAAATCAAAATCAGGCTTTTCTAACTGGAAGCAAGACGGTGGCTTCAAAGACGATTCCAAAAAATTGTGTAAATATGATGTAGTTGTTGCTCACATGCTGTGTGTGTGTGTGTGTGTTTGTTTTAATGTACGCAAACTGGCAGTGAAAGTGGTTTCTCTTATCAACAAAAGGGGTGTAGTAGTAAAACTTGTTTAATTGAACGAAAAATGTGTATGATGATGTATGATTGATGATGTATGATTGATGATGTATGATTTCTGTTTAAAATATCAATGTATTTCCACTGAAGTGTCTATTATATTTTAGTTTTATATTGTGTTTTCAATGCACATTATAAATAAATTGGAAAATTGTTAAGAATTGTATTGCCTTTTTTGTTTTTTAGCATTTAGCATTCAAGTATTCAAGTAAGACTGGTGAAATGTATGCACCTTACTGCTGTGGTGTAGTCTAGTTAGCTGTAGTGGGTATACTGTGATCAACACCAAATATTAATACCTATCCTTGTCTGTTTTAAGTGGGTATACTGAGATGGTGATGCTTTTTAAGTGGGTATACCAGAGACTTTCTAATGAGGAGACACAGCACTCAGTGTATGATGTGGCCCCTGTCTCAGAAAAATCCTAGAACCGCCACTGCCCACTGGGAAAATGCCAAATGGCCAGTCCGTCCCTGGTTCTATGCATTTGCCAGTAAGTGGCAAGAATGCGTCAGTGAAAGTCAGTGTACCCCATAACCTCCTTTTTATTTTCACATGGCTGCCATGTGAATAAGTTGAATGGCTACTACATTTGGGCATGATGAGAGTACATTATAACGCCTCAGTAGTACCAACTCATAAAACTGACTTCAGTCTGAAAAGTTCTGATCCCAGCCCATCTCTCTCTCTCCCCTTGCTTCTCTTTTCCACCCACATTAAAGTTCTCAAGAAACTTGAGGCTGGTATGAGAGGGGGTGTATTGTGTGTGTGAGCAACCTACAAGTTACTCATCTTGCACTGGGTCATCTTCCTGAATCTCAATATTATAATCACAACAAGTCTGGGCAAATTATTAATTAAATAAAATGTTCAACGTTTTGCTTTAGGCAATACATGGGGCAACAACATAACCGGTTCCATGTGTTAGAATTGGATGACTAAAGTTCTCAAGAAACTGACTGTTTGCAGGTTATGGCATATTGACTGTTTGCAGGTTATGGCATATCTCGTAGGCTGAGAAAAGTTGAAAAACTCAAACACTGTCCACTTAATCAACTGGAATAGATTAGATAGCTATGGAAGGTTTGCAAAGTGATATCATGCTCCTTTTAAAGAGTATTTTGGTACTTTCAAAATAGAAAAATACAGTTGATTTTAATACATGGTGTGGCTATGTATTTTATAGATTATTTTGATACATTTAAAATAGAGCAGCCATGCAGCTACAGTGCTACACTCTGTTGGCTGTAGTGCTACCTACACTCTCAGAAAAGAAAGTACAGAATTGTACTAAAGGTACAAAGGCTCGTCGCTGGGGCAGTACCCTCAGAGGTACACAGTTTGTATCATATTTGTACCCTTACAGTTTGTACCCTTTGGTGGTAAATATGTACCTTTATGTAATGGATCCAAAATTGTACCCTTGGAAAAGGAACAAATATGTTCTTTTCAGGGTACTGCCCCAGCGACGAAGAATTTTGTACCTTAGTGTGGCAAATGTGTACCCCAAGACACCATGAAACAGTATACAGTTACAGTTTTTACAAGTTGTACAATTTTATGGCCTGGTTTAACATGGATCAACTTTGAATGCAGGTGTGTGAATCATAAAACACTGTAACTTTTCACAGAGTGAATGGAGAGGACAATACATGTTTTTCAGTGTGGTGAAATGAATCGTACAGCAACATTTCAGCAAACCAGTGAGCAATTAGCTAGAAAAAAAGCACACAATGCAATGTTACAATGTTCCCTCATTCCAATCCTTACAAATAGGTGGAAAAAGGTGTGCCGTTAAAAAAGGCAGAGTCCTAGATAATTAACTTTAATATGTTTGTTTATTTGTATTTGTATTTTATTCAAATACAAAGAAATTTTATGTGAGAGTAAGGTATTTGTGTTTTTTTGTCGTTCAATGTATGAGTATGATGTTTGGTGCCTTGTTTCCCTAATGTATTTGTGCTAATTTCACATCTTGAGCCTGTTTCTGTTTATCTGGATGTTTTGTCTCATGCAGTGGCGGTTCTAGGATTTTTCTGAGTTGTTGCTGTACGATTCATTACACCACACTGAAAAACATGTATTGTCCTCTCCATTCACTCTGTGAAAAGTTAGTGTTTTATGATTTATGATTTTTTCAGACACATTTGAATTATTGTTGAGATATTTGGAAATAGATGGAAAATTATTTATTATAAAAAATGCCACAAACCGAGCACTTGACAAGAAAACATTGGGCTTATAGGCTTCAACACCACCAATAAAGCCCTATGAAACAATATCAAATAACATAGCCTCGCTACATCTTGGGCATATAGGTGAACACAAAATATATGAGGGCTTATTTTATAGCCTTATACTCTTTCATTAAACAGGCGCTCCTCCGAAATTTGGTGCAAAGCTAGTTCAAATCGTATCAATAGGCTGGCAGTTGAGTTAACGGCAGTAGACAAAATCAGGGGACAGTGTAGGCTACAACTAACACTCACATTCCTCCCCTTAGTTTCAACGAGTTCAAAGTAATGTCAATAGGCTACCTCCATCCCTCAGAAGTTAGCGTTGGCTGCGTCTCGCTTGCTATGATTGCTCTTCATTGCCACCAGCCTTTGTCACGTACCGTGTGGAGCTATAATTGTACTTCATACTAGCCTGTCACGTAGGCTGCCGTGTGGAGCTCGTGCCTATTGCGCAAGCGCGCAGCTGAGAAAGCAGCGTCGCTGTCAAATCTGTCCCTGGGAAAAGTAACGTTGCGCCGATATGAAAAAGGAACTACGTTAAGTTACCAAATTTTCAGTAGTAACGCGTTACACTACTCGAAAAAGTAGTTATGTTACTGTAACTTGTTACTTTGTAACGTTATGAGTCATGAGTCAAGGGGTCAACTGTGTTATGCGCAAGAGTTATGCTTACAATGTAAGAAACATGAGAGTTCAGTAAACTTCATAACTTTGTTCATCTCTGTAGCCGTGTTCTTTCCCTTCACCAACATACATAACACAACAGAGCACTTTGGTTGTAAAAAAGTTTAATCATAACCCTTACAAAAATTAAATGTTTACCAATGTTGGTCGCTAGAGGCAAACTTCCAGCAAAGTTCTGGCAACAATGAGAAGTTTGCCACTATAGTGGCAAATGTGTTCGCCAGTGATTTCATTGCCATCACACTTAGCCAATAATGGCAAACTTTCAGTGACCAGATTTGTCATTTTACCAGATTTACCAATGGATTGGGTTGAGCCTACTCATTACATAGCCTTAAATGTTCTAAAAGTAGTCCAGCTTACTGCAGGTTCTACTACATGTTCCTGTTCACTGTGAGTGCCACTGCCAGAACCGCTGTTGCCACCACCAGCACTGTCATCAGCTACAGGAGCTGATGAAGGCCCTGCCAATGCAAACATGGCTGTATTTTTGGCACATTTGGCAGCGTTTGCTTGAAGGGCAAGTTTCTTTTTTTTCTAGCAGTTTCTCTGTGCCTCCTTTGCGTTTTTTCTCCATCTCAGAAGATCCTAACAAATAATGTTACGTTCATCTTACATCGCACTGCACACCGGCGCACTGAGCCAAAGGGAGGTGTTTCATGATATGATTGGGCCAGCCCCGTGTCAGTGAAGAAAATAACCAATGGGACGCAGACCAGCGTGTGTCAAGGGTTGGTGGTTAGGAAACAAACTCTTGCGCTGACTTTTTCTTTTTGCCAAATGCATTACGCAGGCAGAATCAAAGTGAAAGGGGTTGATGTTTAACAATGTGATTGGGCCAGCCCAGTGCCACACAACACTGATTATAACACAATTGTTGCGTGACTCAAGGCATTCCAGCCTACGAATTTAATAAAAAAAGTACTAAATCATGCATAATTAAACAATAACTCAATTTAGGCTACTTGGCTACGCAAAAAGGTTTCTATTACAGCAAAACCCCTATTCAATGACCGGCTGCCTTGTCTCGCAATAAACAGTGGTGGAAATCCTGACACTTTTTTAACTGCATGAAATGTAACAGTGAACCATCAAATATCTCCCAGGTTTCAGTGCCAATCAGTCCCAACATTTAGCAATATAATCAAACAGTCCAAAAGTAAATTAAATGCCAAATCAAACCGAAAATGTAATGCTTTTGATAGCCTACCGGTATGCCGCTTCAAACGAAACGTGCCTAAATGCAGGTTAGAAATAAAAAAAAAAGCCTGCCTCGAATACCAGCCTGCCTCAAATAAAGATGCTGTGCTTTGCAAAATACCCCAGCCATAATTTGAGGATTTACGCTAAGCAAGTAGCCTGGATTATTTTATGATGGTTGTTAGTAGACAAACTGGCTTCAGATATCCAACAGAGTGAATATGAGATTGTGCAGTCTTACAGTACTGTAGAAGGCTGTGGTTAGTGATGTGATGCTGTTAATGGGGAGTTTTACATAGTTAGCGCAAACCCTATAGGTTATTATTTATTTAGCATACCTATAAGGCTTTTTTCCTTATCAAAAGTGAGGGGGACGACGGCCGTCTCTTCAGCACTGCGGGGGACATATCCTCCACGTCCCCCGTGCCTCCTGCGCCCCTGGACGTGGACAGCTCCCCTTAAGAGCATCTTAAGAGCAGTGCACGCGCGTTCATGCTACGAGCATGGGCCCAGTCTCCCGATAACGACGGAGACACGCTCTTACGAGGGTTTTCTATGATTCATCTTACGGTCGTTCATTTTGATTTTCCGACTCTTTCCCGAACATGCTCATAGCGTGAACGCGCGTGCACTGCTCTTAAGATGCTCTTAAGAGGCAATTTATTGTAGCCTATCAGAGTAGCATATTGCAATGACCGCTTTAAATACATTCACTTGTCTCGCTGGAGTGAGTGCAGACCATATAGCTCGCACAAATAAATCAATTAGTGAGATGATCTTCTTCTCCGTTCACCTAAAGCTATGGTTGTGCTAACCCATTTGTACAGTACAAAACATAAGTAAACAATTTCGGGGGAGAAACTCCCGGACACCCGGATTGGCCGGATTGTTTCACTTCCCTATCCAACCCCCCCCCCCCCCCCACACACACACACACACACACTTTTAAAAAGCTAGATACGCTTCTGCAGGAAATACTTGCTAATTTGGCATCATCAAGCATAGAGGCATACAAAAGTGGTAGTGGTATGAGGGTTTATTCAGTGTATGCGCGCGTCTGCACGAAAGAAACTGAAACCACTCAAGTTGCACAGATATCGTTGGTAGACTGAACTTTTGTTCAATATAATTATCCTGTAGTGGCATTGACAATGCATAGGCCCATTTATGCAGTGTATAGATGCATAGTAAATACTAGACCGCCGCCCAGTCCAGCACATTTTTTCCACAAAAAAAAATCACGCTGAAAGGCCTATATGATTCTAACTGTCTCACTAAATTGCATTATCCACACTCAATTCTCACTGGTATCTGCTAGACAACAAGTACCAAAACATGATTAGTTCATAGATTTCACATGTAAAATTCATTTTATACAACCCCACCTCCATCTTGCCTGTTCATAATTCTGAGAAATTCTTGATTGTTTGTGTTATGTTTATGTTATGTGTGTGGGTGTGTGTGTGTGTGAGTGTGTGTGTGTGTTTGTGTGCGTGTGCATGCGTATATGCCTGTGCATGCAAGCGTATATATGTCTACTGTGTGAGTATATCGTTTTTCGTTTTGATCTGTAGCCCCCCCGCTGGACTGCACCCCCCGAAAGGAGGGTAGGGCAGACACAGTTTTCTGTGAATATCTCGAGAACCGTAAGGTTTAGGAGGACCATTTTTTTTTGTATGTTGATCTCAAGGGGCCATGTCAACCCATTCCATAACCACTCATTTCATGTATAGCGCCACCTAGTTAAACACAAAAAAGTAAAAATGAGGTGTTGTAATCGCAGGTATCTGTGACCTAACATAGTCAAAACTGCACGAAATTGGAAGTACGGGATCATTATGACACCCTCTGAATGCACGCCAAGTTTCGTGGAATTCCGTTCATGGGGGGCCACACAATAAATTAATTTATGTTACTATACACCAACTGGCCTGTAGGTGGCCGGAGACAGTTTTCTGTGAATATCTCGAGAACCGTAGGGCCTAGGAGGTCCACCTTTTTTTTGTATGTTGATCTCAAGGGGCCATGTCAACCCATCCCATTACCACTTATTTCATGTATAGCGCCACCTAGTTAAAAATTAAAAAGCAAAAAATTAGGTGTTTTCAACACAATATCTCTGGCTGACATGGTCAAAACTGCACGAAATTGAAAGTGTAGGATCATTATGACACCCTCCGAATGCATGCCAAGTTTTGTGTACTTTCGTTCATGGGGGGCCTTACAATAAAATAATTTATGTGTACATTTAGTGACGTACACCAACAAGGATTCCCGGGACACTGAAAGACCGGGGTACACAAAACTTAGTCGGCATGTACCCCCACATGGATAGCATGGGACCGTCATTTTTCATTTTGATCTGTAGCCCCCCCGCTGGACTGGATCCCCGAAAGGAGAGTAGGCCAGACACAGTTCTCTGTGAATATCTTGAGAACTGTAGGGCCTAGGATGACCATTTTTTTCCGTATATTTGCCTCCAGGGGTCATGTTAACCCATTTCATGTGCACACATGTGCACAAACAGATACACACACACACACATTCACAGTAATCATACGTATGACACATACTCACACAGAAGACATATGTACGCTTCCATGCACACACACAAGCACACGCTTCCACACACAAGCACACGCTTCCACACACACGCTTCCACACACACACACACACACACACACACACACGCTTCCACACACACACACACACACACACACGCTTCCACACACACACACGCTTCCACACACACACACACGCTTCCACACACACACGCTTCCACACACACACACGCTTCCACACACACACACACGCTTCCACACACGCTTCCACACACACACACACACGCTTACACACACACACACACACACACACACACACACACACGCTTCCACACACACACACACACACACGCTTCCACACACACGCTTACACACACACACACACACACACACACGCACGCTTCCACACACACACACACACACACACGCTTCCACACACACACACACACACACGCTTCCACACACACACGCTTCCACACACACACACGCTTCCACACACACACACATGCTTCCACACACGCTTCCACACACACACACACACGCTTACACACACACACACACACACACACACACGCTTACACACACACACACGCTTCCACACACACACGCTTCCACACACACACACACGCTTCCACACACACACACACACACACACGCTTCCACACACACACACACACACACGCTTCCACACACACACACACACGCTTCCACACACACACACACACACACACACACACGCACGCTTCCACACACACACACACACGCACGCTTCCACACACACACACACACGCTTCCACACACACACACACACACGTGCTTCCACACACACACGCGCTTCCACACACACACACACACACGCTTCCACACACACACACACACACGCTTCCACACACACACACGCTTCCACACACACACACACACACACGCTTCCACACACACACACACACTTCCCCACACACACACACACACACACACACACACACGCTTCCACACACACATACACACACACACACACACATCTCAGAATTATGAACAGGCAAGATGGAGGTGGGGTTGTATAAAATGAATTTTACATGTGAAATCTATGAACTAATCATGTTTTGGTACTTGTTGTCTAGCAGATACCAGTGAGAATTGAGTGTGGATAATGCAATTTAGTGAGACAGTTAGAATCATATAGGCCTTTCAGCGTGATTTCTTTTTGTGGAAAAAATGTGCTGGACTGGGCGGCGGTCATATTTTGTACCGCTCTGCGGTACATCTAGTTGTAAGAGTGTTGGCTATGCAACTGTTATGCAGCATTTTCTATAAGTCATGGAACTGAACTGTCAAAGGCTAAGAATGAGAGTGAAAGGAACAATAGTGAAAGTAAAACCAGACAGGGTTTAGGAGAAATAGAGGGGTTTACAAGAAAAGGAGGTAGAACCAAAAGTGAAAGTACACATGGAACCAAAACAAACACATGCTCTGCCTGCCAACAGATTACACATGGAACCTGAGGGGTATTTCACAAAGGCAGAATTAAGACATCCAAGATAAGTGATAAAGCGAGGTTTGACATAGGACCAGACAACGCTAGCTCAACTCGTTTCACTAATGCCAATCCAGGATGAGTAGGAGCGACTATGTCAAGCCAGGTGTAAGTAATTCAGGATGTGTGCGCGTTCTCGTTTCTGCTCCAAAGTGCCCACGGTTGGAATAAAAAAGATGCGGAAAATGGTCATTCACACAAAGTGAACAACCGCTTTTGATATAGACTAACAATGTAAAGTAAAGTTATCCTTTTTGGAATGGGGAATTATGGCTATTACTGTAAAACAGCAGAATTAGGCGTGGTAGACCAACTGAATGCAAATTTACGTATGCACCCACGTGTGAGTGCTTCCTTGTCTCGGCACGCAACATCATTAAGAAAGCGCTTGCCACTGCAAATGTGACGTGGCAAGGAAATTTGTCCTACGCCACCTAGGGGGTTACACCCTAGGACCAGTTACACTATATTCCCTATAGTACCCACAAGGCAACACAGATTCGTACACTCTTAGGCCAGAGACAAGAGTTAAGTCAACATAATTTATTGATACATACAACACAGATTTAACAATAAAAACAATGCATCATGTATAGATACAGGAGACACCTGGGTCAGATGCAATCACTCTGGGTCGTCCCACAAATACACAATCTACTGGATGGTTAATGATAGCAACCACACTGTTACGCCGTAGCTTAACCTGTGACCCGTAATCAAAGGGAGTGGAGCAGGGCAGGGGCTTACCACAGCGAGCAGGACTTCCAAAAGGGGGAAAAGGAGGGACCCAGAAGACACGCACCACACGTGAAGGAAAATGACACTGCAATTACACTGCAATCCAGAATACAGCACCCGTTGTACACAGCAGAGAAAAGTGAGGGGGGAACTCCACCACCTGAAGGTTGGCCTGCCGCCTGTGGGAAACCCACCACACCTGTCCGGAAGAGGGAGAGCAAGAGAGAGAGAGAAGGAACAGAGGCACAGGAGTTGGTAAAAGGCTTGACAGTAATTATATGGCAATCATTCATTCACCAATAGCCTATTTATCAAGCTAGGCTAACAAGGCTACTTATCTCAGGCAGGGGGAGGGGAGGCAGTCAGGCTGTCCACAAGGGCCCAGAGGTTGATACTGACAGTGAAGCTGCCCTGGTCACAGTAATTTAGTTTACAGTACGCATACACAAACACACAGTCACACACACACACACACACACACACACACACACACACACACACACAAACCTCAAAGACACCAATAAGCCAACAAATACAAAAGCATGCGAGTCAAGCATAGGGAGAAACAGTACAGCACCGCATGCACCAAATCAAAGAAAACAACAAACAAAAAAAACATGCAGGTCAAACAAAAGACAAGACAAGACAGCAGCACGACCTACGCTGAGGGCAACGCGGATGGAAAAGCCGTGCTACCTGGAAGACAAACAAAATACATCAAACCTGATACCATTTCCCAAAACATCCATTTATTTTAAAGCTATACATACCCATATTCTTCTCTGCCAATTTTCCCAAATGACAACAGATGAGGATAGCATATCCATCCATCTTCAGGGCTACAGAGAAATGGAGTTTAGCTAACCCAAGCACATTTTAGTCTACAGCATTAGGGCAGCAACATACCTGATGGTCAGTAGGCCCCAGTGCTCAGCCGAGGGACAACCAGTGGAACCTACCGAGCTTCTTGCTGTTGAGCTCCTAAAGTAACACATGGTGGGCCTAATTGAATGATTGACCCCACCCACTCATTAGCAGAGGGGCCAGGAGAGACCAAGAGGAAAGAGCAAGCAAGCAGACAAGGTCTGCCTGCTACAATCTACCCCCCAATTACTTATCGTCGCCCCGACGATATGCCACTAAAATGTAGAAGAGGAAATAGGTACCAGGTTAAATTAAATAAACTGAAAACCTCTTTTACAGGTCAGAAGCACAGTTAAAACATAAGCTCTTGGCAGCCTGGTCCGTAGGCCTATAGGCTGCTCAAGCACATGAGGGGAAGATCCGGTCAGTGGACCAGACCAGTTACAGTGGGGACCCAGCGGCCAGCGCTGCTACCCAAAACACACAGCGGCGTGCAGCCTGGTCAGTAGGCCAGATCTGCTACCAAGCACATGGAGACCCAGCGAATGAACGCTGCTATCCAACACTCACGGGCATGCAGCCTGGTCAGTAGGCCAGTTCTGCTACCATACACAAAGAAATCAGGGGGCTTCCTCAGAAACCTAGGATAGTCATAGAGCGAAAGAAAACCTTAGTACAACCCAGCAACCCCACCCATTCATTGCTCCTGCTCAACCCACCCCTACATCAAAACAGTTGCGATTACAGGGGACACACATAAAAGTCTTTTGATAGATCGCCTCCGATCCACTTGTGGGGGCGCCACCAACAAGGCAGGTGCAGAGGAGACACAGAAGACTTCCACCGGGTATAGGTGGTAACAGGAGTCGTCAGAGGAGGCTGGCTGCATGGACTTCTGGTCGGCTGCCGTCTTGTCTTAAAAAATAAATAAATAAAAGAAACAAACACACAGAAAGAAAGGTCTGCCAGGCCAACTGTGACAAACAAAGTCATGGAATTCACGTCCTTTGTTGTGTATCCTGCCGACTACGCCAGAATGTAGCAGGGCAGGGGGGCTGGGAGAGACCAGGAGGAAAGAGCAAGATGCCTGCTACACAAAGATGCACATAGTATTATATACTTTAATATTATAGTTGAAAATACCTTCGAAAACTTGCCCCTCCACTTCCAATCAACTACAGTAGGCTATTCATCAAACGTCTATCAATAAAATTGGTTGAAAACAATGAGTACCTAGGCCTACTGTATGTTAATAATTATAAGGCTATCACAATTAAAATAATAACCATATGGTAGTAGGCAGACAATCTGTTTTGTTTTGCGAGCAAATACATTTAGCAAATAGTTTATAAATGGAATAAAGCTCTTTAAAAATGAGCACGGAGGTCTGATGTGAATGACAGCTAGCTGAACCAATAAGACAACATAATTACCATTAGAATTAACTTAGCTTGGCTGTTAGCCTGGTTGGGACCAGGCTAGGTGCAGAAAATAAATCCCCATGGTAACTTATGTGCCATCTCTTTTGTGAAACCAAGTCAAGGCTAAATTCATCCAGGATAACCTAAAAATCCCAGCTTAATCCCTTATCTAGGTTTTGTGAAATACCCCTCTGGTTGGCTGCCAACACATATTTTTATTACATAGAGGAAGTGGACTTTCCACCAATATCTCAAGTCCCAAAACGTTCTGATTGGCTAAAAGGGGCCTTGTGACGTTCCTGGAGAGGGAGACGCCTCCCAGGCCCCTAGAAGCATAAAAGGCAGAGCACAGGCACACTCAGATCAGATCTCATCGGGGTAGCAGCTGCAACTCATCGCTCTATTGCCTGACGGTTCAGTCCTGACGTTGTTTGGATTGTATTCTCACTGCAATACGGCGAATAAAGGATTAACAGTCTTCAGTGTCTCTCGTCTTTGGTGGTCTCCTGCGGGTCTTTGACATCATAGTGCTAATTGGATTGGAGGTTCAGGAAGTGGTTAATTTTCCACGTCATACCCTTAGCTTGCATCGAACTGAAAGTGTGTAGCTTAAATAACTAAAAGCTATTTGAGGCAAAGAAAAGAAGGATCGTATTTAAATGAATGGAGAGTCTGTGACTGACGTAGGATGGTCATGAAAAGATTTAAAAGTACATCACATTAAATATTAAAACACATTGCCTACTTCCACCTTGACTTCCCCAGCCCCACAAAAAGTAATGAATAACTTACTTCTGGCACCAGCAGATGAATGTACAGAAGACTAAGTAAGTTCCTATCTTCAAGAATGATGACCCGCAGTTAGTTTCAAATTATAGACCAATAAGTATTCTCCCTGTTATGTCCAAAGTCATAGAAAAGTTAGCGGCGGACCAACTAATTCTTCATATAAACTCTAGCCAACTCCTACATCCGATGCAACATGGATTTAGGGCACACCACTCAACAGAAACGGCAACTGTTTATTTTATTGAAAGAGTTAAGTCTTTAATAGACAGAGGGGGTGTGGTTGGGGCGATATTTTTGGATTTACGAAAAGCGTTTGATACAGTTAATCATAATATTCTTCAGTCAAAATTTGTTCAGTTTAATTTTTCTCAGTATACATCTAATTGGTTTAAATCATATCTTACTAACCGCTCGCAATGTGTTAAAATACAAAATACAAGATCTTCCTTTAAAGATCTTGTAACAGGGGTACCCCAAGGCTCAATTTTGGGTCCAATTCTTTTCAGTCTTTATATAAATGACCTTCCATCTGTGTGCCAAGGCAGTGAGATCCTTATGTATGCAGATGATACTGTCATTTTTATTAAAGGTAAATATCATTCTGAGGTTGCAGTACAGCTGACAAAAGTTATGAGTAATGTTTCAAATTGGTTGAATAATTGTCATTTAGAACTTAACACCTCAAAAACTGTAGCCATGTTCTTTGCTAAAACAAAAAAATCTTATACAGAGCCTGATGTTTTCATTTCAGGGCAGAGAATTCAAATTGTAAATGAATATAAATATTTAGGTATTATCTTGGACAGTAACCTGACTTTCAAGCAACATGTTAAAAAGGTGAGCAGGATCACAAACTTTACACTTAAAAATTTTAGACATCTTAGAAATTATATGTCAACAGAGGCTGCAAAAATGTACATGTTCTCTCTTATAATGTCACATATTAATTACTGTCTACCAACATGGGCCACTGCAAACTCCATGACATTAAAGCCAATAATATCTTTATATAAACAAGCTGTCAAGATTTTAGATAAAAAAACAAGATCTTTTCATCACTGTCCAATACTTAACAAATATAGGCTTCTAAGTTGGAACAATCTTGTAATGTTTAAAAATTGTTGTCTTGTATATAAAATCCGACACAGCTTAGCTCCACCACCACTCTGCAGCCTACTGCAATTTAGATCATCTGTAACCAATGTTACTAGAGGGGCTGCTAGAGGTGATTGTGCAGTGCCTTACAAGAAATCAACCTTTGGTCAATCAGTTTTCACTTATAAAGCAGCTGGTGAGTGGAATACAATCCCACAAAACATAAGAGAGTCCAGTTCTTATAGTTCATTCAAATTAAAATTAAAGAAATGGCTGATAGACAGCCAAGTCTGTCAGCATTAGAGTATGAGATTGGAAGAGTGTGATTGTTGGAGTGTGTGTGTGTGTGTGTGTGTCTCGGGTGTGCGTGCTTCTGGTGTGTGTGTGTGTGTGTGTCTGTGTGTGTGTGTGTGTGTGTGTGTGTATCTCTGGTGTGCGTGCTTCTGGTGTGTGTGTGTGTGTGTGTGTGTGTGTGTGTGTGTATCTTTTGTGGATGTGTGTGTGTTGGGTTTGGGAGGGTTGTAGACAGATGTGTAACACATCTGTTTTCTTATATATATTGTAATTGTTTTATTTTTGTTTTGCTTGCTTTTTTGCTGTAATTTAGTCTTTTAATTAATAGGTAATTTTGCCATGCTCCTTCTGGCAGGGGGACTACCAATGGAAACTAGCCTTTTGGCTATAATTGGGTGCATTTACATTTTCTTTGTAAAATGTCAATTAGTGTACACTGTCCCTCTATAACAAATAAAGTTGAAAAAAAACAAAACAAAAAAAAAACACAGCAGGGCTAATAGTTGAGCACTATGACCACTCACCCTTGGGTGTGTTTTGAAAAGCAGAATGTCCCTCCCTCCAGGAATGATATGGAGAGAGAAAGACACTGACACCCAGGGGCATTTTAAAGTGTAACCTGGTCTATTTACAGTAACTTCAAACTTTTGATTAAGAGCAAAATTATGTTAATTGGTGGCGTTTTAAGCAAGACCGTTTATTCGCATTATCATTGAATGGGCTTAGTGTTGCAAACGGGGCAGGTTGCTACGTCGCTATTTTTATACCACTAACAATGCTCAAAATATGGTACTATGGTAGTGAGGGTTTTTTACATAAAAAGACATGTATCTGTAAGTAGAAATGTCTTCCTGGTCTGGTATCGTATTGGCAAGTCAGCGGGCCGCAGTTGATCGAATCAGCGTGCCGCAGAACTGGCTGAATCTTTCAATACAAACATGCCTTACACTTAGCCAGATCTGCTTGTAAATAACAATACCGTTGTTAAAAAGGTCCTCTATAATGTTCAGAAAATGGACCAATCAGAGGGCAGGATTCCCATAGGAAAATTCCAGCAGCCTCGCGCAGTCAGTCAGTGGGGACTGAGAGTTCAGCGCTAACTGTGAGGAGATTTGTTGCCTTCAAGTAACGTGTGTAGAATGTGACATTTATGTAGCCTGGAAAATCTAGTCCCTGATAATCTAGTAAGATTAAGGGTCTGGCAAAGAACAACGTAATGGCCCAACTCGAGGGGTGGCAACAAGCATGCATTTAAAAATCTCACTGCACGCAATTGGACTAGACATGCACTACTAGACCATGTTTACTCTGAACTATTTCGGACTTCGACGCAATCGGATAAAACTTAGACCAAAGTGCACTGTCCTCCAACGTTGCAGCGCTGTCTTCATCAGTTTAGTTGGTTCCCTGGAATGTTGGGGTAAAAGTAACGTGCATCATTGCTCTTTGCCAGAGTTCCATTGTGCTCTCGCGAGAACTCTGGATTTCCAGGGTAACATTTATGTGCCTGTTACGAGTTGCGAATCACATTTCTGAAAGTTGTTTGTGTGCGTAATAGATTAAAAAAAACACACAACAAAGTATTTCAGCTCAACTTCATTAAAGAAGAATACTGGAAATTGGTGGTGCTCATCTCATTCAAGATTAGTTTAGCAGTCTTGACCGACTGGCTGTAACGCTTCAAATTACCTCCGGATCTGAATATTTATAGGGCAATTCCATGCAAAGGTCATCCTTACCATGGAAAAAAAAAGTTGTGCATACGCAAATGGAACTGTTGTTAAAATCTTCATTTAGGTCTATATTTTATTGTTTGTAACTGATCTGATTGAATTTGATGGAGAATGACACTCTTTTTACATCATAAATATGGTGTGCAACCATACAGAAACAAAATATTTCACATGGTAATATTATACATATTTCAAAAGTGGATAAATGGACCCAATGTTGAAACAAATTGTGTCATTTGACAAATTCCAGATTGACAAGGGAATGGTAGAGTAATGTCTATGCTCAGCTTGCCTTTAAGAGCACAACTCCTTACATTTGTAAGGCTTTTGTTTTTAAGTCAGCAAGTTCCATGGCCATGTCACATCCATAACGTTTTATAGGAAAAGTTTATGCTACACATACAGTGTTGATGCGACAATGTCCATAGTGTCTGTGCAAAGCTGATTTATATCAATGTAAAGTGTGATGACCAAATTGTGCCCCTTTCTTACTTTTAAAACCTTTAATGGTGCGTTATGGATGTGACGTTATGGATGTTACATAATGTGAATTTACAAGACTGGGGACTTTATTATACCTCAAAGCCGATAAAACGTCTGTTCTGGTGGCATGTCAGTTTCAACGCATTTCAACTTAGTGTTTACAATTGACATTTCAAAGATTATTAGGTTGATCAAAACCACAGGGAGGCCTTGCCTAACCATTAGCAAAACAAACATAATATTAAAATACCTCCAGTGATTAGCCTAGCCATAGCCTATTTTCAAGTGGCCTAATAACGAAAATTTGAGCGATTATCTTCCTGTAACTGTCATACTAATGTTGTACAGTAACTGGATTATCGTGTTAGCTGGTGAAGATGGCTGGAGTTAACATAGCAACCTCCTTCTGTTGCAGATCTGTTCAGCCTGCCGTTCACGTCTGCTTAACACAGTTTAATTTTAAATGTGACGCGATATGACAGCATTTGAAGTGTCAGGTCCTCTGTAGCTAATACCCACAGAGTAACATAAGTAAGGGCAGCAATAAACTAGATGTACCGCATAGCGGTACAAAATATGACCGCCTCTCAGTCCTGCATATTCACTTCGCAAAAATAAATCACGCTTGTCAATTTGTCTCCATCTCCTACTCCTGCAACTCATGTGCATGTAAATGTGTGCATATGTGAGTGTGTGTGTGTGTCTGTGTGTGTGCATGTGCGTATGCGTGCCTGTGTTTGTGTGTTTATGTGTGTGTGTGTGTGCGTGTGTGTTTGCATGCCCACATGCGTATGCGTGCCTGTGTGTGTGTGTTTATGTATCTGCATTTATGTGGGTGGGTGTGTGTGTGTGTGTGTGTGTGTGCTTGCCTGTCTGTATGTGTTTATGTGTGTGTGTGTGCTTGCCTGTCTGTATGTGTGCGACTGTGCATGCGTGCGTGTGTGTGTGCGCATGTGCGTGTGTGTGCATGTGCGTGTGTGCACGTGCGCGTGCATGTACTTTATGCGTGCAAATCACAAATGAGTGGGTATGGGTTAGGTTGATGCGGGCTCTTGAGACTAACATACCATAAATATTTTGTCATCTTGGGTGCAACGGTTCAGGTAGGGCTAGTTATTTAGGGGGAGTGGCCACCAAGTTTCATGTTCCCTGGTGTTTCAGTAACCCGAGAATCACTGACCAAAATTGATGACGATAAAAGAAAAAAAATAATTTATTTTTTATATTTTAAATGACTTGTTGTCCTGATTCTTCCTGTGGATCTTAGTGGGCACTGAGGAAGCAATAATTTCATCGCTAGTTTTTCATGATTACTATTTCAATTGTTTCATATCAAAATTCACTACTTAATTATGTGTTTTATGTAGTTTGTCGAGGACTGGTTCAGACACGTCACATCCATAACGTGAAACCGTCACATCCATAACGCCAGTTTTTCCTACATAATGCATTACGAAAATGACGCATAGTTTCAAAAACACACTTTTTGTGTTCATTCAAGTCTCCTTCATGCTACATATATCATAGTTTTGGCAGTTTACTTCAAAATTCACAGAGTTTGTAGAAAACCTGTAATCTCTCACAAAAGTGTGTCTATTTCATGTCACATCCATAAAATGCCTTGTATTCTTAGGATGTAAATGATTATATAAAATTTGAGGATTTGTCAGTATTCAGAGGACAGAGGTTACATTAAAAGTTATGCAAATTAATTCACTGATACTAATTTTACACCGCCACTGCTGAATCAGCCACTGCTGAACCGGCTGCTGCTGTCAGACACTACACCGCCACTGCTGCTGGGCTGTGGGTCCACTGCTGCTGGACGATACGTTGCCGATGCTGCTGGGTTCTGGGTCGACCCTGCTAAGCCCGTCTGCAGGTGCCACCACAGTCCTCTCTGTCTCCCTCTGTGTTTTGACGGACCTGTACAAATAATTAAATGTCACCATTTATGTACAGTCCTTAAAGCGGGTAACTGAATATGACCACAGCGTTGTGCTAAAACATTTATAATAATAATAATAATAAGTTTATTTTATATAGCGCCTTTCTCAAACCCAAGGTCGCTTTACAAAGTAGGAAGGCAAGGAAACACAATAACAAACAAACAAACAAACAATACAACAAAGACAAGTTATCTGTAGGAACTATGTGTTGGGTGTGGAGGAGAAGTGATCATTAAACAGAAAGGTCTTGAGGTGTGCTTTGAAGAAAGGAAGAGAAGGACAGGCACGAAGGGGTTGGGGGAGGGAGTTCCAGAGTTTGGGGGCCAAGGCACTGAAGGACCTGCCACCCAGGGTGGAGAGTCTGGAGCGGGGGATAGCCAAGAGGTTTTGGTCAGAGGATCTGAGTGAGCGGGAAGGAGTGTAAGGGGTCAGGAGGTCGCAGATGTAGGGGGGAGCAAGGTTGTGGAGGGCTTTGAAGGTGAGTAGTAGTACTTTGTATTTGATCCGGGACGGAACTGGTAGCCAATGGAGTTGATGGAGAATGGGGGTGATGTGTGCTGATCGTCTGGTATGGGTGAGGAGCCTAGCTGCAGAGTTTTGAATATATTGTAGTCTTTGAAGGGTTTTAGTGGGCCTTTTTGACCTACCATTGGGAGAGTATCCTTTGATTTAGCTCACACAGCTGTATCGGCGCCCGACCCATCAGCCTGCGCACATCACGCTCTGGGGTCGCCTCCTTTCAGTGCCACTGTGTCCCTTGCCTCCAAGCACACCCTGTCCACCCTCTTGATCTTCTAGGTAGTGGTCCCCTTCTGGCAGTACTCAAGGGCCAGTTCTGCTGCAGCGGAGGGCCACAGGGTCAGTTGGGAGGAAGGGGGCTCAAACCTAAAGGGGGGGGCACAGATGCAACTTTCTATGAGGAAAAGACAAACAATTTAAATCACACCATACAGAATCCATTTCAAAGACACACACAGATCCCTGGAGTTGTAATAATAGCCTATCACTATTAGTTTGATAGTGGTGTACTCATTAACACATATTAAAAAATCAGGTGTTCTGTTTACATATCTAAAGCATACTTAGACCTCGAATTTGGACTCCACACTGTAGTAAAAACATCTAGAGGGTCTAAACATGCTAGCCTGATGAGGGCTTAAATCCATTTACAGAGACCCCCAGCCCTCATAAAAGTAGTAAACAAAAATAGTTAATTCATCACTCTGTTTTTAGCATGGAATTCCTGGTTGACATGTTTACACTTCTAAAGCATATCTACACCTCAAATTCCAACTCCAAACTGTTGTAACACCATCTCTATTGTCTTAAGAAGTGAGCTAGGGTGTCTGATCACGTTTTTAAAGTATTTCCAGGGATCGTCAGGTCATTACAGTGGCGATTGGTAGCTCATTCATTTTCAATGCATTTAGCATGCTGATCGCGGTTGATATTGACGTAACTTATAGTGAAGGGGTAAGTCCGAGGTTCATTTAATATCTTGAGTTGAAACATATAGTGGCAAAGGATATGATGTAACATATCTCTAACTTATCCACCTCAGGCCTTTATTTTAAAATAAAATGGAATATACAGTATGAATCAATTCAATAATGTACCACTGTATCATTCAATGGCGTAACATTGTATATTTTTTTGTGCAATATACAAAAAAATAAAATTGCATTTATTTTTTTGCATTTGTTTGGTCTACTTTGATCCTGTTAAACTCTCTGTGTATATTCTTTGCTTTACTTGTTGTAGATATAATAAAGGGGCAAAACATGGTAATATCTGTTTAAGGCTATCTCATGATTTCCAGAGTCTTGAGATAAGTCTGAATTAAAGCCTCATTGACTGTATTTCAATACAATACAGGCCTACACATTGAGTCGACATAATGCAGTAATTGACGTAAATCTTTCCATTTACATAACTGGAAGTATGACATCTGTATCAAGGGGATTTGTATTTATTCCAAATATTGGCCTACACTTAAAGCTACATTGTGTACTTTTTTGAGTTAATTCTTAGCAAAAACCCATTTGTTCTTTCAAAAAAATGTGCTCATTCATGTGTAATTATTTCCACCTACTAATCAAAGTATTCTCGTAAGTGTAGAATCTGCTATTCCAAATACATACGCGCGAGTCGCGCGAATGGCTGAATCCATGTTGCGCCTCCATCTTTAAAATACATTCGCCAACGAGGGACATTCCTGAAAATTCAGCTCCGCCTTTCGCGCTTGTAGGCAACACTCATTGCCTGATTAGTCTACTAGCGACAGCCGGCAGATTTGAAAGTCTGTTGAAGATGGAGGATTACACCTATTCTCGAGGACATGAAAAGGAGTCGCCAAGGAAGCGAAAAAGAGAATTAAAACGACATCGCGACCGGAAAAACAACAGACCAAAGTCAATATTGGAGTGGCTTTTCTAAGATGGAAAGAGCTCGTGAGGAGCAAGGATTTTAAAAGGGACGCTGAAGTTGTCTGCTTTCTTCTCGACAGGTAATTCGGCCTATTCGTGTAAACATATAGCTTACAGTCTATGGTGTAAATTCGAAGTTTTATAGTTGTATAGCTAACTATAGCATGGTTGTCCATAACGCTAGAACGACGTCTGGGATACTTTTCCTCGCGTCGATGAAAAATTATTGTCTTGGCAACGTTGTAGGGCATTTCTCAGATTTCGGGCCTATTTGGGTAACTGAAATTTTGAAAAATAAAATTCTAAATTTTACTAATTGGTATGCATCAAGTTATCAGTCATTTTGATAGGAGTAACCTTGTGAGCTTGGTTGAGACCACAATATAAGGGAATTTATGATTTTTTGTCATTTTTCAGGTAAATGTCATTACCATCACATCATCTAATATGTACATTTTAAAGATGAAATGGTCAATCAATGATCGATCAATTATGGTTTCACATGAAGTCTATTTTATCTTGAACTTATTAGAATTGTTGAATTTTACTTACAACATGAATTATAGTCGTTTAAGTATCTTATTTTTTGATTTTTTCACTCGACCCTGGCTTGGAATTTCATTTATTTGAAATAAATGCCATATATCATATCTGTTTTCATCCAGTGGCAATTTAGACTGTCCAACATTGTCAAAAATATCTAATTAATGTAATTTATTGTAATTTATACATAATCTATTGGCAAAAATGTGCATGGTGATGGTGATGACATTGCAGTTCTGGTAATGACATTTGTTGCGGTGATGACAAATCACTGATCGTAATCTATTGCAATTAAATGTTTATAATTTAGAAACCCAAGTTGAACTGACTTTGTGAAAAAAAAACGTATTTCTTTTAAAAAGAGTACTTTAAATGTATCTGCAAAAATGTCATCACCAACACAGTCGTCATTACCACTACATTTCAAGCTATAATGTGCTGGTAATGACTGTGCTGGTGATGACATTTATACCGAAAAACTACCCTGAGAAGCAAAAATTATCACCATGCAAGTGTAGCTAGCTTTCTACATGTAATGTACATCATTTAAACTATTAAAATAATTTTAAAATTTCAGGAATATTCAAAAATACAGAAATACAATGCGTATGGTAATGACACATAATAAGTGTACATGCCCAAAACGAGGGATAAAGAGTAGATTTTCTTATGTTTCTGGACATCAAGGCATCAATCTTTCTGCTTGACACCCATGTATTCCACTGTGATATTAGGTGACCATGGTTACCAAATATTTTTTTGATGAAAAAACAGTAGCAAAGTGCTTTTATGTAGAGTGTGCTGGTAATGACGGCTAAACCATGGGACAGGTATACATTAAGCAAAATAAAGCAGGAAATGCATATATATGCATAATGTGTGCATGCAGTTCATTAGTTCAGATAACATTTAATTCATATGCATGATTTTTTAAATAAATTTTTGATAAATAATGTTTGAGATATGGCACAATATGTGAAAACTCTGGTTGCGGACAACACCAAAACACTGATATTGTACCATAAAACACCAATAAAATGTGTCTAAATCATGAGTAGGAGCAACCATTAAAAAAGTCTAGGCTTGTTTTTCTTTATACTAATTAGTGATGCTAAACATTATTAGATTTAATGTGTTTTTAATAGAATTACACCCTGTGGACAGAAATAGGCCCCAATTCTGGGAAATACCCAAAATCTGCTATGACGGATCACAGGCAAGGGCACTGTAAATTGTAGTTATTTTTCATTGCTTTTGCTTTGTAGCCTAAATGTATCCTAATCTGATAATGCTAGGGTAGCCAATTCCAAGGGTGACGTTCACATCCTGAGGCCTGGCCTGTACTCTTATTAATTGTAGACGTAGCCTACTAATTACTAAATTGTCTGAACATTTTTCAACATATGAGTGTAGCCTACACCTCAGAATGGGGGAAGGGTAGACTAGTCAATTACACTTGTGAAGGTAGACCAGCCAACCCATTGAGACTGATCAATGAGGGTCAAAGTCATTATCATGCAGAACAATAAAATACGGACAGAACTGCTTTGATTGAACTTTAGTCAATGCATTTACCAAAATACATCTTTCTTCATGGTCATAAAATGAATGTACTTTGTTTGTGGTTTAAGTGAGACATTCTAACATGTACTGCTCTTTTTTGTCCAGCTATGAGCGAGAACTGAGAGCAGTCACATCAACACCAATAAAGGGAAAGCCCTCTAGTAGCCTATTAACTACTCCAGAAGTGTCCAGCATTTCTAGTGGGACAGACAGGTCAGTCACTGCATGAAAACAATTGTTGATTCTGTGATTGTTGTTTAATAATAACTGAAAGTATATTTTTAATAACTTGGTGTTTACCATTTTATGTACTGTCATATGTTGTGAAACGCTCTGCTTATTCATATCAGATGAGCATCTTGGTGCAATTGCAGAAGCCCCTGAATTTGAGAACCTTGATCAATGCTTATAATGTCTATACCCTAACCCTACATGACATTCTTTATTGTATATTTTCATGATATAAGCATATATATATATTTTTTACAAAGCCTACATGACATGAGCATCGTGGAGGAGGATGTGGACGAAATTCAATGGTCTTGTTTTGTGATGCATGTGCATGCCTTCATTGTTCCTTATGTAACCTTGCCTATAACTCAATCTAGGCAAAATAGCACTATACAGATTAGTAACAATATGTTGAACTATATAAAATGGTGTGTATGTCTAACGACACTGCATGTCTCCCACAGGATCAGCTTTCCAGGAGACTGCAAATTTAGAATGATGGCCCATGTTGCTTCAAAGGCACCATACAAAAAGGAAGGGTTCATGTGTAAAAACCATAATTTCTGTAAATAAATATATTGCAAACAACATTGTTGACCATGTTACTGTCATTTGGTGTTTCAAAATGGTAAATTACCACAGCTCCTTTTTTAATTATAAGTTTGTGGATGTAACGTATAAGAGGTACAGCATGAACAGTCTCTTATCAATTCTAAAAGTTTTTATTTTCATGAAAGCAAAATATAACGATGTACCGGTGTAAAATAAATTAAATTCAGTTTTAAAAGGAACAGGCAGTACACGAACACTAATACAAAACTATTTACAATAACAGAACATTATAGGAAGGTGATAAATTCCAGAGATGTCCCTGAGGGTCAGGGAATTTATCCCTTATCCTACACACACAGCTTGGGATCACTCTTCTATTACCCTGTCCTAGAGACCCATGCTGCCAAAAAATGAAATGTCTGTAGGTAGCATATCTGAACTCTATTGCCATCACCTGGCTCTCTTACATGGCCTAATGCTGTGATGTCCTCCCTGTGAATCTGGAGAGAACCTTCATCTAGGCAGCACTGTATGAAGTGAGGCAGAAGGCTCACACAGGTGGCTGGGTTTTGTCCACAGCATTTTCTCTCCCGATCGGTTGGCATGTCTGAAGTGTGTACAAGTACACCAAGGCATCCCTGGCACAGGTGGGGGGACGACATGTCTGCACTGATGCATCATCAAACACCAGACCTGGCTGCCTCACTAGCAACTGTGTGGTGAGGTTCCTGTGCTCTTGCAGGCTCATTCCATCCACAAGTCTCTGAAGAAATAAGACAAGAAATAAGATCAGATAGGCTTGTTTAGGTAGCAAAGTTAGATTGTTAGCAGAGTAGTAGTAATAGTACTCATTTTTCAAGTGTTCACACAAAATGATGAAGAATACTATGTGTATGGACAATGAAAAGGTGAAAATGTTGTTGTGTAACATTTTCTATAGACCATAACGTAATCATATATGTCGTGATTTCCCTGGCAGACAACTCGCATCATGCAGTTGACTGGCAACAGCTAGAAAGTGCTACATATAAACAATGGAGATACAAATAGGCAGGGAAGCTACACCAAGCGCGTAACTGAAGCGTTCCGTGCACAACGCGTAAAATCAATTTTAGAAGAATGGTCTATTTTTTTCTGGTGTAGTTGCAGCAGACGCAACGCAAACGAACGTGCCTGGTGCAGCTTCCGAGCTTTCGGTGTCATTGACATTGATACTGTTCAGAAATATATTAAAAACACAAACCTCCGTTGCTTCTCTCCTTTCTTTGAAGTTCTTCCACTCTCTCCTCGTCATCTTTGAAGAGTCTTACTCTTTGCCTAGGAGGTCTCACCGATCCTCTGCCACCGGCTCTTGGCTTTTCTTTACCTTTCCCTCTTCCTTTACCTTTCCCTCGCACGTCTGACTCTGCTCACTGAGAAAAATAGGCTAGCTGCTACGCTGTAAACATTGCCTTTACACTAATCTCGCAGATACAGAATAACGATAGCACTGATAGCTGCTAAGTTACTGTACTAACATTAGCATGCATTCGTTTGGGAACCTGATAGCTGATGCTAGCAATGAAATAGTAGCCTACCAAAATAACGAAAACGTAAAACTATTATTCACTTTACACAGGTCATAACCAACATGTTCACTGGCTATATAACTAAATTCAATGTGTAATTGTTTTCTAAAGTAACCTCATCACTGGAAGGAACACTGGACGAAGTCGTAGTAGGCCTGGAAGCCAACCTTGGCATGAAACGGCCACCGTAGGAGTTAAAATGCGCTCGGAATGGGAGGGGCTAGAAAGTAATATTCAGTTGGTTGTCATATAGAATTTCACCGCTAGATGGGAGAAGTTCTTACACAAGGTAGCTTTAAATAAATAATAAATGTTAAAAGTTACTAACCTGTGTCATATTGTGTGCTCCTTATTCAGTCAATCAATAGGTGAGTGGTTCTCAGCAGTGGTTCTCCACAGGGGGAGCTCAGGGCCAACTAAGGGGCCTTAGGGAGGTCAAAGGTATTTCTAGGCCAGGTATTTCCTGCCTAAAAAAGGGCAACGTGGAGAATAAAACACAGGTGTTGTTGTTGTTGACGTCTTTAGCCTACTATTTCTTTAAACCACACAGACTGTTTAATGTCACACACAAATGAAGGTGATGAACTTAATGAAGGCATTACCCCCCCCCCCCCCCCCCCCACCCTTTGGGTTTATTTAAATTCTTAAAATGGTTGGAGAACAACAAACTCTGTCCTCTTGATATGGGTCTGAATTAAATAGCCCACTAAAATTCCTACATTTATAAAACAATAAAGGCTAGATAAGGCCTATATAATAATGACCTGTGTAGCTACCAAAGAAGGTCCATAGGCATAGGCTTAGATTAGGCCTTTTCACACAGAGATCACGCTAAATTTGCGGGACGAGGGGACGTCTTTTTGCCGTCTTTTTGTGTCTGAAAGCGAGGTGAAAATTTGCCGGCCTGCTGATCTGTTCACATGATGCGGCATTTTGGGGAGCCAGGAGGCAGGATCAGCTATAGTAAATTAAATTGTGACGTGCAACAGGGGGCGTGTAGAGTGATAGTCGTAGGCGTGGGCCAGAGGCGTATCAAGCTTTTTAAAAGTGTGGGGGTTGTTGGATAGGAAAATGAAACAATCTGGCTGTTTTGATTGATCCTAGTAAGTTTATCTGTAGGAGCCACCGTGGGGCATCTGATTAAAATGCAGACATGATGTACAGGTCCAGAGTATTTATTGAAACTTGTGGAATTTACAGTGGAGAGGTTATTGTCTTATGGAGCTTCACAATTGGGCTTGGGATTGTAAATGACAGTAGTTCTGACATTAAAGTTGTGGTTGTGGTTTCTACAAGTAAAACAAATGCAACAGTGCCTCTGAAACGTATGCATGGTGACTACAATATTAATAGCTAAACATGGCTAATCATACACTGACACACATGGAGAATAGCTTAACAGACACTACTACATGAAATTACTAAATATCCACTTAAATCTAGACATACACGTTATTACACTGATATATTACACCGTTATAGACACCAAATTATCATATTAGAAACATAATCTCCGTCTTACACGGCAGGAAAAGTTACTAATTATAAGTTAACTTAACCGCGGTAGCGCGGTACACGTGGTGCACGCTATAAACGCAAACGTCGGCAAATATGCGGTTATTAACAATGACATTCTACAAACGAACATTAAACAAGTCCTGCACAAACAAGAAATGCCAACACTTACGGTTTCTGAACACACAAACGGTACAAACAGTCCACAGAACAGAAGGGGTTCCTTTCAAATCTCTGCCTCCCCATCCACTGGTCTGTGCATGCAACCCTCTGACTCGCACTCCAAATAACAGCACAAGTGTAGCCACAAGGGTTGCACGCACAGGACGCATCGATGGCCAGCAGGAGGCTACCTGGTCATGTGAACAGTCTCTAGTCCTTCACAACAGCCGCCCCCAAACTGGTCACTGGTCCAGTTTGTCCTCATCTGAAGGACGCGACGGGACGGGGCGTGAGTCCAGGTCTGGGACGGCAGGCAGTGGGATGAGTCGGGCCACCGGCCTGATGTAGTGCCTGTCCTTGACGTTGACCTCTGCTGTCCGGATGCGGCCATCGGTTCCGGGAAGTACCTTGGTGATCCGGCCCACAGGCCAGAGGGCTCTGGGCAGCAGGGGGTCTACCACCATGACGATGTCTCCAGGCTGATGAGCTGGCGTGTCCTTATGCCACTTAACCCGGGTCTGGAGTGTTGGGAGGTAGTGGCGAATGAAATGAGCCCAGAACCGATCAGCAAGGATTTGAGAGTGCTTCCATCTTTTCCTGCTTAGGAGCTCTGACTCTTCATAAACAGCTTGGGGCAGGGACGGGTCTAGCCGCCCCATCAGCAACAAGTTTGGGGTTACAGGGTCTGCGTCCGCCACATCACTGGACACATATCCAAGTGGCTTGGAATTTAAGATTCCCTCCACCTCGATCAAGACAGTGCGCAATACCTCTTCTGGTATAGCGTGTGGTTGCACAGTGGCGTACAGGGCATCTTTAACTGATCTTATTTCTCTCTCCCAAATGCCACCGAAGTGAGGTGCACTGGGGGGGTTGAACTTGAAGCTGATCTGGTGCTGTAACAACTGCTCTTTCAGGTCAGGATGCAAGGCTTGGAAGGCCTCACGAAGCTCTCGATCTCCGCCCATGAAATTTGTGCCCTGATCTGATAGGATTTCTGATGGCTTCCCTCTTCTGGCGATGAATCGACGCAAGGCCATCAGAAACGCGTCAGAGTCCAGACTTGTAAGAACATCAATGTGGACTGCCTTTGTTGTCAAACACTTGAACAGTATTCCCCACCTTTTCTCAGAGCGCCGTCCAACTTTGATGGTGAACGGCCCGAAACAGTCAACTCCTGTGGAGTAAAAGGGGGGCTTAAACAAGCGCAGTCTGGCTTCAGGGAGGTCTGACATGAGGGGGACTTTGGGCTGAGCTCTCCATCGCTTGCATTCTGGACAGAACTGTTGATGTCGTTTAACAGCCTCGCGGCCATGTAATATCCAGAATCTCCTCCTAAGCTCGGCAAAGAGGCGCTCTGTGCCAGGGTGCCTTAGGTCTTCATCCACGTCATGCACTACAAGTCTTGTGATCTTATGTGCTGGATCTAGCACCACTGGATGGACCGTTTCTGGTTCCAGGTCTTGGCTGCGGCGAAGACGGCCTCCAACTCTTATCAGTCCAGTAGCCTGGTCCAACTCTGGAGCAAGTGTGAGCAACCTATTGGTAGATGTCAAGGGTTTACCAGCAGATAGGAGGGCGTACTCTTCTCCAAAGCTGTCCTGCTGCGCTCGTTGGAGCATTTCCATCTCTATTGCCCTATAGTCCTCTGCTGTTGGACTGCTTTGACCTGCGGCCGCCCCATGGCGAGAAAGTGCAACCGCATGGACCAGATCTCGGAATGATGAGAACTGCTCTAGGTCAGGGAGGGCTGGAGGCGCAGTAGTGGAGACCAGGCTACAGAACATCGTTTTCCGTGTCTCTGCTTCGTCGTCTGCTCCAGCCACTGAAGGCTTTGTGGGCCAATACTCAGGTGACTGCAACAGGAATGGTGGTCCATCCTTCCATCGGCCATCCTCCGCTATTTCCATCAAGGTCTTGCCTCGAGTGATGTCATCTGCAGGGTTGTTACTGGTATCGACATAGCGCCAAGAGCATTCACTCGTCAGTTCTTGGATCTCAGCCACTCTTGTGCCAACCAACACTTTAAACCTGCATGACTCCGACTGGATCCAGGTCAGGACAGTTGTGGAGTCTGACCAGAGGTTGACATCATGGAGAGGCAAGGTGAGCTCCCTTCGGAGCAGAGTGGCTACTTGGGCTCCTGTCAACGCTGCGCAAAGTTCCAAGCGTGGCATAGACTGTTGCTTCTTAGGAGCCACTCTGGAACGTGCTGTGAGGAATGACGTCTCCACATGTCCATCTCGACCCTCAGTGCGTAGGTAAGCAACAGCGCCATAAGCACGCTCGGAGGCATCACAGAAGATGTGAACTGTTCTGGTGCAAGCCTCTCTGTCCATCTGAGGGCTCACATAGCAGCGTGGCAGGGATATCTGAGGCAGTCGCTGTAACTCTTCCTGCCACTCTGTCCACATCAGCAGGGCGTCTTCAGGCAACGCTGGGTCATCCCAGTCCCTTGCTTTGTTCCACAGGCACTGGACTAAGACTTTAGCCCTTGTGGTGAAGGGAATGATGAATCCCAGCGGGTCGTAGAGGCTAGCTAGCACCCGATAGATGTTTCTCATCGTTGGTACTTCGTGGCCAAGCAGACAACATTTATAGCCGAGGGTGTCAGAGTGGCAGAACCACCGTAGGCCTAGTGCTAGTTTCTGAGGATCAGTCTCGGTGGCGTTCAGCCACAACTCGTTGCTTTCTGACCTTAAGTCCTTGGGAAGGTGGCCGATGGTCTCAGGAGTGTTGCTTGCCCACTGGCGCAGCTGAAATCCTCCCTCTGCCAGGAGGGACTGCAGTTTGTCCACCAGTGACTTTGCTTCATCCACATTTTGCACGCTTCGGAGGCAGTTGTCCACGTAGAAACATCTTTCCACAGCTACACGGACGTCTTCCTCAGGCTGGCTGTGGTCGCTCACATGTTTCAGCAGTGCAAATGTGGCGCAGCACGGGCTACATGTAGTCCCAAATGGAAGAACCTGCCATTCGTATATGCTGAGGGGGTCCATCCACAGGAACCGGAGTAGTGCTTTGTCTTGGGGCAGCAACCTCACCTGGTGGAACATTCCCTTTATATCGCTACTGATAGCGATGGAATGCTCGCGAAATCTCAGGAGCACACCGAGCAGGCTGGAAGTCAAAGTTGGGCCAGGGAGAAGCAGGTCATTCAGATTGGCTCCATTATGTGCAAAGGAGCAATTGAACACGATACGGTTCTTCCCATTGTGAGCTACCATATGGTGAGGGATGAACCATGACTCACCATCACTGCTCATCTCTTCTTCCTTGACTTTCACGATGTACCCTGCTCGTTCCAGCTTTTCTATCTCCTCACGGTAGGCAGCTGCCCGCTCTGGGTCCTTTGCCAAGCGACGCTCGGTGTTGCGCAGTAGGGGGAGAACTGCCTCCTTACAAGCCTGCAGCTTGGGCATATTCTTGACTCTCAGCAGCGGTGTGGCATAGCGCTGTGTCCCCTCCACATCTACTCGCACAGTTTTCTGCTCCAGCAGGGCGATGGCCTCCTTATCCTGGCGTGACCGAGTCACAAGCTTCTCGCTCCTGTATGGTAGAACATCTAATTGCCAAAGCCTTTCAACATTCTGGAACAGCTCAGTGGAGGGTGAAAGGGTGGACACATGAAAACACTGGCTTGACTGAAGCTGCTGCTGAACTAACCTGGTTGGCCCCTGCAATGTCCATCCAAGTTTTGTATTCACGGCCGCTGGTCCACCAGAGGGACCTAGTCGTACAGGCTCAATGGGCGTGATAAGCTCGGGGTAGTCTGAACCAATCAAGACGACTGGGTGGACCCGGTTGAGGTCTTCGATAGGCAGCCCTTTGAGGTGTTTGTACTTTTGCTGCAGTGCCTTCACAGGATAAGTATGATCTGCTAGGCCTAATGGCTCTGCTGTGAAGGCTCCACGGATCCTGAATACTTTGTTTGGCTGGCAAACAGGGGATATGGAGAATGATACAGAATGACCCTGTATGACTTTCACCTCCTGGCGCACTGTTCTCAGGGCTAGGCCTTCTGGTATGCCGTGCAGCTTCAGTGTTCGTGCAGCTGTAGCGAGTAGAATCGTGCGCTCAGAGCCATCGTCCAATATGGCGTATGCCTCCATGCTTTCCTTTCCATTGCGCACCTTCAGCATCACCGGACTGCCACCTGACCGTCGATCGAGGTAGAACACATCACTTGGCTTAGTGACTGCATTGCTGCTCTCATCAGAGGGTGGCCTGGCATTGACATCATGCAGAATCTCCAGATGCCTCCCTTTACACTTCTTACAGGTGGTCTTGAGGCGACACTGCGAAGCTTGATGGGCACGCCCACATCGCCAGCACTTTCTGTTTGCCGTTATCCAACTCCTCTTCTGTTCAGTGGTCAGCTGGCTGAAGTTGGAGCACTGACTCAGGTAATGCTGATCATTGGAACAGTAAGAGCAGTAGGCCTGTCGCTCACCTTGCTTGCTGCTGGGTGCCGGGGGTTTCTCACTTACAGCTGTGCTGACTTGCTCGGCCCCATGGAGAACACTGGTGGCACGGTTGGAGTCTCCTGCATTTTCAGCTCGAAATCTAACCACTCAGCAAAATGGTGCAGGGTGGGGATGCGGATGTTCTTAGGGTACAGGTAACGTTTGAATTGCGCTCTCAGGTCTTGTGGCAGCTTCAGCAGCAATCTCGTCACGTGAGACCCACATTGCATCTCGATCTGACCACTCTCACCTAATTGGTCAAGCATCCCATGTAAAGCCCTGACGCGAAGTGCAAACCTCTTGAACGCACCAGTGTCATTAGCGCGGATATTGGCAGCATCCATCATTTCAGCGATATGTCGCAGGGCTAATTGGTGAGGCTGTCCACAGTGGTCAGTGAGGGATGCCATAGTGTCTGAATATGGTCTCTTGGAGTTGGTATAAGAATCTGCAATAAGCAGAGCTTCTTCAAATTTCAAATGATCCACTAATATTTGATATTTAAATCGCTCTGTTGCATCATCAGGCAATAGGTTATCCAGTGCTGTCTTGAGCCTATTGAACTCTCTGGGGTCAGGTTTCGTGAAATGGGGGATCTTAGGCTTAGGTCCGCGGTACACCCGCTCTTGCTGGTAATCTCTGGGGTGTTGGGCTTGACCTGAAGGCATAGGCCGTCCTCTGTGTGATGGCGCATTACTGACTGAATCCCATTCAGACGGCACAAACAGTCCACAGAACAGAAGGGGTTCCTTTCAAATCTCTGCCTCCCCATCCACTGGTCTGTGCATGCAACCCTCTGACTCGCACTCCAATTAACAGCACAAGTGTAGCCACAAGGGTTGCACGCACAGGACGCATCGATGGCCAGCAGGAGGCTACCTGGTCATGTGAACAGTCTCTAGTCCTTCACAACACTGGCCAAATTATAAATAACTCCCTACAGGGACGTTGTAAGTATTTTCTGAGAGGGGTGCGGACTATATTGGTGTCCGGGAGTTTCTCCCCCGAAAAAAATTGATTCTGATTGCTAAACACACCATTTTAATGCAGTTTGGGAGGGACAGAAGAAGCAGCTCCTATGTGTGGCTCATGTGACATGTAGGCCTATATGATGCTATCACTTCACTATTTGACTACCCTATGGAGACATATCTCATGTTATAAATCAAGAAATCATTTCAGAAATGATGTTTTGTGCATGTGGGTTAGCAGGCTACAATAAATTGCCAAACAGACAGCAGCCTAATTTTGAGGTATCACTAATACCTATTAAATAAATGTAAAGGACACAGAATAGTAACAGAACTGTAAGCTCAAATTCAAAAACGTTTGAAGTCTACCCAAACATATGTAAAGGGAATATAAATAAATTGTGTTGCATATAGCCAGCTTAATTAATGTCAATTTAAAGATTATGATTAGCAGTTTCTATGTTTTTTCCATTGATAGTTACAGAAGCCACGTTGTTTAAAATATTGTTGCTTCTAGCCCACGTTACCTCCAGTTTCACTTGATGCAGGGACGCACACATTGCATGAGCGCTCATAAGCGTTCTATTTGAGTTCTACATGCTGGAAATCTTAGTTCTCAGATGTAGAACTCAAATGTGTCTTGACGCCACCGTTTGTAATCAAAATAAGATGTTCTAAATGGAACGCGGTCGTATTTAAGACATTAAGATCTTCAGTAGATGTAGCACTACGACACACATTGACAGTGAAATGCCGCCGATGTTTGTAAGATCAGGTCAAATAAGACGATCTAATGGAACGCGAGATATGTGTGCTGACAGGGCTATGTCTATATAGTTGATGACACCAAATTAATACCTTTTGATTGGGGAAACTTTAGCCTAGTTTATTTTATTTTTTTTCAGTCCGCGGTTCCAATTCAATCTTGCTGCAAATCAGACGTGTGAAGCACCGGGCATAACTTAATTTCGCGGCTACGTGTACCATTAGGTTAATTGTTGAGGAGGCCCATAGTTTGAGAAAACCTGCAGATCATAGACAGAGAAAGCATAATGCTCCGAGAACAGTAGCCAAATGTCTTTCTGCAGAAACAAGTGCCTCGGTGCGCGCACCCCACCCCCGTTTTCACTTTGACTCCCTGCATTTCTACATTGTGACAAAAACTGTCAGTCAGACAGTGAATTTTGGTTTACTAAATTAGCATAATGCGGTAACAATTATCTTTTAAATTCTACCTGAAATCTGCTCACTGCACAATGCAGACCCAAGCAGCCGCACCCTTGTAAGACGCACACTTTGAAATTGATCAGAGCAGCTCTGGTTCTTCACTGGCTAACTTGATGTGATTGGCTGGATGACCGTTCAATCAAATCAACAGACCTATTTGTGTCTCTCTGTGTGTGCGTTATGGATACGGTTCCAACTCTTTACGGGAGCGTCTATTTCCATATTTTACTTTCATTTTAATCTGACAAAAAGTGTGGGGGATAGAATCGTGTTCCAGCAAAAGTGTGTACGTTATAACACCCACATCCCCCACGCTTGCTACGCGCCTGGCGTGGGCCTTTAGATACAGTAGGTGTGTGATTTCAAAAACCATGGCGGGAGAACCGACTGCACTTTGGTCAGCTTGCATTTGCTTTGCTGTTGCTGTTAGAATGTTAAATTCTTGCGATAGATGTCTTCAGACAATAAAACGTAATTTGGAAGGGAAATGGAAGAGAAGAGTTGCCCCTTGCGTTGGCCGTACATGTCTACTGTGCATACAATTTATTCATGAAATCATTCAATATTACAACAATAAAAATAGCTTGTGTACTGTCTTAATTGAAACATGCTTCGCGCACAAATGATAGCCTAGGGCAAATGGACATCTCAACATAAGGATACATTAGAAGATGATGATTAGTGTAAACTTTGTCACACGACGTGATAAGCAGTTCTTTAAAAACGCAACATTCAATTCAGTCATAAATCATTCAAGCGTAGGCCTAGTGTTCGTCATGAAAAGAAAACAGCAGCTTAATATTTTTCAGGTGTTTAACAGTAGGCCTAGGCGCACTGTTAGCAGTTATGCCGAAGGCAGTGACATTATTAGGCATTGCATCCTGTCACTCAACATCGCAGTTCGGGTTGATAAGATTCAGTTAATGCGAGTATGGATCGTCTCAAAGTTTGGGACAACCAAACAGCAGTGTAGGCAAAGCAAATGCTAATTGTTAGGTTACCATAGCTGTCTTTTCTCTAGGCCTGGGCCTATCGGAAATCGCGACATAAGCACATTGGTTTCTTTTTTCTTTTCTTTCTTGTTCGCGTGTTGGGTAGTGAAGCGATAATGCATTTAAAGCAGTAGGCCTACATCATGTGAGCCAGAGCCGATATGGCCAGAACTGCTGCTCTGTAAAGGTATTTCTGTCCCACCTAAATTTGCTGAACTACTGCGAAGTAGCCTATTCATCACAGACATCACATGTATCACACAAAAGAGCTTTTTCTCCGCCTTTAAACGATGTTAGTGGTTAGTTGTTGTGGTAAACGGTTCGCGAGAAAAGTAACTTTAATTTAATCATATTTTTTGCGCCCATCTCCCTACCCATTCATCTTGGTGGAATGCTTCGCGAACTTTCCCTCAACACATGAAAAACCATATATCAGAATAAACAGTAGACCTTACTGAACATAAAGGTAATGCATTCCCCTGCACAGTTAGCCATTCAAGAGTAATCCGGATTTAAATTTGCAGCAATGTCTTTATGCATGTCTCCAACTTTGCGGTTCCTAATGTGTTTAATAAGTCTACATGATTTTATGTGTTCAATAAGTCTACATGATTTTATAACAGGCCAAATACAAAATAAATGTTACAAATACCGCCTAGATATCTGTAAGCATTACAATCAGAGGATATACATATAGGGCAGACCAGGGATGGATTACTGCACGGGCCTACCGGGCCCAGGCCCAGGGGCCCAAGGGGTCAGGGGGTCCTGAAGCCCAAGCCTTTGCATGGAATCATTGCCTCAATAGGCTATGAATCTGATTGAATTTAGTATTGGCCACCCCCAAAATGCACCAGAATACAGGAAATCCCATCAAACAAATTAAAAATGTTCTGGGGGAGGACCCCCAAACCCCCCCCCCCCCCTCCCACATATACGACAATAAGTGGGGGGCCCTTAATACATCTGGGCCCAGGGGCCCGAAAGTTCATAATCCGCCCATGGGGCAGACGCTCATGAGTTCATGCTTTGTTTTATCGCTGGATTTTAGGATAGCCTATTATGGCAACTGATTGCATTCCAAGCTACAGTCAACTCTAGCAGGCATTGAATGACTGGAGACTTTGTGAATTTATACATTGACATAATGTGCTGTCTCTGCTATTGCTGCTTTTGATCAGTTAGATTTATTTGCAATCTCCTGTGGTGGGCTGGACATAGCAGCCCAGATTCCCCTTTCCGCCTTGACCCATTCACACTGGTGGCGGAACGAAAAAACTCGGCAAAATGTCTAGGGGGCTTGGTAGTAAATTTGGCGAGACACTTTGTCCCGCCGTTCCGCCTCGGTCTATGTGAAAGGGACAGTCGTTCCGCGATTCTGGTACATAAAATCGCTGCGATTTTGCCAGTGTGAAAGGGCCTATTAATGGCCCATATTCTATTGAACACATTCAAATTGTGTAACAGGTTTTCCAAATCGCCCTCATAATGAGTTTGACTTTGGATATGACTGCACTCAGGCCCGTCGCAAGAGGGGGGCGAGGCCCTGTGCGAACTTGACGGGTGCGAGGCCCTTTTAACTATACGTGCATGGAATCATGCAATATCCTACTTTACACGAAACTTAGGCTACTGTCGGTGTATATTTAGTAGTAGGATAATACATTGACATGTCTTTAAGAGGGGGAATGATATATAACATTATAGCAGGCACATAAATCGTTGGCCATAATATTATCGTTGGCCATTATTATGACCGCCGCTAGCGAAGCTAGCGAAGCTAGCGAAGCGGTCATATAGGGATTGTCAAAGTTTTATTTATTTATTTTTTTTTTTTTCGTCATCTACTTCCTGAATTTTTGGTCAACGATACCCGGGACACCGAACCACCGGGGCACATGAAATTTGGTGGGTATGTAGCCCCACTAGACTTTTACGGAAAAATTTCGTTTCGTCCCCGGGGTCCACTCCCCCCCCGTGCTGGGCCCCCCGAACCGCAAAAAAAGCAGTTTTTCCTAAATAACTACCTGAACCGTGGCACCGAGGATGAAGAATCTTTTATGGTATGTTGGTCTCAAGGGCCCACATCAATCTGGCCCATAATCACTGTGATTTGCACCCCCCCGGTAAAAAATGAAAATGCAATATTATTCTGCTTTAATCGTCCCTATCTTCAGTTAAGATGTTCAGAACTGCACCAAATTTTATGTGTATGATTGACCTGGCATTCTCTGGGGGTATGCCAAGTTTCGTAGAATTTCATCCATGGGGGGGTCTTTAAAAAAATAGATTATGTGTACATTTAGTGACTGTACACTCATTGGCCTGTAGATGGCACACATATACACATGCACACACACACAGGCACCCACATACTATCGGTATTAGAACGGCTGATACATAATTACAAATTCAGTAGGATTAAAAGAAAGCCAAAATAAATATTCATCATCATCATCATCATGGCTGCATTTCCAGTATTGGCGATAAGTAGTCGTTTGTCCACTAGATGGCGCATCGTTGCAGTGAGACGTAATTTTGTTGGAAGTTAAACGTGGGTTGGAATACAATGGCCGCTTCCTACAAGGACTATAGTTTACCGCAGAGAACGTCTAATAAGGATAGGATGATGTTCACATGAAATGTAATTCCCATTTCTTCTTGAAGCCGAAATAAATCTGAGGATGTTTATCGGACATGCTTGGTTTTTACTGCAGGTACGTTAATCTTATAATATCAATAAGGACCTAGGCAATGTCACCGTTAGCGTTGGTTGAGTGATGGAGGCCAATTTGATTGATTGCATTTGTAGAAAACTATAAATGCGGTTATACCAAGCAAATTGATAACAGCACTGTAATTGTATCTTTCGACTGTCATTCTGTGCAATGGAAGATTTACCAACGTTACACCGATCTGATACAGTTTTGCCTACATGCGTGAGACTGAGACGCCTGTTTATTTTGTTTGAAGTGCGTGCAGGGTCTGAGAGGGGAATCGATGTGCTTTGATTCCAGCTTGGTAGTTGTAGTCTGTGAAATTAAAAAGCACGTGTGTGTGAAGTATCCAAACAATGACACCTTCATTTCATTATGGCTGCTTTAGCAACACACCATAAGCTACTGTTTAGGCTAGTGGGTCCCATTTAGAGGTGGCTACTTCATTCGCGCTTTCCTTGACTCATGGAGCTGCGTGAATTTTATTACAACTTTTCGCCACGATATGGCAATTTAAGTCCGCTTGATACTGTAAGGCTTAAGCCATTGGTTTCCAAAGGAGATTTTATTTGTGTCGCCAGCATAGCTTATTGACAATTTATGTTGTAAATAGGCCTACCTTATAAGCCTACCTGTAGCTTAAGGAAGCTAACAGCTTTCTATTAGGATCTAGTTTGTTAGTTACAGTTTTGTCATAACTCCCTGATGCATTTTTGCATTTAGAATAGCCAGAGCGTGAACAATATCGGGTGCCTATGGACTAGGCTCGCTTGGTGAACCCAGCCTGATCTGCCCGCTATTTATTTTTTGATTTCTTAAAAGATTGAGCTTGGTCTGGTGAAAGCCAGACTAGCCATGGACCTCAGTTACACAATGCAAGGGAACATGAATCAGCCTATATTTGCACGAACAATAACGGACAACAGCTCTTCAACTTTGGCCCGTTAAAATGTGTATGAACAGTCTAGCGACGCATTTCATCAAGGCCCATTTGGACATGTCAGTTATTTGCACCACTAGTAAAACAGCATTTCGTTTCAGACTACTGTTACTTAATTTGTGCATTAACAATAACGTTTCAGACTACTGTTACTTAATTTGTGCATTGACAATAAAGTATTACATGAACTAAAGATGACTAAAATCTTATGTAGAAGAAGAAACATTCACAAAAAAATCCATCCATCCAAAAATGACCTTTGTTTTTGATAGCTGTTGAAAACGGCTGAGATGTTTTTGTAAATAAATAAATAAATAAACAAATAAATAAATAAATAACATTATGCTGATTTTAAAGGTTTTATAACAATGCTACATCTTCTTTGGCTATTCTACAATCTATTCACCTTTTCAGCACCAGTAGGCTACTTTCTGTGCAGCCGCACACACACACTCAGGCATGCCAAACAAGCATACACAAAAGTTTCAAGAGTGGGGGATGGAGTAAAATATGGAGACAAATTGAAGTGTGCTTTATTTTCGCGGAACGGATGTACAGGACTGAGCGGCGGTCATATTTTGTACCGCTATGCGGTACATCTAGTTATCCATCACATCAACAACACAGACATACATGTTAACACAGACATAGCTAAAGGTGAACATTTTGACTTGAAGAAAATGGTCATGAAGTAGGCTATTAGGCTACTGAACGCAATTCGTCGATATCAAACGCACGACATTCAAACTAAACTATTGAAAATATGTGCATTACATAAACTGACAAATTAATAACACGCATAACATATATTGACTCACCATAGCCTACTTAGAAAAAATCGTTCGTTGCCGCAAATTCCGCAATTGAATCATTCAGCTTGCAGGCAACGTCATTTTCAATTGACAGAAGGGCACATAGTCTGTCCTGTGACATTGAGGTGCGCAAATAATTTTTGATAAGTTTCAGCTTTGAAAAGCTTCGTTCCCCCGATGCCACAGTTACTGGAATTGTCAGTAAGAGCCTGAGCGCAATTTCACAGTTGTGGAATGTGCCTTCGATCCCCTTAAGGAAACGAAGAGTGTGGAGCGCAGTATCTGTCCCCTTAGGAATTATGTCTCTAAGTACCTTCAACTCCTGGAAAAGGTCCAGTGTATTTATGTCATGCGATTCAGACGCGCTCATAGCATCACCCAGTCTTACGCACTGTCTGCGCAGATCTCCCTCTTCCATGCCACATAGTTTTGGTATATCAAAAAGAAATCCAAACATTTCCCCAAACCCCTGCGCGGACGTGCTGCCGACATTTCCCCTTCGTTCTGGCTCGCCTTCCCGGCCGCTACAAGCCTGGCTGACCGCTACAACAAGCCCGCTACAAGCCTGGCCGGCCGGCGGCCGCTACAAGCCTAGCCTACGTAACGACGTCATGAAATAAAATTAAAAGATATTCATTTTTATTTACTTTGTTTTTAAATCTTAAACAATGTCTATGCAGATTTAAATGAAATACAGTTCTTTATTTTAGAGACATATTGTATAAAGAGCAGCAATAAAGATTTATAGATAAATCTGCAACATCATTGGCCAGGTGCGAGGCCCATCAGAGCGCGAGGCCCTGGGCGACCGCCCAATTCGCCCCCCCCTTCCGACGGGCCTGACTGCACTTCTACAAAGACATTGATAAGGTCAAAGGTCTTATCCTCTGATGAATCTTAAGATTATTTCCCAGCAGTATGCAAGTCATTTAAGGTTTTTCCTGAGTGTGTTTCACTAATTCACAGATTGGGATAAATGCAGAGACTAAATTTCCCTCACGGGATCAAACACATATATACTTATACTTATACTTATGTTGATTGTCAGCCTGATCCTGAGCTGATAACAGAATAGACGACATTAGCAAGTGGCCAGAGATTCATTAGCCCGACATATACGGCTATTTGGTTGACAAGCCCAGTGTATGTACATGTAAAAAAGTATGAATTTTTCTTAATGTTTCCTTGACGTTTCAGTCAAATCATACAGTTGGAAAAACAGTGATTAACGCTAACAGGATCACTGATGAGAAATACAAAGACAAGTATAATTGTGAGTTATTTTCAAAAAGGAATAAACGACTGATATGTATTTTGTGTTTCAGATTGACCATGGAGATGACTGAGGCATGAAGACAACCTGAATATCGATGGGAACAGTGGAACTTAAACTTGTCTTGGATGGCACTTCTACAGCCAGGTCGTTGATATGAATACAAAATAATAAGGCACTTATGTGTAACGTTTTTTTCCCCTATTGTGTTTATAGCCTAGCTTATCCTGTTTATTAGTTGAGCTGTTGGGAAAATGTAACAAACTTGTAGCCTGGCCTGGGTGAACCTAAACAAACCTGTTAGCAAATGTGTAGCAAACAGATTTGTCTGGATAATTAAATTAGCAATCACATTTCACATGTCAATAAAGCCGGCTGAGATCTGATAAACGGGTCCATACCACACACAATAAGCGGACCCGTATTGCATATGATAAACACTTCTGGACCACGTAACACAGAGTATCATACAGAATATGATAAACCAAATTGGGGCAGAGCTAGAGGGGAGTAATCGCACTCGGGTTTGGTCCAGTTAAATTGACCAAGTGTAAAAGCAACTCTGCTGACTTGCCTGTTAGGCTACATCTCATAGCCTAAATTCTGTATCAGAAATTTACTTGTCAAGTACATTGTCAAGTGATACAAACTAACCAACGAACCTACTGAGACCTACAGAACAGAACAAATGTCGTTCTATTACCTTAAAACAGGGGTTCTCAAAGTTTTGATTGGTGAGGGCCAATCCAGGAACCCAACATTGAACTGAGGGCCGCCAAAGAGGCGGGGGGAGAAAAAGAAAAAAAAACCTGGAAAGAAAATCCCATTTGTAATCATTTTAATGACCAGGTTGCATCTCTACAGTTTATATTTATTGCATTAAACACATTTTAATTCATAACTGAGGCTAAACCTGGCAAAACTTGCGAAAATCTTAAGAAATTTGCAATGTACACACAATCTTATTTAGAACAAACAGTCTCAGTGTGCCTTGCTTCTTATTAACATAGGCCTTATTCAGGGCCAATTCCTACCAAAGCACCACAGGAAAACCTGACTAAACCACCACCACTAAACGGAGATTCATTATTTTCAAAGCACACAGTACAGTTGTAGAGTTTTAACAGTTTTACAGATGTTATCAGATGTACCAGAAATGTTTCCGCGGGCCGCACTTTGAGAACCTATGCCTTAAAATAATGACAGAGTGAAGTCTCTGACATTGTCAATGCATGCCCAGAATGCTTAATATTTTATGTGGCAACTTTTTGAGCAATGCTGCAGGGCAACCACATAACCGGTTGCATGTTAGGTCATGTTAATTTGCCCCGGCCTGCTTATAAGGTTACCCAATATCAAAGGGAACGTGCCAGAACAATACGCAGGAACATTGCCCAACAACATTCAATGTTCAAAAAGGTGCCTCGTGTATAATTAGCTTTGGAGGACACATAGCGTATAGACCCTTTCAACAATAAAAACTAAAACAACGTTCTATTTGGTTCCCAATCTACTTCCTCTGCATTAAGATAACATATGGTATGTTAAAACGGAAGCCTTGTGGGGCCAACTATGATGCTGATAATGGAACTCTCTTGAAAGGGTCTATAACAGTCAAAGTTGTTCCAAAGTCAAAATCAGGCAAACATATACGTGTGGGTGAGCAAGTATTCGACACTATTAATAAATATTTAAATAATAACAATAAACATACAACTCCATCTGTTCATGAATTTGTATTAACTGCTTAACTGCCCCACTAGTGGTTGAGTGAGTGTGTTGGTATGAGAGAGGGAGTGTATTGTGTGTGTCAAAGGCATAGGTTTGCATATGGACCATAGGGTCATCATGTCCACTCCATACCAATATTTTGGGATGAGAAAATTGTCCCAATATTTTAGCGAACTCATTCATATTATTATGACTGATGACAATTTGTTGATTAACAAATTGATTTATTGTTAGGAGTGTGAGGAACCATAGAACACTGCAGGTATTTTTATTTTTTATTTCACACTTTTATCTTTGACACAATGATATGGTGATATTAAATGGTAATCCATGCTTAATAGACCATGTTCCCATTTGTATATGAAACAAGGAGTAGGGATGCATGGACACGGTTGGTTGCTGTCACTTCTGCTCTGCCTAAGAGAGAGAATATTGTAATTTATTATTCCATAATACATCTTGACCAATGATATGCAATAGTAAAATCCATGGCATTATTTTTTTTACAGTTTTCAGCTCTTGAAACATAAAGGCATACATGGGTTGTTTCGCAATCAGGGTCATTTAATTTCACAAGAACACCTTCTTGAAATATATTTTGTGAAATCCATCTTACTCAGGATTAAAAATGTTTCATGTCATTGACAGTACTTATTTTTGGTATATAATTATGAAGAAACAATTATGTGAAACTATCCACACTGAACTTGGACAATTTGCTTTGAACAAACATACTGTACAGTGCCAATAGATATGTCCCATGATACTCACTCTAACAATGTTCACATCAGTTTTGACGAAGCCATCTGGCGTGTCATTGTTGTCAATCTCTGGCTCATTGCTTATTTCAGGCAGATTCTTTGCCCCTTCTACAGTAACAGAGACAGTTAGTCATCTTGTTCACCTATTACATAGGCCTATGTAATGATCTTATTATTAAAATTCATACCTGGGACATTTATTTGACTTGAAATGCCTTTAGCTTTGTTATTAGTGACTCTAGGCTTGTTTACAATTCTTCCTTGAAAAGGATCCGGCGTGTTTGCTTCTTCTATAAAGCACAAAAAGAACAGGCAAAATGGTTAACACCATTGTGAGACAGAAACACATTTCTTTAAAAAGAATTGCTTATGTAATGTTACATTTTAAGGGATGGATTTAGGAATAGCCTAGCTGTTTTTGGTTAACATAACTTTACTGGAAACTCCCAGAAATGATAGAGAGAGAGAAACCATGACACAAAACTAAGTAGGCCTAACACCTCAGGCTGATATTAGGCCTATAACAGCCACATTTACATGGACACTTTAATCCTGATTAGAAACGGAATAACGCCTCAATCGGAATAAAAGATCCTGATCCGATCAGAATTGTAATCGGAATGAAAGATGTGGTGTAGTCCGTTTTCCTATTCCAAATGAACAGCCATGTATAGGGTCATTCGGATTGACTGCTGTAGGCCTATCTACTCAAGGAAAATAGGCAACAACGGCTATTCCTATCAAAGGCAGAGCTGCCAACCTTCACGCATTCGAGTGGTGTAAGAGCCAATCAAATGAATGAATCTCACTCTCAATGTGTGAGCTTTGCAAAGGCCCCATTTACACAAAGGGAAGACGCAGATATACGGTTTGGCCTCTCATTTACACGAAAACCCTGTTTTTATCACAGAAAACATTTATTTCTAAAAGCTCCGGCCAAAGTGATAACGCCGGTTATGTGTTGGGTAATGCTTTAGAATAACATGTGCTTATTACATGTGCTTAACAATTCATTACTAACAGTTAGTTAACTGTTATCCTTTAATAACATTAACTAACTGTTAACATGCAGCTTGTAAGTGTTAATAAGCAGCCTTTTAAGTTACTTACAAGCATATTTGTTTACAGTTGTAAGTGTTAACAAGCAGCTTGTTAATGCTTGTTGATGGTGTATAAGACAAAGAGGTGGATAAATAATACGCTTATAAGACCTTTCTTACCTATTTGTAGTAAATTTTGCAGCCCCCCAATCTAAGGCGAGGACCATGTAGCCTATAGCTCCACAAGCCCGACCTTCTATCTCTATATATCTACTGTATCTATCTATCTAGCTTGATTTAGCTGTGAGAAATGCACCTCCAAAATTGCTGCAGCAAGCAGGAATCAAAGCGTCAATCAAAGAGTGACCTGCATGGGCGTAGATTTACGATGGGACGCTAAGGACTAGTCCTAATCAAAATTTTAAGATGACAAAATTGTCCCCACCAATATTTTAGCGAACTTATTTGTGCTGCTCATCATTCCGACAGCCAGCACGACAGTACAAGAAACGTCATCTGATTGGCTGAAAAACCGAGGGGGAGGGGGAAGGGTTATCTGACACGCACGCTACACGCATGGAGAGTGTACTTTGCACTGGCAGTCAAGTGAGCAGGTGTGTCAACGACAATGGTAAGTTACCAGGGCTGTCTGCCAATACATACCCCATAAAAGGCCAAAGTAATACATTTTGATATTCCCTTTGCCCTTCAGCATGTACATGTTTGCCCCTTTTTGTGGTTTGTAGATCAGCTATGCCACCCAAGAAGAAGAAAGGGGACATACAAAGCTTTTTCATTATGCAGAGTCTAAATAGGCAAACTAGCCATACAAACTGGTGAACAGGCTTTCAAATTCAAATTTTACTGTGTAAAATAACATTAGCTGTTAGGATTACCCAGAATATTGTCACAGCTAAACCTAGCTTCTGTCATTTTTCAACCAAAGTTAGGAGTCATGTTGAATATGGGTGTGCCGCACGGACAGTCCCATAGGCTATAGCACAGACTGACCTGTGACTGACTGAGCTACATTCCTATCTGTGTTTTTGAAGAAAATGTTCATATTGATTCTATATTCCGATAATGTTCTATATCTTACCAGCTATGCTTTTTACAAATATGTTTCTGATGGAAAAGTGGTGAGCATGCCCACAATGATCCTACAGTCAAATAAAAATCATAAATCGTGTGCACAACATTGTCTTGGAAACCATTTTGTAAGCTGTTTGTAGACAATACAGAACTACTGGCCTGATGTTCTTGGAATTTGGTGGCAAGGTGCACTTTTGACTTGAATGTTAACACCTTGTCAATCTACTTGCCTTGCTTTAACCTTCTAACACTGTTCCGGTCAAAAATGACCGATTTACATATTCCCTGTACCATAAATATGCCATTTTTCATCAGATTGCCTCAAGATCTTATGATATCCTTCACAAAAGGCTTTTGAACACATGGAATTTATTTTGACTACTTTCTTTGAATTTTGAGTGATTTATTCAACGTAGAAACACTTTTCTTGTACGTGTGAACCACCAATGTTCGCAAACATAGGCATTCACACACATACAGAAACACACCCACCCACACACACACACATGTATACCCACTCACACACACACACAGTTCATGTTTTCAGTTCATGTTGTCATGTTGCCACTTGTGCATGTGAACCACCAATCTTCGCACACACAGGCATACACACACAGAAACACACACACACAAACAGACACATACACACACATGTACACACACACACACACACACAGTTCATGTTGTCAGTTCATGTTGTCATATTGTCACATGTGCAGGAAAACCACCAATGTTTGCACACACATGCATGTACACACACGGAAACACTCACACCCACACACACAAACAGACACACAAACAGACATACACACACACACACACACACACACACACACAGACACACAGTTTTGTCAGTTCATGTTGTCATGTTGCCACTGTGCATATGAACCACCAGTGTTTGCACACATTCACACACATACAGAAACACACCCACCCACACACACAAACATACATGATGTAGATGTTAATGTTCTAATAAGGGTCTGTTTACAGTAATGTTCTATTAAATAATACTTTTTGTCATGGTATTGGTATTTAAGAGCAGTTAAAACTGTCCGGTCAAATTTGACCGCGAACAGTAAATTAAGGGGAGTAGCAACGAACAGTGTTTAAAGGTTGAGTGTGTTGTTTCCTACAGTACTTGCAATTATCTTTACACAATAATGAAAGTCATAGAAAAGACATTAGCCAGTACTTAGGGAATTTCCTTGAGAAAGCGTAGACTTTTTCTCTTCATCTATAAAGCCCAAGAAAAGAACAAGCAAAATGGTTAACACTATTGTGAGACAGAAACACATTTCCTTAAAAAGAATTGCTTATAATGTTACATTTCAAGGGATGGATTCAAGAATAGCTACTAGAAACCTTTGGGCCAAAGTGAAGCAAAACTTTGTCATGGTTATTATAATTACCCTTTGCTTTCAGCTCACTGAGAGTGTGTATATTTGACATCTTCGTAATTCCCCGGGCAGCTTTTTAAGGCAATTAAGAGAAGGATCCAATTTAAATGAATGGGAGGTCCGTACACATAGGATGGTCATACAAACATTAGAAAGTACATCACATGGAACAGCATTTAAATCTGACACAATCAATGTGAACATTTCCACTCAACTGCTCAAATGAGGTAAAAAGACTGAAACAAATAGTTGTGAAGTTGTGACTGAGGTTCCTCTGCATCACTTTCAGTCCAGCGTCACAACATGGCTGACACCATGTTAACAGTGATATATCACTGATGTATTGTAAAAGATATCAAAACAAGATTATATAACAATGCCTACTTCCACCTTCACACCCTCACCCCTGCAAAAAGAAATAAACAACTTACTTTAGACACCAGCAGATGAATGCACCTATACAGAATTATAATCACCACTTCTGTGCAACCCTGGCCAAGACCGACTGAAAGTAAAACCGGGACTTAGATGAGTACTGTGAGCACTCCTCCCCCCACCTGGGTGTGTCTTGAAAGCAGAATGTCCCTCCCTCCAGAAATCATATGGGGAGAGAGAGAGAGAGAGAGGAACAAAGAGAAACCATGACACAAAACTAAGCGACACCTCCAACTCTGATGGAGGCCTATGTCAGTCACATCATTTCCAAAACTAATAACACTAGATTATCCAAAAGGGCCACACTGTTAGGAAACAGGACAGCTGTGCCCCAAGTACACAGCTTCATTACTTGAGTAAAAGTACAGATACCCCTTGCTAAATTTTACTCAAGTACAAGTAAAAGTACAACAGTCAGATGTCTACTTAAGTAAAAGTACTGAAGTACTTGTTTTTAAAAGTACTTGAGTATCAAGAGTACATTTTCTAAATATTGCATTACTACTGCCACAGTGCTTACATTTATGTACAGAAACGTCCTACATGGAGTTATGAAAAATGTTAATGTGGAGAATGTAAAAGGAATTGAAAGTAAAATCGAGTCATTTTAATTTTTTTTACCATGTTGCCAGAGATGGACAGTATATTTATAATACATGTATTTAAAATACGTATTTCAAATACAAAATACTATTTTGTAATTGAAACACTTGAAAATTGAAATAGTCTGGCGAGGTGGGGCCACGGGTTGGCACATTCCCGGCATCCAGTAACCTTTTGCGTCTTCATGCATTGTTTCGTCCATGGTTTCGACTCTTATCTAAATCTGACCATGGAGTTGACTTTGGCGGAAAGCTGAAGGTGATTGCTGATAGGCTGTCCCAATCAGTGGCGCCTGCACAATCCAATCACGTTTGAGAGGGAAACAACAAATTGAGGGTTTCCGAGATTTTTCTTTTTTCCTTTTTTTAGAAGAAGTATCGGGTACTCAAGGTTATGGATAGAAATGTAGTGGAGTAAAGAGTACAATATTTGCCTCTCAAATATACTTGAGTAAAGTCATGAGTACTCCCCAAAAATGATACTCGAGTAAAGTACAGATCCCTCAAAATTGTACTCAAGTACTGTACTCAAATAAATGTACTCCGTTACTGTCCGTCTCTGGCCCCAAGTAGTCAACTTCAAGGGGAACATGCAATTAAAACTATTGTTTTACTGTATAATGTATGATTTGTTCTGTACCCTCCATTTGCACACAGTACTGTTCTTTACATTACATTACATTTGGCTGACGCATTTTTATCCAAAGCGACTAACAACATGGTAACAGTTAAGTTTTAAAGCAATTCTCTCAACAATTTTAGGACAATTTAAAAACGGTAGAGTACAGTAAGAATAAGTGCATCAGTGAGTGCTGTTTTTAAACAGTTGAGTGTCAGTTCAAGACGTGTGGTAAGTGCTAGGATCAACAAGACTTGTTGTAAGTGGTGCTATGAGAGGAGATGTCTAAAAAGCTGGGTCTTCAGGGGTTTTTTGAAAATGGAGGGGGATATCCTTGTTCTTCAATTTCAGACTTGAAATGATTGATATTAATATATAGAGACACAATTGTCATCCTGGAGAGTGCAAGCTGCCTCCTCTGTGCTGTGTTTCCTAGTTAGCAACTATGTTAGGAATTTAGGGAGTAGTAAGGAGCATACAGTAGTTCCTGGGACCTTCGTGTCAAAGTCAATGCCAGTTATTTGTCTGCAAATTAATAATTACAAATGGATTTAGGTTTCTGGTTGTTATACTTCTAACCACCATACATGCATATTTTAAAATGCCTAGACACTAAATTTAAAAGTAAATTTACAGCCATGTCAAAGTCAAACTTTGCACACGAGTCCAAGTCACACAACTGCAGATAATAATACAAGGTGCGCACTTTTGATCAGTCAGTTGAGAATATGTAGCCTTTGATTTTGGCATTGCCATGGAGGGGGGGGGGGTAAATATGATCTGCACAATAGATAGTTTAGTTACACTTTACTTGTCAGTGTCGACATAAGAGTGAAATGACACTGTCATGAATGTGTCATAAACATAAACGTTTATGACATAACGCTTCTGTTATTAAGTGACATTCAGTTTTTGTCATAACAAGTTAGGGTTAGGTTTAGAGTTATGGTTAGGGTTGGGGTTAGGATTAGGGTTAGAAATTAGGGTTAAGGTTAGGTTAGGGTTAGGTTTCATGTGTCATGACAGTGTCATGTGTTCATGACAGTGTCATGTCACTCTTATGTTGATAATGTCAAGTAAAGTGTTAACGATAGTTAAGCAATGGGTAAACAATGTTGAGAATATTGTAGTCAAAATCTCACCCAAGATTCGAACTCTTGGACAAGTGACTACCAACTGCTGAACATTGCTGAACATTGCAAGATATCAGCCGGCCTCAATGCACTGCGCCACAAAGCTGACAGTGTTAATAGGCCATCTTAAGGATCTTTAGGCCCAAATAAGGAGATCCAGCAGTAAATTGAAGCTAATATGGTAAGTTAGCAGGGTAGCAAAAATCAAAGTGTGCCCTCTTAAGAAAATCACAGTATCCATTAGAAGGCAGAGGACAAAAGTGTGTAGAGCAAAACGTCTGCATTTCCGATTTCTTCGTACCCGCGAGATTTTAACAGGTGCGATAATTCAAAATCCCCATGTTATTTTCCCATAGAAAAAGATACCGGATCTCCTTATATGGGCAAAGGTCTATAAGTGAATAACAATAAAGTACACAACTGTTTCACCAGCACATTTACAGTAAATGACACATGTTTAAAAGTTAATTCAAAGCATTATGTAATAATTATTTGCTCTAGGTATATTTTAGGCCCTGCCACCACCTTAGTTCATCCGGTATGGTCCGGTGTAATGTAAAGGGAGAGACACAGGGATGCAGGATGTACAGTATCAAAGAGAATATTTATTAAAGAATACAATTCATTAAAACTGTATAGGCCTACCCGGACTGATACCTCCCCAATAAATATAACCGCCCTCACTCAGCAAACACCAAAAAAAAAAAAATCCCCCCCCCCCACTGCAAATAATTTACTGCACGACACCAAATGAACAGGGGCATTCCCCACTACATGCTACACATCTCCACACTCAGCACGCAAAACATGACACACAGCACACCACATAGGACCGGCTCCTACTGGAGTGGTCAAAACCAATAGAGGAGAGGGAAAATGTTTGCTTAGTTCTAATGGCTATACTTGCAGATCGGGCAATAATACTAAAATTAAGTAGAAAAGAGCTTTCCCACGCACGCACACACACACACACACACACACACACACACACACACACACACACACACACAATGTCTGTATAAAAATAGACTTCCCCCTTCTGATCAAAACCCCCATGTAGGGTCTGGCTTGGTAAGTCCCGCCAAGGGAACGTTCCGCTGAGCAGCCCCGAACGAGCAGACGTCCAGCAGAGTCTCTTGAGAGTAGCCGATAGCAAGCGGAGCGCCACAGTCTTTGGCCCAGGAAGTAGCAGATAGCGAACGAAGCGAAATAGTCCTTGGCAGAGGAAGTAGCAGATAGCGAACGAAGCAACAGTCTTAGGCCGGGGAAGTAGGCCTAGCAGATAACAAGCGGAGCAAAATAGTCCTTATAGCCATGGGCGGATTATGAACTTTTGGGCCCCTGGGCCCAGATGTATTAAGGGCCCCCCAGTAATTGTCGTATATGTGGGAGGGGGGTTTGGGGGTCCTCCCCCAGAATTATTTTTTTTTTGGATGTGATTTCCTGTATTCTGTTGCATTTTGGAGATGGCCAATACTAAATTCAATCAGATTCATAGCCTACATCCTGATTTGTTGATATTGAGGCAATGATTCCATGCAAAGGCTTGGGCTTCAGGGCCCCCTGACCCCTTGGGCCCCTGGGCCTGGGCCCGGTAGGCCCGTGCAGTAATCCATCCCTGGCAATGTCTCTCCTTTATACACACAGGGTGTAGCAACCTGTCACTGAAACAGCTGCTCAGTGTTGTTGGCAGAGTGACATGCATTGGGTGACGTTCATTACCCAGCAAAGATGTCAGCTTAGCCACCATCCTGCTCTCTCCCACTATCTCTAAGCTGATGACATCCCAGAACAGCACTAACCCTCTTAATAAATTTGTTCAGTTTCATCCTGTCGGCAGCCAAGATGCCGCTCCCCCCAACATACTACCGCATAAAAATAGATATGTTCATAGTATGTTCACAAGTGCAAATGTTAAGTTAGACAAGATAGACAGTCTCCAGAAATAGGCATGGTCTGCATCATCATTGTCTTTGCACTGTCACCTCAATTTACACAAGTCCATGCCACAGTCATGACAGCCCAAACACTGCAGTGATGTAGGAATATCATGGCAAGCCAACAACATTGGTACAACAGTGCACAGTGCACAGTAACAAGAAGAGAGATCATCACCCGCTGATACACAGGGACTGGTGGTTTGCTGCATGTCTGACAGTTGCACAAGCATTTGGACAAGCACATTCAGGGCTGAGAGTCGATGAACAGTGGTAGCTTGCTGGCTCAAAGTAAAGAAAGCTCAAGAAGTCACAACTGAACTTGTCAAGTGGTACAAACTAACCACCAAACATACTGAGGGCCACAGAATGTGGGCTTAAAGCAACCCAATGCAGTTACTTAAAATAATGGCTTCGAACTCATGGTACACTGACACATGATATACAGAGAATTAAGTCTCTGACATCAATGAAGTCTCTGTCAATGCATGCCAAGAATGATACTGCACTGTGTAAAGCTGTTGATCAGGTAGGATCATGACCCTTTTAGTTGTTTTTTTAGCTAGCTGGGTATACTGTATACTAAATGGGGTTATATTGACGCCAATGGGCATAGATATGGATGATGCATGAGGCAACTTTTTGAGCAAAAGTTAAAGTTCTCAAGAAACTGATGGTTAAAATTCTGAAGAAATTTGAGGTTGGTGTGTGTGTGTGTGTGTGTGTGTGTGTGTGTGTGTGTTTTTTTAAGTTACTACCTTACTAAGTCAGCACCAGTCAGAGGCTACATTCGTTGTTGTCATGTCATCACATCAGCAAAAGTACCAAAAGTATTTGCCAATATTTTTAAACTACAAAAATACACACCTATAAAGTATTTTGATACAAAATGCGAAGTCATGCGATTTTTATCAACCCAATCAAATACAAATTACAAAATACTATTTTGTATTTGAAATATGTAATACATGTATCATAAATACTGTCCATCCCTGAGTAGACATTACTTGTTCTGAGATATCATGCTTGGTTCAGGAGATATGATCCAAATATAGGCTTAATTCAGTTATATTGTAACATTTAATTGTTGCCACAGCGACCATTAGGGTTTTTTGAGGGTTAGGGCTGAGCTACACCAGGCGCGTAACTGAACAGTCCGTTCGCGACGCGTAAAATCCATTTTAGATGGTCTGTTTTTTTCGAACGTACACCCCACTGTCACGTCTGGTGTACTGTAGCTACTTCCATTGATTATAATGGAAGCTAATTGTTGCAGCAGACGCAACGCGAACGGAACGCTTCAGTTACGTGCCTGGTGTAGCTCAGCCCTTAGGGTTATGACAGTGTCATGTCACTCTTATAGACCCTTTCAACAATAAAAACAAAAACAATGCTTGAACGTTCTATTTGGTTCCCAATCTACTTCCTCTGCCTTAAGATAACATATGGAATGTTAAAACGGAAGCCTTGTGGGGCCAACTATGATGCTGATAATGGAACTCTCTTGAAAGTACCCCTTTCCTTTCTATCAATCCTCCCCCCTTTTTTTCTCCCCAAACTACCTCTCTTGGTAGGAAACACTCTAAATAGCTCTTTTACATTTCAAACTTCATCCTAGTTATATTCCAACCCTTCTCACATTTCCAACGGTAAAACAGGAAAGTGAAAAATAAGAATAACTATTAAAAAAAACACACACACACACACACAATGAAAAATAAGTACAACTGTTTTACAGTGCAGGGCGACACACATACTTGAGGGACACTATGCACACACACACAGTTACTTTTTTTTTGTGCATATCAACACTAATTTACATCTTTCACAACTTACTTTTTTCTTGCTTTTGTTTTCTTGCTTTTCTGTTTTTGCCTCTGACAGGCTCATACATGTTATTGCAAGCGTCTTACATCAGGGAAAGGATCCTTACAGAGAGATATCTGTGTCTTGTCTTTGGCTGTAAAGAAACTGAGGAGAATGACTAGCCAAGTGAAACTGCAACTAAAACTATAAACAGAGACTAGACTAGTGTTAGAATTGTAAAAGTTGCAAATTGTAAAAGAAGAAACCACACCTTTCATAAAGCAAATTATTAACAGACCAAGTTGATTTATGTAATTGACTTTAATAAAGTGTAAAAGACATTCACAGAAGTCAGTCTATCACAAACATCTGGGGGGTATTCCAAGTATGTGGTTTAATGACAAACCTGGGTAAGTTTACTCAGAGTAAGTGGTAAACCTCCTAATAGAAAATCTGAACAAAGAAGAACAAAACAATGGCATATGGCTCTTAGGGCTTTGACTTTTGCCCCAAAATCATATTCGAAGTTCGTTTGTTTATTAATATTAAAATTCGAATATATTCGAATATGTATTAATAATATTTTAACCATTAAATGTCTTCAGTAAGACCGATATTGGTATCAAACTTAAGTTCTATATGTTCTGTCCACCAGAGGGCAGTGTATCAGTCAATGTCAATAGACTACGTGCATGAAAGGCTGAGTATTTATGCGTGTGTTAAAATTGTTATTATTGAGCATAGGGCTGGGCGATAAAACGATAGCAATATGTATCGCAATAGACATGTAATCGATATCAATAAAAAATATGTTCGATAGAACATTCATAATTAAAAGAAACACACACCTCCTGCCTTACATTGTCCATAAATAAATAGGCTAAATATATCTTGCATTGTAGCCTATGTCAAACTCTACCAGAGTAGGCGATAGAAGTAGGCCTACCTCAACACACTCTCCTTGCCCCGTGCACTCTCTCTCTCCCTCTCAACAGGCGCATCCCTCCTCAGCATGCACATGTAATCCAAACATTAACGTTAATCGTGCAAGACGACTGGCTAAATTGCTATTAAATCCGGTTAGCATCATTAGCACCCTGCACGAATTTGTTCAAAACTGTTGCATTCAAATTGACTGCTAAATTCTAATCATCTCAATCCCGATGCAAATGGAAAAGTATTCCAAGACTCAAACGGGCCTGTCCCAAGGAGAAAAAGTATTCATTTAAAACTTAAACACACGTGGGGAAACTGAACAGTCTAACCAGTAGACTATGATAAACTAGCAAATTAAGATAACGTTACTTTGTTTACAATATTTCCAGGCTTCAACCAGTGCTGCTTTTCATTCAGACTTATCTGCACATTTATTTATTTGAGTGTTTTTCATGATTGTGTTGCCATTTCTTTTCCCTGTTTGCTTTGATTGATAACTGAGGTGATTTAAAATCAGAGAAAGGTTAAGTTTAAAAAAAAGTGGGAGCTCACTAAGCCTGAACCTGCCAGGATGCCAACATCACCTACAGGAGCCCAGATGACTAATAATAGCCTTGCTAATGAGCTCGCGATTTTACTTCACCAGGCGTGAAAAAACCTCGGAATCTGAATTGAAAACAACGTTTACAACCAAATACATTTACAAAAAAATCATCTTCATAGGCTACAGGTTCGAATATTAAGAGATCCCTAAAATTCGTTCGAATATCTTTGATTTTTAAAATAATCGAATTATATTCGAATAACGAAGTTCGGAGTCAAAGCCCTAATGGCTCTTGCTGTAGGGTTTACCACTTTCTCTGAGTTAATTTACCCAGATTGGTCACTAACCATGTACTTGTAATCTCCTGTTGGTCACTTTCATTAGACAATAAAATCAACAGTGGCACAGACTGACATTAAGGGCCTGTGTCCACCAAACATGTTTTGCGCCCTCAACCTATTTTTTCCGAGCGCTTGCTGAGGGGCGCTAGTTGTTGCTATATAGGTTACGAAAAGTTTCTACTGATACTTCTGCATTCGTCCCCGGTGAATTATTTACAGCACTGCGACCACGGAACTTCACAGGGTTTGTATAGAAAATAGGCGCTGCCAGCGCATAAAAACACATTTGGGGGTCACAGACCCTAATACAGAAAAGAAGAGGAATCAGGAGACCATGGCAACATGCTTGTTCTTTTGGGCGGCAGACACTGTAGCCAGCATGTGACAGTCCATGGAATGTAGTTGTTTCCTCCCCATCATCCTGGGCAGGCTTATTGGCACACAAGTCATTGTGTGTGTGTGTGTGTGTGTGTGTGTGTGTGTGTGTGTGTGTGTGTGTGTTCATGTTGCAGTATGTCATTTGCCCCTATTCCACCATCGGGAAACCAATGACCATACAGCCTGTAGAGCCCTCCTGAATATATGAAACCACATCTGTTCGTCAGACGGTGCGACGGCTCTTTGGTCTGCAGCAGTGGAGAAACAGACACACACAGCATGTGATTTGTATACCTTCCTCAAATTACTGTTGATGATGTCATCATGTGCTATGTGTTATCATACATGTGCTATCATCACACACACACACACACACGTATGCTCTGAAGTCAACTCACCCTCTAACACTGTGTCTGTGTTGATCTCCCCACTGACGGTGTTGTCCTCGATGTCTGGCGCATGTGTACAGTTCTGGTCCCCATTTCCTTCAGTGGGAGAATTGGAATCAAAAGAGGCAGCAAACTCACCAGCATTTGCCAGGTTAGAAGTTAGATAGATAGATAGATAGATAGATAGATAGATACTTTATTGATCCCCAAGGGGAAATTCAAGAAGTTACAGTTATCCACATCCCCCAATCACTCCCCCAGCTGTTCAAGGGTCCATGAGCAGAGCTGCCAAACTTACCTTTGACGTTCAGTTTACTTGAAATGTTTGTGGCTGTGTTGTTTTTCACAGTAGCTTTATTCTCAACTAAAAAACAAGAAGATAATATATAATTATTAGGGCTGTCAATCGATTAAAAAAATTAATCTAATTAATTACATACTCTGTGATTAATTAATCTAAATTAATCGCATATATATTTTTTGCTGTGAAAGTATTTTAAATATTTAAATTCTAATGAATCATTGAATAATCAGCATTAGTGACATTAAAGTTCAAAAACTCTTTTATTATTATTTTCACTGTTCAAATAATTGCCATAATAATCTATGATATGACCTAATATGCTAAGGAAATAAATTCAAAAGTGCTTCGGGAAGAAGTTTTTTTGTTCACATACAAGGCATTTCATTGCAGAGGACTTTATTTTCATCACTTTATTTTTTATCAACACCATCAGGCCGTTTTTTAAAAGTAAATGTTCCAATCAATGATCCAGGCAGCACGTTTTCTTCTCTCTCCTTCATATTACAGTCTAAATTTTACTGACTAGAACGGCTTGGGGTCAAAGGTCATATGGAATCGATTAATCTGCACTCATTTTTTTAATCAGTTAATTTTTCTCTAATTAATTAATCGAAATTAATCAGTTATTTTGACAGCCCTAATAATTATACAACTATTCACTTTTCACATGTGTTTTTGACATAGCCTAGGCCCTATGTGTTTTCATAAGAAGCAGGCAAGGCCTACAAAATCAGCTTACTTGGCATTGTGACAGTCTTTTCATAAGCTCAGCATCTAAAATGTTAACAAAACAACAATACAGATTAAGGTTATGACAATGAAATAATAATAATAAAACATAATATACTGACTTCATGTAAATAATCAGCTGAAGGTTGTTTTTAATGAGGGGGGGCATCTATAGGGGGAATTTCCTTGCATGTGGCAAGGAAATTAACACTCGCTCATCTTTTCCAAATATTCTGTAAATGGCAATCTCATCACCAATCATCATCAATTGATCTGGTTTAACAGCAAAATAACAGCATAGCAAAATAACAAATAGTCTTATTAGTCTTACACACGTTTGTTCCATATAACCTCACATGACAATGTAGCATGACCTGTTTGAAGCCAAGTTTGATGTAGCCTAGATCTAGTACCCTTCATTCTGATAAAACTCAACTAGCCTACGTTTTATAGCCTACGCTTGTTTAGACTTTATGAAGTTATCATTGCAAATGACAAATAGCCTAGCACCGCAGCTGAAGTAGGCTAGCCCATAAGCCACTTTAAAGACAGTCAGCTCCAGATGCAGCAGGCATGATGAGGAAGGAAATGACAATGAATTAAGACCATTCACGTATCCGTCACGTCGAGTCCCAAGTCTTTTAAGGAGTCAGGACTTGTCTTAAGGTCAAGTCTCAAACCCTGATTTCAGCTGTCACTTACTGTAGCAAGCATCAAGGAAACTTTCGGACGACCCAGCAGTAGCCTATATGGGACAACCTAACGAGATGACTTCTATACTCTTTGATAGCACAGGACGCCGTTACCAGGATATTCCTCCCAACACTGCCCTCAACATTAGGCAAAACGCAGCTTATCTTGGAACACATGCCTCATAGGCCTACCACAGAATGCTATCTTTAGAACGCAGAATTTCCCCCGTTTCGGACACATCTGTGTGCGCGACTTACTGTAAGTCCGACTCGATTCCCCATCTCTGCAATAACCAGGTTTAACTTTGCCATGCATGAACGTTTTTTAAAACTCCTAAAAAACTGTTAAAATGAATAAACTTTAGGCCTACGAGATTGAAAACTTACCTAGTGTGGATGTAAGGTGGTGTGTAGATATTTTTGATAGTTGCCACTTCACTTAAAGACTCCAGTACGTGAGAGATACTTGCTGCTCAGAAAACGACTCCTCCCTAACAACCCTACACTTTTCTTTTTTCAGGTTTGGTTTTTCAGGTTTGGCTCCGCCCTCCTACGTAGTAGGCTACTTGGTTGAATGATTAATTCATGTCATGAAACACAATTGCTGGTCATGCAGAATGTTGAAGACATAAAAAATCCCTTGACACTGTTAAATCAGAGTAGCTTGACACATTTTCAGGAACCGTACAGTCCCGTGCAGTCCCTTTTTGCACACAATTTATGTTTAAGGATTAATTGATCGAAAGGATGGTAGCCTAATTCTTAATAAACAAGAAAATGAGATGACAGCATTTGGCATTTTGGATTTGGTTCTGTTCAGAGGCAATTGCAGCAACCCATATCAAGCTCATGGACAATACTCCCCCCCCCCCCCTCCTCCCCTTATTAATGACTTCTTGAACACCTGATTCACCAACTGCTCAAGCCTGCTGAGGTCATCTGTTGAAAGACAGCGCCTCCTCCTTTGTCCTCAATGCAACTGCATGAAGCCAGCCTGGACCATAACAGTTTTTCGCAGTGGCTTTTGCAAAACAGCTCCACATCACATGGATTGCTTGTACATTTCTACAACTTAGTTTGTGTCCAACACTTTTAATTACTGATTAAAGTAATACTTCTGTCAATGAATATGTCAGGGTTATCACAGTGCCATGTTGGCTACTATACTACAGTACACTACACAGGCTGAGAAAATCTCTTAAGGGACTGGGATGTATACTGCAGGTGTAGCAGTAGCAGTTACAAGCTGTTGAGAAGCAATGACACAATCTTGCATGTCATCAACATTTTTTGCCAACAAAGTCATCATAGACCATCACAGTAACCAGAAAATCATTTCACCTTTAATCATAAAGAAACAAATATTTGGAATGATTTGAATGAATTTGAGCCTGCTGCAGTAGTGATTTGTTATTCTTTAGACACCACAAAACAGGTCTTAAAGGTGTTCTAAGCGATTGTGGGTAATGTCACTTCTGTTGACATTCAAACAAAACAGAGAGCTAGCTGGCTGCTTCCTCCTCCTCCCTCCCGTGCAAATTCTGTTGTTGCCCATAGAAGGCAAATCCGTTAAACATAGACTGTTAAACAATATCCCCCGACCTCGGAGATGATTAGAACAGCTGGTCAGGTGAAATTGATTGAGCCACAGAGGTTTAGTCAGATTTTTTTTCCCTTTTTTTTTTCACACGGCCAAATTTCTGTCAAGGATTCCCGGGACACTGAAAGACCGGGGTACACGAAACTTGGTGGGCATGTAGCCCCACATGGATAGCATGGAACCATCGTTTTTCGTTTTCATCTGTAGCCCCCCCCCCGCTGGACTGGACCCCCCAAAGGAGGGTAGGGCAGACAGTTTTCTGTGAATATCTCGAGAACCGTAGGGTTTAGGAGGACCACCTTTTTTTTGTATGTTGATCTTAAGGGGCCATGTCAACCCATTCCATAACCACTCATTTAATGTATAGCGCCACCTAGTTAAAAACAAAAAAGTAAAAATGAGGTGTTGGAATCGCAGGTATCTGTGACCTAACATGGTCAAAACTGCACGACATTGGAAGTGTAGGATAATTATGACACCCTCTGAATGCACGCCAAGTTTCGTGGAATTCCGTTCATGGGGGGCCACACAATAAATTAATTTATGTTACTGTACCCCAACTGGCCTGTAGGTGGCCGGAGACCGTTTTCTGAGAATATCTCGAGAACCGTAGGGCCTAGGAGGACCACCTTTTTTTTGTATGTTGGTCTTAAGGAGCCATGTCAACCCATCCCATTTCCACTTATTTCATGTATAGCGCCACCTAGTTAAAAATTAAAAAGCAAAAAATTAGGTGTTTTAATCACAATATCTCTGGCTGACATGGTAAAAACTGCACAAAATTGAAAGTGTAGGATCATTATGACACCCTCTGAATGCATGCCAAGTTTCGTGAACTTTCGTTCATGGGGGGCCATACAATAAAATAATTTATGTGTACATTTAGTGACCGTACACCAACAGAGTTTTCTGTGAATATATCTTGAGAAGCGTAGGGCCTAGGATGACCAATTTTTTGCATATGTTTGCCTCCAGGGGTCATGTTAACCAATTCCATATGCACACATGTGCATAAACAGATATTCACACACATACATTCACAGTAATCATACGTATGCCACATACACACACAGTAGATATATGTACGCATGCATGCACATGCACACACACAGGCACATCCACAAGCACATACACGCACACACACACACACACACACACACACACACACACACACATGAACACGTACACGCACAAATGCACACAATTCAACAATTTCTCAAAATTATGAACAGGCAAAATGGGGGTGGGGTTGTATAAAATGTATTTTACATGTGAAATCTATGAACTAATCATGTTTTGGTACTTGTTGTCTAGCAGATACCAGTGAGAATTGAGTGTGCATAATGCAATTCAGTGAGACAGTTAGAATCATATATGCCTTTCACCTTTTGTTTTTAGCCAGCAGCCAGACCAGCAGATACCCTGACTTTGCTGAATTACTGAAGCTAAGCAGGAACAAAGTAGGAAACGAACACAATTTGCCAAGTGTGACTTATTTTTGTGGAAAAAATGTGCCGGTCATATTTTGTACCGCTCTGACCGCCGTACCGGCACTGAAAAAAAATTTGTCGGAGTGGTGGGACGTTTGAAAACAATGAAAGTGCTGCAACTCCGATAATTAGACGTCAATGTCGGAGTGGGGGTATGTCGGAATTGACGGCGGTCCCCATTTTTATGGTCCAGACTGGACCAAGTTGTTTTTGTTGCTGTTTTTGGAGTCTTTGCTGTCCACAGAGACCACATTTTTTTAGAGTGTATTCAGGGCACCGGCAGCTAGCGGATGGTGAAGTGATGTTTGCTGTATGTGACAAAAAATGTTTTAGAAGACGCATTGCTTAGACCACCTTTAAAATAGATTTAAAAATGTAAAAAAAAAAAGTTCTGCATTGAATATATTTCAAAACTGCATACAAAAAATATAGTTGTACTGCAAAGGCCTTCAGACCATTTCCAAGGCCATGGATTTGAGACTACTGCAGATTGTTCCCTTTGAACTTGTGGATGCTAAATCAAGCTAATAACAAAAGCCTCAGAGAAAGTGACACAAACAGACATTAAGAGAGGAACCAGGAAATCACAATGAAAAATCCCTCTTCTTTAGGATGTAGAAACTGAAACCAGCCTGTAACTAAAAAACAATCTGTCCATGGAATGTTAGAACCCTGGCTGGTTTGTTGGCCGTGCTTCATGATGCAGCAAGTCATTGACCCCTGTTCCACCAGCTGGAGATCCATGTCCACACAACCTGCAGAGGCCTTCTGAAAATATGAACCCACGTCTGTTCACGAGACGGTACAACGGCTCTTTGTCTTTGGTCTGTGACAGAGGAAAAGCAAAAACAAACCGATGTAATCTCATTAGTTGTTTGTGTGTCGTGACCTGTCCAGAAATAACAGACTAAAAGTATACCCTGATGTTTGCCCACCCTTTGAAACTGTGCCGACGTCAACATTTTCAGCCCTGTTTTTGATTATCCTTGGTGCATGATGAATATCTGGGTCGCCACCTCCTTCAAATGGGAGAATTGAAAACAAGAGTCAGAGATGAAGATAAGACAAGTAACCTCATCTGAACAAGCTTCAATCTGTGAGTTAGCAAGCAAAAACCCTGTCCACAAATTGTTTTCCAAAAGTTTTGTCCCTGACCAAAAGTTTTTCTCATGGGAGACCCTCCTCCCATGTCTCTTAGTGCCCCATTGTATGAAGTCATATGCACTTATTTATTTATGGTACTTCTTTTCTCTTTTACTATATATTCAGGCACACACATATATCTGTTTCTTGGTGTTCTAAGCCCCCAACGTTGTCTTCAAGGCAACGCTGCCAGGAGGGCTGCCTGGGTTAGGCATGGGTTAAGGTTAGGGTTAAGGTTAGGGTTAGGATAGGTGCCTTTAAGTCAATGGTGGCAGCGCTGCCTGGAAGACGACGTTGGGGGCTTAAAACACCATCGAGCATTACTGTCATTACACTATCCTACACTGAGCAATACACTAACCTTTCCCTCGGGCACTGATGATAACTGTTGACATTAGATTCTTGCACTGAGTTCCCCATCATTGGATTGAGAGAAAGTTAACATACACTATACCCCCCTCTCTCTCCACATACACACACACACACACACACACACACACACACACCAGGCTAAATGTATACCCTGATGTCTACTCACCCTTTGAAATTGTGCTAGTGTCGATCTTTTCAGACTTGTTGTTTCTGACCATCGGCGCATGATAAATATCTGGGTCGCCACCTCCTTCTAATGGGAGAAGAGTCAGACCAAACAAGAGCCAGAGGTGAATATTAGTCGAGTAAAAGACAAGTAATAGTTTGCCAGCTACTCATTCCTTCAGGTACCAGTGTCAGGAGCGCCGGACTTACCGTTGACCACTCTGGCTGTAATTTCTCTGGCTTTGTTGCCTTCCACAAAAGCTTCACTCCTAACTAAAAACAATTAGAATATTTAGAACATAATGTAACACTTTTACCACATGTGTAACAAAAGTGTTTTCATGAGATCTCAATAAAGGCTGATTTATTTCTTGCAAGCCAATGAAAAAAACCCACCCCTTGTCCCCAACCATGGACATAATCTCATCCCTATATTACCCCCCGCCCCCCGGTGACCAGAGGTTGGTTTATTATTATCTTTATTATTATTATTATTATTATTATTATTATTATTATTATTATTATCTACCTGCTTCAGCGATCTCAGTCTCATCTGGACAAGGTTTGCTGCGCTGTGAGAGTTATGTTCATAAAAATGTGTTATTAGTCATTGATAGATTTAATAATTTGAAATACAAAGGCATGACCAACAGGTCAATGTTATTTTTATCTTACTAATATGGTATCACTAATCACAACTTTTCACCCACCAGAAGTAAACATCTGATTTACCTTTCTATGAGTTGTATCAGTGTTGATAATGCCTCCAACTTGGTTTTCAAGTATTTGTGGAGCATGTGTTATTTTTTTATAACCTGATGCTCCTGCTGAAAAAAGGGGAGAAAATCACCAAAAGAGACATGTATTTATATTTTATTTAGGTCTTAGCTACAACATGTCTGTCCCATAACACTGTTTTGTAGATTGTGTGGTTTGTATTTACCAATGTATGTTTCGTCATGCTCTCTGGATAAGTTTTTTTTGGTTACACTTTCCCTAAAGGTATCTACATAAAAGTGACATGACACTGTCACAAACGTGTCTTAAACATTTTAAACAAGTCATAAATGTTTATGACATAAGGCTTCTGTTAAGTGTCATTCGGTTTTTTGTCATGACAAGTTAGGGTTAGTGTTAGGGTTATGACCAAAGATTCTGACATGTCACTCTTATGACCAAAGATTCTGTCATGTCACTCTTATGTAGATACCTTCAAGTAAAGTGTTACCTTTTTTATTTTTATATATACCTGTGGTGTTCATTGGGCATTGAAGATCATTTCCTATCCAATTGTTAGTAATAATAGGATGGTTAACAAATTCTCCATTTCCGGCTGATATATTGAAATTGCGTGCTAAAACACATAGACAGAAAGAGAAGATACAATATGTCAATAGAACAATAGACTCAATAGAAGTATTTTATGTATTGACGCTTATATGACTGGCATATTTCTCTAATGGGAAATAGCATATGGAATAGGATAATCACACCTACTTCGAGGATATTGTTGTCCAGCCATTCCTTCAGTGATCACAGACTATATAAATAAGATAACAATATGATCTTTACCAATAAGGAAGATGTACAAATAATAAAAGACTTTCTTTAGGATAAAATATTGCAATCTACGCTAAGCTATATAGACTGTAGTGTACAAATAGATCTATCACAGGAATTCAGAGCTCTCTTTCTACAGACTGCTGACGGTGCCTTCCCTCTATTCGGCATGTTTATAGTTTGTTACAAAGATGCATACTTAGTTCATGCGTTATTGCACTTCTCAACTGTAGGGGGAGCCAGAGAGCAAATCTTCTTCAGTGCTGCTTGTTAATAACTGTTAGTAACTAACAGTGTTGAACTGCTTCTGAATCCTTTCAATGCTATTTTTTCTGAAATGAATAAATGCCTTTCTCTGTTACAATCACCATCATCAAAACTATCAACAACTAAGATAGATGACACTGACATACCCTTTAGAAAAAGTCCAAACTTTGTCACTTAAAACCTGATGAAAGTGACACTATGATATACAGTATCTTAGCATACTGCGCACAGACTTCAAGATTCTCATTTAGCTTGGAAGATTAATTCAGAGCATATCTGTGTGCTGCCCAACTGCTGGCATTTATACAAAAGTGGTGATTTACAGTCTTTGAGATGAAAGGTGCGTATCTGTAGGTTGGGTCAGCACTGGTGCAACAGGTTTCAGGGAATATCCTGTGCGTTGTTGTTTTGTTTACTCTACTGTAATTGAACAGTGCCAGTACACATTTGTTCACCGCCGAAGTCTATTGCTGCCTTTTGCATGTACTAAGTTTTTGAATTACATTACGTGTCACCCTACAATGAACAAGTTTCATTCTTCTTCCACTTCTAATGAAACATGCAAAAACCGCAGATAAAACAGATTCTCATTACATACAGATAGAGCAGGTTCTCATCACATATAAACAGATTCAGATTCAGATTCTTATTGTTCACTCCCTACAGCTGCGAACACATGTCAAAACTTTGACTCATGCAACCGAGACTACTTTCTCTGAATATTTTAACTGTTAATTTTCATAAGGTGCATTTTGTCAATAACAGACATGGCCGTTTTTTAAGATCATATCTAGTTTTTATGGATAACAGTCACTCACCAAATGGAAGTATACTGTGCATTCCACTCCTGAACTGGAAAGAGGAAGTCTTGATCAACCACTGAAAATACTCAGCTTAAGCGCATGCGCAGAGAGATGACAGGATATGTTTATAACTAGTGTGTGTGTGTGTATGTTTGTGTGTGTGCGTGTGTGTATGTGAATGAGAAAGAGAAAGAGAGAGAGAGAGAGAGCGAGAGAGAGAGCCTGCGTATGTACAGTAAAAGTACACGCCCTTCCGTAGCTGCTTTTATTGTTTTCTTTCATTCCAGGTCATGTGAACGGGTTGTTCATGATATGATGACACGGTAGCTTGAAGTGCATTTAGCGATAGTCCATCAACTACTTTTACAGTTAGTCCATGAACTAAAAGGCACCAAAAACACCAACATGATATATTACAAGGTTGGAACATCGTGTTCCACACTGTGCAGGTGACAGTGGCTTGTCTGACAGTCAAGTAAATAAAAAAAAAGTTTTGTCTTTTAAACATCAGTCAATGATCATGTCATATTCCGTCAAAAGTTTGGGTCCCTTAAAAATTTCCATTCCACTCCATTATAGATAGAATCAAAGGTTCAAAGTCAAAGTCAGCTTTATTGTTAATTTCTTCACATGCTCCAGACATACAAAGAGATCGAAATTACGTTTCTCACTATCCCACGGTGAAGACAAGACATATTTTACCAATTTAAGTCCACAGACAAACATAACATTCAAGTAAACAAAAAAAATTAGTAAATAAGAGGGCACATACAATGAAGAAATAAAAGCAGCAAAATTTGGTTGAAATTGTGCATAGAGACAGTCAATAAAATAGTAGTGCAAAGTCAGGCCAATAAAAGGCTGAGGTAGTTCTGTTTGACCTAAGTAAGAAAGAAAGTGGCATAGTGGTGCAAGTTATGTAAGAGCAGCAGAAGTGTTGCGTTTTCAGGACAACAACAACAAGTTGCAAAGTGTGCAAAGTGTACAAGTGTGCAAGTGGAGTAGTGCAAGGGGGCCATTGTGGGTCCAATGTCCAGGATGTTATGTAGCTGAGGGTGGAGGGGAGAGAGAGTTCAGCATCCTAACAGCTTGGTGTATGAAGCTGTTGGTGAGTCTGGTGGTGCGGGAGCGCAGGCTTCTGTATCTCTTCCCAGAGGGCAGTAGATCAAACAGATTGTGAGCGGGGTGACTTGCATCACTCAGAATTTTGGTCGCCTTGTGGGTGAGGTGGGTGGTGTAAATGTCCTTCAGGGAGTACCAGCTGATATCAGTTGTATAAGTTTTTTTCTAAATTTAAATTGTGTGTTTATTCTGTCTATTATGGAGTGGAATGGACATTTCTAAGTGACCCCAAACTTTTGACCGGTAGTGTATATTAAAACAAATTCATGATTGTGTGCCTGGAAAAGAAGCATACAGCACTTGAGGTACTTTTATTTTTTTATTTGTATTTCATAATGTTTTTCTTTGACAATCACACAAAGTTTCAATATAAATATCAAACATGTTTTATGTTTCTGTCATCTCTGTAATGTCACGGAGGTCATTTTAAGTTATAAGTGAAAGGTAATCTTTGTAATTAGCATATGATTATATGCTAATTAAATTATATCTCATACAGCCTCACAGCCTCTTCCCGATGATATTGGATTTTTCCAAAGGTTGCTGTTGCAATCTATTGGTTAGTAAATAACAGCCTGCATACATGCACAGAGAACTCTGTTGCTCACCAAGGCAGGAGGAATTAACAGAGTGCTGCTGAAGTTGTTATTATGACCGCCGCGCAGCGAAGCGGCGGTCATATAGGTTTAGTCAGAATTTTTTTTTCGCATGTCCAAATTTCCGTCAATGATTCCCGGGACACTGAAAGACCGGGGTAGACGAAACTTGGTGGGCATGTAACCCCATATGGATAGCATGGAACCATCGTTTTTCGTTTTGATCTGTAGCCCCCCCGCTGGACTGCACCCCCCGAAAGGAGGGTAGGGCAGACACAGTTTTCTGTGAATATCTCGAGAACCGTAAGGTTTAGGAGGACAATCTTTTTTTTGTATGTTGATCTCAAGGGGCCATGTCAACCCATTCCATAACCACTCATTTCATGTATAGCGCCACCTAGTTAAACACAAAAAAGTAAAAATGAGGTGTTGTAATCGCAGGTATCTGTGACCTAACATAGTCAAAACTGCATGAATTTGGAAGTGTAGGATCATTATGACACCCTCTGAATGCACGCCAAGTTTCGTGGAATTCCGTTCATGGGGGGCCACACAATAAATTAATTTATGTTACTATACACCAACTGGCCTGTAGGTGGCCGGAGACAGTTTTCTGTGAATATCTCGAGAACCGTAGGGCCTAGGAGGTCCACCTTTTTTTTGTATGTTGATCTCAAGGGGCCATGTCAACCCATCCCATTACCACTTATTTCATGTTAAAAATTAAAAAGCAAAAAATTAGGTGTTTTCATCACAATATCTCTGGCTGACATGGTCAAAACTACACGAAATTGAAAGTGTAGGATCATTATGACACCCTCCGAATGCATGCCAAGTTTTGTGTACTTTCGTTCATGGGGGGCCTTACAATAAAATAATTTATGTGTACATTTAGTGACCGTACACCAACAAGGATTCCCGGGACACTGAAAGACCGGGGTACACAAAACTTGGTGGGCATGTACCCCCACATGGATAGCATGGAACCGTCATTTTTCGTTTTGATCTGTAGCCCCCCCGCTGGACTGGACCCCCCGAAAGGAGGGTAGGCCAGACACAGTTCTCTGTGAATATCTTGAGAACTGTAGGGCCTAGGATGACCATTTTCTTCCGTATATTTGCCTCCGGGTCATGTTAACCCATTTCATGTGCACACATGTGCACAAACAGATACACACACACATTCACAGTAATCAGGGCCGGCCCGAGGCATAAGCGAACTAAGCGGCATCGGTAACGTTCCAGCTTCATAGGCAAAGATGGAACAGCAGTGCGCTCTGCTCTAAGATCTTTGGAGAGAGATGGTAGTGTTTGAGAAAATATACCATGTTGGGTGGGGAGACTTCTGTGATGAAAATAGACTTACATTTGATTAAGATAGTGGCGAGTGACGTAGCGGTGTTACCCTAATATTTACGCTGCAGTAGATCACCATGTTAAGCGTTCACCATACTGCAATTAAGTATATATACTCTTTTGATTATGCCTCATTTGCCAATAGAATATGAATTGTTACATGTGGAATTGCTTGTTGATGAGTGTAAGTAATGATAGCAAAATAAACTCATTCTGCTCGATCAACTATGCACTTATGCAATATTTTTTTTTCAGAGACACTGTTGAAGTACTTTGGAGCACATCTCTACCTCTACCTAACTCTACCTCATCAAGTGTCTGCCTCCATGGCTGATGACACAGAAGGTGAGGTTTTCTTGATGGCAAATGGTTACATAGCCTGTTAATATGACATGACACATTTAACATAGTTTTTTTTTATTTATTTATGTATTTATTTAATCATTGCAGGTTTGTCCACTGCAGAGTTGCAGATGCCTAAAAACCAGGAACAAAGTAGGAATAATTATCTATTTTTTGGGACATTTTATTTTTGATTATTAATGTTTGTCTATTTTGGTTTTATTTTGTAGTTGAAGATTGCTCATTTAATGCACATTTGCGGATTTGTTCTGCAAATCTGTTAAAAAACAAGTCATTAAACTGATGTACTTGTTTACAACAAATACAAATTCTGTTGTATTTTGTTATTTGTCAATTAAACTTCAGTAAACCACCCTTAGTGCTTCACTTTGAATATGAATGTTTCAAATAAATCTGTGATTTTAGTACCCTCTAAGATTAAAAGGTGACAGGGTTGGTGTAAATAACAACTATATTAATACATTGGTATACCAAGCACATGGGGCACAAGTGCTTGCCCCCACTCCCCCCCCCCCCCCCCCCCCCCACACACACACACCCGTTTGTACCAACATTTGCACAAATAGGGTAGGGGGAGAGGGTCCTTATGCATCTGTGTCCAGGGGGACAGTAGTTCATAATCAGTCACATAACCTCACTGTATTAATTTATAATATGACATTATAGTGTGAAGTTGTCAATTATCGCCAAGCACAGGTGACTCTGTGTTGTGGGAGGGGGCCCCCAAATCAAATTCTGCTTAGGGCCCCCAAAAGGCTCGGGCCGGCACTGACAGTAATCATACGTATGACACATACTCACACAGTAGACATATGTACGCTTCCATGCACAGGCACATACGCAGGCACACACACAAGCACGCACACACACACACACACTCTCACACACACACACACCCACACACATAACATAAACATAACACAAACAATCAAGATTTTCTCAGAATTATGAACAGGCAAGATGGAGGTGGGGTTGTATAAAATTAATTTTACATGTGAAATCTATGAACTAATCATGTTTTGGTACTTGTTGTCTAGCAGATACCAGTGAGAATTGAGTGTGGATAATGCAATTTAGTGAGAAAGTTAGAATCATATAGGCCTTTCAGCGTGATTTCTTTTTGTGGAAAAAATGTGCTGGACTGGGCGGCGGTCGTATTTTGTACCGCTCTGCGGTACATCTAGTTAGAACACCAATCCCTTTTTAAAAACAAAATGCAAAATGAGAGGTGAAAAATTAGATTTTAAAATGAGATGCATATACACTCTTTGATTTTTAGATCTACAGGCATTGATGGCTTTGCAAGATACTGTAGTTGGCTGGTACCAGATTTCCCTCGGTTATTGTCCCAGATTTCTAAACATATCCCTATCAAATAAAAGTGGAGGCTGTTCATTGTTATGACTCACACCTTGAAGCACCCCAACCAGGCCCCAGACTAACCCTACAGCCTATAAGAATAGTGGAAATGCATGACATTTCATGTAGCTGTATACCATGCTGTGTGCCACAACAGAGCACTTTGGTTTTAATAAATGTTTAATCGTAATTAGCACGGACAGCAGTAAAGACATTCATAAGTTACAACGTCTTATCACCTTGAGAAGTCAGAAGGTTCAGCACCTGTGCGATATAGACCTTTGCCGTGCACATGAGGGACTGGGGGTCCCCCACCATGTAGTAGAGTGCCGTCCCAACAACACCGATCGCCAAGGCAACCAGATACCAGAGACCGGAGAAGACTGCAGGGAAAACGCACACATTTATGATAAGGTGTCCTTGTTCATATAGTGCATTTTCTATCACAATGGCTACTACAGTACATTTTGGCATTATTAATGCCATCAATAGGCTACCAATTCATCAAACCGGGGCGCTAGCCCCAAACTATACTTTAAAAAAGCCTAATTAACTTCAAGCTTATGTACCAGGTTATGTCTCCGCCTCCTTTGTAACCTTAATTGTAATTATACATTTCCTCCTGTTCATCACACCCCACCTGACATGTCTCTATTCCCCACTAATGGGGCTAGCCCCACACTTTGAGAACCACTGCGCATAGTGTACAGTAACAATTCAGTCTAATAAGTTCGGATCCCAGCCCATCTCTCTCTCTCCCACTTGCCTCTCTCTTCCACCCACTCTTCATTGTCCTATCTGAACTAAGGCTAAAAGCCCCAAACTATACTTTTAAAAAGCCTAACTCACTTCAAGCTTACACATACGGACGAAACGGATCAACTCAACGGATGGAACAAACACGTCCATTTACGTAGGAAAAGGGAGCATTGCAACCAATGTTGCACCAATGCAACAAAGTATTTTCCGCCCAATGCAAATAAACTGCACTCTGTCCGTCTACATTAAGGTCTGGAGATGTCCCCCTCCACTGGATTGAGAGAACAGTAACTCTCTCTCTCTCTCTCTCTCTCTCTCTCTCACACACACACACACACACATGCACACAAATGTACTTGATGGTTGCCCACCGTTTGTTTGAGTGTCGATCTTTTCACACTTCTTGACATTGACCTTCGGTTCATGATGAATGTCGCCAACTCCTCCTACTGAGAGAAGAGACAAAAAATACAAAAGCCAGAGATGAATATTATCTAAACAGAACAAACATCAACCTTTGCCATGTGTGAGTTAGCAAAATCCCACTTCTTCACATCCCCCAAACTTCATTCCCTCAGGGTCAAGAGCACCAGACTTACTATGAATTAATCCAGCCCTAATATCTTTCGCTTCTTCGGCTTCCACAACTGCTTTGTTTGTAACTAGAAAATAGAATATTTCAAATATAATTGATCACTTTTGCCACATGTTTAGCATATAAGTTTTCATGAAGAGAGGTCAAAAAATTGCCCTTACTTGGCATACTTGGCCCAACCTATGTTGCGTAGTGTTGGAGAGGAACTCTGCTGATCTGTGAGGGAAGAAGGAGGTTCTGCTTACAGTCTTCCTGAGTGGGAGATGTGTGTGTGTGTGTGTGGGTGGGTAGGGGGTGTTACTGAGACATATATGTTTTTAATAAGTGTGTGTGTCTGTGTATGTGTGTGAGAGAGAGCGAGAGAGCAGGGGCGGAGCCAGAGGGGTGGCTCCAGGTGGCACAGGCCACCCTTGAGATACGATTGGCCACCCCAGGTGCCACCCCCAAATCCTAGTCTACGATTGGCCATTAACATGGTCTAAGGCGGGACTTTTCTTGATGCACTTGCAGCAGTTTGAAGTGTCAGACGTCAGAAATGTAAGTGGCAAACATGCTTGCCTTTATTGGCCTACACGCTACTGCTTGTTCTAACACGCAAAGATATCTATTTACCTATTGCATCTGCCAGTGCCTATTTATCTAATCACACACTTAAGTCGCTGACATTTGCTAGGTCATTAAATGTTAATTGTAGGCTAGGCCTATATTTTTTGTAAAAGGGTTTAATGACAATAATGTCCTAATGTAATGTTAAGACAACTTTTCAGTTATGGTTCATCAAGCTTACTCATAAACACTCGTTGCATCTAGGCTACAGGTAGCGACGTTCTGATGACATGTATGACCATTCAACCAGTCAAGCATTTGTTGTAAAATATTGAAATTATGGGAAGTTTACATAGCTCAGGCTAAACTGTATGTTTCTTTCGTCCCCCATGCCTTTTTATTCGTCCCGATCAGGAGGGATAAATGAAACATTGCGCACATTCCACTTTTGCTTAAATAATTCCTGAACGCAGGGCTGGACTGGCCATCTAGAATCGCCACTGCGAGAGAGAGCCTGTCTAGTATGTAAAAGTACACGACCTTCCATCTGTAGTTGGTCTCATTGTTTTCTTTGTATGAACAGGTTGGTCATGATATGATGATGATGACACAATAGCCAGTGGCGATTCTAGACATTTTTAACAAGGGTGCGCACTAGTGAGGCACGGATTAATTCAAGGGCGGCATGAGGCAAGACATCCAGATAAACAGGCTCAAGATGTGAAATTAGCACAAATACATTAGGAAAACCAGGCACCAAACACAATACTCATAAATTGAAGGACAAAAAACACAAATACCTTACTCTCACATAAAATGTCTTTATATTTGAATAAAATGCAAATACAAATAACCAAACATATTAAAGTTAATTATCTGTCACTGGGCTATGCTGTGCTAAAACAAATTCTATCATGGGAATATTAAAATATATTCTATTCTATTCTATTCTATTAAATGAAACAAATATACTCATCCAAGACATTTTCCCCCACAATAACTTATACTATCTATGGCCATCTATTTTTGTAGCTGTTAAAATAATTTGACCTGCTTTTTTGTCTATTTGTTTATTTCTTTATTATTTAATATTCTATTGATATTATTATTACTATTTTGATTAATATTGAGGATCATATTGGCCTATGAGGTTCCAGGGGTGCTTTTAAACATACCATTTTAACGCAGTTTGGGAGGGACAGAAATACCTTAACAGAGCAAGCAGGGCTCGCCTTCTAACTCAGCTAGGTGACTTAAACATTGGCTACCTGCATATCACTTCACTACTTGACAGTACCCTGCATCAGGGCCAGCCCTAGGTAGCACTGCACTGTAGCTACCTGGCTGCTCTAGCTGTTGGCAGGGATGGTCAAAAAAAATACATCAATATATTTTAAAATAAAATATAAAATACCCTCATTTTAAATGTATCAAAATAAACTATAAAATACATAGCCACACCATGTCAAAATCAACTGTATTTTCTATTTTGAAAGTACCAAAAATACTCTTTAAAAGGAGCATGATATCACTTTGCAAACCTTCCATATCTATCTAATCTATTCCTTCATTAGTACACTGACTCTGTTGATTAAGTGGACAGTGTTTGAGTTTTTCAGTTTTTCTCAGCCTACGAGACATGCCATAACCTGCAAACAGTCAACAGATCAACTACTGTATGCTGACCTGCCTGTTACATCTCATCGCCTAAATACTGTATCAGAGATGCACTCAAAAAGTCACGACTGAACTTGTCAAGCGGTACAAAGTGGAGACAAGTCTCTGACATTGTCGATGCATGCCCAGATTGAACAATGTTGCAGAGCAACCACATAACTAGTTCCATGTGTTCCGATTGGATGATTAAAGTTCTCAAGAAACTGATCATTAAAATTCTCAAGAAACTTGAGGCTGGTATGAGGGAGTGTATTATGTGTGTGAGCAAGTCTGGGCAAATTATTAAAATGTTCAACGTTTTGCTTTAGGCAATACATGGGGCAACTTGTTGAAGGGCAACCACATGGTTCCAATTGGATGATATAAGTTCTCAAGAAACTTGAGGTTGGTGGAGTGTATTGTGTGTGTGAGCAACCTACATGTTACTTATCTGCCTGAATCTCAATATTCTGATCACAACAACTCTGGGCAAATTTCAAGTCAGCACCAGTGCTGCATTCATTGTTTTGCACTTTTATAATCCCATCACCAAGTGGGTTATTGGTTTTACCAAAAATATTTGGCAGTATTCTTAAACTATAAACCTATAAAGTATTTTGATACAAAATATGATGACATTTTTTTCCAACTAAAAAACATTAAATGACAACATACTATTTTTTATTTTAAATACATGGCTCTGTAGACCAGCAATCTACTTGCCGAGGAGGCTCATAATTTGAGAAACGCTGCAGATCATAGAGAGAGAAAGCATGTTTACGAAGGCAAAGAAGGCATGATTTTGTTATCACGCACTACTATGGAAATGTAACTTTCTGAAGACCGGCTCGGCCAAAAAAAAAAAAAGAAAAAAGTATGCCAGATGGCCAGTCCAGCCCTGCGTTCAGGAATTATTTAAGCAAAAGTGGAATGTGCACAATGTTTCATTTGTCCCTCCTGATCGGGACGAATAAAAAGGCATGGGGGACGAAAGAAACATACAGTTTAGCCTGAGCTATGTAAACTTCCCATAATTTCAATATTTTACAACAAATGCTTGACTGGTTGAATGGTCATACATGTCATCAGAACGTCGCTACCTGTAGCCTAGATGCAACGAGTGTTTATGAGTAAGCTTGATGAACCATAACTGAAAAGTTGTCTTAACATTACATTAGTACATTATTGTCATTAAACACTTTTACAAAATATAGGCCTAGCCTACAATTAACATTTAATGACCTAGCAAATGTCAGCGACTTAAGTGTGTGATTAGATAAATAGGCACTGGCAGATGCAATAGGTAAACAGATATCTATGCGTGTTAGAACAAGCAGTAGCGTGTAGGCCAATAAAGGCAAGAATGTTTGCCACTTACATTTCTGACGTCTGACACTTCAAACTGCTGCAAGTGCATCAAGAAAGGTCCCGCCTTAGACCATGTTAATGGCCAATCGTAGACTAGGATTTGGGGGGGGGCACCTGGCAGGGGCGTCACTAGACCTTATTCACTGGGGCACGTGCCTTAGTAAAAGTCTCCAGTGCCCCAGTAAAATTCTTGCGCTGCTCTCGCTGGAAACGGCATTCATGAGCGCATCTCCGTGCCTGATTTAGTCATGACTCGAGCCTGTCACTTACCAGCCAATTAAAAAAAATCAAGGAAAAAAAGAAAGGGGCCATAATAGCCAATCAGGAAATAGCACCTCTGTAGCTGGGTAAGATTGAACGCAACAACCAATGAAAATCGTTCACATGATTCTTCCGAGAGTTTCCTTGTACATACACAACCGCTGGAGCTCGTCACATTACTTTGAGTAGAGAGTACTGTAAGTCGTCCCATGTTTTAATGTTACAATAAATTCACAACTTCTTTGACAGAAAAAATGACAAGTTGATCGCTGTTAGAGAATGTTGCCCACATTATTAGCATCTGTTGTTCAATGCTTAGCGTCATTGTAGCCTAAATTTAGCAACAATTTACCAGCTTGTGCTCTCTCCCTCACACACACACTCACACCATGCGTAGGCTGCATGCAATTAATAATGATTTATACGTAGCCTATACTGTAAAGAGAGTCCTGTAAAAGTAGCCTATACTGTTTGTGAAGCTGTCCTACTGTAAAACTAAACATAGCCTTCTGATAAACTATTCAGAGATGGACATCAGAAAATTCTTCCTGAACAGAGGGAGAGGAACAGTGAGGAGAGATGAGGAGGATGAGGGAGGTATGATAATTGGCCACATAAACGGTAACATTAACATTTATGCTGGTAATAGCCAGTGCTGTGATTTGATCAATGGTTTAATGGCAAACTTAAATACGTTTGCTGCATTTGCAGATGTAGCCTATAATGATCTACACAGAATCAGAGTAGCCTATAGGTTTATAGATTATTATAGGCTACATTTGCAAATTATCACCAAAAGTCAGTATGAAGGCTTTAGTAGGCTATTTAATTAAGCTACAAACAACTGCAGTATTGCCAGGATGACTATAGGACCCTTGCCTGGGAGGGAAGTATATCTCAATTTTGACTAAAAATAAGCTTCCCTTGTGTTAGTAGGAAAGCCTATTAAATTCATGCAGTGAGTATAGGCCTACTTATGCCTATGTGTTTGGATGTTGCTGGATAGTGGCTGCTACAACAATTGAGGGAGAGTGCTGGAGGATGAGAAGGAAGAGGACAAGAAGGTCGAAGAGAAGGAGAAGAGGGGAGAAAGAGCACAGGCTGGGCAGTCCAGTACCAGGCAGGAGGAGGAGGAGAGAGACAGGCAAGAAACGGATGAGGACATAATGGGGGCTAGACGTAAAACTTGTATCTTTACCAGTGGTTTAATATATCCTACAGTATGACAGTGACAATAATGATTTTGAAGCTTGTACCCATAGGCTAGCTATTTATTTCATATTGCGTGCACATTCATTTTTTTTTTAATGTATTGGGAGTTGGGGGCCTGTGCCCCAGCAAAGCTCTAGGTCTAGAATCGCCCCTGGCACCTGGGGTGGCCAATCGAATCTCAAGGGTGGCCTGTGCCACCCGGAGCCACCCCTCTGGCTCCGCCCCTGACAATAGCATAAAATGCTTTTACAATTTGTCATAAAATCTAAAAGGCACCATAAACACCAAACATGATACATAACAGGGCTGGAGCCACATCCATTATCACTATATGCAGATTCCTTTGCAAGTAATTCAGTGGCTAGTATGACACAGTCACTAAAGTAAATCTGAAGTTTTGTCTTTTAAACATCGATCAATGACTGTTGATGCATACCGGTATTAAAATTAATAAATTATTGTGTGCGTGGGAAAAGAAGCATACAACACTTGAGGTACTTTTATTTATTTATTTGTATTTCATAATGGAAAACAACATGTGAAATGAGATGTGAAAATGAGATGCAAAAAACACTCTTTGATTTCCCCACAACCAATCGGAATAGTGGAAATACTGCCCAGATTTCAAGTAGCTGTAAATCAGACTGTGTAGGCCTACCGCAACACTTTGGTTGTAATAAAGCTTAATCATAATTAGTACATGGACTGAGCAGTGAATACATTCATAGGCTACAACGTCACATCACCTTAGAAGTCACATCACTAGGGATGTGAATGGGGGGCTGTATAGAGCCTACCTTTTAAAAATGCTTTGATATGATTTGAGAGGTATCTCTCTCTGAAATGCCTGTGTGATATGTAGGCCTACTCAATGCCCGTGTGATATGTAGGCCTACTTAATGCCTGTGTGATATGTAGGCCTACAGTACTCAATGCCCGTGTGATATGTAGGTCTACTCAATGCCCGTGTGATATGTAGGCCTACAGTACTCAATACCCGTGTGATATGTAGGCCTACTTAATGCCCGTGTGATATGTGGGCCTACTTAATGCCCGTGTGATATGTAGGCCTACTCAATGCCCGTGTGATATGTAGGCCTACTCAATGCCCGTGTGATATGTAGGCCTAGAGTACTCAATGCCTGTGTGATATGTAGGCCTACAGTACTCAATGCCCGTGTGATATGTAGGCCTACTCAATGCCCGTGTGATATGTAGGCCTACAGTACTCAATGCCCGTGTGATATGTAGGCCTACTCAATGCCCGTGTGATATGTAGGCCTAGAGTACTCAATGCCTGTGTGATATGTAGGCCTACAGTACTCAATACCCGTGTGATATGTAGGCCTACTTAATGCCCGTGTGATATGTGGGCCTACTTAATGCCCGTGTGATATGTAGGCCTACTCAATGCCCGTGTGATATGTAGGCCTACTCAATGCCCGTGTGATATGTAGGCCTAGAGTACTCAATGCCTGTGTGATATGTAGGCCTACAGTACTCAATGCCCGTGTGATATGTAGGCCTACTCAATGCCCGTGTGATATGTAGGCCTACAGTACTCAATGCCCGTGTGATATGTAGGCCTACAGTACTCAATGCCCGTGTGAGGGCAGCCGTGGCCTACTGGTTAGCACTTTGGACTTGTAACCAGGCGCGTAGCAAGCGTGGGGGATGTGGGTGTTATAACGTACACACTTTTGCTGGAACACGATTCTATCCCCCACACTTTTTGTCAGATTAAAATTAAAGTAAAACATGGAAATAGACGCTCCCGTTCAGAGTTGGAACCGTATCTACCATAACGCACACACAGAGAGACACAAATAGGTCTGTTGATTTGATTGAACGGTCATCCAGCCAATCACATCAAGTTAGCCAGTGAGGAATCAGGAGGAGCCGCTCTGATCAAATTCAAAGTGTGCGTCTTACAAGGGTGCGGCTGCTTGGGTCTGCATTATAACGCCTGCAGTGAGCAGATTTCAGGTAGAATTTAAATGATAATTGTTACCGCATTATGCTAATTTAGTAAACCAAAATTCACTGTCTGACTGACAGTTTTTGTTACAATGTAGAAATGCAGGGAGTCGAAGTGAAAACGGGGGTGGGGTGCGCGCACCGAGGCACTTGTTTCTGCAGAAAGACCTTTGGCTACTGTTCTCGGAGCATTATGCTTTCTCTGTCTATGATCTGCAGCTTTTCTTAAACTATGGGCCTCCTCAACAATTAACCTAATGGTACACGTAGCCGCGAAATTGAGTTATGCCCGGTGCTTCACACGTCTGATTTGCAGCAAGATTGAATTGGAACCGCGGACTGAAAACAAAAATAAACTAGATGTACCGCAGAGCGGTACAAAATATGACCGCCGCCCAGTCCAGCACATTTTTTCCACAAAAAGAAATCACGCTGAAAGGCCTATATGATTCTAACTGTCTAACTAAATTGCATTATCCACACTCAATTCTCACTGGTATCTGCTAGACAACAAGTACCAAAACATGATTAGTTCATAGATTTCACATGTAAAATTCATTTTATACAACCCCACCTCCATCTTGCCTGTTCATAATTATGAGAAATTCTTGATTGTTTGTGTTATGTTTATGTTATGTGTGTGGGTGTGTGTGTGTGTGTGTGTGTGTGTGTGTGTGTGTGTGCGTGCTTGTGTGTGTGCCTGCGTATGTGCCTGTGCATGGAAGCGTACATATGTCTACTGTGTGAGTATGTGTCATACGCAGTGCCGGCCCAAGCCTTTTGGGGGCCCTAAGCAGAATTTGATTTGGGGGCCCCCTCCCACAACGCAGTCACCTGTGCTTGGTGATAATTGACAACTTCACACTATAATGTCATATTATAAATTAATACAGTGAGGTTATGTATTAATACAGCGACTGATTATGAACTACTGTCCCCCTGGACACAGATGCATAAGGACCCTCTCCCCCTACCCTCTTTGTGCAAATGTGGGTACAAACGGGTGTGTGTGTGTGGGGGGGGGGGGGGGGGGGGGGGGGAGAGTGGGGGGGGGGGTTAGATGTGATTTCCTGTATTCTGGTGCATTTTTGGGATGGTCAGCTGGAGAAGGGCAGTACCTAAATTTGTTCAGATTCATAGCCTTTTGCTTTTTGACTTATTGGTAGTGAATTCACACAACTACTTGGGGTTCAGGGTCCCTTGACCTCTTGGGCTCGGTAGGCTCATTCAGTAATCCATCCTTGCTCACATGCCAAAAATGTTTTGGGGCTCCAATCTAGACTTCTGGCCCCATGTGCTTGGTAAACCAATGTATTAATATAGTTGTTATTTACACCAACCCTGTCACCTTTTAATCTTAGAGGGTACTAAAATCACAGATTTATTTGAAACATTCATATTCAAAGTGAAGCACTAAGGGTGGTTTACTGAAGTTGAATTGACAAATAACAAAATACAACAGCATTTGTATTTGTTGTAAACAAGTACATCAGTTTAATGATTTGTTTTTCAACAGATTTGCTGAACAAATCCGCAAATGTGCATTAAATGAGCAATTTTCAACTACAAAATAAAAACAAAATAGACAAACATTAATAATCAAAAATAAAATGTCCCAAAAAATAGATAATTATTCCTACTTCGTTCCTGGTTTTTAGGCATCTGCAACTCTGCAGTGGACAAATCTGCAATGATTAAATAAATACATAAATAAATAAAACGATGTTAAATGTGTCGTGTCATATTAACAGGCTATGTAACCATTTGCCATCAAGAAAACCTCACCTTCTGGTAGGTAGAGTTAGGTAGAGGTAGAGATGTGCTCCAAAGGACTTCAACAGTGTCTCTGAAAAAAAAAAAAAAATATTGCATAAGTGCATAGTTGATCGAGCAGAATGAGTTTATTTTGCTATCATTACTTACACTCAAATAACAAGCAATTCCACATGTAACAATTCATATTCTATTGGCAAATGAGGCATACTCAAAAGAGTATACTTAATTGCAGTATGGTGAACGCTTAACATGGTGATCTACTGCAGCCTAAATATTAGGGTAGCACCGCTACATCACTTGCCACTATCTTAATCAAATGTAAATTTATTTTCATCACAGAAGTCTCCCCACCCAACATGGTATATTTTCTCAAACACTACCATCTCTCTAGCCTGGCTTAATTGCCTTCCTACGTACTTCCGCTCGATTTTCATCTCCCTCCACCACTCCGTCTGGGATTCCGGCCATTGGCCGCGTTCGCAGCGGTAGATTCGACTCCGCGCCAATCAGCGAGCAGGAGGCGGGAGTTGTGAGAGACGACGTCGAGATTCTGCGATGTGTTTGAATTGTAGTCCTCGAGGAGTTTGGCAATGGCATAAGTTAATGAAGCAATTCAGTCCGTGCTGGCTACGCTTCCAAATATTCAGGAACTGAACTCCGAACAAAAAGAGTGTTTAACACATTTTATTTCGGGCAAAGATGTCGTGGCCCTACTCCCTATGGGATTTGGGAAACGTTTGATTTGTATCGCGCAGTAGCCTCGATATTAAATTACAGCATGTGCGGCAGACCCGGTATGAATGAAGCGGCGTGTTTTCAATGATCACATCTAGCTTTGACAATTGTGATGATATTGTATCGCCGAGGCTATTTGCCCCAGTGTTGGGCTTTCTGTGTTCCCGGCGTGTGCATGTGTGTGTGCGCGAGTGTTTGTGTCTCCCTCTCCCTCCTGTGTCATGGAATGTGTCAATGAGTTCTGATGTGTTTTGATTGGGGGGAGGTGTCCGGGAGGGAATATTTAGGTGTATGGATAGGTTAGCGATTGCTAAGGGGAGGGAATAGAATAGGGGGTTCTAAGACGTCTAAGTTTAGTCAGAGTAGAAGTGGATTACGTGCGACTGAGTTGTGTTCATAGACAGTAAAAGAGGTTGTGTTGCGTTGTGTTGTTGGCCGATGAGTGTGAATGACGAGTGATTGAGACCGTGATTTATCAGCGATCATTTTGTTGTTTTGTAGTGGACACCTCCTGTTGCCCGTGCACTAGCCTGTACATCTATAGGAAATAAACTACCGGAGTTTTGGAACGATATATCAGCCTCCCCGTCTCCTAACTTCTCATCGGCGTTACAATATGTTATCTTCAACCTTACTGTTGAATAGTTATTTGCTATTCTTCCACTAACTCTTACATTTATATCGCAAAGCTGGCATGGTCATTTACATCCATCTTGTTCGCTTTGGTGGGGAATAATAATTGTTGTGGGCAATTTCTGAGTGTTGTAGTGTAGCTTACTTCACGATCGAGCTGGCGCATAACATACGTCACGGCCAAACTTTAGCGATTGGGTGAAATCAGATCCAATCGTTTCAAACTTCTACAGAGTCCACGCATCCAGCTTGCAAACGTTCGTCAATAGCCGAGATCCCAGACCCTTGTAGAAGCGAAGCTTACCAAGGGGATGGCAAATTGCCAGGCTACCATCTCTCTCCAAAGATCTTAGAGCAGAGCGGACGTACTGTTCCATCTTTGCCTATGAAGCTGGAACGTTACCGATGCCCAGAGTCGCGCTAGTCAGTGGGTTGGGTTGGGACTGGGAGCCTGGGCTTAGTCTGTTGTTGCTATCAGACTTACCACTATGTCACATATTATAGAGAAGTAATAAACTATCAACACTTTCAGGTGCGAAATCAGAAACAATCCCTCTGTGGTAAATTTGCCTTCAGCTACGTTTTCATGTAGCTACTGTAGTGCTAATGTCCACTTCAGTCAGCTAGCTAACTTTAATTTACGACATAATAAGCCCACCTAGAGCTAGGGTACATGCTTGATTGAACATCCAAAACAATCCCAATATCCTTGACATCTGAAATACATCTAGATAAATATATATTAATGGGAGACATTTCTCTGTTGATGGCGGAGATTTAGCTCTGGTGATGGCTTATATTAGATCGATCATGACAGCTAGCTAGCTACCTCAAGCACAAAACATACTGTAAATAATCATGCAAAACATACCTGTATCTTGCTCGTTTTTCTCCTCCTCTGTCATTTTCTTCGTTCTGTTTTCGGCACCAGAGGGATACGTCCTTTTTTGTGACTTGTCTGAACATTACCGTCTCTTCTAGACTAGGCAGGATTTTGGAAAATGTGCTTATTTAAAGTCCCGAAGGCAAATTATGTTAATTTTTGGCATACAAAATTTTTAGGGGTTTTGAAGGGTGCTGAATTCAAATCTTCTGTATGCCAGGCTCTAAAATGTCCCATAATGCCCCAAAATGGAGAAATCCAATATGGCCGCCGCCGCCAGGTCAAAATCTAATTAATCACTTATCTTTTGGACTATACAAGGTAAAATCCTGAATGTAATGTGCTTTTATAGGTTTTCACATATAGGGAATTCAATGCCATGCTCAGATTTAAGATCAAGACTAAAGAAAATGCTTGAAATTAATGTACATTGGTTAAAATTGTTGTCTTGGATAATGAATAATTCATGAAAAAAGAGGACCATGAAACAGGTTGATGGCTTTCTGAAGAATTTACTTGAAACATGTTTAGAAGCAAGGTTGATTACCATATCTTAACTATCTATTCATTTATCTGTATTTTAACTATTTATTTAGTATTTGAAGAAAATGCTTGAAACTCTTAAGCTAAAGGCCTATGTTTAAAACTGTTACTACTAGATTTGCCTACTAATGAAATATTGTACCTCAGCCTATTGTTTTGATGTCCAGTGTGCTATGATGACATGTTTGCCCATCCCACCCCTACCCTTACCCCTACCCTTACCCCTACACACACAAATACCCATATGTAACCCTGAATGAGGTCACACCCTCTATCTATACACTGAGGCGCTTGTGAATTAAGTCGCTCCCCTCACATGATGCTCAGCAGTAACAGGTAAACTATAAAATAATATAATAACAATTTGTTTAGGACCATGTAATACATCTGTAATAGCATGTGAAGATTGTTATGTGAGGATTATGTATAGGCTAACTGAATAATTATAGCCTAGAAATCTAGACGCACCCTAGCGGCAGCAAATTACATTTGCTTCCAGGGCTAGTCTAACAACTCTCCGTTGGCTTGTGAGCTCGAAAAATTAAACTTCTTTCAGGCCAATCAAATTGTGTATAGAGTTATTAGGCGGGCTTAACATAATAATTGATGGCAGAGTTGCCACGGTTTGGCTTGAATTCCCTGCTACTTGAAAACAAAGAAGATGGATGTTGCTGTTGACCAACAGTGTGACATGAGTTAAGCTTGTTTTAAGATGGCAAAAGTTTGAACTAGCCCCGCTGGTGGGAAAACGCATGGGACTCAGTGCTGTCCTATTGCGTGCAGAGGGAATTTGAAAGACAACCGATTATCCCGCCCCTCGGACTGAGCACTGCGAACGGTGAGTGCCCAGACCCTACATTTTAATGTGGGTCTGGCTCGTCAGGCTAGAATAATTAATATATTATAAGAAACTAAATAAACGTTAGCAAGTTAGCCTTTGTGAATAGGAAGAAGCTAACTAGAGCCTTCACTCTCCGGGATGTGGGCCCCCTCTTGACAAGATGTCGGCCGCAGCATTCAAGGCCCCCGGCACATGAACGGCTCTGAGAGAGCTGAACAGGGGATGAGCCCAGAGCCACAGGTCTGTCGCCAGGCTGCAAAGACCTGGAGACCCCAAGCCCCACTGTCTGTTGTTGGCCGCAGTCACCGTGCTGTCGCTCCTCACCATCACATGTTGGCCTCTTAGCCACGGTAGAAAGTGCCGGAGGGCGAGGAGGACTACCTGCACCATTTCCACCATAAGGCCCAAGAGGCGAAGGCAGAGTTTCCACTCCACCTGGGTGTGCAACGTGAAGCGACATGCGGCGAAAGACTGCTGTCTCGCCGGTGAGAGAGTCACGGATGCCCTCCTGGAGTCCAGGAAGGTGGTGACTTGGGAAGGCTGGAGCCTGCTTTTTTTGGGATTGGGGCGCAAGCCCAAGTCCTGAATGTGCTTCAAAAGCAAGGCCACGTGTAGGCGACATTGCACTTCTGAGGTTGCGCAGATGAGCCAGTCGTCTAAATAGTTTAATATCCTGAGCCCCCGCTGCCTCATGGGTGCAAGAACTGCATCCATGCACCTGGTGAAGGTTCGGGGGGCCAGAGAGATTCCAAATTGGAGGACTTGGAACTCGAAGACCCGACCCTCGAACGCAAACCTCAGGAACCGCGAATGCCCCAGCCAGATGGGAATCTGAAAATAAGCATCCTGATGGTAGCAAACCAGTCCCCTACATTGATGGCCTGCCGCACCCTCGGAACTGTGATTAACCTGCACCTCAGGGACCGGAGACCCCTGAGGTCTAAAATAGGATGAAGGTCCCTTGTGTGCTTGGGTACAATAAAATAACGGGAGAAGAACCCCGCTTGGGGGTCTGAACTCCTGACTTCCCTTATCACCCTCTTGTCCAGGAGGGTGGACAGCTCTGCACGTAAGGTCTGAGCGGGCATGGCACTGCTCACCAAGGTAACCGTAGGTGCCCTCATCACACGGGGTCTGGTCCTGAACTGCAGGCGGTACCCATGGGTCATGGTGGAGAGCACCCATGGATCCGCTCCTAAGGCCAGCCAAGCCTTCCTGCATCGAGCTGAGAGGCGAGGCTGGCTAGCCTGGAGATTGTCAGGAACGACGAGGGCACCTGGAGGGGCCACGGCCACTAGCACGCTGGCCCCCCCGGCCAGCTTGTGGGCGGGTACCCCGACCCTGGGATGCCTAAAGCCGCTGCCTGAGATCAGTCGGCCCCCAAGACGGATGCCCCAAGGTAGGTATTGGCTGAGGCGTGAATGCCCTAGGGCGCCTAGCGCCCCTGGCACGCCTGCCAAGAGACCCTGACACCTCTTCTGCACAGCGGTGGCTGTCATGCGCCTGCTGCGACAGTGTGGTTGCCTGTGGGCCGAACATGGACCCAGGCTCCACCGGCACTCTCAAAAGATGCTCTCTGTCTGCCTGCTGGAGCTGAGATTGAGACAGCCAGAGATGGCGTCTAGCTACCCAGAACTGAGCCAAGGAGCGGCCCGATGCCACTACCTGCTCCTTAGACACTGCAGCGAGGCACACAGAGGCTGACTGGAGCTCAGGGACAGAATGGCCGCTGTGTTAGCCAGGCGGACTTGCATCGCTATGGGCCTATGCAGCTTACCCAGCAGAGCCTCCATAGTCCTGCCATTGGCACTGAGGCAGGAGGGACCACCAAAGAGGGAGTTGGGAGAGGAGAATAGGGGCTCCAAAGCTTGATCCACTGGGGGAGCGAGCCAAAACCAATCAGCCCTTCGCCGTGCATGTTGGAAAGCACCTTAGCCTGGCCAGACCACCTACCAAAAGTAGATGGGGAGGAAAATTGGCGACAGACCAAGTCACAAAAGTCTGGTAGGAGGGGAATGAGTGCCGCCACTGGGCGCTCAGTCATGTCTGTGTGGAACCTAGACGCAGAGGCAAGGGGCTTCTCTGGAAGGGGAATATCAAGAGCCCTGGATGCCCTGCCAACGACCTCCTCAAACAGACAGGCCAGCTCACCTCCCACGGGGCTGGCTGCACAGGGCTGTGCACAAGGTCTCAACGTCCACAATAGCCTACTCATCTTCCTCCTCCAGCTCACACGGACTGGTAGGAGGAGCAGGTTGGGGAACTGCAGGCCTTGTGCTAAGAGAAAACAGTGAGGCTGCTGAGGACTCCCCAAGCCCCCTGGCTACTCTTGCCATCTTTCTTGATGGCCCCTCGGAAACAGGAGAACCCGCACGTTTACCAGAGAAAAAACGACAACAGGCTTCCCTTGTGTGTATAGGCATAATAAAACAATTCATGCACGACTAGGGGAAGTCCCTTGCCTAGAAAGCATGTTGGTGGCCCAAACACAACACACACTTATCATGGCCATCCGAATGTGGATGATCAGTTAGTGCCACAGCTACTATCTCTCACCAATTCCAAAAGCTTGTAAGGAGATCACCTCCCGTGGTTGCTGGTAGAGCCCGACCGATTTATCGGCCGATATTAGGCATTTTCCAAACTATCGGTATCGGCATTTATAATGGCCGATAAATGAATATTTTAAAAATAAAATAAAAACGGACGAAACAGCCTTCAACCATGTCATGAGTGTTTGCGTTGTATAGTTTGTCCTCAAGAGGGCACTCTACACCGTCCCTGCTGGCAACACTCGTGTATAACGCGCCACACATTCTGCAACCTGCTGATCCAGCCAGAGTCGGGACGAGAGAACCACTTATCCGCGAGTGAGATCATCGGTGAAGTGTGTTCATGGTGAGTTGGTCACAAGACATACATTGCTTGAATAACAATTAAAAGAACATCCCCATCAGTTCTCTTACTTCAAATAAGCATGACAAAATTCGTGAAAACAATGTCCAGTTTTGCTGCTGTTAAATAAGCCGAGAGTGAAGCGGAATTAGCTAGTAATTACGTTACGTTGTTACAGTGTAGTTGACTGTCCTTTTAACTTTTGACAATGTGACTGAAGATGTATTTCTTTAATAGCGTGACAGTTATAGCAGTGAGACGTATCATCTCTCCCCGGCCTGTTATTTTGAAAGCATATGTTTTACAATTTGTAGTATGACCTTATCCATTGCTAAATAATGGCTCATCATAGACTAGCTAACCACAAAGCTAGCTAATGCCATGACTATCAGTGGAAGACCGCTAACGTTAACATTAATGAGCTTGGAAACCACAACGAACTTATTCTGCCTAAATAAAGTAATGATTACTGTATTTATAACTAGTATATCTGTAGTTACAGTCCCTGCATTGTAAAATGTAAGTTAGACGTGCGAGGAGTCAACATTTAGACATAGAGAAAAAGTATCAAACGTAGATTGTGCAAAACGTAGCTTGTGCTTAAAAGTTAGCTTTTCTTAATGATGCCAAGTGTGCGTTTCAGACTGTCGTTCAGCTGCAGCATTAACGAGTTACCTAATGGATTTAGATCACTAAATAGTAGGTTTTAGAAGGCAGGCAGCAACTGATGATTGAAAATGGTTTGATGTAGCTTGATAGAAATCATTTTAAAAGTGCACGTAAAGGGATAAGCAAGCTGACATTGTAATTATAAGATAGCTTATAAGGCAATAGGGACTAATTATTACACACGCACACTCAAACATTTAGGAATGACCTTTATCTTGTTTAATGATAATACAAATGATGATGATAGTAATAATGTCATCATCATTATTTTTTTGTAATTATTACTGTCAATAATAATAATAATATTGCTGGTAGTAATAGTTGTGGCTGTAGCAGCAATCGTTTTATTTTTATGTTTATGTTATGTTTTATGTTATGTTGTTTCGTATATCTCACCTGGCTTGTTTACTTTATATTTTGACAGATGGCAAGTGGAGGACGAAGTCATGTATGGGAGCATTTCACAAAAGGCCCATCAGGTACAGTCACGTGCAACGTCTGCAAAGCCTCAGTGAGCCAGGGATCTGGCAGCCTCAAATTTAAAAATACATCCAACTTGTGGGCACACCTTAAATCAAACCATAAAGACATCTACGAGAAGACACAAAAAGAAGCACAGCCTCAAGTTCCAACCACATCACTCACACAGCCAACCCTAAAACAAGTGCTAGAAAAAACCACAAAATGGACTCCAAATGATCCAAGAACCGAAGAAATGGACAAACTCCTGATGGAGATGATAGCCACTGACCTCCTGCGTTTTGCAGTTGTTGAGGGTGCAGGGTTTAAAAGGGTTATGGCCAAGGCAGAGCCCAGATTAAAGACGGAGAAATTTTTCCGTACAAAGAAGATGGATGAGATTTACACAGGAGTCGTAAACAAAATAAAGAAACTGCTGTCAGTTGAAAATGCAGGAAACAGCATTTCCTTTACCACTGACTGTTGGTCAGGTTCAAATGAGGCACTCATGAGCTTGACTGCTCATTTCATTGACAAGAATTGGAAAAAGGTCCAACTTGTCTTGAACGTGAAATCCTTGTCACAGTCCCACACAGGACAGTACATTGGAGAGACATTTCTGTCCATGCTTGAAGAATGGGAAATTGATGAGGAGCGGGTCATGCTTGTGCTCAGGGACAGTGGGGCAAATATGGTGAAAGGCATGCGCCTTATTGAGATGCCAGACCTGAGCTGCAGTGCTCACATACTGCACCTAGTTGTAAATGATGGCCTCAGTTCCCAGAGAGTGGTGGTGGACATTCTGGCAAAGCTCAAGAAAATTGCAACACACTTCAACCACTCTGTTACGGCACAGCTACGCCTATCTAAAATTCAGGAGGAGCTAGGTGTCCCACAGCATTCGATCTTACAGGCAGTACAGACAAGGTGGAACTCTACATTACACATGTTGGTGAGGATGATTGAACAGAAAAGAGCCATCACTGCATATGCTAGCGACCATGGACATTTCTCATGTCTGTCAGCGGAGGAATGGTCCATTGCGTCGAACCTGGCAGAGACCCTTGGACCACTGGAGGAGGTGACACTGGTATTCAGCAGAGAGGACTCATCCACATCCTGCATTCTACCATGTTTAGCAGTGTTACAACGTTTACTTGAGTCAGAGGGACCAACCACCAGAGGTATTCAAACCACAAGAAAATTCATGCTGGATAGTTTGCAAAAGTCAAAGACTCTAAAGAGGTGGTGCTTGCCTGTGTCCTGGACCCACGGTACAAAGAGCGGCCTTTGGTACCAGAAATTCTGGTAAAAGTGAAAACCTGGCTAAAAGAGGCTATGGAGACCAGTCCACCAGATTCTGCCACTGAAACTCCATCTGAGGAGACCGATCCTAAAAGGCCGAGAACAGAGGACCAAGTACCCAGTCTCTTAGACTCGCTGTATGACACTGTGCTCCTTCCATCCACCAGTGAGGCAGTGGAACCAGAGGGGATCATCGAAGAGCTAGAACGGTACATCAGAGAGCCTGTCATTGACAGAAAGAGTGGGAATCCATATGATTGGTGGAAACACAACACCAACCGTTTCACCAGACTGTCAGCTTTGGCAAGGCAGTACCTCTCCTGTCCACCCTCCTCTGTGGCGAGCGAAAGAGTGTTCAGCACCATAGGGAATATTTATGAGGATAGGCGAAGCTCTTTGAAAGGAGAGAATGCAGAGAAAATTTGCTTCTTGTACTACAACCTGCCTCTGCTGGACTGGAGCTATTGAAGATTGACTGATTCAGTATACTACCTCATACTGTTAGCAATTTATATTTTGCTGTTGTTATTTATCAGTACTTAACAGAATTTGTCTCCAGTCTTAGTTCAAAGGACTTTAAGTTTCATATCTTAAGTTTCTATTTTTATACATTTTATTTATCAGAAATTTAATATATTTTGATGTTCCTCTGTTCCACTGTGACAATATTATTTTAAAATAAACAAGTTTGTTTTTAAAATGCATTATCATATTATTTTAGTCAATACTCATAAATAACTACAAATAACTAATGTTAGGGAAATCTGTTAATGTTTTGTTGCGCGTTTCTGAAAAAAAAAAAATATCGGCCGATATATCGGCATATCGGATTTTTAAATCAACAAATATTTGTATCGGTATCGGCCTTCAAAATCCTGTATCGGTCGGGCTCTAGTTGCTGGATGTCTAAGCATGCGCTGCAGTTGCAGGAAAAGTGGCATGTTATGCATGGAGTCATGCAGCTGCAGCAGTCTAAGCACCTGTCAGAACACTGCTGGAGAGGAGGAGGATGAGGATGATTAGGATAGCCTAAGTGTGTAGCCTACCTCTTCATACCAAGAAGTTTAAAGAATTGAATAGAATAGAATGGATTAATTACTAAATAAATTGGTAAATATGCATTATTAAATAAATAGTTAAAATACAGATAAATAGATAAATACAGATAAATAATATAAATAGATAGTTAAAACAAAGTCCTTTTAGGCAAGTCCCTCCACTCGGCGGCCATATTGCAACGCTTTTTGGGCACTCATCGGGCATCCTATTCGGCAGAAATGCGCGTGCGCAAGGCTTCACGACACGAATCTTGCTCCAGCAGCAAGTTCACAACACATGATTGGCACAACGTCTTCACAACACACCATATGATTGGCTCAATGTATTCACATCACACCACATGATTGGCTCAATGTATTCACATGTCGATGTTTTACCGAGGAAGGGGTGGGATATGTGTAGACAATGACCATATTGGCGTTACAAACTAGCCCCATGCATTTCTATGGAGGATTTTTTGAGTGCTGTGTCTCCTCATTAGAAAGTCTCTGGTTAAAATATGGTAATCAAATTTGTTTCTAAACATGTTTCAAGTAAATTCTTCAGAAAGCCATCAACCTGTTTTATGGTCCTTTTTTCATGAATTATTCATTGTCAATTGTACAATTTTAACCATGTACATTTATTTCAAGCATTTTCTCTAGTCTTGATCTTAAATCTGACCATGGCATTAAATTTCTTATATGTGAAAACCTATAAAAGCACATTACATTCAGGTTTTTACCTTGTACAGTCCAAAAGATAAGTGATTAATTCGATTTTGACCTGGCGGCGGCGGCCATATTGGATTTCTCCATTTTGAGGCATTATGGGACATTTTTGAGCCTGGCATACAGAAGATTTCAATTCAGCACCCTTCAAAACCCCTAAAAATGTTGTATGCCAAAAATTAACATGATTTGCCTTCAGGGTTAATTTATTTAAAAAATTGACCTAGACTATTCCGATTGTTGAACTTGATGCAGTGTCTGCACGAATTGTATATGCACCCGAGGTGTCTACTTTATGCGCGTGACTCAAAGGCTGGCAGACACAGTAGCAGTAGGCAGGCATATTAATCATGAAATCATAATTTTCTTGTTTTTGAATGATAATTGTTTCATTTATTCATTCATTGATGTCACTTGTTTACGTTATTTATTATGTAAAAAAAAAAAAAGAAACTCGATTGGGGGCCCCCTGGTGGCCAGGAGGCCCCAAGCAGCCGCTTAGTTCGCTTATGCCTCGGGCCGGCCCTGGTCATACGTATGATTACTGTGAATGTGTGTGTGTGTGTGTGTATCTGTTTGTGCACATGTGTGCACATGAACTGGGTTAACATGACCCCTGGAGGCAAATATACGGAAAAATGGTCATCCTAGGTCCTACAGTTCTCAAGATATTCACAGAGAACTGTGTCTGGCCTACCCTCCTTTCGGGGGGTCCAGTCCAGCGGGGGGGCTACAGATCAAAACGAAAAATGACAGTTCCATGCTATCCATGTGGGGGTACATGCCCACCAAGTTTTGTGTACCCCGGTCTTTCAGTGTCCCGGGAATCCTTGTTGGTGTACGTCACTAAATGTACACATAAATTGTTTTATTGTAAGGCCCCCCATGAACGAAAGTACACAAAACTTGGCATGCATTCGGAGGGTGTCATAATGATCCTACACTTTCAATTTCGTGCAGTTTTGACCATGTCAGCCAGAGATATTGTGATGAAAACACCTAATTTTTTGCTTTTTAATTTTTAACTAGGTGGCGCTATACATGAAATAAGTGGTAATGGGATGGGTTGACATGGCCCCTTGAGATCAACATACAAAAAAAAGGTGGACCTCCTAGGCCCTCCGGTTCTCGAGATATTCACAGAAAACTGTCTCCGGCCACCTACAGGCCAGTTGGTGTATAGTAACATAAATTAATTTATTGTGTGGCCCCCCACGAACGGAATTCCACGAAACTTGGCATGCATTCAGAGGGTGTCATAATGATCCTACACTTCCAATTTCATGCAGTTTTGACTATGTTAGGTCACAGATACCTGCGATTACAACACCTCATTTTTACTTTTTTGTGTTTAACTAGGTGGCGCTATACATGAAATGAGTGGTTATGGAATGGGTTGACATGGCCCCTTGAGATCAACATACAAAAAAAAATGGTCCTCCTAAACCTTACGGTTCTCGAGATATTCACAGAAAACTGTGTCTGCCCTACCCTCCTTTCGGGGGGTGCAGTCCAGCGGGGGGGCTACAGGCTGCGCGGCGGTCATAACTAGGCTAAAAGTTTCCCCAATCAAAACTTTTGGTGTCATTAACTATATAGACATATCCCAGTCAGCACACATGTCTCCAAAACGCTTGGAAAAGATCAGCTTAATTACATCGCGTTCCATTTAGAACGTCTTATTTGGCCTGATCTTACAAACGTCGGCGGCATTTCACTGTCATATGTGTCGTAGTGCTACATCTACTGGAGATCTTATTATCTTAAATACGATCGCGTTCCATGTATACATCTTATTTTGATCTTACAAACGGCGGCGTCAAGACAAATTTCTACATCTGAGAACTAAGATTTCCAGCATGTAGAACTCAAATAGAACGCTTATGAGCGCTCATGCAATGTGTGCGTCCCTGCAGCAAGTGAAACTGGAGGTAACGTGGGCTAGAAGCAACAATAGTTTAAACAACAACGTGGCTTCCTGTCTATCAATGGAAAACCAAAGAAACTGCTAATCATAATCTTTAAATTGACATTAATTCAACTGGCTATATGCAACACAATGTATTTATATTCCCTTTCAACTTTTTTGAATTTGAGCTTACAATTCTGTCACTATTCTGTGTCCTTTACATTTATTTAATAGGTATTAGTGATACCTCGAAATTAGGCTGTTATCTGTGAGGCAATTTATTGTAGCCTGCTAACCCACATGCACAAAACATAATTTCTGAAATGATTTCTTGATTTATAACATGAGATATGTTTCCATGTAGGGTAGTGTCAAATAGTGAAGTGATAGCAGGTAGATCATGTAGGCCTACATGTCACATGAGCCACACATAGGCACTGCTTCTTCTGTCCCTCCCAAACTGCATTAAAGGAGAATTCCGGTGTGATATTGACCTAAAGTGTATTGAAACATGATACCGAGTGTGAACGTATGTCTCATAGCCCATCTCGGCTTGTCCCCTGCACTCCAAAATCTGGCGCTAGTTAGCCGATGCTACCAACAGCTTTTTCAATTGTGGTGCTTCGGCATCGGGCTAGCCATGCAAATAAATCACTGTTTTACACCATTTACGAGGCTCAATGTATCTCCACACTTCATTGGTAGACTTCCGAGGGCCCTGACATTTAAAACGAGACATTGAGAACTTTGAAAAAGCACTGGTAGTTTACTTACAAGACGATTTATACAGACAGTATCTTCACGAAGTTTAGCGTTTGCAGCCATCTTGAATTTAGCCACGATAAGTCGAGCGACGAGTAAGAATGAACAGGTATGATAAGGGATCAGATTCCAAAAATAATTCAGTGGAAATGCATGGATCCCAGTTGCTGCTACTGGAAGAACTGGAAGTTGCTGCTACTGGAAGAAACTGGAATCCATCACACCGGAATTCTCCTTTAAAATGGTGTGTTTAGCAATCAGAATCTCACATTTTTTTCGAGGGAGATACTCCCGGACACCAATATAGTCTGCTAGCCTCGTGAGACCATCCTGATCTCGCGAGCTTCAGGGTTTCACTCGCAGATCAGTCTGAATACTTTCCGTTAAAGAAAATTTGGAGCAGTTCACCAAACGAACGTCCAATCAGCGTTGGCTTTGAGGCGGGTTGAGGTGTGACGCAACGAACAACATGACGGCATCCACAGAGATGAGCATAGCTATCGCGCAAGTTTTATTCAAATTAGAAAGTATTCCTGGGTAAACTGTGAAGCTATGAGTCTCAGCCATGCAGCTGGGAGGAATGAATGACACAGACATCCTCCACGGCTGATTCCAGTTCATAATGGAGGAATATACTATCTTCAGAAGTGTAGGGCCTACCGTGAAAACTTGATGGGAATTGTCGTTGATTAGGTTCATAAATGGTAAGTTAAAACATCTTAAAGTTTGACACGTTACCTAACTTAATTGTATGTTAAACGGCATTAGAAGAATACTTTGTTCATCTAATTGGTTGATTTGGCCCGTCGATAACCAACAAAGGTGGTGATAGACAGAAGGTTTATCCAATCAGCTAACCAGTATGTCCGCCCCTTCCCAAAAGTTCTTCAATGAAAAGTTCCCAGATGGATATGCGGAGCAAATCCATCTGGCGGAGTCAGGTTAATAGTCTGCACCCCTCTCAGAAAATACTTACAACGTCCCTGTAGGGAGTTATTTATAATTTGTCCAGATTGTTTCATTTTCCTATCCCACAACCCCCACACTTTTAAAAAGCTTGATACGCCTCTGCTTGTAACCGGAGGGTTGCCGGTTCAAACCCCGACCAGTAGGAAGCGGCTGAAGTGCCCTTGAGCAAGGCACCTAACCCCTCACTGCTCCCCGAGTGCCGCTGTTGTTGCAGGCAGCTCACTGCACCGGGATTAGTGTGTGCTTCACCTCACTGTGTGTTCACTGTGTTCTGAGTGTGTTTCACTAATTCACTAGCCTGACGTAGTTGTGGACTAAGTTCGGAATGGCACCCAGGCTACTAATTCACGGATTGGGAACCAAATTTCCCTCACGGGATCAAAAGAGTATATATACTTATACTTATACTTATATGTAGGCCTACAGTGCCTGTGTGATATGTAGGCCTACAGTACTCAGTGCCTGTGTGATATGTAGGCCTACTCAATGTAGACATGACATGAACATGTGTGAGTGCCATGCCAAAAGGATGAGCAGGTGCAACTATACATACTAGTTACTTTGTCAGGGCTCATTATTTAGTTTGAATGGTATCCGTTCCAAAACTAGGAAATAAATGCTACTGATAACGTGATGTCCATAGGTCCAACCTTTTATTGTGGCATTGCCAAGCAGTATTGCCAAATACAAGCAAGTGTTTCTGACCTAAACGGACCCAATGTGGCTAATAAGAAAGTCTGTCCATGGAATGTAGGAAATCACTGCCCATCAGCTGTGAGCAGGTTTGTTTGGCAGTACATGATGTTGCAGCAAATCATTTCCCCCTGTTCCACCATCTGGAAAAACAAGTCCACACAAACTGCAGGGCGGTTATAATCATTTGACGCCACCCCGATTCATCTGTGACAGAGGGGGAAAAAATAAAGACAAATCAAGGTCATGTCATTAGTATGGTGTTTGTGTGGTCCAGTCCTGACCTGTCCTGTCCTGTCATCATTTACCTGCTTCATCTCTCTCCCTCACCTGGACAGCGGCTGCACCGCTAATTTGTTTGTGTAAATATTGAACAATGTTGGACTCAGACCACAGCCCTGTCTCACACCTCTACTTTGTGTAAAAACTCTGTTTGTTTTTCTCCAATTTTAATACTGCATCTAGAATTTGAGTTCATTGTTTTAATTGTATTGTATGTTTTACCCCCTACACCACTTACCACTTATACGGTTACACAGTTTAATCCATCATGCCAAATAGAGTCAAATGCTTTTAAAGTATCTCTCTCTTACACACACACACACTCACACACACACAAATAACAGACCAAAAATATACTCTAATGTTTACCCACCCTTTGAAACTGTGCTAGTGTCGATCTTTTCAGACTTGTTGTTTTTGATCTTCGGTGCATGATAAATATCTGGGTCGCCACCTCCTTCTAGAAAAGACAAAACAAGAGCCAGAGATGAATATTAGACGAGTAAAAGACGTGGTTTGCCAGCTACTCATTCCTTCACTGACCAGGGTCAGAAGTGCCAGACTTACCATGAATCACTCTGGCCCTAATTTCTCTGGCTTCATTTCCTTCCACAACAGCTTCATTCCTTACTAAAAAGCAGAATATTTAGAATGCAATTTCTCACTACCACATGTGGAACATATGAGTTTTCATTAGGGCTAATTTATTTCCTGTGAAACAATAACAAGACATTTTTCCTCTGGGAGAGCCCCCCTCCCTTCTTTCTCCTCCCCCTCCCCTGGCCACACAGACCCCACGCCCTCCCAGAAATCGACCTTACTTGGCATTGCTGAAATCGTTCCAGAAGATCAGCGTCTAAAATCTCAATAAGGAAATACAGACGTTACAGCCAAACTCACTCATCATTGAAATAGTTCCAACTAAAAATGTCTGCTGAAACAACATTTCATCATCATTAAGAGCTCTGTTTGAAAAACATTGTAACCAACAAACTAAAACTAGAACATTCACTCAGAAGAAAATGATATGATGGACAACTAAACAGCACTCTAGCATATTTTGAAATCCGTCAGACAACTTAATCAATTACTTTGGTTGTGTCCCAACAAACATAATGTCAGTTTAAAGTAACGCTACATAGTTTTTATCTTAAAATAAACATTACAAACATAATCAAGGAACATGCATTGCGTTGCCTCAGTGTTTGAAACAGACTTTACTTTGTCATGATGAATGTCTTTTTAAAATGTATCCATAAACTACATTAGATTAAAAACTTACGTGACTAGATCGGTGTGTCTGTCAGTGTCTGTCGCGCAAGACTTGCGTCATTTCCTGTATCGCTGACTTTAAACAAGTTGACGAGGAAGTCGGCATATATGAATAAACTACCAATGTCATTGTTCTATGAGAGGGACTTGGAAACGTTTAGGGCCAATTCCACCCTGTTGTATCAGAGAGATTTTTGTGTTAGGATTAAGAGATCATTGAATACACATTCATGTTTAGCGAAGACAGAAAGGACAAATGTTTGGTTTGGTTCTGCTCAGAGGCAATACGCTCCAAAAGTGGGAGACATTTGGACCCGTACTACCCAAGTCAGAGGCAGTTTTATCCAAAAGTCATCAGGATATAATGAAGTGTCTTTAACCATTATACTGACAACTTTTACTACTAAAGTGCACACATTCCATTTGTTCACCCTACCTCTTAGCATTTACAGTGGCTTAATTGTGCACTGTTTACCATTGCAACTTTAATTCTTCTTCTTATATCTTTCTTTTTGCACTTAAGGCTTTGATTTTTCTCTTTCCTAATAATTTCTATTTAACTCTGTGAAGTTCTGACTCTGAGTCTATGAACAGCATTACTGGTATTGATGTGACATCTTTATCAAGTATATGACAATGAACTTGAACGTGAACATACTTTCAAGGTCAATACGTATCTACTAGTAACTTAATTGTATTTCAGCAAAACTAATTACTAGTTTTGCTGAAATACAATTAAGAAACATCTGGTTCAACAACAGCTTAAATGAAGGATAGATTTTATTCATTGACATACAGCGCCTCCCTGTGGTTTTATGCATCTACTGCACAAGAGAGTTATTTTCATGCAGGGACAGACTTCTGGTTAGCGTTTCAGCCATTTAACATTAACCTGTTAGAGATTACGGACTGGACTGTAAAAGTGACTGAAATGTAGAGTCAGATTTGCGTGCGTGCTCCGAATACAGTGTTTACATCATTTAGTTAGGATACAGTTACATTTTGATTTTGTATTTTGTTGTATAATTGTGAAAACTGTCAAAACTCAAACGATGGAGTCGTGGTTGAAGCATAGCGGTAATTCTTGTGCGCTGGTTAGGGGGTACTTAGCTGAAAAAATATTTCACAGAGGGTACATCACTGAAAAAAGGTTGAGAACCACTGTTTTAGAGTGCTGGACCAAACTGATAAGAAAGAAGACAAAACGCCGCACTTTGCATACAAAAGTGTACTGCAGTGCAATAAAATGGACTGTACTGCAGTGCACTGCAATAAACACTATTGGGTTGCACTTTACTTGAAGGTATCTACATAAGAGTGACATGACACTGAGTAGGTTTACATGGACATGTCATAAACATTATAAACAAGTCATAAACGTTTATGGCACAATGGTTCTGTCAAGTGTCATTCAGTTTTTGTCATGACAAGTTAGGGTTATGACAGTGTGATGTCACTCTTATGTAGAAACCTAAAGTGTTACCCATTATTGTATACAATGTGCCTATACTATACCTTTTGTCTTCTTTCTTACAGTGTAGCCTACTCATGGAATGGAGGACTCTTGGATCATGAGGAGATACTTGCTGAAATTGACAATAAGTGTTACGGGTTAGAAATTGCTTAGAATCACTGACATAACAAAAAAACATCAAAAGCTCCTCCCCAATTCTCAGTCAGAAATTTATGTAGGTAGCCTATCTTCTTTGTAATGTAAGTAAGAGTAAGTCATGTAAGTCAGACAAAAATGCTACACCTGGCCATTATTGGCTAAATTGTTGGGTGACGCAAACAGTTATTTTTTGAGGTGGCAGCAATGTAGAGGTTATGTTGAGGTAAGCGAACACTATGTTAAGTGCAAAGGGTCTGAATATTTATAGGCTGGGTTTTCCCATGCTGCCTTGCGCACAATTTTATTCATGCTGCTAGGCAGCCTGGATTCCATGGACTTCGTTTTCACCTCAAAGAAGGAACCAATCACAGAACGGAGGGGGGACAGAAAGACGATGACGAGACGACACACCGAAGTGGTTATGAGCTACGTACAGACACATTTGATAGACATTCGTAGCGCCCAATAAACGGCTCTGGGCATTCGTAAACCATGTTTCAAATACGAGAAAATGAACTTGTAGTTCCCAGACCCCATCTGAATGAGATGAGGTCTGACGTTAGCCAGGCTAGAATACTTATGTAAATGAAATATTTCAGTCTTTTATTTTTTATAAATTTACCAAACACTCCAAACACCTGCTTTTTTGTGGAGTTTTGGAGTATTGTATGTAGATTAATGAGAAAAAAAAATGAATTGAATCCATTTTAAGATAAGTCTGAAACATAACAAAATGTGGAAAACTTGAAAGGGTCTGAAAACTTTCCGGTTGCTGTAACTGACATGAGGCACATAACTGACAGGAGGCTATTTACCCTAATAATTACCGAGCTTCTAAAGCTGATTTAATAAAAGTTTGGGTAACGCTTTAGAATAACATGTGCTTATTAGGTATTAACAGTTCATAATAAGCAGAACAGTTTCAGACAGTTTCATCCCAGACAGTTCAAAACAGTTAGTTAAAGCTCATTAAAGGGACACCATGCAAGCCTGAAACTCCCCCTCGCTCGGTCTGAAGCTCTTTTCCTTTTCTTTGCATCTTCCGTCAAGGGTTTTCGCTGCTTCTTCGCTGGCTCTGCCATTATACATTCGCCCCGTAATTAGTCATTTAACCATATACCGACTTACGAAGATGATTAATTAACACAAAAACGTTGCCTGGTGTCCCTTTAAGTAGCAGAACACTTTATGACGCAGGAGACCCGGCTTCAATTCCTGCTTGCTGCAGCAATTTTGAAGGTGCATTTCTCACTGCTTAACATTCGTCTGCCCACCACATTCCCTGCATATTGTTAAATGTTTTGCCTGGTCACGGGCAACCCAAACCGGTAGACCGGCGTGACAGAGACATGGAAAAGCAGTTTTAGAAAGATGATTTTTGCCATGTTAACATATGGAGACTGATGGCCTGAAGGGCACTTATTTGGGTGGCCTTACCCACGTAAAAACAGAGTGAAATAATATTTTGTACTATAGAAATGGTATATCATTGGAAACATTCATTGTTCTAGCTATATAAATAGCATAGTGCATGGTATTTCCATAACCGCGAGATATACGCGCTTCACGATAACGGCAATGAGAACATTCACCAAGACGTAATAGCAATCTATCTGAAATGACACCTATTTGAAGTAGGCCTGCCATTCATGGTTGTCAAATAGTTGTGGGTAGTGTACATAGCTTAAACTGTATGTTTAAACGGTAACACTTTACTTGACAGTATCGACATAAAGAGTGACATGATACTGTCATGAACACATGACACTGTCATGACACATGAAACCTAACCCTAATCCTAACCTCTAACCCTAATCCTATAACCCCAACCCTAACTCTAAACCTAACCCTAATGTAGCAGGGTGGAGGTAGATGTTCAAATGTAGCTAGTCGACTACGCCACCTGCGAGGGTTAGGCCCTCCCAGGAACTAATTTAGAAACCTTGTTGGTCCGTTTAGACCCTTTTGTGCACACAGGTTCGCAACACTGAGACTGGAGACATGGTTCTATAAAAATAAAATGACAATTTATTGACACATGACAATAACAGGTTCATTATCGACTGCACAGAGACAACACGAACAGGAATACAACCACGAGAGAGTAATCATATACAAGATACACCCACATACAAGCAGGTTGCACACAAATATTGCACAAGGTCCTATAGGCCTACTATTACTGCATACAGGGCCAGGAACAGGGCAGTGGGCTCACCAGGGCTAGCAAGAGGCTACCAAGGGGTAGGATCCAGGCACAGCACACCACAGGTGAACACGGCACACACTTGATGCACAGCAATTACAAAGGACAGTGAAGGGAAACCACCACCTGGGAATCAGCTTGCCACCAACTTTGGCCCAACAGCTCCTGTAAGGTCACGACCTGCACGTATGCACAGAGATGGGGTTGCATTCACTCACAAACATTCAAGACGAGAACATAAAACATAAGCAGCAGTAGAAGACAGGGCGACAGCATCAGGTGGCGTGGGAGCAGCAAGCTTTAAGATGGTCAACCACCAGTTCCGGGTTCGCTGAAGTACCGTTGTCCCCTGCGTGTGGAGGAGGGGCACGGCCACAGTTCTACACTGACAAACGAGCAGGGAATTAGGGACGCTAGCAGACAATGGGGCACAAACAAAACATTAACAAACCCTCGGGGTGAGGTTGCCTACCTGAATTGGATACGAGGCTGCCTTAAGCAGAAGCTCGAATCAGAGCAAATGACTCACCGCTGAACCACGAGACAAACGTACTACAACGCAAAAGAGGGAGAGTAGATGTAGCGCAAATAATGTGCGACTACAACTGTATTCAGCAAAATGCAGCCTTTTCTACTCTGCTCCATTTCAACAGTAGTAGCAATAGTCCACCACCTCATAATCCAAATGTTTATGTTTGTTGATGCTGTTGATGTTGTTTTGGTGTGGTTGTGTTGTGGCAGTGTATTTATCCATTTTTATGCAGATTAAGAAATCAATTCTCTCCAAAACATCCTTGACAACATTCCAGTTTTGGAGAGCAGTGAGAGGGTGCAGAGTGCCCCCCTGACCTGGGCAGTGCGCCAGGCCCAGAGTGCCCAAAGGTGGGCAGAAGGCAGGCCTGAACTTCTGCGGTCATTGATGAGGTCAGAGGACACCGGGAATTTGTGTGTCAGGTGTGACAGGTGCTCCATAAGGGCAGCTGTTATCCGATGCAAAAAGTGCATGTGCACACAGTGTGGGCCCTGTGATAAAATCACCCACAGCCAAGGGCGTCGTAGTTGGGGGACAAGTGGGAATAAATTACCCGGGCCCCAAGTGGGGGGAGGGCCCCTAAGGAGTTGAATTATATTTTCCTTAATAATAAATAATTTCCTTAATTTAAAGATCTTAATACATTTTATTAACTAATATAGATGCAAATATTTCGGGTAAATGCATCAGTTGATTGATGTATTAAATTGTGTCCAAGCCAACATTGTTTGAGGGCAGGCACCCTCTCCCTTGCACGAAATGGTTCAGTCCGCCTTCCCCTGCTAGGCGCATTTTTGAAGTAACGTTCATTCTGCCGAAGCGGCAATGCAGACGGTCACGGTGTGAAGATGTCTAAGTCTAAGAAAGCTAAATCGGGTTCCCAGAAAAGAAAAGAGAGGCAAGAAAGGGAGAAAAAAAAGAAATGAGGGAAAACAAGTGTTAACAGCCTTCTTTCCCAAGAAAGGTGAGCCCAATGTGAAAGCAATAGTCTACAAATGAAATGAACTCCTGAAGGTTACAAAACACTTCAATACCACCGCGAATCCGCGATTATCAGTGCTAAAACAGCATTAACACAAAATTAGAAATAACATGATGCCTGATTTATAGCCTACCACAACATTTCAATAGCCTACTAATTCGAAAATTATTATGAGCTAATAGCTTAACTTAGTAGGCTCAATGTTATATAGGTTCATGAGGAAAGGCTGTCAAATTAGTAGCAAAGCTAACTTGTGAAACGCATCACACTCAGTTAGCTATAGATAGCTGTTTTCTCAGCCAAAAGTGTTCAATTTGTATACAGTAGATAGCTGTTCTCTCAGCCAAAAGTGTTTTCATTTATTTCATGTTCTAGCTTTTAAACATTCTTCAAATAAAACAGAAATTCAGTGAAGTCTTGGGTAATAAGATTATTTTCTGTTATACAGTACATATAAGAGTTAGATTAATTCAATGTGTGATTAGATAGTAGTTAGTTGTGAACCTCATGCTTCATGCTTACAGCCGGTGGTTGGTTGGTTGGTCGGGGGGGGGGGGGGGGGGCATGGCCACCACTTGTGCATAGGGCCCAGAATTTGGTGCTACGCCCCTGCCCACAGCAACACATTGCATGACAGGGATGGCATGTTTGAAGGCTACTTTCAACCTTTGGCCCCAGACATGGTAGTTGAAGAGGTTGAGGGAGACTACAAAGTGTACTCTGAAGGTATGAGGACATCTTTATTATGTAACTCTCACACTTGTGTTTTCCAATGTCTTACATACTTGTATATAACTATCATCTTAAACATAGACAACTCTGTGTTGTAGTGCGGCTATTACCTGTGTACTTGAAACAACGGTGCACCTGTTCCCCTGCACTGATTGAATGCAGTGGTGGCAAGGAGGTCATCCTAATAGGAATGAATGGTCAGAGCTCCATTTATTTGCATTTTAACTTTTATATGTATTGTACCAATTAACCATGTTGTTCATGCTAAGTTTACACCAGATACATATTCCAGTGCAATGAAAACACTTCAATCTACTCATGATTCTAGGACGATACCAACTTCAGCTGCCAGTGCAGACATGCAGGTCATGCCTGTCCACTTGGACAGCATGTTTAGATTACCTAATAAGGTCTGGATACTGGCCAGCAACGCTCCACCACCACCACCACACCATCTATGAGGTGGATCTCCTGAGGTCTTTTCAAGACATAAAGCTGCTGGCCCCTGGACTATCTCGCCAAGCATTGGAAGAACCAAGCTATTTGGGAGAGTGAGTCTTCTATTGTATAGTTTACATAAACTCAATCTTATATAGGACACTAAGAACATACACAGTTTTTAAGAATCATACACAACTCTTACAGTTGTTGTTTAAATGTTAGGTTGACCATCACTTTCTTGTTGCAACAGAAATAGACAGTAGAAATCTATACAACATTGAAAACCAGCATTTAATTGTCTCCTGAGCACCCACATATAAAAGATGTGAACAATGTGTTTCACACTAAAGATTCAAGCGAGTAGCAGGCTTTGGCTGTTGGTTCATAGCAGTGAATTTTTAATGTGTTGAGATTTTTAATGTGTTGAGAATTTAACAACTTGTTAACATTTAACATGTGTTATATGTCTTTCAATTTACTTGTCTGTCATTTTGCTAGGTTGGAAAAATTTGCGGGGACACTTTCCAGCGTGCATTTCTGAAGTGGTGCTTTGCACAGAGTGAAGGGGAGGCAATGGCTGGGGCCCAGCCCTTCCAGTGCACTGCAAGCACTCCGGAAATGCACGCCATATCTGCAGATGGCAATAGGAAGCTCTATCGCTTCAACACCACAGGGTACTATAAACCATTTTTCACAGACATACCTATTATAACCAAAGGTGAAACTTCAATAACCTTATGTTATTACATATTTTTTTGTAGCACCTCAAAGAGTCTATTTGAGGGAAAATTCTTGGCTATGGACGATGACGTGGCAGAATTTGTAGATAAAATTCAAAAATCATCTGAACATATATACATATATGTATACATATATCTTATCCTCTACTCAAAGTACTACTAGTCATTGTAGATTTTACACAATGTTCTGTTTTAGGCTCCTGGTAAGGCCCGTTGTGGGGCATCGCAATTTTCTGCAGTCAAGGAGAGGGCCCCAAGATCTGCCTCCAACATTGATGAGGAGGGGGTTGAGGTGGCGGTGTGCCGCCAAGGCGTCTGAGGGCGCTAAATATGTTCAGGGGGGAAGTATTTGCATATCCCCTGTTCCTGCAGAAGGACCTGGCAGGGTGTAATGTCAGGTTCTTCTGCAGCGATGTGATGGGCAAGTACTTCCCCTATTTGCAACGTGTATCCCGTGTGTTGCCAGACCTGCAGGGGCTGCTCAGCATGCATCCTCTGCTGTCAGTGATGCATGCTAAAGCCCACTCTTGGCCATGTGAGGTAATGATTGGATGAAACAGTTTTATTGTTACATTCTTTTATGCACTTTGGAATGTGTCTTTGAATGTTTTTGTTTTTTTACAGCTGAAATTGAGTGGGCGTAACCAATTGGGGGCCGGCAACACAATTGGGGAGGAGGTTGAGCAGGTATAACTGCATATACTGTACAGTACATCTGCATCTACTTTGGTCAAACATTGAATTTATTAATATTTTTAAAGTGCATGCATCTGTACTTATTTTGTTTATATTGCTTTTATGCTGTAAAGGTCAACAGCTTCCTCTCCAGGGCAGGCATCAGCACAAAATATATGACAAAAGGTGGTAAGTACGAGTATATTACAATGATACACTATAGTATAGTTTTTATAACATTATGATAACTTACATAAGTTTGCTTGCACTACAGCAGCTAGAGCAGACATGATTACAATTCTGGCTGTGGCTTGGAACCAAAGGAAATTTGAAAATATGGAGGAAATGCTATCTCAGCGGTATGGAAAGGTAGATACAGTCTAGTCTATTCATTAAATGCTAATACTTTCAACAACACCAAGTTATTTTAGTAATGACTATCAAGAGATTGGTGCTGGAGCAGCAGATGTAGAAAATGCTCTCGCAAAGGTATATTCTATTCATGAGGTGCACTGCCCATAATTTCTCAAGACAACAAGTTATTCTACTACAGAATGTCAAGAGGCTGGCACTGGAGCAGGAAAGGTTGGAGGAGCTGAAGAGGAACAACAGCATGGGGGAGAGTAGGGTAAGAGGAGCCACCCTAGGGTCCTTTGCACCATGACCCCGAGCCAAACACAGAACCTCCCAGAACCTGTTTTCCCTTGGTCGAGCCCTGGTCGAGTAGCGCTGTCAGAAACTAATGACTTTCTGCAGGCGCTTATGGAACCTTTTATTATGACCGCCGCGCAGCGAAGCGGCGGTCAAATAGGTTTAGTCAGATTTTTTTTATTTTTTTTTATTTTTCGTATGTCCAATTTTCCGTCAAGGATACCCGGGACACTGAAAGACCGGGGTAGACGAAACTTGGTGGGCATGTAACCCCATATGGATAGCATGGAACCATCGTTTTTCGTTTTGATCTGTAGCCCCCCCGCTGGACTGCACCCCCCGAAAGGAGGGTAGGGCAGACACAGTTTTCTGTGAATATCTCGAGAACCGTAGGGTTTAGGAGGACCATTTTTTTTTTGTATGTTGATCTCAAAGGGCCATGTCAACCCATTCCATAACCACTCATTTCATGTATAGCGCCACCTAGTTAAACACAAAAAAGTAAAAATGAGGTGTTGTAATCGCAGGTATCTGTGACCTAACATAGTCAAAACTGCACAAAATTGGAAGTGTGGGATCATTATAACACCCTCTGAATGCACGCCAAGTTTCGTGGAATTCCGTTCATGGGGGGCCACACAATAAATTAATTTATGTTACTATACACCAACTGGCCTGTAGGTGGCCGGAGACAGTTTTCTGTGAATATCTCGAGAACCGTAGGGCCTAGGAGGTCCACCTTTTTTTTGTATGTTGTTCTTAAGGGGGCATGTCAACCCATCCCATTATCACTTATTTCATGTATAGCGCCACCTAGTTAAAAATTAAAAAGCAAAAAATGAGGTGTTTTCATCACAATATCTCTGGCTGACATGGTCAAAACTGCACGAAATTGAAAGTGTAGGATCATTATGACACCCTCCGAATGCATGCCAAGTTTTGTGAACTTTCGTTCATGGGGGGCCTTACAATAAAATAATTTATGTGTACATTTAGTGACCGTACACCAACAAGGATTCCCGGGACACTGAAAGACCGGGGTACACGAAACTTGGTGGGCATGTAACCCCACATGGATAGCATGGAACCATCATTTTTAGTTTTGATCTGTAGCCCCCCCGCTTTACTGGACCCCCGAAAGGAGGGTAGGGCAGACACAGTTTTCTGTTAATATCTTGAGAACCGTAGGGCCTAGGATGACCAATTTTTTCCGTATGTTTGCCTCCAGGGGTCATGTTAACCCATTCCATGTGCACACATGTGCATAAACAGATACACACGCACACACATACATTCACAGTAATCATACGTATGACACATACTCACACAGTAGACATATGTACGCATGCATGCACATGCACAAACACACATACGCAGGCAAACACATAAGCACGCACACACACACACACACACACACACACACACACACACACACACACACACACAGACACACCCACACACATAAACATAAACGTGTACACGCACACAATTCAAGAATTTCTGAGAATTATGAACAGGCAAGATGGGGGTGGGGTTGTATAAAATTAATTTTACATGTGAAATCTATGAACTAATCATGTTTTGGTACTTGTTGTCTAGCAGATACCAGTGAGAATTGAGTGTGGATAATGCAATTTAGTGAGACAGTTAGAATCATATAGGCCTTTCAGCGTGATTTCTTTTTGTGGAAAAAATGTGCTGGACTGGGCGGCGGTCATATTTTGTACCGCTCTGCGGTACATCTAGTTATTATTATACCTTTATTTAACAAGGGAAGAAAATCACATTGAGATAGGTATCTCATTTACAAGTGAGCCCTGGCCAAGGTAGCAGCACACAGTGAACATAATAGAGACAGACACAGTAAAAACTAGATGTACCGCATAGCGGTACAAAATATGACCGCCACTCAGTCCTGTACATCCATTCCGCGAAAATAAATCATATTAATGAATTTGTCTCCATCTTCTACTCCATCCCCCACTCTTGAAACTTTTGTGTATGCTTGTTTGGAATGTGTGTTTGCGGGCTGCACACAAAGTAGCCTACTGGCGCTGCAAAGGTGAATAGATTTGTAGCACTTGCCAAAAAATGTGTAGCATTGTTATAAAACCTTTAAAACATCTAAACAATCACAAGTAGGGCAGTTCATCACAGTCCATCCATTGCAACTGGACTGATGAAAGGTACACCTGTAGGCTACATTGTATTTGGGAAAAGCAGAAGGTAGCAGCATAATGTATTTATTTATTTATTATTAAACAAAACAATCCCTGTCAGTTCCATGCAGTTTTCAACAGCTATCAAGAAGAGAGGTCATGTCATGGATTTTTGTGAATGTTTCTTCTTCTACATATGCATAAGTTTAGTCATCTAGTTCATGTGATAGTCAGCTTTATTGTCAATGCACAAATTAAACACCAGTAGTCTAAAACAAAATGCCATTTTACCCAGTGGTGCAAATAACTGACATGTCCAAAAGGGCCTTCATGAAATGATGAATGAATCTACATTGCGGCGAGTTGACACAAATTATTCACTTTGACGAATTTATGTAGTTTCAGTCCTAGTTACTTTACTTTGAGCCATGCTCTTCCTTACTTGAATCACCTTTGAAAATAGAGTATTGAAGTAGCCTATATGGGTGTTTGGGAATGAACGTGGACTCAGATGCTTTTTGAGACTTTGAGCTAAATGTCCCAGCCCGGTGTTTAGGATGCATCATAGACAGGTTATCTTTCAGGTAGCCTATATATTTTCCATTAGAAAAACATCACGTAGCGAACGTGTTGTGGCTAACTCACCTAGCTCCTGTTAGTAGGCTAGCCTAGGTTATGGTCATAAGCAAATGAGATGACAGTCAAGATGCAATTGGTGCTGTTATCAATTTTCTTGGTAGCCTATAACCGCATTTATGGTTTTCTACAAATACATCAATAATCAAATTGGCCTCCATCACTCAACCAATGCTAACGGTAACATTATTTTACCTACTCTATTGCTATTGATATAACTTAAGATTAACGTAGCCTACCTGCAATAAAAACCAAGCATGTCCGATAAACATTCTCAGATTTATTTCGGCTTCAAGATAGCCTAGCGGGCCATCCTATATCATTGAAATGTATTAAGGGTTTGCACGGCGTGTCAGATCTGGACATCGCCATATTGGAGATACTCGCCTCATTAGAAAGCCTTAGGCACTGAAGTAAATCCCTAACATCGTCAAGGAAAATGGTTAATTATTGCAATGTTTTAGGTTGTACCAATAGGTCAGACTAAGAAAAACATCTGGTGTAGGTATGGACTTCCAAAAGTTATTAAAAAACCAGGGAGAAGGGACAATAATGCCAGAAGTTATCAGAGGAAGGGGGGCGTTTGTGGTTGAACTTGGTACTTCGTCTCCCTCACCCAACTCATATGGATCTGCGCTGCCAATAATCCGTAATTTCTCGAAATATCGCACATTTTCTTGTGGTCCAAGTCCTGCCCTATATGCCTTTGCATCTTAGACGCATTTTGATGAGCTTTTCTGTTGTTTAGACACGGCTACAATCACGTAAGATATCCAAAGTGCATAATACTCCATTGTACTTCATTCACTGAGTATCGCCAATATGGCCGCACATGCTGGGTTACCATAGTTACCGGCCAGAACGTGACGTCGGTGCAAACCCCTAATAGTCTGGAATCGACCCATTCACCTCGCTTAATCCAAGGGGCGGGCAGAGAATTGTCTTTCAAACTGCCTAGGCATGCAATACATGGATTTCTATGGAACGTCACGAAAACATGCGTGCGCAACCAAGAGGCAGAAAGCACCATAGAACAGCATAGAGCAATGCAAAAGAGCAAAAGAATAAAATGAGTTTTTGTGCTGAAAACTGCACCAATTCGAAATCACGATGGCTAGAGAATGTTAAATATGTTCAATATCCCTAACGGAATGCATGTCTTCGCCAAAAATGACAAAATACGATGTTATATTAATAATCCAAATGAACGTCAAACTTTGAAATATAGTCTGAAATGAGATGTTATTATCATTGAGACAACAGGGGTATACAAAAAAATCCGATTGTAGCTTACAGCAGCCGACTATTTAGGTTAAGTTTATAACGTTGTGGACGGCCACCAAGCGTCTTCTGCCTCACGGCTGCGCGCACATCTAGTTTTGTTGGTAAACGGGAAACCCGTGTATAGGCCAGCGCTACGACCATATCCGTATCCGGTCTGCAAAACGGCAAATACATCCTTCTTCGAAAGGAATGACTTAAGTGCATTGTGTTGCTCAAGTCCAACTCCTCCAAAGTTGACGCCAACGCCGATTCAAACAACCGCTCTTCGTTCGCCATATAGCCACCTTCCTTGTTGTTCACCGTAGTAGGACTGTCATCATCCTGTTAAGCCCGCCTTAAAGGAATACGCCACCCCTAGGTGAAATTGGGTCACTCCCCGCAGTCCCTAGAGTTGGAGGAGTGAGCCAAAGCGTTTTATAGCCGACCCAGCCATTGTCCTAATCTAGAAACGGCCCGGTTAGCTTTAGCTTAGCGTAGTCGCTGTAATCCGGCGATATCAGCTAGCATGTCGTTGCAAAAGTGAATCAAATAACTCTTTGACACTTTTTATAATTATTTTTCGTAACCTGTACATTCACATTGAGTACAAATATCAATGCAAATTAACACAAAGGGATTTACTAGACCAATTTAGATTTGGAACTATTTTCGGGCATAGCACCGGCAAAGCATCGCTGCCAGGCGCAAAGACATCACGCAGCATATGAAAACCCTCAACTTCCGGCAATACACCAGCGTGACTACCAAGTTCTCTGCTACTAGGCTGACACTGACAAGTGGGCTTTCTCTAAGAGTTCTAATGGCGATGAATATGGAAGATTACACGATAGACGAAGATGATGATTTCGACTACCAAGATCTAAGACCCTACCTTTTCGAGTTCACTGAAGAGGAGTTGCGAGCTTTGGATCTGGGAAGACAGGACGTTGCGACTAGTCAAGGCGAGTCGGATGAGAGAACAGGAGCAAACACGAACTGGTGGTGTGAGTGTGGAGTGTGCCAACCCATGCCGACTGAAATGGAGTGTTTGTGCTGTGCAGAGTGGGATAAAATACTGCCATCGATGGTGGGCAACGCTCCCGAAGAGATGCTGCGTGATGTCTTTCGCCTGGCAGCGGTGCTTTGCCGGTGCTATACCCGAAAATAGTTCGGTAGTACACATGATATGTTTTGGACCACGGTCGCAGGAGTGCATGCAAGGTTAGAATGCTAACTTTTGCTGAATTTAGGAGAAATATACAGGCGCGAGTAGACACAATATAATGAAATAAACACCTAAATGTGTAAATCGGACTTTTTTGTTGTAGTAGTGTGATAGAATACATGCTAAGGTAACATACTAGCTCAAAATCATCGAAATTGACCAGTGCATGAAAAAACGATGTTTTCACCTGCCGTGTCTCGCCTTAAACAATTGAGTTTTACCTTTCCCCAGTTCATCCAGCCGTTCTCAGTAGACAGTAGCACTTTTAGCTCCAGCTCATTGAATCAGATTAAACCGTTAGCATCTCTCCTATAAGCTAACGGTCTAATCTGATTCAATAAGATGGAGCTAAAAATGTTATTTCAGACTCAGAGAACGGCTGGATAAACTGGGGAAAGGTAAAACTCAATTGTTTAACTTAAGGGGAGGTGGAAAACGAGTTTATTTCCCCAAATGTTGGAATATCCCTTTAAAAATCAAAGAAATTACGTTAATCTGCAAATATGTCTAGGACCATCTACTGAACGCTGTGTGCCATCCTGATTTATCTGGCAACCTGAAGGTCGCAATACTATGGAAGCCTGTTTCCGCCACACAAAAGAAAAAAAAATGCAGGTCACAACTCACAACTCATTATTTGAGATAATTTATCATGATTTTGACATATCATGTCATTATTTCAAGATAGCATTATTTTGCATTAATATCTATCTACATCTACTGGGCGACTCCTAAATCATTATAACACAATTAACATTTAAAGGAACACGCCACCCAAAATCAGTAGTGATATATGTTCTTACCGTAACTTTCACGAGTTGAGTCGTACCTCTCCCGCGTCGGTAGGTGCACTCAAACGCTCTGTCGCGCGGCGCGAATGTGTTAGCATGTTGCTATGCTAGCGGGCTCTGCCGTGGCCGTAGAGAGAGGCACATAGCAGTATTCAAACACCTCCACGTTTTACCTACTTAAATACAGTTGCACGAGTAGTTGATGAAAAATGTTAGGGCACACAACATGAAACGTGACGATTTTCCAAGCGAATAAACATAAGAACTACAATGTGTGGCGCAATAGCACTTGGGAGTACTTCGACCTAGCGTGGTAATATTATTAACACCTAATTGTAGATCCTATCCACCACAGAGTTTAGAATCCATGCTGGATCGACCCTCAGCCTCTCCCTCCCCTCTGAGCGAGAGAGGCACACACACTAGAGATGCGCTGATGGGCTATTATTTCAACCATAACTGCATAGCAAAACTTATCATCCATCAGCCATCCATCAGCACCAAAGTTTGTTGACCAATTTTCAAAACGGCACCTGCCCACCATCCGCTGGTTGTTTTAATGTAGGCTATATGGGTGATGCAGCGCTGCTGACGTGAGGCTAGAAAGCCCTTGCCTGTTTCTAGAAAGACTGATCTAATGCAGCAAATATATTAAAAGGCAAAAGTCGTACATTGGCTAGGCCTATCCCCAGAATATCAGCAGCAAACTCATTCTCTGTCGCGCAAAACAGTCTCCAAATAAAACGCACATCGGGCCTGTTGCCTATTCTGCCAGCTTGTGACAATATATCGTCAGCATTTTTGTTCAGTGAATCTTTTGTAAATTGCTTTACAATTACCGTCGGGCCCTTGTCAGCAGACTTCGGCTTGCCTCTTGCCATATTCACTCCTTGTCTTCCGATGTCATTTCTGAGTCATCTACAGATGTTCACCTCCCTAAATAGAACCAACTTCAACCTGTGTTATATCCTAGATGAGACTGCCTGGGTTATTTTGTTTAGATATTAGCCTATATATAAAACACATAATTGTAGCCTACCATTCAGGGAATAGGCATTTAAAAGAGAGACAGAGAGTGATATGACTAAGAAATGACATCGGGCGATGGCAGTGCGAGATGTTCAGAACGTAAGAGCTAAAACTTCTACAAACTCACTAACATCCACAGCGGAAAAAGAAGGTAAGAAAAATAGTCGGAAAACTTAGATGTGTAAGGCAAGCAAGCAAGTTTGGCGGTTGTTACTGAAAATGTGAACATGCACGTTGCATTGTTGTGCGGTGGACTTTCAGAATGAATGGAGTCGGAGTTTCTTTAATATCGAGGCGTCATATTTGTCCGATGGCCTGCTATAAAATGAATTGCGATGTCTGTCTGAAAAAGACGCGCTCGTGCAGTCAAAATGAATGGGAGTCTTAAGAACAGGCTTGTCAGTCAACCTGACATAACAGTGTGTAAAGTAGCCTATAATGTGAATGACTTGTTATTTTATCAAGGATTTCTTTCTTTTTGCAAAAAATAAAGTACAATAGGCATTAATTAGTAGGCCAGGAGCATGCTGAAATTATGTGGCAAATTGCGTTTTTTATTACAATGATAAAATTGTAAAAGGACGTGACCGAAGCTGAGGCAAGCCAGGCAATAGGCCTATAGGCCCGACGGTAATTGTAAAGCAATTTACAAAAGATTCACTGAACAAAAATGCTGATGTGGTACATGAAAATGTAGCTAAAAATGTGGAGAATGCAATGCAATCAAGCATTTTGGACGATATATTGTCACAAGCTGGCAGAATAGGCAACAGGCCGATGTGCGTTTTATTTGGAGACTGTTTTGCGCGACAGAGAATGAGTTTGCTGCTGATATTCTGGGGATAGGCCTAGCCAATGTACGACTTTTGCCTTTTAATATATTTGCTGCATTAGATCAGTCTTTCTAGAACAGGCAAGGGCTTTCTAGCCTCACGTCAGCAGCGCTGCATCACCAATATAGCCTACATTAAAACAACCAGCGGATGGTGGGCAGGTGCCGTTTTGAAAATTGGTCAACAGACTTTGGTGCTGATGGATGGCTGATGGATGATAAGTTTTGCTATGCAGTTATGGTTGAAATAATAGCCCATCAGCGCATCTCTAGTGTGTGTGCCTCTCTCGCTCAGAGGGGAGGGAGAGGCTGAGGGTCGATCCAGCATGGATTCTAAACTCTGTGGTGGATAGGATCTACAATTAGGTGTTAATAATATTACCACGCTAGGTCGAAATACTCCCAAGTGCTATTGCGCCACACATTGTAGTTCTCATGTTTATTCGCTTGGAAAATCGTCACGTTTCATGTTGTGTGCCCTAACATTTTTCATCAACTACTCGTGCAACTGTATTTAAGTAGGTAAAACGTGGAGGTGTTTCAATACTGCTATGTGCCTCTCTCTACGGCCACGGCAGTGCCCGCTAGCATAGCAACATGCTAACACATTCGCGCCGCGCGACAGAGCGTTTGAGTGCACCTACCGACGCGGGAGAGGTACGACTCAACTCGTGAAAGTTACGGTAAGAACATATATCACTACTGATTTTGGGTGGCGTGTTCCTTTAACATGTAGGTTAAAGCAACACCAAAGAGTTTTTTGTACCTTAAAATAATGTTTCCAAAATTGTTTACCGCACTATGTAAGTTTGCCATATTGGGTAGCGGGTTTGTAGTTCGATGGAATGAGACATAAGAAACTACAAATTTGACTTGCATGATGTCGCAATACATCATTCTTTCATAAAATCATGTAACATATTCTACCTTGTTTATGGACATCCTTATTTGCAAAGCCGTTGCTGGATAAACAAATAGCGTGCGTGCGACAGAGGAAAAGTTCTTTGGTGTTGCTTTAACATCCAAATCCAAACAGAAAACACCATTGTTCACGTCACCGCATGTGGGAACAAGAGGTGAGAAATGGGGATTTTGGTAACGGAGCTGCCAATTGTGGGCTCGTCGTCTCTTTTGTCGTCACGTTGTAGTCCATTTGTAGTCCATTTGTAGTTCATTTGTAGTCCATGTGGACTTTCATATCCAACTATTTTTTAATGTGAACTTGGGAATTTGCTGTTTTTGTCACTTAAAACTGCATATCCTTCTTTCACAAGCATCTTACCTCGAAGCAAATACAGTTGTTTATTTCGTTTTTTTAGTCACTTTTGTGCATTTCTCAAATCATAATGAACATTTGCACAACAGTTGTGAGTGCATTTCTTAAAACAATTAGTAGGCCTACAAACTGAACTGGACAGTAGATAACCTGCAAAAGAGTGTATCTTGCTCAAAATGAAGTATGGTTCAAAAGCAAATATTTATGCCATTGAAAAGATCAGTGCAATCAAAATGCAATCAAAAGTCATGATGCCAGTTTTGTTAAGATAGCCAAACTGTTTTGTCTTGATGTCAATTTTCTGTTTCAAAACTACAAAGTTACATTATTGTGTGTGGAGGCGGTTGATTGCAAGATAGTGGATATGTTTCAAAGTTTTTTCTGTTCACAAGACATTGTGAGATTATAAAGAAAACAAAACACATATTGAATATTGTGTGATCAGTCACATCAGTGGCGATTCTCCTAGATATCAGAGAGATGTAAGCTATGTTAGGATTAAGAGATCCTTGGATACACACTCATGTTTAGAGAATTCAGAAAGGATGGAAGTTTGGTTCAGGTAGACAGGCATTATGTTCCAAAAGTCCAAAAACATTTGGACCCGAACCACTCAAGTCAGAGACAGTTTTTATCAGGATATAATGAAGTGTCATTAACACATATTGTGGTAACTTGGTCAATGACAAGGACCACAAAAATGGTGTACTGAGAGCTTCTATGGAAAAAAACGGTAGAGCATTACCAAGGAACATGCTTTTGCACACAGCAGTGGCGGGAGTGCAAAACTAGTGTTACCTAATTTAAGAGCACCATCTAGTGGTAAAACTTACTGTTATCCTAAACATTACAACACTTATACAACTATTAAAGTGTGCACATTCCATTTGAACACTACACACCTCTGTGCGTTTACAGTGGATTTAATGTCTGCACTGTTACCATTGCCACTTTAATTATTCATCTTATATCTTTCTTTTTGCACTTAAGACTTTGATTTTTCTCTTTCCTATATATTATTTCTATTTAATTTACGCTGTGAAGTTGAGCTGGCGCTGAGTCTAAGAACGACATTACTGCTATTATTATGACATGACATCTTTATCAAGTATATTGCAACAAACTTGAACTTCAACATACTGCCATGGTCAATACTTGCCTAATCATTACTAATAGTTTTGCTGTAAGACATCTAGACAAACATCTGGTTCAACAACAGCTCTAGTGAAGGATGGAGATGTTATTCCACACCAAGAGTCATTTTGATGCAGGGACTTTCATCAGACTTCTGGTTCGAGTTTCAGCATTTGACATGAACCGGTGACAGATCATGGAATAGACTCAAATGTGACTGAAATGTATAGTGTCAGATTATTTGTACAGATGTGCTCTGAACACAGTTATGTTACATCCTATTTTTAAAATTGTATTTTCTTAAATATTTGAGAAGTGACCTTAGTGGCCTTGACAGGAACTTTATAAATAAAATAAATGTATTGTCTGTTATTGCATTTTTTTCTCAGGCACTATAGCACATCCTTCCAAAACACACTCTGTTATGTGCTTTAGTTACTAAATGGTAAGAAAGACATATGCCCCCATAGCTGAAATTAGCTGAGAATGTTTTTCTTGATCGCCGCCACAGCTGTTTCGTCACACAGGCATCAGAAGACACTGTCTTGTTTGCATTGCGTTTGCATTTTAGTGGACGTTTTATTATATCCACTGTGCAATAGAAGTGTTCAGTGTTATCAGCATACTTGCTCTGTGTGGTTGAGCGTACAGCTACAGCATTAGTCAGACGCCCATATTTGCCCCGTAGACGGAACGTATCAATGTATCATGAAGATGCAGCTCTTTCTCTCTTGTTCCACCTGGTTTTTCCACTACCAGCTGGTTTTAGCAGGTAACTATAATGCTTAATCCATATTACAAAGCACTTATACTGTGCAATGTTATGTGTAAATTTTTCATTAAATTATCATAAATTGCCACATAAAACTTCACAAAAAATATCTATGATGCATTTGTATCCCTTCACAAATGAGTGGTTTACAGATAGCTTTTGTGTTGTGCTATGATATTCTGTTTCATGTACATAACATATAAATTCACCGTTGGCTTAAGGTAACAAAGACAAACAACATTCAGTGGACATGTTGAACATTGTTTTGGATGAAACAACTAATGATGCAGCAGCAGCTACTAAAAGGCACACAGAACTCTTACAGATTAAGGACTTGCTAGCATGCTAAATCATCTTTCTGGAAACAGAAGGTTTTAGTTTTTTGTTTGTCTGACCCAAACCCCACAACTGCATAGTCCATAGTTTGTGTGTTTTTGTCAGACATATGACCATTTACCATGTCAGTTAATTGGAAGGTGACAACAATGCTAGAAGGAAATGCTTCAAAAGTATCTTGGTCTAAAGAATGAACTAAAGAATTGAGTCACATAAAGGCATCTTATCTTCAAATGACATTAGCATTCACAAGGAAAGTACATGCAAATCATACAACAGGGCTTCTAGTGTAAGTGAACGAATGAGTCTCTGACAGTGCCTTTTGTTACAGGCACAGTGAACCTGAAGACCTGGACTCCAGACCTGGCATTGCCTGCATTTCTGTGGTAAAGTTTCAGAGAAAATGTGTCATTTTACCCTGCAATGTGCCTTTCTGTGACTTCATATGACACACAAGAACACAAACACTAAAACATTGAAAACATTCACAAATTATCAATAAATAGCATCAGTATGTGAATAAATAACTGCCAAAACTGTTATGTCAAAAACAAGTAACATAACCCGCAATAGATGGACCGTCTGTCTTGTAATACCACTTTCTACCTCAAATAGTGCTGTATCAGTTACTTTGCAAGTAAACGGAAGCGTGTCATTGATACAATCAAGACAACCTGAATACCACAGAATTTTACACAGGCCCTTTAAATAGACACACGTTGTCTCACTGATGTGAATATATGTAACCAAGGGCACAAAAACAGAGACTGGCCACTGCTTTTTGGTGGGCGGTGGTAGTGTAGTGGTTAAGGAACTGGGTTAGCGTGCAGTAGCCTGAAAGTTGTCGGTTCAATTCCCGGCTTCCACCGTTGTGCCCTTGAGCAAGGCACTTAACCCCAAGTTGCTCCGGGGACAATGTAATCCCTTGTAATATAGTTGACATATGCAAGTCGCTTTGGCTAAAAATGCGGCAGCCAAATGTAATGTAATGCAAACATGCGGAACTTATATGAAGAGCAACACAATCCCACCATAGCCTGTATGTTTGTTCACTTTCTATTTATTTCTACATTGTTAGACGGTGTATTTAACCAAATAATACTGTTTTCTGGAGAACAATGTTGGGCTGACTTCTTGCTTTCCATACACAGGCCTCAACCCAAAGACCTCAGGCCAAGTCTTCCATTTGGACCTAGTACAACCAAACCTGATGGCTGTGGGAGACAGGAATCAATTGACAACTTTGGTTTCTGTGTTCACACAAGGTCTGCGCCATTTCAGAAATCTCCAGGTGTTCAAAGTGATTCTACCAACAATATTCCACTCCACAACTCCATGATCTTCTCCGAGGAATTATCCCTGATGGTAAATACGACAACCGAATACGACCATCAGGTCATTTTGGTCCTGGAACCGGACAAGGTAGTAATGGAGGCTGCCGAATTCCTCTTCAACAAACGCCCTATAGAGTCAACTCTACTGAGCTACCACAAGGGGTCACTGCAAACCATCAGGGGCCCTCGGGTAAGACCAACTGAAAGAAGCCATGTGATGATGGTGGGTCATGGGGTCCGGGGTCGTGATGGTACAGTCCAACTGGGTGGCCATGGTCCTGAAGAGATTGCGAAGCTGGTTGCCAACATGGACCTGCAGGATGGACGTATCCGTCTGATCAGTCTCGTGGGTTGCTACCTAGGGAAGGAGCAGCAGTTTGCCAAACATCTCCTGCAGGCACTGAGGGTCTTCGGCGTGGAGACAGAGTTGCTCCTCTATATGTCTGCGGTGTCTGTGTCTCCGACAGGCGAGCAGTTAACAGAGGAGGAAGGCATGTGGAGACACCAAGACAGCAGCAAGAGGGTCTTCGCTAAATTGAATCTCCGTGGAAACCTGTTGACCAGGCGGGAAGGAGCAGGCTCCAGGGGACAGGTGGTTCCCAACCACCAAGGACCTTCGCTGTTCATGGGCTACCTGGATTGGCCGACGGCGCCTCAGATGTTTGTCCCCGCCGAGTTGCGCAAGAAGTACCCCTACATCGACTGTCTTGAGGGACTCACCTGGAGCGTGTTCTACGAGGAGCATGGGAAGAGGCGAGCTCCCGACTACAACCCTGGGAACCTGGAGGCAGTGTGGCTGAATAGCACGCTAGCACTGGATACTTCCACGGTGACCATCAAGCACATCACCACCATATTGGACCTAGTCTGTGAAATCCGGTTCAATGCCATGGAGGATGAGAACGAGGATGTTCATTACGTGCTGAATAACTACATCTACAGGTTTCACAGGCGGACTCTGCGCACTGCGCTGGTGGGAGTATTCACCAACGCTAAGGGAATGAGTAGGGCCCAGAAATTTATCACTGCTTTTGAAGTTCAAAAGGAGAGCTACACCTTGCAGGAGCTGAGAAAGGGTCTCGTGGCGTCTGAATTTATCACGTTCTGCCGCCAGACCTTTCAGCTCCGCCACTGTGAGCACAACTGCGACCTGTGGGGTCGCTATTTCATGACGGCGGTCTTCTCCGCCTCGGTGCGCAACTTCCGCACTTTCTCCCTCTTCCTCGTGACCACCATCGCATGCGAGGTCAGCCGCTCGCAGAGTTCACAGGATTCCATCTGCTCCGCGTTCGTCGGCGACGACTACCCGATGGCAACCAGGGAGCCCAGGCCTGCGCTTGAGCTGCGTCGACGAGGCTTCTACGGAGGCACCATTGCCGACGTTGACAGCAGCAGCAACAAGGAGAAGCTGAAATGGCTTGATGAGGTGGTGGCCAAGGAGAACAGCCTGTACAAACGATCCACCGCACTGATGTCTGCCGTCGACCATGACCAGAACACGGAGCTCGACATATTCGCCAGAGTCAAAGTCATGAATAGCTACATGTTTTCCTCATTCATGGAGTTTTTCCGCGGCACCGAGGAGGGAAGGAGGCTGAAGAGGGGATGCATCAGTCCTCCCAACTATGATAAAACAGAAGAGTCTTAGAACCCCCCTCCAGGTTTTAGTGTTTTTTAAATGTGAACACAGAAAACTTGGACAGTAAAGAAAGTCCCATTCCGTTTGATCTTTAGACAGGAATAGGTGACAGAGTAGAATTTATATTTAGTCATGTTAAAGAATGGATGGAAATGCTTTAGTATAACTCTCCTGTGTCACAATTTTAAGTTCAATAAAAAGTAGTGACAACATACTGAAAAACTTCTTTTGGTTGTGCTTTATTGCTGATTAGGACTCAGATTTACTGATTCCTTGTTTTTATGTGCAGACCTCAGCCCAGGAACAATCCATCTCCAATCATCCATTTGTATTCAGACCAAAATAAAGTTATCTTCTGTCCAGATGTACAGGAATTATTGGATCATTTTGACTTGTTTGTTGAGTTGAAGTAAGTGCTCTCGCAAAACTGTGCTGGCCTGGTTCTCAGCATGATTCTACCAACCTGACATGAAACAGGTATATTGCAACTGGCACACTGACCCAACTGTGTGACACCTGACAATAGCCTAAAGGGCTGAATGCTTTTATTTCAACCTTAAACGAAACTGGCAAATGGCATAGCAACAGATTTTAAAACAACCACAAATGGAATAACAGGCAGGATCAAAAATGAACATATAGACAGAGTTTATGCAGTCAAACAATAGACAGATAGACAATTATACAACAGACCGTCAATACAAAATACAACTCCTCCCCCCCTGGTTTGGTTGGGGACCACCTCAAACCTCTACATTTCACATGCAAATCATCATACTGATCATCAACCTATTCGCCTTATTCACCCGACGGCCAGAACGAGGCTAAAGGGTACACTTGCCATTACACCTCAGTCCAGCAGATGGTGGTGGTAATGCACTCCGTTTGCAAACTGCCAAAAAAAAACTCAGAACAGTAGAGTAGTCAGAAGAGTTGTCAGAACATTTCCTAATAGAAGAGGTTCATTCTCCCAGCAAAGCAAAGCATACACCAAACCACGCAAATGCTGAAATTAAACATTATGGACAGATGTGGTCTTATAGCAATGTGCTTGGTTGTCAAATACTTGAAAATCAAGGACTGGTTGCATATTCTTTCTGGGGAAAAAGTGTTTCAGTGTTTTTAGTGGAACAAACCATCACAGTGTTCAATAGTGATTTATGCTAACTGTGAATTAATTTTGTCTTTGTGTGTGCGTGTGTGTATTTGTGTGTCTGTTTGTGTGAAAATAAGCATTATCTACTTTAAAAATAAAAAAACATAAAGTGACTTAACCCATATCTAACTAAAGACAAAAAGTATGCGAAGGAAACCTTCCACTTTAGCTATATTGACCGATTTGAAAAATATCAACCGATTTGTGCTCAGCTATTTTAAAGGAGAACTTGGCAACTATTTCAACGTAATTAACCCGTTTAGAAATCATTTGGATGGTTAAATGACCTGTTCCGGTGAAAATGGTGACTTTCCCCGCTGCGCCTAGCGTCCCCAGGCGGAAAACCAACCTTGTAACATTGAGACTTACCGTCCCGGAAAGAGAAGTGAGAAACAAGAAACTCGTTTTAAATCGTGTTTCTTACCTTGTAACATCCACATAGTTCTGCCAAACTTATGCTAACCGTTCGCTAGCTTGTAAACAAATCCATGTGCTTTATCGTTACCTTTTCCCACAGTTTGAAATAGCATAATGCACAATTTCTCCAGCAGAGGGGGAAATCCTGCCAAGTTTCCCTTTAAGTGGTGAAAAGGAGATATAAACATTCCACTGTGGACATGAATTAATGGGTTAAAATCAAATTGCTCACGCAGATTGGCTGAGTAGTTTGGATAACAACATTTAACAATACAAAATGATAAAACATTTTTGCATAATATCCCTGCAGATACTGTTTACAGCAGTCTTACAGTAAGATACAAGTTTTGCGCGTAGGCCTGTAGGTTTCATGGGCATGTTGTTTAACCAGAGTCCAGAAGTGCTCAAAGCTGACATCTTGTCCTCCTTTCACTCCCATCCGCTGCAAAGTCTTGCGTGTGTCCCGTCCCTAAAAGACACATCACAAAAACAGACTTCTAAACCTTTGATTGATATCAATTTACTGAATATGTATTCGGGATTGGTTAACCCTTTTCAAAGGAGGTATTGTATTGGTCAAAGAGTGGAGTGCACGCACATCTACAAAATTTAAACAGGTGCTGGGTATAAGGCTTAGCCGACAATTGAAAAATAAAAAGATACCCGCACACTGTTCTATAAGCTTCAAGAGTGGTTTATTAACAATGTTTCGACCAGAGGTCTTCGTCAGGTATCAAAGATTTTTATTTGATTTTTATTGGTCACATTTTCAGAAAAAGAACTTTCAGGATCTCAAATTTTGTGTTAAATTTGGGAAAACTTACCGCCGCCACTACCAAAACAAAGAGATTTGTTTCCATCAAAGTCTTATTGTCTTAGTGAGTGATGTGAGTTAACTCTCAGCCATATTTGTGAATTAAGCTCATAGCAGTTGAGAATAGCATTACCCTCTCCAAGTTTGGTAGCTGTCTCCCGAGAAAAATTGTGAATTCATCTTGGGTCAGAGTTGGTCTGTTGTTAGCCGATGCTGCATTGAAGTGAAGAACCAGAGTACCTATAGCCTTTTCCAGGTCTGATTTCTGAGAGAGAGAGAGAGAGAGAAAGAGAGAGAGAAAGAGAGATTCATATTAGCACTAAAACAAAGCCCCGTTTTCCCTTAAAGAGAGAGAGCAAGAGAAGGAGATCCAAGAAGAAAAGAACATCGAGAGTGAGAGAGAGAAAGAGATAAAGAGGCAAAAATATCTGCTCTATGAATCACACCAAGGCCACTTAAACTGTCATCGGATAATTATCTTGCAGATTAGTGAAAAAATGGCACGGCATTTTGTGACTCTGACAACCCATATATTGAATAGGTTTGTGTGTGGCTTCAGGCATAGGGGGTTAGTCACCGGTGATTTAAGGAGAAATTAAACTTGTGTTCAAATGACTGGCGCCTTAATGCACAACAAGGGACTTGACAGTGTTTGTTTGTGACTGTGATGACCTAATTTACATAGAATTGAGTTGGGCATTTGCTGTTGCTTGGTTGTCTATCCAATGTTGACCATGGCTGCCATTGCTTTGGTCCATGCTGCCCTCTTTGCTTTGGCTAATCCAAGTCATGATATGCAGTCCCAATAATACAGCTGAGTTATTTTGTCAGTAGCAAGAAAGCCAGCGTACAAACAAACAGTGAACGCAACACATGCCTTGATCTGCCTTCCTTCTAATTTGTGGAAAATACAGTACATGCTTGGGCAGCTTGCCTTGCCACAGTTACTGGGTGTGTATGGCTGCCTGTCTGACATTGAGGAAAGTAAACACCCCCCAGCAATATCTCTCCTTCTCATTATTTATCTTTATCCCTCTGTGTCTCACCTTTCCTGCCATGCAGATAAGGCATAGCCTTACACTGCACTTATAACAGTAGTAGCAGTCATTTGACAACAAGCTTATTGAAAACTACTGTATTGTTGCATCGCCCTGTGTGATATGAAAGCTCTATATCATGTATTGTTAAACATTATAGTAAGTAAAAGTATAAGTATATACTCTTTTGATCCCGTGAGGGAAATTTGGTCTCTGCATTTATCCCAATCCGTGAATTGGTGAAACACACTCAGCACACCACAGTGAGATGAGGCACACACTAATCCCGGCGCAGTGAGCTGCCTGCAACAACAGCGGCGCTCGGGGAGCAGTGAGGGGTTAGGTGCCTTGCTCAAGGCACTTCAGCCGTGCCTACTGGTCAGGGTTCGAACCGGCAACCCTCCGGTAACAAGTCCGAAGCACTAACCAGTAGGCCACGGCTGCCCCACAGAACAGTACAGATGTCATTACACAGTACAGATGTCATTACAATTTCATAAGCAATGGAACATTCTCACCTGCTGCTCTGCCATGTCAGATCCTCTCGGTTAATAAACAGATGAAAGTTCTGACAAGTAGTCCAGCTCAGTTCAAAACTTCTTTGTGTTCTTCCCCTCTGTTTTGTTTGTGTTCTGCTTCAGTGTTATTGCAGTCTGTCCATGATTCTGAATACGTTTTCAACCGTGACGCTACTCAAAGGATGATATCTCTTTGTGGATGAGACGTGGGTGGGAGTGATCTGATAATTCATGTCATCCAGAGAGGGAACGTGATAGGCTGGATGCAATAGCCCCCCCTCCTTCCTCATCGGTCTTCTCTCAAAACACTTTTGTTCAGTCAACATCAAAGCTTTTTCCCCTCATATCCGTTTGGGTCTGGATTATGACTCATGCCCTCTGCATTTCCAGCTCACTGCCAACAACACACTGCTCTGTCCAAAAAAATAAAACATGTTCTTGGATGTTTACTATGGAATGCAACTTCTGACTGTCCTCAGCCACCATATGATGTCATGTAGTGCAACACTTATTTATCATTATAATGTCAGTCTGTTAAATGAGGGATCCGGGATCCTGAAAAAAAGGTACAAACAGGCTAGATTTTAAAAATACAAAATTAAAAAGGTACTAGCTACCTCCTTCAGACCTCCCCCCAAAGCCACTCACCCAAAGCACACAAATGGGAAGGGGGAGGGATAGACAGCAGTTTGATAGATCTGTCACCATCCATTTGTCTGACCGTTCAAGATGATTGGATAGGGTTTTTACAGTCCTGCTCGTTCCACAGATCGCTGACATTTGTTTGTTTTGATGTCAGAGCATCTAATTAATTGACTGTAATCGAGGGTGCGAAGAAGATTCCAAGTAATTCAGCAAAAAAGGCTTCAGAAAACATCTTCTACCTAAGCCCATGAAAATCGGACTAGTGGTGAGTAGTGCAAAATACTCATAAAGAAAAATTGTCCGGGAACATTTTCCATTCAAAACGTTCATCCGAACACCTTTTGCATTCATATGATAAATAACAAAGTTATCTACAGTATTATAAGTAAAGAGGATAGAAGCTTCTATTCAGAATTTTTTTCAGTGAGCATATTTCCAATGAGGCTATTCACATTAAATTAGTATTAACTCGAAAATTAATATTAACTCAAAAAATCCACACATATAAAGAAGTCCAAACATTAAAGTCCATAAATTATGTTAGGTATAATAAAGTGAAATGAGACAGGAAAAAAGTATTGAATAGCGTCAACTGAAATTTCTTAAAACCTTTGAAAGCCTTTGTAATGACATCTTCAAGACATTTCCTGTATGAAGAAAAAACTAATCAGTAGCAGTGTTAGTGATTTAGGCACATTCTTCCAAACAGATTGTCTTTGTCTTGAAGATCCTGGGGGCCCTCTTGTGAATCCTGATCTTTAGCTCTTTACACAAATGTTCAATTGGATTTAAGTCACACACCATGCTGCTGGCCAGGCCAGCACAACATACCCACTTGGGCTACCATGCTGCACACACAAAGACTTCCACTTGATCATTAAGTCAGAGGTGAGTCATTGTTAAAACACAAACAATACCTCTTTCCAAACGTAGTACAGGCTGTGGTAGACAACATGCTACAATATCCCCAAACCCTGAAATGGCTTAACATTGTGTGTAGCTGACTGCCACGATGAGTGTATATGGACCATCTACAAAAGGGGTGCAACAGTCTGTCTCTCTCTTCTACTCAATAAAAATCCCTTAATCATTTGTGTGTTATTAACAATGTTTGGCTTCTGACTTGATCAAGATATTGATTATTATTAATATTTTAAAATAAAATGTGGGAATGAAATAATAATAATAATAAAGATTCTCACAATGATACCTGCAGGAACTTACAACTTTTCGTAAGGGTATATCCACTCAAAGGCCAATCTTTTGTTTTTGAGTGTCACATATTTATATAATTGCATTGAAGGTGAATGAATTCAGAGAATAATGGTATTCAGGTTACTCCTGAAGTAGGTGCTTTCCTCTGTACCTGCTGAACAGGTAGCATGTGACTAACACACACTGTGGGGAGGTTCTTCTAACCCTGCCATGTCAAAACCAGTTTGCAAAATTGCAGTGATGAGAATCATGCAAATGTTTAAAATACAAATGCATAATAATAAAACTAATCCTGGGAAAGAGGTTTGGGGGATGGACAATTATGAAACTTAAAACTTAAATGATCATCTGGCTGACTTTCCCCCACACCTAGTTAATTAGACCCTAGGGCCTACAGTTTAAACACTGATGAAGGTAGGTGCCTGCTTGATAACTCCAATGACATGCTCTCGAAGGCTGTTCTTTTGGTGATGTTTTTTTTGTCCTCAATCATTGCCTTGGTGATGTTGTTTTTGATGGTAAATAGGCATGGTTGTTGATTAGCCACTTTGGGAAATGTAACAAATCAGTCAGAATGACATACTTTAAGGGTACTGTAGTGTTTTGTTTTCCCTGTTTAGTGTTTTCCTTCATGTCTGCTCCTCTTTACTTCCTGTGTCCTGTTCCATGTGTTTCTCTGTTTGTTTTGCCATGTGTTTCTGTTCCCTGTGCCTGTGTGTCCGCCCCTCACCTGATCTCATTAGTCTGTTAGTTTAATTATGGTTTCCACCTGTCTCTTGTTTTACTTTGGATCATTGTCCACCTGTGCCCTGTTACCCCTGTGTATTTAAACCCTCTGTTTCCCCCTTAGTCAACGTCAGTTATTAGTCATTGTGTGTTGTGGTGCACATGGTTGATTCAGTTCGTAATAAAGATTCCTGGGATTACCTTGCCTGGCTGTGCTTTGCCCTGCCTTTGGTTCAAGCTCTCCCTGTGGAACTGTGACGGAATAACCGACCGACAAGCATGGAAGAAGGCAAGTTTTTTATTTTAATTCTGACTTGCCACTGCACCTAATGCCCTGGGAGCTGTTCTGGGAGGCTGAAGAGGAGGGGGAAACCACTGAGGACGACTGGTCCTCTGAGGAGGAAGGACCAGGTCCCTCTCCAGTCCCAGCTCCCCAACGCCCTGGGCCTGCAGTTCTTCCAGTAGCCCCGGCTCCAGTACCGATTCCGATTCCGGCTCCAGCTCCAGCCCCGATTCCGGCTCCAGCTCCAGTCCCGATTCTGGCTCCAGCTCCCTCTCCAGCCCTCTCCTGCGCTGGCTCAAGCTCCAGTACCAACTCCAGCTTCAGTTCCAGCTCTTGCTCAGAGTCCTGCTCCGGCCGCCCACCTGACCAGCCAGACTTGTTCACTAAAAAAAACTTCACTAAAAGAGGAAGAAATTCAGAGCTGTATTTGCAAAAGTTGTTTGTCATCAAAATCTGAGAGGTCAGAAACTCACTATGGACGTTCGTCTGGCCGTCCAGATTTGAGAGAAAATCAACTACCCTATTATTTGGGGATTCTTGTCAAAATTCATTTAAAGCTCCTTTTTATGACAATTCTTGTAACATATATAAGCACTTCAATTGACCACAACGGATCTATAACCATTTAAGTCCTATCTCTAAATACACATGTAGGCCTACTTATCAGACAGATTTCCGTATCCTCGCTTGGGTGTGTGATGTGCGTTTAGACCACAACGGGTCCTAGACCTTGGTTTCACAAACAATATTTCACAATAAATAAATTTGCTAACAAAGCCTATTTGGTTTTGTCTGCCCTGGAGGACTTTCCTTCCTAAATGCCTGGCTGAGTTCACTACTCCTGTGTGTGTCAGTGCGTGCGCAGTATATTTTTTGCCCATATACAGTGTCTTAGGAAGTAGCCCTCAAACGGACGCTTACTCACCGGGGTTCTCAGGCAACACAGGAGAGGCAGAAAAATACGAGAAAACGCTAGATGGTCTTTTTACAAACCCCTAATCAAAGGTTAGGATTTTGACTTTTATTAAATACAAAATAAAATACAAAGAAAGAAAACTGTCTAAGTCTAAAAGCTAAATGCTCGAAAAAAGATCAAAGAGCCCTGAACAAGGGGCCGTTCTCTTTTTATACCCCTCTCGGTCAGGCAGAACATGTCCAAATTTGGTATTGTGTCTTGCCATGAAATATTGGATCTGCTTTTTTTTTTTTTTTTTTCAGTCAGCTTTTTGTTTTGCTGACAAACAGTTTCTTACAGCTGGTACATTATGTTCTTACTGGTTCTTACATTCTGTCTTTACATTTTGTTCAAAGCACATCTCATTTAGCATAACACACTTTAATTCTAACACAACCTTTGTATATCTAAGCAAACACATTTTATGTAGCAAAACATTTTAAGTTTTATAAGCTAACTTTCTTATATATTTAAGAAAAAACACTAAGTTTAAGCAAAATCGTAACAGGTTATTCTAGCAAAAACAATTTATGCTTTTAATTAAGAAAACACACTTCAATTCTAAGCTTCTAAGTTTTTAAACATTATAAGTCTAACTTGTTTCACACTTGTTGTCTATCATTATCTTGCAGCATTTGCACATTTAAGCAGTTATATGACTAAAAATCTTTTAATAGTAAATCATGAGTCTGATTATAAATTCACATCTTCACATTGTAAAGTCACGCTACAGTATGATACAAGAATTTTTTTTTTTCAGTTTTGTAGATTCTGTCAGCCTCTTCTTTAACCAGAACCCAGAAGCGCTCGAAGCCTTGTCCACTTGTCTCTCGCTTTCGCTTCAAAAAAATGTGCGTGTCCCGTTCCTAGGACCCATCACAAAAACAGACTTCTGAACCTTCTAAATTTATATAAATATATACTGAATATGTATTCGGGATTGGTTAAAGGAGAAATCCGGCGAGTTTTCACATCAGATCTCCATTTCTCGAGGTCACCAAGCACTGTCTGTACAAAAAATAAATAAATAAATAAAACCACCTCGAGTTGCTACAGCCAGCAGCTAACGCACCCAGGCAGCTAACAGCACTCCTCTGGGGGCATGTACATGGGAGCTCATGGCGCTGTGTGTGGGCGCTTGAGAAACAGACATCTGTGTGAAAACTCGCTCGATTTCTCCTTCAAACCTTTACAAAGGAGCTTTGATTTTTATTGGCTCAGATATTCATTTCTGTGTGACATTTTTAGAATCAGAATATTCAGGATCTCAAATTTAGTGTTAAGTCCTTGATAACTTGTGTTGCTCAGCACTGCTATTGATCGGCTTTAGTCAAATCTTTTTTTCAATTAACCTCCTCCTGAGTGCCCACTTTGTGCGTCTGACTGACTCGCTCTGCTCGGCAAAATACACGGCCAAACTCACACCCTTATTATGTTAGTCTTAGTGAATGATGTGAGTTAACTCTTGGCCATATTTGTGAATTAAGTTCAGAGCAGTGTAGTTGAGAATAACATTACCCTGCACTTGAAGGGATCAGCCAGAGTTTGTATAGCCTTCTCCAGGTCTGTCTTTTGAGAGAGAGAGAGAGAGATAAAGATATTCATATTAGCACTAAAACAGAGCCCCTTTTTTCCAAAGCGACTTACAAATAAAAACAATACAATAGTTAAAAAAAATTTAATGTTGGTAAGACAATATTAAGGAAAATAGCAATAATAAACAATAATGTCAATGCAATATCAATGATCAATAGCCTAATGAAAACAAACAAATACTAAAAACCACTTAATTAATTAAGTGTTTTTTGAACATATACATAATGTTCAACATAATGTGAGACAAATACTTAGTGATGGGCAAAATGTAGTGAGCAAAGCTACAAGCTACTTTTACAGGAGAACATTTCATACAAATCTTCGATTTTTGAGGCCACGGGTATAAAAAGAAATCTGAAAACAAGTGGTTTTACCTAGCTTGAGTTGCTGCAGCCAACAGTTAGAGCTTCCAGACTACACTCAGGATGCATGTTCATGAGCCCCCATGTTCATATTTATTGTATTTATTTTTTTATCCTGTGTCTTGTTGCCTTTATAAGGGTAGTTATCGTCTTTGTGTACCACCGAGGGTGATTTGCGGAAAAAAAAATGTTGGACAGTTGCTGTCCAATGACAATAAAACGTATTCTATTCTATATCGTAGCTAGCACACTAAAGGGTATAGAGTGGACCAATGGATTTGCACTCTTACTTAACGGCATATACTGTAACACAACAGGTTTACGCTCTTACTATCCAAGTGGGCATTATTGTCAGTGGCCATTATTGTCAGTGGCCAGTCATTTGACAACAAGCTTAACCATTTCATTTACGGAGTGTCTATTCGTACCCCTGGTACGAATAGCCTTGGCCACACAACTGGGCTATTCACACCCTGTTACATGACAACAAAAACATGTTGCTCGCGTGCCCAAAAAACATGGCCGACATTCGTTTTTTCGTCAGCAGAAAGTGAAGAATTCTGAACGGTTTCAGCACTAATATCTGTTCAAATTAAAGTTTAGATGGAAAAGTTGTGTTTTATTTTCATAATCTTTGTTCAGTGAACACATACAACCGTCAGTTTGTTAGCTAACAGAAATTTCGTGAATATGACGTTCAGGCCTATAAACTATAAGTTTACCTGCAAACTTCAACTTCATGTCGAAACAGATAGTGCAGTGGTCACAGCAAGGGCTGATATGTGGGAGACCGGGGTTCAATTCCCGTGTGATGCGTTTTGGCGGAGTGAGTGTGTATGTGTACCAACGTCTCTGGAGAGAAGGCGCGCAATTTGAACGGAAGTTTTGATTGCAACAATTAGCTAGTTCATGCACCAGGGTGTAAATAGCATGCTGTACTATAAACACCTGGGTACGAATAGCATCCACTTCTAACTGTACATTGATGCAAACAGCATACCTTATTCAGAGTGTCTATTACACAGCTGAGCTATTCACACTCTGTTATGTAACAACAAAAAAAAAACATGTTGCTTGTTTATTAAAAAAATATTATTACATTGTGTGATCAATACGCCAGATTAAATGCACAGGGGTGCAAATAGCATACACTGCTATTTGTACCAGACAAGGTACTAATAGAAGACTTTGCTGTGTGCACCGGGGTACGAATAGCATACACTGATATTTGTACCAGACGAGGTACTAATAGAACACATTGCTGTGTGCACTGGGGTACGAATAGCATACATTGATATTTGTACCAGACGGGGTACTAATAGGACACCTTGCTGTGTGCACCAGGGTACGAATAGAATTCACTTCTTATTGCACCAGGGTACGAATAGCATACACTGCTAATTGTACCAGGGGTGCAAATAGCCTTACCCTTTAATTTACCCTTATTCTTGAAGAAATGCGTTTCTGTGTTTAAAAAAGAAAACTTCCATTGAAAAATATTTTTTCTTGTTCCATAAAGATGGTTGTTCTGCTTTGCATCACCCAGTTTGATATGAATGCTTGATATCATATACTGTTAAACATTATAGTACAGATGTAGCCTAATTACAATTTCATAAGCAATGAAAATTCTCTCACCAGTTGCTCTGCCATGTCAGGTCTTCTCAGTTCATAAAAAGATTAAAGTTCTGATAAGTAGTCCAGCTCAGTTCAAAACTACCCCACTGTTTTGGTTTGTATTCTGTTGCAGTGCTATTGCAGTCTGTCCATGATTCTGAAAATGTTCTCAACAGTGACACTACTCAAAGCCCGATATCTCTTTGTGAATGCGATGTGGGTGGGCGTGATCAGATCATAAATGTAATCCAGAGATGGAAAGTCATAGGCTGGATGCAATAGCTGCCCCGCCCCCCCTTCCTTCTTCAAAAGGTAACTTCTTTCAAAACACTTTTGTTTAGCCAACATCACAAACTTGTTTTCCTTATGTCTGTTTGGGCCTGGATTATGACTCATGCCCTCTGCATTTCCAGCTCACTGCCAAAAAGACACTGCTCTGTACAACAACAAAAATCCTCAGCCACCAAAAGATTCCACTTGGGTGGTAGAGCAGCACTTGGTTAGGGGATTGGACTTGTTGAAATACTCCTGAAACACAAAGAAAACTAAACAAAATAAATCTATATGGACATATCCTGTATATACTTAGATGGGGTTGTGAGTAGAAATAAATCACAAGGAACCAAACCACTTCCTGAACACCTCTTAAGTTTATTGTTCACCCCAGCAAGACAAACCACACTCTACTCCCAGAAATGCTTTACCTATCGATATCCTATAGTGACATGTCCTATAATTCCACAAATCTTTTTAACATGTAACAAACAATAATCACCCGTATGAATTAAACAATAAATATCATCTTACACTAAGGTTAAATCACGTGTATGTCAATACGTCCCATTATTGATCAGGTCCGTCTTTTTGCCGTTCACTACTAGGCTATTTTGCTGTGGCACAGTGGCGCTAACAATACATGACGTCACATGCAAAAGCGAAAGTGAAAATCAGCGCCCCAGTGAAGAGCAGCTCCAATGTTCACAGACTAGATGTCGCCAGTGTTGTCAGTGTTACCGATTTAGCAACTTTGGCCATCCCCAGCGATAGAAAACCTTATCTAGCGACTAGCGACTTGCGACAAATTTGGTGTCTTCTCACAATGATGACAATCTCGGTTTCGTTGTTGAAACGTCAGAAAATCACCCTTCTCATGGCTTTTTCATTTGTGAATTAAGCTACATCACATTCGCCCAAAGCTTTGCCCCATGATTACAGTATAAAAGTAATGACTATGTAGTATCAGACCATGTTATTGCACGGAAGTAAATGTTCTATAGATCTAACAGCAACTTCTGGTGAGATTACAACCTGAGTCAACAAGTGGACAGGTAGGCTATGTAGCCTCAACCAGAGCGCGTCTATGGAGAGCCTGTTCACTTCCATTGTATCAAACCTGGTTGCAGTTCACCCATAATTCCTCTAGGGCGGCCGTGAGCTAGCGCAGAATGAATTGGAGTCTATGGGGCTAGACGGGTACATTTATTGTTATTATTGTCAAAAGCTTAATTTTCTCTGGACTCGATCAATAATGTCTGTCATTTGGAATGAACGAAAGAACTAGAAAATTGAGATTTTGACGATTTACGGATATTTTTTTTCCCATTAGATCTTTGCCTAGATCGACGCTGATGCATTAAAGAGGAGTGGATCCCTGCGACAAGATGGCGTCTCTAATGACGTATTCGTTCCAATGAACAGCAATAACCAAGGCGACTTCTAGTCAGTATATCTATGTCCAATGTTAAGTCTCATATTCACCTAGCCTGGGTGCCAGGCCGAACTTAGTCCCGCCCACAACATTTGAGGTCGGGAAGATCGGTCTGGCATTGCTCCATTGTGGAGCAACTATGCTCGCCCTAGATCGGCGGACCAATCAAATTGGGCTTTACGATGATGGAAACAAAAACGCTGTTGCTAGAAGGAGACATGGCTTTTAAGACCCCATATGGAAAATGCATATTATTTAATGAAGTTTTATCACTGAAAACGATTATTTCTGAAAACTTTGGCCAACGATGAGATGTGGGAAAACTCATGGTTTCACTTTCATCAAGGGAAAACAGCGCTGTTGCATTGTGACATGTTGTTCCCTCGTTCGTTTGAAATCTCTGATTGACCCTGATTGTGTATGGCTACATCAGGCTAATATTCACCTAGTTTTCAAAAAAATATTATGAAGCCAAATCAGCGAAGTTATCCATAAAAAATATTTTTCAGTGTGTATAAAATAATAATAATCTACTAACTGTGAAAATGCCAGGCCCTATTTTGCCTTCTTTTAAAAAAATGAAATTGCTCTTTTCGTTTCAGAAACCGACTACTACAAGTCATGTGACTACCCTTTGATGTTACTCACCTCAGCATGGTCTATTTAATAGCCTGGTTAGCGTTGACACTTAAGGTGACATTCGTTATCACCATGTTACAAAAAAACTCAAAACAATTCATACTGGCCCTAAAAATAAAGTGTGACCGCTAGAAGCAATAGAGGTGACCCCAATGCATGTCATATGGAAGGCATTCAACTAACTTTCCAATGTGAACTGAGATATAATTTTTCTAAGAAAGAAATCCCATCAACTCCACTAAGTTCTCTAGGAACGCAACCAGTAGAGCTTCATTTCCATGATGTAGTGGTGGGCCTTCAGTTTAACCAGATCCCAGAAGTACTCGAAGGTGATGGGGTGTCCTCTTCTTTGTCCCATCCGCTCCAAAAAACTGTCCAGTCCCTAAAGGATTCATCACAAAAACAGACATCTAAACCTTCTAAATGTATATAAATGTAGACTGAATATGTATTCGAGTTTGGTTAAACCTTTATTGGTTCAGTTATTAATTTCTCAGTGACATTTTCAGAATCTCAATCTTCAGGATCTCAAATTTAGAGTTAAATCCTTGAAAACTTACCACCACCACCAAACAAAGACATTTGTTACTGTCAGTCTAAAGGCCCATTCACACCAAGAACGATAACGATAACGATAGCTATAAATAAATATCGTTCTCGTTAATATAAATGACGACGTTCACACATAAACTATAACGATAACGACATGAAGAACGATATCATTGGGGATCACTTTCAGAGCGATTTTCAAAATGATAAAAAGCTAATAGCCAATCAGAACCCATTGAATTTTAACCGTCACATTCATTAACACAAGGAGAGACTTTGTTTATCGTTGTTCAGTGTGAACGCTTTTATCGTTATGGTTATAGTTATCGTTATCGTTATCGTTCTTTGTGTGAATAGGCCTAAGGGTGCAAGTTTTGTGGTGAAGTGGTAGCGACAGTGGAAGGCTAGTCAACGTCAAGGCAGGGACTCTGGGTGAGACCTTTTTGTTGAGGTGAATTTAAACTAACTTTAGGCCTTCCGCATAGCGCTACAAAATATGACCACCACTCAATGCTGCACATCCTTTCCGCGAAAAATATCATTCAATCAATCAATTTGTCTCCATCTCCTACTCAGTCCTCTACTCATCAACTTTCTGAATTTTTGGTCAATGATTCCCAGGACACCGAAACACCGGGGCCCATGAAACTTGATGAGCATGTAGCCCCACATGCTTTAACAGACCCTCCACCCCCCACGCTGGGCCCCCCAATACCTGAAAAATAAAATAACTACCAGAAACGTGGCACCCAAGATGACTACATTTTTATGGTACGGTATGTTGGTCTCAAGGGCCCGCATCAACCTGGCCCATAACCACTCATTTGTGATTTGCACCCACCCGGTAAAAAAATAAAATACAATATTATACTGCTTTAATCACCCCTATCTTCAGTTGAGATGTTCTGAACTGCATAACATTTCATGTGTATGATTAACCTGACACCTTCTGAGGGTATGCCAAGTTTCATGGAATTTCATCCATGGGGGCCATAAAGTAAATTAATTTATGTATACATTTAGTGACTGTACACCCATCGGCCTATAGATGGTGGTGTTGAGCGAAGAATTGCTGGTAGAGGATGATGTAGAAATGTAGTTAGCGCATTTCAACAAGGCAAGACTGTCTCACACATTCTTGCTCTCTTTCTCACACACACACACACACACACACACACTGTTACGACCCTCTCTGTCTCTGGCTGTCTGTGCTACCGCGGAGCCTTGGCTGGCTGGAGACGGCAGAGTGCTTGATTGCCAATTAAGATACACCTGTGCGCAAATGGGCTTTAAAAGCCAGACCAACTTGCTCTCTCTCTCTCTCTCTCGAACCAGACACACACATAGACTCAGGCTCACGACATACATTCATGCACGCATTCACTCACTCTCATACATTTCCCTTGGACTATACAACAAACATTCACCACACTGACTTTGATTTTTCCTGCCGGCGTTCCAATTACTACACTCTCAACCAGATGATCCCACATCCCCTAGACATACTTTTGTGATACCAATAAATATTTGTGGTAATTTAATTCAGTGTTCGTCTCCCTTTCATGTTTTCGGTCCATACGAGCCTGGGCCGTAACATGAATTGGGTTCTCGTCCGGGACTGGTTGTGGAAGTTCGGCAGGAAGGTGAGCAAGCTACTTTGTGTGTCTGCTTGTAGCCTATTTCTGAGTAAGCTCCTTTAGAAGGTGCTTCAGCTGAGTCAAACTAGTCTTCTCTCTTCCAACGAAGCACGGTTTTTTACTTTGCTTGTTTGTTATTTTGCCTTTCTTATTTTTTACAGGGAACTGCTGAAGGGACGCTTCGGAGTGGGACATTAAGCCGCGCATCGGTTTTCTGTCCTCTCACGAGTTCGCGTTTAAATATCCCCAGCTCGGTGACCTGTAGGGAAGGGGTTAGTTGGGTTAGGAGCTGCTCAGACCAAGAGCTGCTGGTTTAGGCTACTGCGGACACGCATTGTGGGTTATCTTGCTGGAGTTTGTTTAGTTGTTTGTTCGTTTTGTTTGGGAAAGATGGGTAACGTCATGGTTGGCATCTAGACCGATTAGGAAGTCATTAATTAAATTAGCGAGTAAGACGTCAGCTCGTTTGTTGTGTGCTCTATGTTGTGCAAAAGGCTTATACTGGTTGTTGTGTGGTTTTTCCAGTTAAGGCTTATTTTTGGAGTGCAAAATTAATGATTGTGTTAGCCAAACGTATTTTTCAGACAGCTTGTGAACACCTTAATGAGAGCAGGTTGTTCAATAGTCTGAGAAAATAGTACCTTACCTTTTGTTGTTGTTGAGTGCCTGAGATGGTTGTGTTCATTAGATGTTTTGTGATGGTATTCCTTTGTAAAAACGTGAAAATCCAGTTTGCATAGTAGCTAGGCCTAGTTTAGGTTGTTAGTAGCTGTGAGCAACATACAACGAAGAATTTGTTGCTTGGAGATAGCTACCAGTGCTACTGTGGGTGTTGTCTGACTCCTTGTGGCAGAAGGAGGGATTTATTTATTTATTTGGTCTTTTTTGTTGTTTAACTGCATTGTGTGGGGGGAGTTTATTCACTGTATATATATATTTACAACCAAGAGTCATAATTAAGTGATTAATCATGTCCGTTACAGTGGATGACTTTGTTTCAGAGCCCTCAGAAGATGTGCTAGAGAAGTGCTCAAAGGAACAGTTGCTATTGATTGCTGATAAGTATGGGGTTGAGCTCAGCAGTGAGATCAAAAAGTTAAAGCCAAAAATCCTGAGTCACCTTAAAAGCAAATTAATTGAAGAAGGCATTTTGGTAGTGAAACCTGTTGTGCCTAGCAGTCCTGGAGAGTCAGATGTATCAGGTGAGAGTCAGGCCAGTGAGATTAGGATAAGGGAGTTGGCAGTACAAGAGAAACAAATGCAGCTTGATGCAGCAAAACTTCGAGCAAATCGAGAAGCTCTAGCAGCAAAAGAAAAGCAAATGGATAAGGAACTAGAGCTCAAGAAATTAGAGTTCCAGCAAGAGCGTGAGAGGGAAGAACGCGCTGAACGCGAGCGTGAGCGCGTTCGTGAACATGAGATTGTCCAGAGAGAATGGGAATTCAAAGAGCGTGAGAGGCAATTTGAATTGAGGAAGTTAGAGCTAGAGCTGGCTGCTAAAGGTACCCCTCTCCCATTACCATCTCCCTTGCCTGATGCGCCCCCAGCTGCTCCTGTGTTTGATGTAGGGCGGCACATCAGAATGGTGCCCCCCTTTTCAGAGCGAGAGGTAGAGAAGTATTTCCCCCACTTTGAGCGAGTAGCTATTTCTTTGCAGTGGCCGAAAGAGCATTGGACTCTACTTTTACAGTGTGTCTTAGTGGGTAGGGCTCAAGATGTGTACGCTTCATTGACTTTTGAGCAGTCTTGCTGCTATGATACCGTCAAATGTGCCATCTTGCGGGCATACGAACTTGTACCCGAGGCCTACCGCCAGCGGTTTCGTCATTACCAGAAGTACGACCGCCACACATATGTAGAGTTTGCTCGGGAAAAACGAGATCTATTTGATCGGTGGTGCAGCTCGCTAAAGGTTGACTCCGTGGAATTACTTCGGCAGTTGGTTCTTGTCGAGGAGTTTAAGAACTGTCCCTGAAGCAGTGGCCACCTATTTAAATGAGCAGAAGGTTCAGACACTTGAAGAAGCAGCTGTGCTCTCTGATGAGTTTATATTGACACACAGAGCCGTACATGGGAATTGGCGTGGTGTTCCAGGTAGAGCTTGGACTCCTTTTGAGGGTAAACAGAGGTCTGGTGGGGCAGCACCAAACTCTGGATCTTTTCATCGGAAGAGAGGTAATTCACCTGTCTCTAATTCTGAAATTGTTTGCTATATTTGCCAAAATGTGGGACATAAGGCATCTCGATGTCATGCACGTACGGATGTTAAGACTGTTGCTTTGGCCGTGTCTTCTCCATCTAGGTCTTTGTATGCTCATCCAACTCGGGGTTCCTGTGTTACACTACGTACTACTAGCTACTCTCCGTTTATTAGCTGGGGGACGGTATCTCTGCCTGGGCAGGACCGAACACGGGTGCCTGTGCGGCTGCTAAGGGACACTGGGGCAGCCCAGTCTTTTCTGTTGGCAGGAGTTGTTCCACTCTCGAAGGAATCTGCCACAGGGACCCATGTTGTGGTGAGGGGCTTTGACCTAAGATATACTAAAGTGCCTTTACATAAAGTTAATCTCTCCTACGGTCTAGTGTCGGGAATGGTAGAAGTTGGGGTTTGTCCGTCCTTACCTGTTCCTGGGGTTGAGTTCATTTTAGGAAATGACCTAGCAGGTGGAAGAGTGTGGCAAAGCCCTGACAATGCTTCATCACCTGTAGCAGGGAATGTGCCACTGGATTCTGTTGGTTCAGGTGAGAGGTGTGAGAACTCCCCTGCCACAGTTCCTGTGAGTAACACCTGTGTACAAAGTACCCAGATACCGGAGGTGGAGGAGAAATTGAATCTTGTCTCTACTTTTGTTCACCAGCCTGACAAGGGCAAGACTAACCATGTTGCAGTCCAGGTTGAAAGTCTGTCTGTCCAGTGTCCCAAGATTGCTGACTGGGTGGTTGTGACGTCTGAATGTCTCTTGGAACCTGAACCTCCAGGGCTTGTTGAAGCCAGGACCACAATACAACCAGGCTAACAACCATATCCTTCCCAAGTTTTCATATAGCACATGTGGTTTAAACATACTGAAAAAATTAATGATGCAGTATTTTGGGTATTAATGTTAGTTAAGATGAAATATTTTGTTAGAATGTAAAGTGTGTTGTGTGTGTTTGTGGTCTGTCCTCTCTGTTTTCCAGGACGCTGGAGGGTAGGGGTGGGGCAGATCCACAGAGGGTCTCTGTTGTTTTTCTTAGGCTTCCTGAAGGAACCCTCTCGGGGAAGGGAGGTGTTACGACCCTCTCTGTCTCTGGCTGTCTGTGCTACCGCGGAGCCTTGGCTGGCTGGAGACGGCAGAGTGCTTGATTGCCAATTAAGATACACCTGTGCGCAAATGGGCTTTAAAAGCCAGACCAACTTGCTCTCTCTCTCTCTCTCTCGAACCAGACACACACATAGACTCAGGCTCACGACATACATTCATGCACGCATTCACTCACTCTCATACATTTCCCTTGGACTATACAACAAACATTCACCACACTGACTTTGATTTTTCCTGCCGGCGTTCCAATTACTACACTCTCAACCAGATGATCCCACATCCCCTAGACATACTTTTGTGATACCAATAAATATTTGTGGTAATTTAATTCAGTGTTCGTCTCCCTTTCATGTTTTCGGTCCATACGAGCCTGGGCCGTAACACACACACACACACACACACACACACACACACACACACACACACACACACACACACACACACACACACACACACACACACACACACACACACACACACACACACACACACACACACACACACACACACACACACACACACACACACACACACACACACACACACACACACACACACACACACACACACACACACACACACACACACACACACACACACACAGGCAGCTGTGGCCTACTGGTTAGCGCTTCGGACTTGTAACCGGAGGGTTGCCGGTTCGAACCCCGACCAGTAGGCACGGCTAAAGTGCCCTTGAGCAAGGCACCTTACCCCTCACTGCTCCCCGAGCGCCGCTGTTGTTGCAGGCAGCTCACTGCGCCGGGATTAGTGTGTGCTTCACCTCATTGTGTGTTCACTGCGTGCTGAGTGTGTTTCACTAATTCACGGATTGGGATAAATGCAGAGACCAAATTTCCCTCATGGGAATCCCTCATCAAAAGAGTATATATACTTATACTTATACATACACACACAAACACATATAAAGTCACACATGCACACACACACACATTCAAAGATGCACATACTTGCATACACAAAAGTTGCAAGAGTAGAGGATGGAGTAGGAGATGGAGACAAATTGACAAGTTTGATTCATTTTTGCAGAGAGAATGTGCAGGACTGCGTGGCGGTCATATTTTGTACCACTATGCGGTACATCTAGTTGAATATGTAATATCACATATGTTTTTCTCAAAATCGTATTGCTATGGATTACAGTAACAAAATAGTAGCCTGGTCTTATGTGATACGGTATTTAAAATGAGTCTGAAAAGTTACATACATGTTTTTGTGATTTGAATTGCTTGGAAGAAGAAGGAGTGGAAGAAATGCTAACCCTACATAGTATTCTTTGAATAAGTATTCAGATGTGCAACATTATTGATATTGTAAATGCTACTGTAACATCGTCTGACGCATTCAAATTAAAGGTATTGCTCAGCACTGCTATTGGTCGACTTTAGCCAACTTTGTGCGTCTGACTCGCTCTGGCCACAGTGCGCATGTACTGTCGGCATACGCTGCCAAACTCACACCCTTATTATGTTAGTCTTAGTGAGTGATGTCTTGGCCATATTTGTGACTTAAAGGTGCCATGTGTAATGTCCGCCAAAAAATACTCATTCATACTCCACATTCCATAAAAGATGGGGGCAGTATACCTCCAGAAAGTGAGTTGGTCTACCCTAGAGTAACAACCGAGAAACGTGTATTGCAGTTTGGCTGGCGGTTATGTTGCCCGCATACCGCCTCCCATGGCCAAAACTGGTATTATGACACCTGTCGGGCTGTGGCTAGTAATTTAGCATGCTAATTCAGGTTGATATCTCTGCAGCACTAGCCTAGAAATCTAGACGCACCCTAGCGGCGGCAAATTAATTTGCTCAGCTTGTATGTCTAGTATCGAACCATAGGAATTTCTATTGGCTTAACACCGTGGATGACGGCCAATCACAGCGCTCTATTTCGTTAGAGAGTCTTAAGGCGGGCTTAACAGGATAACGACATCCTGCGACGGTGAACAACAAGGAAGGTGGCTATGGCAAACGAAGAGCGGTTGTTTGAATCGGCGTTGGCGTCAACTTTGGAGGAGTTGGAATTGTGCTTTTCTTTGAAAGTAGATCAACACAATGCACTTAAGTCATTCCTTTCGAAGAAGGATGTATTTGCCGTTTTGCCGACCGGATACGGATATGGTCGTAGCGCTGGCCTATTGCATGCCTAGGCAGTTTGAAAGACAATTCTCTGCCCGCCCCTTGGATTAAGCGAGGTGAATGATTCGATGCCAGACTATACATGTCAATGATATAGGATGGCCCGCCAGGCTACTGCAGCACTATACCTTGTCATTTTTTTAATGACTTCATAGCCCTTATTTCTTCTCATTCGTTTGATGTGTGTAGCTCATTTTTTGGATATTTTTACCTCAATTCTTACACATGGCACCTTTAAGCTCAGAGCAGTGTAGTTGAGAATAGCATTACCCTGTACTCGGGATCAGCCAGAGTTTCTATAGCCCTCTCCAGGTCAGTCTTCTGTGTGTGTGAGAGAGAGAGAGAGAGAGAGAGATTTATATAAACTCCTACAAGACATTTTCCTCCACAATAATTTACAATATCTATGCTGGCCATTCAGGTCAAATTCTGTATAATCTGACCTGCTTTTTTTCTGTCTGAGCTAGCAAAGAGCTTAACAAAGTCATCTAAAATCAAATACAAATCAGCAAACACTTCAACTAAATACTTGTAATATTAATTGAGAGTTTGAATTTTTATTAAACAGGAATGAAATATGTACAGCAATTAAAGACTAACCTTAATCTAAACTAATGGCTAATGTCCTTATCCATTGATTTATTTTTTCAGTAGCAAGAAAACTACAGCGAAGGCCAGCGTACAAACAAACAGTGAACTCAGCACATGCCTTGACCTGCCTCCTTCTAATGTGGGGCACATACAGTACTGTACATGATTGGGCAGCTTACTGTGCCACAGTTATTGGGTATGTATGGCTGAAAGGAGCAATATCTCTTCTTCTCATTATTGATCTTTCTCCCGCTGTGTCCGTTATATGTAGCTTATAATGGCAGTTTTTCTTTGGTTATATCAAAGCATGTTTGCTACTTAGGCTACATTTCTGACTTCTGACACTTCAAACTCCCACGGATCACAAATTCCTCGTACATTAGGATATTGGGGTAGCAGCACCTGGGGGGACCAATAATTTCTGAAGGGTGGTCCGTGACACCAGGAGCCATCCCTCTGTCTCCGCCCCTGAGAGAGTGAGAGAGAGAGAGAGAAAAAAAAAGAGAGAGAGAGATTCATATTAGCACTAAAACAGAGCCCTTTTTTTCCTTAAAGAGAGAGAGCAAAAAAAGGAGAGCCAAGAAGAAAAGAACATTGAGAGTGAGGCCACTTATATAATAATTTTCTTGTCGATTAGAGAAACAATCAGACAGCATTTATTTTTTGACATACAGCTTACTGTGCCACAGTTACTGGGTGTGTACTGTATGACTGTCTGTCTGACCACTCCCATTGATGTAACTGATTTATTTTTTTCAGTAGCAAGAAAACTACAGCGAAGGCCAGCGTACAAACAAACAGTGAACTCAGCACATGCCTTGACCTGCCTCCTTCTAATGTGGGGCACATACAGTACTGTACATGATTGGGCAGCTTACTGTACCACAGTTACTGGGTGTGTATGGTTGCCTGTCAGACATTGAGGAAAGGAGCAATATCTCTCCTTCTCATTATTTATATCTCTCCCTCTGTGTCTCACCTTTCCTGCCATGCAAATCAGGCACTGCACTTATACTAGTAGTACAGTGTCTAGTAGACTAATAGGTTAATTGGTGTTAAAGTCTTTACAGTAACTTGCCATTACTGGTATACTTGAGACAAACTACCTTTTAGCAGACATACAGTTTTCCCTCACACGTTTCTCTGTAATCAGTTTGTATAGGGTAACTAACGCACTGAAGGGGACAGAGTGGAGCCCACCGCCAGTGGGCATTGGCCTTTAATTCCCCCTTATTCTTGAAGAAATGCTCTTCTGGGTTAAATATTGTTTCTTGTTCCATAAAGATGGCTGTTCTGCTTTGCCTTGTTCTGTGTGATATGAAAGCTTGATGTCATACTGTATATTGTTAAACATTATATTACAGATGTAATTACATTTTCATAAGCAATGAAACATTCTCTCACCTGTTGCTGTCCCATGTTAGATCCTCTCGGTTCAATAAACAGATGAAAGTTCTGATAATAGTCCAGCTCAGTTCAAAACTTCTTTGTGTTCTTCCCCTCTGTTTTGTTTGTGTTCTGCTTCAGTGTTATTGCAGTCTGTCCATGATTCTGAATACGTTCTCAACTGTGACGCTGCTGAAAGCCTGATATCTCTTTGTGGATGAGATGTGGGTGGGTGTGATCAGATCATAAATGTAATCCAGATATGGAGAGTGATAGGCTGGATGCTATACCCCCCCCCCCCCGCCCTCCTTCCTCATCAGGCATCTTCTCTCTCACTTTGTTCAGTCAACATCAAACCTTTTTTTCCCCCTCATATCCATCTTGGTCTGGATTATGACTCATGCCCTTTGCATTTCCAGCTCACTGCCAACAACACACTGCTCTGTCCAAAAAATAAAATGTTGTTCATGGATGTTTACTATGGAATGCAACCTCTGACTGTCCTCAGCCACCATATGATTTCATGTGGTGAATCACTTTATTATTATAATGTCAGTCGTAAAGTACAAAAATTCTGCATAAGCCCATGAAAATCGGACTAGTGGTGATGACTAACCTTGATGGCAAGGATGCGAAATATCAAAGAGTGATATGAGCGTTTAAGTTTCGTTTCATTGTCAAGTTTCGAAATTGTCCATCCCCAAACCTCTTTCCCAGGATTTATTTTTATTATCCTTTGTATTTTAAGCATTTGCATGATTCTCCTCACTGGGATTTTGCAAACTAGTTTTGACATGCCAGGTTTAGAAGAACCTCCCCACAGTGTTTGTTAGTCACATGCTACCTGTTCAGCAGGTACAGAGGAAAGTACCTACTTCAGGAGTAACTGTAAGACCATTATTCTCTGAATTCATTCACCTTTAATGCAATTATATAAATATGTGACACTCAAAAACTTTTTTTTAATCAAAAATTGGCCTTTGGCTAGATACCTTTTTTTTTATATTAAGTATTTTATATAAAAACAAAATAGTTGACAAAATATTTTTTTTTGCATATTGAGGGGAACTGCACTTGTTTTACAAAATGGGGTGTACATTTTACTGAATTGTGTGCTTGTTTTAATCCAGCCATGTGCTCATTTTAATGATCTCATTCCCACATTTTAATTTCGGGAACCACTGTAAGAGAGGTAGCACAACAGACTGTTTGACAATGAAACGAAACTTAAATGCTCATCTGCCTGACTTTCCCCAACACCCTTAATTAATTAGACCCTAGGGCAGTGGTTCTCAACCAGTGTGCTGAGGAATTTTGAGGAACCTAATGTGCTTTTATAAATACAGTAGGCTATAGAGCTATTTTTAAATGCATCAATGACACAGCTTCTTGAATAAAAAGCTCAATCAACGTCAAGTGCATATCATGCCTATCACTGTAGTCTAATGAACACACTGTATACTGTAGAGAAACATGTGGGCATGAGAATGAGCACTCCTGTTATTGCCTGCATAATAATGTTGTGTGACATACTTGACAATCAGTAACCATTGCCGGTGTGCCTTGGTGTTTTGGTTTGATCTTTGGCGTGCCTTAGACCCAAAAACAGAATCTGCCCTAGGGCCTGATTCAATGAAACAGATGAAGGAAGGTACCTTCTTGATAACTCCAGTGAAATGCTCTCGAAGACTGTTCTGTTGGTGATGTTTTCCCCACAAAGGTTGCTTTGGTGATTTTGTTTTTGTTGGTAAATAGGCTTGGTTGTTGATTGGGCACTGTGGGAAATTCCCAACCTAACTGACATTTCCCTCAGGATGAATAAAGTATCTATCTGTCTGTCTGTCTGTCTGTCTGTCTGTCTGTCTGTCTGTCTGTATATATCTACTGTATCTATCTATCTATAGCACTAGGAATTTACAGTCACTGTAAACTTACAGTCACTTTGGTGCTTTTCTCACATCACTATTACTGTAACATTTGCACAGCAGTTAGTGCATTTCTCAAAACAATTAGTGCAAACTGCAAAACCTAGTGGATAACCTGCAAAAGCACGTCACTTGCTCAAAATGGATAGTCCATTCCTCAAAAGCAAGTATTTATGTCAATGAAACTGCCAGTGTCATCAAAATAAGAAGTCTTGACACCATCATTTATGAACAAGATAGTCAAATGGCTTTGTCATGTTTTCATTACGACAGTTTATGCTCTCAGTGTTTTCCCATGCAAAAAAAAGTTCAGAACTCGGTGACACTACCTGAAAATGCTCAAGACAACACTATACAGTACTTGTACAGCCATTTGAAAACTACAGTAAAGTTACAAATTGCTGTTAGGAGAGAGTGAGTACAAGACAGTGAATATGTACATTTCACAGTTTTACTGTATATGCTCTTTGCAATTCTACAGCATTGTGACAGAATTTGATAACTAGTGCAATGACTCAAGCAATGAAATGAAGACTATTAGTTTTATTGGGAACGACTATTCAGCATCCATAAGTATAGTTCATTTTGACTTACATGACAAAGCAACTGATACATGTTCAAAAGCATTTGCAATTTGTTCAGAGGAAGGAGAAATTGCTACTATGATGTGCACAAATGACTAAATGTTGTGGAGGTTGAACTAATAGTTATGAGAATTTTCATTCTGATCTGAGAAAAGCACCAAAGCGACTGAGAAAGACTGTAAACTTCCTCCTGATGTCTTCTAATGCCGCTGGGGTCACGGCAACTCCAACTGGCAAGTGATGGTAGTATATCCCCTCCTGCAGGTGGAAGCATTATTGTGACATGGCAATCAGCATTGACACGGATTTGACTTTACTCAGGGTTCCTACACATTTTCCATTTTAAAATTCCACACTTTTTCCATACTCAAATTTCCAAACTTCTCGGTAGATTTTTCTGACCATATTCTCGACATTGCGGCCACATCTGGTTTGGGATAACTCGGTGAAAACAAAGGTATGGACAACTGAAGTGAATTAAAAAATGACACTTAATATTCGTCCATTTAGCTGGGTCATTTTTAGTTGTATCTTAGTTGTATCTTGATGATGGGGACTGACAGTTAAGCTACACAACAGTAGGAATGGTTCATTATGACCTGAGTGAAGTGATTAGTACTGCAAATGCAATAGTCTGGAAACACAAATATTACTCCATGCCCTTGTTTCTTTTTTCCATACTTATCCAGACCTGGAAATTACTAAAATCAAATTCCATACTTTTCCAGGTTTTCCATACTGCGTAGGAACCCTGTTTACTTGATGACAGGGCTGGTTCTACCCTACTACATTTGGGTGGGCTTGTAGAAATTTTGGGTGGGCAACATAGCAAAGCAGTCAAATTGGATCAAAATGTACATAAACACAAAACACAAATACATGTATTTAAAATAAGTATTTCAAATACAAAGTAGTTTTATCATTTGGATTTTATTTTGTTGAAGAAAATGGCTTCGTGTTGCCTCGTGTTCGTTGTTTAAAAATACTGCCAAATATTTTTGGTAAAACCAGTAGCTTACTTTTGGAGATCATAAAAGTGCAAAACAATGAATGTAGCCTCTGACAGGTGCTGACTTTTCATTCGTAATTTGCCCAGAAGAGGATCCAGTGCAAGATGAGTGACTTGTAGGTTGCTCACACACACAATACACCCCCTCTCATACCAACCTCAAGTTTCTTGATAACCTTAATGATTCTTGAGAGCTTTAATGGAACTGGTTATGTGGTTGCCCTGCAACATTGCTCAATCTGGGCATGCATTGACGATGCCAGAGACTTGTCACCATTTTGGACCGCTTGACAAGTTAAATTGTGCTTCAGGGGGAGGGGGGTTACCTAACAAACATACAAAGGCCTACTGCACAGTTAGGCAAGCTACCTACTATTACAGTCAACATTAGCTTAGCCCACCCGGCCCCCTGTCTAGAGCCGGCCCTGTTTGATGATCAGAAGTTTGCATGTATCATACATTTCTTTGTTGAAGAAAAAAAAAATCCCATGACAATAAACAGCTGTTTTCTGAAGTTCCATTAGAGGGTGCTGCCTACTGCAAAAGTCAGGTAGGGTTATGAATCAAAATCATACCGCTAGGGGGCTGTATAAGTTATAACATTCTTGGGTATTACTTGCTACTATTAATGTTTATACAACTTACAAACCTTTAGAATGGTTTTATGTCTTATTTGAATATGAAGAAGAAAAAAAGAGGTTTTGAATTTCATTAGTCCATGTTACCATTTAAACTTTATTAAGTGCACGTCATTTCAAGGATGACAGACACCGTAGACGTTGGATACAGAAAACAAAAATATAAAATATAAATACAATGTAAGTGTTTCCATCAGATCACTAGTTTCTTTGGGGTAGTCATCAATAATAATTGGTGTTCTGTAAATTTCATAGATTGAAGGCCACTGGTGTATTTGAATTATTTGTGACAAGAGAACATGTGGTAATTGGATTTGGCAAGGAATGGTGCAAAATAATGTGAACCTAAATGGCTTAATAAGCTTACTGTGAATCACAGTTTCTTAGTGTAGGGTAGGCTATATGGATATAGGTCACATTTCCTGTCCCAACATTCTGTAATGAGGAAATATTGACACATGTTCGGTGTGCAATAATGAGCTCAATTGACCTCTTACAAAGGAAATTAATTAATTTCTCTTCATGAAAACATCAGGTAAAACTCCCTTTACTTGTCTATCCAATGTAGTGTTTTACTTTATGAAAATAAATCTCTTTCAGTACTAAACCTCAATGTTGTTCTGAATTCCAGTACGTTCTGCAAACACTCGCAAAGGCACAAAAGGCAACCAACACCATTTCTTTTATAAATCATAAAGGCATATAGCCATGGCAGGACCCCTCAGTGTGTTAATGGAGTGTGTATGATATGTTACTACTTGGATAATGGTGCTGGATGAAGCTGAGATACATAAAAAAAAAAAAAAACATACGATCATCAGAGCTCAATAAGCATTACGGTGGTAGTTCCCTATGCCTGAGTGAGGACCGATCTAAAAGAACCCAGCCGGTCCTGGTCTCACAATAACACACATTTAGCACACTTGGAGACTTTTTCGTGGCTCAGAAGGCCGTGCTGGTTGGTTGCCAGGGACTGGATGAGGTTCCAGAAGTGCTGGAAGGAGATGTCCTCCCCATCCTTCACCCCCATCTGCTGCAGGATCTCCCCCATGCCTGCCTCTGAAGCTGACGTCTGGGAGGAGACACAACAAACACAAGGTTAGATAAGACAGGATAAGATAACATAATCCTTTAATTGTTTTACGATGAAGAAATGTACATTGTAATACAGCAGCAAACTGGGAAAGCAATGGGCTCTATAGTTAATGGTGCTAGGTATAAATCAATAAAACTGAAATAAAATAATAATAATAAAAAAGCACAGTTAATATGTATTCATCTGGAAACCGCTTTTATCCAAAACAAAAAAAAACATGTGTTACAATTCAGAAGTGATGTACAAGTCAGGAAACATTTAGCCTCCGTGACCATTAGCCTGTATGTCATTGCATAACATTTAGTCATTTGGCAGATGCTTTTATCCAAGTAAGGTTTGACACAGTGCAGACAGACCTTTTTAAGAGTGCATAGCTCCCTGGGTAAATAACTCATGACCTTGTCCTGGGGCAGTTGTGGCTGGTTAAGGCTTCGGGCTTGGAACCGTAGGGTTGCCTGTTCAATCCCCGACCAGTGGGAAAGGCTGAAGTGCCCTTGAGCCAGGCACCTAACCCCTCACTGCTCCCCGAGCGCCGCTGTAGCAAGGCAGCTCACTGCTCCGGGTTAGTGTGTGCTTCACCTCACTGTGTGTTCACTGTGTGTTCTGTGTGTTCACTAATTCACAGATGGGATAAACGCAGAGACCAAATTCCTTGTATATACGCAAGTGTACTTGGCCTACATACCTGATTTACATTTACATTTATATTGCTGTAGGGAACTCAATGCTCCAGCTGTATTTTTTCTGAGATGTTTCCAACATGGGGGACATTAGGACATTCTCAGACCAAAGCATCAGTACCCAGACATCTTGTTTCTCACCACAAATCAGGGACAGGGTAACCACATCTTACGTCCGCTACTGCTGACTCAACATGGCAACAAATGCTTGGCATTATGATGAGAGTAAGTCAGACTCAGATGCAGATTGTAAAGGCAGAAGTTTCACTTCACATAATCACAGGCAAATCTAGCAACGAAATGTTAACTAAGTCAAACAGCTGTAGGCAAACATGGATATGCACAGTTCACAGTTACAGGCAAACCATGAACCCAAGCCATCCAAGTCAGGGTACAAAACAGAAGATCAAGAATGACATCTCACCTGTTTCTCCTAAAGGTTACAAAAGTAACTCAACACTCAAAGCACTTCTCAGTGAAGGGGGAACCTCACTAACCACCACCAATGTGTAGCACCCACCTGGGTGATGCACGGCAGCCATTATGCGCCAAAACGCTCACCACACACCAGCTTAAGGTGGAGAGTGAGGGAGTGAATGAGCCAATTACACTAGGGGATGATTAGGGGGCCAGATTGAATGCGTCAGCTTGGGAATTTAGCCAGGACACCGGGGAACCCACTACTCTTTGCGATAGGTAGATATGAACTAAAAAGCCAAACAAATGACAGATTCTTGAGTCACACACTGTATAAGCAGAACACGGATGAGATTTGAGTGTGGAACGAGTCTGGCCCGGATCCTAGCCAGAAGTGGCCCTGGATCAGGTGCTATATGTGAGATGACGGCTCGTTCAGAAATAGAACAACCTTCTTCTGGGCACAGTGGCACGACTGGTGCGCAACACAGTGCCTGTACCCAGTGGTTAAAATGGGATTTGGCAGGTGGGGGAACCCTAAAATCCAATGTCGGTGCAACGGGGAAAAATGACTCACCGTTGGACGACATATTGAGTATTGTGGTGTAGCAATACTTTTTGGACAAGAATTGCTAGCTTCTTGGTCACCTCTGTACACGCGGAAAATTAACTCACTATTTATTTTAACAATATCATTGCGCTATATCGTTGGTATGAAAGAATATATTTATTATTATTTTATCTGAGGTGGCGGAACTGCATATATATCAACTGCAACTATATCAAAACAGAGGAAGTTTAGCAGACAATTCTTCTTTTTCTGTTGTATGCTCACTTTGCCCTGCACCTGGCCTGAAGGAAAGGTGGGATGTGTGCACAACCACTCTACCAAAGGTCTACCGAAATACCCAACCAATTGGTGGCCTTCCACACTCATCTTTAAACAGTATAGCTTCATCTAAAGGAGCTATAAACTACCATAGGCTTTAGGCAACCATACATCTTATAACAACTTGTCAGTATATTTCACACATTTACCACACACTGAGCCATAAGTGCACATATGTTGTAATCTTCGAGACTCGCGACTTGTTCAGCCGTGTGCAGTAAATGGAGGACACAGGTGAGCATAGAGAGCAAGAGGGAGACCAGTCAGTGCATCACCTGATGTTTGGCCTACTCACCTGGTCTACAAATCCAAAATATGTGGATGTGAAGCAAGGAGTCTGACTAAGAGGGAGTCATAGGAAGGAGCCACACCCAATGTGCCATCTGAATTTGAGGATTAGCATTTTTTTTTTTTCATTTAAAAAAAAGGAAGAGAAAGAGAGATATATGTGTGTGTAACTTACCTTAGTTAGGTTAGGCAGCTGTGAAGAAAGAATACTTTTAAATTCATCTCTTTTCAGTGTGGGGGCATTGTTGCCAGCTGCTGAATGGAAGTTTGTCACCAGGGACTGGATGGCCTTCTCCAGATCTGAGCACTGAGAGAGAGAGAGAGAGAAAGATCTATGTTAGTTCACTATGTTATTGTAATCTGACAGAGCAGGTTACAATTAACCTGTGGCAGTGCCACAGGCTGGTGTGCTTTTGCAAAACAAAGTTTAACAAGGTCTATAAAAAATACTTCACTGGCGTTTAATGTGAGCTCTCCCACGACACACATTTAAAAATGAAAAAGACGTGTGAGACACAACTATTGACATTACCACTAAGTAGCAGCAATGTCCATATCAGTAACTCTGGAATGATTACATTACTCCTAAACAGTGCCGGTTCAGACCTCGATGGGGCCCTAGGCAAAATCCTGCTAAGGGGCCCTCCCACCTGAACTTTGTAACTATTTGTTTTATATATTATCTGTCACCTCAGTGCTCCCAATACAATCATCCCACCCCATTTTGGATGTCTACGGAAGTTATACCAAATATAGTGTTTATCCCCATAAAGGACCTTCACAGCTATAAATGGCCAGATGCTTGTTGTACATATCCCCTTACAAAAAATAACTGCTGTTTTAAGTACAGTTAAGTTATAGTAGCCTAGGCTACAGTCCAGTAGCCTAGTATTTTTATGTGTCTAAAATACTGCATTCCCTGCATAACAACTGTAGGCTAAATATTTCCTCCAAAACTGCTGTTTTAATACTCAGAAATCTGCAGTTTGACACTTGAAGTAATGCAGTTATTTTTTTTGGTAAGGGTCTGGTTGTGCTAGTCTAGTAGGCCTACTGGCTGAGGCTGACTGTTCTTCACCTGTGTGTCTGTAGTGGGCTACTTGCCAAAGACATAGCTACTGAACTGGCTGTCCTGATTCCCTTCAATATTTTTTCAAACGTGGACTATTTTAAACAATATTTTTAATACTTAATATACTGTAGGCCTAATTTACGATATGCATCTATTGCCCCTGCAGCAAGGTTAGGCTACTTTCCATTTTGCATAGCTTACGGTCAGTTGTAGGCTATCTAAACCAACTAAAGCTTGACTGAAATATTGTAAACATTTACCTTTACAATGTATTGGAAGAGTGAAATCACCGATTAGTTTCGACAGGTTCTCGCATGTTTCTGCTGAAAAACTGCTAGTTTCATCCTGAGCTGTACGTTATCATGAGCGCATTTAAAGATGAGGGTTTTTTTTAAATGTAGCCAGTCGCCCGCATTTAAAAAACAGGACATGCAACTTTGCGAAGTACCGTGACAGGCTGGCAAGCAAGCCGCAGACAGATCAGATTCACTTCCCTGTTAGTTAGGCCTAACCTAGGCCACTAACACGCGCTGGAGAGATGCGTGTAGACATAGTAGGCTATAGTATAGTATATACTTTCTTGATCCCGTGAGGGAAATTTGGTCTCTCTGCATTTAACCCAATCGGTGAATTAGTGAAACAAACAGCACACAGTGAGGTGAAGCACATACTAATCCCGGCGGCGCTCGGGGAGCAGTGAGGGGTTAGGTGCCTTGCTCAAGGGCACTTCAGCCGCGGCCCCACTGGTCGGGGCTCGAACCGGCAACCCTCCGGTTACAAGCGGGCCACGGCTGCCCGTAATCAAACGAAACCACGAACACAAGTTTACCCGACTGCTGTTCCCGCTGTTCATTCTCGTGGAGTTTCTTCCGTTTTTCATGCCCTGAATGCTTCATGCATCCTGTTTTATGTTCATCTTTCTAATGTATGAGGCTGTCGCTATAACTGTACATGTCTGTCACTAGCTTGACTCAAGCGGAGACGTGGAAGGGGGCCTTTATTAACTTGCGGGGCCCTACGCAACTTGCGTAGTGTGCGTATAGGGAGAACCGGCCCTGCTCCTAAAAACCGCTAATATTTTTTGACGTGACACAGGCGTCTCCATCATATGGCCTCATGATTGAGTCCCCTTGCTTTTAATCGCGACCCTGTGTCGACTAAACGCAATTGTTAGTATGGTGTGCATCTGTGTTGATATGACCTGAATTAACTCGTCATTAGTCGTTTCTTCAGAACTATTAAACGTTTCCTTGCGTCGCCGGGGATACATGGGAGGTCTGGATTCAAAGGCTATAAAGAATGGCATGCACGTACAGATAAAAAGACGATAAACCCACAACGGAGGACGGACACAGGACTGGGGAAGCTGTTTAGAGCGCAAACTGACAAGACCTGTAAGTTTCCTCTTAACTCTTATTGAAAGCACCGATTTACAATCAGCTATGGAAACTAAAACAACTGCCCAACCGACAAAAATGTGCAAACAGTCCAAGGAGGGGATCATACTGTATCTCTGTTAATTGTTAGCCATACCTGTTCCGCCATTTAGATTCCTTTCCTTGACCCTTTTCTTGTTGTAAGCAGTTTCCTTTTCAGCGACGTCTAGTATTAGTTACTCTTCTTGCTCAGCGTTCCATTGCTTCTGTCACACCTTGGCTGTGGTCCCGAATCCTCCCACTCGCTGAAGGAAAAAAAAAATAGAGTCCACCTTCCAAGTCAGTCAAACTATGGGGAAAATAACCTTGTATTCTTGTAATTTGATGCGTTGGGACTCTAAATGCAAAGGGCGGGGAGAGATGTACACAGTTGCATACATCCCATTGCAAATCATTCTTTCGCATTTTTGTTCACTTACAAGTTCAAAGACACCGCAGTATTCTCCGACAGTAAGAAAAAGGATGCGCGCGCATCACTCACATCTGGAAGCTTTTAAGGCGATGGCTGGAACACGTCGGTTTTACGCAATAACGAAATGCAAGTCCAGGCTGGTCTGTGTCGTCTTTCTCTATTTATTTTAGAGATTATGCTTACTTTCTGTCGCCTCTTGTTCTTCCAAAGGTGAGGTTAAATTGGGGATTATACCTAATGCACTCTTCACAGCTGGACTGTACGACCACACAATCGCGCACAGAGTGCAAAGTCCACAATTTTTGGCGCTCAAATAAGGCAGTGACTAGCAGTTTATTTAAAAGGAATTGTCTGAAAGCTGTCCTAGTTTGGCGTGGGTACGTAAACATACGCAGAACTGGTGCAACTGCATTCTAGTAAGCCGGATGAGTGAGTCACCAGTGCGGCACACATGGTGAGGGCCCGAGTAGCTCTCCAAAACGGACAGTAATTAACTTCACAAAAAAACACATTATGGCTATTTTTTCCAGTTACACACAGAAGAAGATGGCAAACTTGTGCTATTGGTTGGAGACTTTCCAAAGCAGTCAGACTTTCCATGTCACATTCAGTCATACCCAGGAACCTACTTGGGCTACAGCCACCATACTGACACTTAACTATACTACAAACAAAATAAAACAACATCAGCAAAGGGCCACCATCTGGAGCATTTCACTGAAGTTGTCAATTGGGCAGGAAAAGTTGGCTCGTATGAAGAGGATTTTCTTGTTTTGCACATCATTCTGAAAGACCTGACGGGCGTGGCTGAGACAACTCAATCCCATGGGAATCGGGTGTGGCACTGAATCCCCATTTATCTGCAGTTAGTGAGCACACATGTTGCGGCGACTATAGGTAGCTCTCAATGTTAGATTTACAGCCATGAGCCTGACTGCATGGAAATGTAAGCCACCGATTGGTACAATGCCAGTTGCATTCTTTCCCATGATGATTCATGCTCATAATGACAGACATGACATTGTGGACAGACAAGCACATTCACGCATGCACACACACACACACACACACACACACACACACACACACACACCACTCAGTTGTACTAGTTTTGTTTTGTTTTTAACTCAAACAATTACATTATACACCGTCTTGATGCACACAGACTTGAATGCCCATTCCAAGATCTATAGTCACACATCTGAAATGTCTGAAAACCCTGACAACTTTGAAAAGTGACAAGTGTCTAATTTCAGTGCTATTAAAAAAACGGTTAGCGAGGTGTGACAGGTTAATAAGGGGACTACCATTACAGTTACTTAGATGTGCAAAGTTCAACTCAGTCCCGTTGTTATTTCTCTTACCATAGGTGTCCTATCAAGTCAAGGCTTGTATCTCAGCGTATCCAAGCAACCCCTTCTCATGTTTACATTCCTCTTTAGTGATGCAACAAAGCATTCATTCAGTTTGCATTGTCTTTGCACATTCTTTGATATTCTGTGGAGGTTGTGTTAAGTGCAGTGGATCAGGTCCTCAGAGGCCTAAGAAAAGTGTCCCAAGTAGCACTTTACTCTGACCCTGATCAAGAAGCTTCCAGAAAATACGTAATATGTACTGTGCACCATAGCTATTAATGCTGCACCAAAACAATGAAATTCACAGAGGTGTACCTCTGATAAGAGAGTTAACCATCGCTAGCACGAGACAGTGCAGATGCTTGCTGACAGTGCAGAAACTCGATGACTGACTGTGTGACTGCATGCTTGCATGGAGACGCATGGTGGCATGCGCTCTGAAGAGATCAATCCAACATTGGTTGCCTATATTGGTGACTTTCGCCAGGGTCTGTACAGCAAGTGCTTTTTGGAGTCACCATAGTTATCGTTATGGTTTTGATTCTTGACAGACGCTATTGTCCAACGTGACCGTACAACAATAAACATTATCATCAAAATGAACAGTTCAATAAGACATATAGCCTACATTTATGAATAATAGCTATTCTTAGCCATCACCGCATTTTCACCTTCCATAATCTCTGCAGTTCTATCATTTCTCCTCAATCCATAACCAAATAATAGATGTTATAAAATAGGTAAATCTGATTATTTAGACATGGTTGCTGCTGCACATGCCTCTGTGCGGGATGCTGCTAGGACTAACACACTCTAAATCAAACAGGTAACTTGCTTGGATGATAATGAGATGAATTTGAAAACATTCAGTGTTTCATGGAGAACAATAGGTCAGTTGCTGTTCTGCTTTACTTAGCGGAAAAAAAGAGAGGATGCTTTTTATCTGATTCCTTCTCTCGGTTGAACGACAGGAAATGACCCCTGTGGTTTATAGTAGGACACCAGACGTGCACGGGCCAGAACTGAAACACACACACAAGCCACAAGTGTGAAGGAAAGCAAGTCAGTCTGCAGTGTCCATAGTTATTGGCATCAACTTATTTTCCGTCAGCATTCAGTGATGACACTATTAGTAGTTTGTATATATGTAGGCCTATCATATACATACAAATGTATTACATTAACTAACTATGTATTATATACAACTATGCATTACATTATAGTGCAGCCGGAAAGTTTTCAGACCCTTTCAAGTTTTCCACATTTTGTTATGTTTCAGACTGTTTCAGACTGTTTCAGAAATGTTTCATCAATCTACACACAATAGTGCAATACTCCACAAAAAAGCAGGTGTTTGGAGTGTTTTGTAAATTTATAATGGGTGTATTATATGGGTCCATCATTGTGGGTATGTCCTTTGGTAAAGAGACAACCCATCCCCTCAATAAGGGTACTGTGGCTTCAGCCTGGGGTGGTACACTTTCAGCTGGGCTGCCAACATGCATGTTTGCTTTGCGATTTTAGGGCTGGCTTGTTTTCTTATCAAAGGTAGTTTTTAATTTAAACATTTTTTTATTCATGAAATATTTGTATTTTAAGTGTTTCATATGACCAATACATTGACACATATTTAAAATCATTTAAACTATGCAATGTACTATAGCATGTGACACCTTAAAAAATAGTAGCTGATTTCTTTTTTACCTAGAAATGTCATTCATGTCATGGAAAAACTAACAACAACTAAAACAAATTATTGCTAAACATATGGGCTTAATTTGTGGATGTTGTCTTTTTTTTTTACAGCAAACCTTTCGTCGCTTCTGACTCAAACTCCTGGGACAGTAGAGGTGGCGGGCGGCAGCAACGTGACCCTCACCTGTAACCACCGTGAGGTGCTAACCTACTGCAATGCCATCACCTGGGTGAAGGTAGAACCCCTGAGGGGTGAGGTGAGAACAGGAACCCGCATCAGAGCCATCACAAACAAACAGAAGGACACGTGTACAGGGACACTTACTGATGTGTCCAGTGATGATGCTGGCATGTACTACTGTTTGGCTGTGCACAGCTCTGTCTCTTACTTTGGAAATGGATCCAAGGTATTTGTCGCAGGTAAGAAAGCCTGTTGTGAATATAATATTATAATAATAATTGTAATTATAATTATAACATAACATAACATAACATAACACAACATAACATAACATAAAAGAGAATATTGAGAAACATAACAGATGCAATGATTTATATAGAAAACAAGTCTGTCACAGTAAGTGATTGAATGTTTGTCTTCGTATGCTGGACAGTTTTTACAGCTTAATTAGTAGGGTAATGTGCTAACAACAGCAAAACATTGGTCTGATACCCACAGTGTTAACATACTAAAAGCAGTCTGTCCATAGATGATTACAAGATAGTGTTCATGTAAATTGATGTAACGTTAGACTAGAGCAAGACCTTTGGATTTTATGATTGTTTCTGTTGTAGGGACCATCAGCACCTCTCCAACGGTCGGAATCTTGTTACCGTCGGATGATGTTAACTCCAGCGGTGACATCAGCATCCCTCTAGTCTGTTTGGTGTCGGGGGCTGACCGACATAGGGTCCGCCTACACTGGTTGATCAATGGGGAAGTCTGGGACGGATGGACAAATTCTTTTTGGGTGTCGGAACACGGTTCTGTGACAGAACTGACCCAAAACCATATCATGATTCCAGTCTCAAAGTGGGAAGATGAAGTGAACTGCACATGCTTACTGACGTATGCAGGGAAATACGCAGACCACAAAACAGTGCAACGAAATGGTGAAAATATTTCATGATTGTTTATTTTTTGAAAGACAGTATGCTAGATTGATTTGGTTAATACAATTGAATATTTCTACCCGTAAAAAATATGATTTTGTGATATATGAATCTTCACTGTTTGCTTATACTGTCCTTCAAAGCCCTGTCAGGCATCATTAATGTTTCTCCTAGCCTATAATGCATCATTATAAAACGGATAGTTCCGGTCCTTGATTATGATTGGTTGAATCATGTTCGATGCCGTACTATATTTTCCCGATATAGCATGGCTGAGACCGCATTTCGTTCTATATGCACTTGAAGTTGCTGAACAACAATTCCGATAAGAATCTACTAGCGGTGGAACTATTCTATGGGGACTCAGTAGAAGAATGGATATTTGTAGATGAAATAGAGCTCTTTTAAATTTCATGATTATTTGTTTATTTTGTATCAATTTTTAATGTCCTATAGCCGTTTTATAAAAGCAATAAGCCCCTTGAGGCCATTCTATATCGTGAATATAGCACAGTTGAGGGTTGTTTAACAGCACTCAGCTTCGCTTCGCTCGCTTTGTGCCTGACAACACCCCTCAGCTGTGCTATATTCACAATATAAAACGGCCTCTCAGGGTTTATTGCTTAATTATACACCATTTGAAAACTTGGCCTCTTGGGAATCCATACATGACAGCCTTTTTCATGTACAATCTATATAGTGATTTACATTGTCAAATGAATCTTATATGTCTCAGTTAAATTTAATAAACAATGCCCACCTCCCCCTCCTCCGCCTTTGGTGCTTCCCTACCTTCTAACCATAGAGTATCCTTAGCAATGTGTAGGTGCAGCATATTGGGTGTTGAAATATCTACAAGAATCCATAGAAATAGAATATTAATGTTGTTTTATCCAATGTAAGTTGTGCAGATGTATAGTCTGTCTTATATACACCCATTGAACCAGCAACAAAAAAATACAAATATTTTGTGAGACTTGTGCTTCTATTCCATTGTTTCATAAGAATCTACAGGGTCTGAGCATTCTAAAGAAGTCACGCATTTGATGGTAGGCCGAAATAGGTGGGAACAGTGCCCTGTAAAGTAGGCACAGTGCAATGTCGGGGGGAAAGCCTAGAAATGGCATAAACCAGATGAAGTTAATTAAGATATGCCTTTCTTTCCCAGGTTTTTCGACACAGAGGGTGTGTTATGCTACTCTGTGGCTCTCCAGGCTTGTGGGAATAAGTTCAAGCCTCCTTATTCTGGTGACGTTGACTGTGTTGGCAACATGTGCTGGAAAATATTTAAAATCAGGTAGCGTGAGTTTCTTGGATTGTTTTTCTGGTATTCTCCTTTAAAAAAGGTTTTGAGTGTTCATGAAATTTCAGGATAAGTGAGAAGATAGCTGTGAAACTATTTATATTGTTCATAGTGTTTGCACATTCATGTTTTCATATTCATGTTTTCCCACAGGTCTTTGAAGACAACAAATATAGCTGGAAAAGTCCCTGTGTTGATAATGTAATTAATGTGCAAGTTTTCATCTTCATCTGCAAGTGATTCATCTGCTGTCTTATGTTGATATACATACTAATATTGCATTTTTTTATATTTTTGCATATCCTGATAAATGATTTCCACTATCTTTTAATTTGCAAAAATTAAATGAATTAATATAGATGGAATATTTCATCATGTAAAAACTGTAACCGATGTAACACTGCTACTTTCATATATTTATTTATGAATTGAACATTGCTGGGGAGACAACTAATTTCATTATTGAATTATTAACATTATTTCATAGATTTTTTTGTTTGTTTGTTTTAAATTATTTACAAGTCTTGATTGACCTACTGTAGGCCTACATGAATGGCCTCAAAGCATGCATATATGAATTATAGGGATTTTATTTTTCATAGGCTCAAGCTGCATTGTGAATTCACCCCAATAAACTCTGTTTTGCTGCATTGTTGATGTCATTGGAAGCTTCACATGTTTTTTTCTTCTTCTACAGTAAGTGGGTTAAAGTCCTAGTAAATGGTAGCTAACGCTCCATGTTGCATGCTACTGTGCTGGTGTGGTCTAGTGGGCTAGAAAGCTAGGGCAGCACAAATGCCAGAGAAATGGGTCAGGTTATTATGTGGTATGGTTTTAAACACATATACTGTAGGGCCAGCCAGACCAGGGGCTTACAACACATTGGGGCATTTCAACAAAGGATGCCAAGCAGTTCTAAGAAAAGAAGCCCTTATGCATCTCAAAAACTTCAGTTCAGATGTTTCAATAGATACCACAATACAATAGATGGGTAACACTTTACTTGACAGTATCGATATAAGAGTCATGACACATGAAACTTAACCATAACCCTAACCCTAATCCTAACCTCTAACCCTAATCCTATAACCCCAACCCCAACTCTATACCTAAACCTAACCCTAATCCTAACCATAACTTGTTATGACAAAAACCGAATGCCACTTAATAGCATAAGCGTTATGTCATAAACGTTTATGACCTCTTTATGACATGTTCATGACAGTGTCATGTCACTCTTATGTCGACACTGTCAAGTAAAGTGTAACCAGATTTTTTTTTACTTGTGTTCAAATTATATTTCCCCCATTCTCCAGCATACAGTATACACTATATACATAAAGTATTTGAATCCCTGTCATTACATCCACAGAAACTCCACTGACATCCTGTTCTAAATTCATAGTATAGATATTAATATGGAGTTGATCCCCCTTAACAGCTGCAACAGCACTCTCTTGGGAAGGATCCCAATCCATTCAGAAGGTTATTTGTGAGGTCCTGTTCTTTGTGGGCCAGTCAAATTCCTTCACACTATAATCTCGGCCAACGACATCTATGGATCTTGTTTTGTGCACTGGGCACAGCAGTTATAGAGCTTCAAAGGAGGGTACAGTACAATTCCATTTGGCCTATGGATTTAGAATTGGATTCCTGTGGGTGTAATGGCAATATACTGTATATATGTGACCCGACCTGGCAAAATTGAAGTTGTGCATTCTAATTTTGAGATGCAGGCTGATTACTTTTAAAATATTCATTTTTGGTTTTATATATAAGAAGAGGCATTCACAATGAATCTCCCTACTTTTCATAGTCAAGATAAGAATGTTAAGTTGCAAAAAACCCGTAACCTGTAATTTCAAATGTGATTTTCTTAGTTTCTCAAGGTCACTGTGACTCATTTTGCCAGATCAGGTCACACATGTATAAGTACAGAGCCATTAGTCAAACTGTTTTTCTAATGAATTGCTTCTTCTGAGCTTTGACCAGTCTGGGCAGGAGAATAATGATCATAGTTCATAGTTCATAGTTCATAGTGCTCTATGCTGAAAACCGTTTACATGTGTATTTGTATTGCCTTTTTAAAAAAAAAAAAAAACATCACAAAAGTTTTGGGTGTCTTTCACGGTGTTATATCACATAAAGCAAGACCTTTGTTGTGTCTCACTCAGATTATCTGAGCACAATGTAATATGACTGAAAAATGACACCCCATAGTTCTAAAGTATCCAGAGGGGCTGTTCATATTTATGTATTTGGTGAGTAGTACACACTATGCATGATCAAGGCGATTCGACCTACCACAGAACAGCAGGCCTTACTCAGGGGGATGGGGCCCTGTGGTCACAGCACTAGGCTACTTCTCAGGGGTACTTCTCAGGGGCAAGTCACAGGGGCATATTCAGGATGCATCTTCAACTGTCACTACTACTGGCATTAGTGTCTTCTGTCACCAGAGGTAACTCGATGATGTACGAAACTTTAATTTGAATTTAAAGTATTCAGCTGATGCTTTTTTTTTAATTTTCAAAATGAATAGATCATAACAAGATGTAGAACTGTAACAATCACAGATAATTAGAGAAAATATTGGCAACACTTAAGAGGCCACAATAAATAGCAAAGTACACATTACCAAATAGGTTGTTGATGATCGTTGAGAATTGCCAATATATCTTATTGTATTACGAAACTTTTTTGTCATCATTATTAAAGTGCTTCACCTGAGCTTCCTTAGCTGCATTACTGTAGTAGAACTACAACAACGTTTTGATCACGACTTTGCTTATTGTCTTTTCCTAATCATATTTAGTGATCTATTCATATAATGTATTAATATAATCATATAGTGATGTAATAATATAATATCTGTTTTGTTTTAATGTAAATTGTTTTGTTGTTGTATTTTTTTGAGCCCTTGATATAAAGTTGCACCTGTTGCAATACTTGATAAATCATTAAGATGTCAGATAATGTTGCTATGGATAATGAAAATAATATTATTCAGTAATACCAATAAGCTACATACGTATTACTAACAATTATTCTCAAACCTTCAGGTTTGGCTACTTTGCTATTCATTATGGCCTGTTATAATAAAAACATTTCTTTAAAGAAGGGGTGTAAAAAAGCTTGAAAAGTAACTTTCTCCTCACCTAGACACACCAAAAATGTACATGGTGCATTTAACTTCACAAATGTTTAGAAGTCCATTGTGTGCATGTATGCGACCTCATTTCTGTTTCCTCTATATTTTCCAAAGTGGTCTGTACAGCCACCCTAACCCTGTCTCCAAGCAGTGTTCTGGTCAGAAGTGGGGACTCCTTGACTCTAACGTGCAGCCTTCAGGCCGTTAAGACCTTTTGCTACACAGTCACCTGGTTCAGGGTCCACCCAAGGACCGGAGAGATAGATACATCCATCAACATCTTGGGAGGCCATGATGATGACTATGCAAACGAGTGTAAAGGAACTATCACTAGCGCAAAGCCAGGGGACTCTGGAGTGTACTACTGTTCTCTAGTGCACAGTGCACTTTCTTTTTTCAGCAGTGGGGCCACTGTTACTGTGATAGGTAAATGAATGCTAAGTTTGGTACTGAAGTCTCCAATTACACTGACCAAATCCAACATAGTGCATTTGCTGTTCAATAGGTTATGATCAGCTTTCAATATTGATCAGTGTTGTTTGAAATAGTTTAGTTTCAAAGCAAATAACTGCACATAATCATTTATTTGTATCTTATCATAATTTAACTGTAATTGCAGTGTGTTTTATTAAAAGTATTTCATAGCACTGAGTCAGTCGTGTAAAAATCATCCATAATATTACTTCACATTCTGTTGCTAATTCTCTGTAATTTTTGACGTTTTCAACAACAACAACAACAACAACAACAACAACATCAACAACAACAACAACAACAGCAAAAACAAAAAACAACAAATTTTTCCTTTAAAAGTAACACAAGAAAATTGTTGTCTGCAGGTGCCATAGCTGTTCGTCCATCAGTACAAATCTTCTCACCTCTGGACAGCAGCAGACACAACTCCGATGTCCAACTCTTGTGCTGGGTGATGCAGGTCGTCCCGTCCCAGGTCCACGTCAGCTGGACGATAGATGGAGAGAGGGCAGACGGCTGGACGGGGTCGGCCTGGGCGAACGGCGGCAATTCGGCCGTGGAGTTCACCCGGAGTTGGGTCAGGGTGCGAGCGGAGCTGTGGGAGAGAGGGGCTGAGTGTGTGTGTGAGGTGGAGTACGCAGGGGAGACCATCAGGAAAACCGCACAGCGCAGGGCCCAGAATGGTAAATATGAACTGGAATCGTCAGTTTGTACTGGTCTGGGCCAGCTTTTGTTTACATCAACATCATTTGTGTGCATGTAAATAAAAATAAATATCTGAAGTTTCAATATGTTTACTTCGATACGTTTATTTTAGGGCTGTCAAAATAACTGATTAATTTCGATTAATTAATTTGAGAAAAAATAACTGATTAAAAAAATTTGTGCAGATTAATCGATTCTGTATGACCTTTGACCCGTTCTAGTCAGTAAAAATTAGACTGTAAAATGAAGGAGAGAGAAGAAAACGTGCTGCCTGGATCATTGATTGGAACATTTACTTTTAAAAAATGGCCTGATAAAAATAAAAAGTGTTGAAAATAAAGTCCTCTGCAATGTCTGCAGCAAGGAATTTGCATATCACCGGAGTTCATCAACTCTATAGTCGCACATCAATGCAAAGAAATAAGTGTTGACATTGAGGGGAGTGTTAATTTATTTTCATTGTGTCCCCTAGGTTATATCTGTGGCCTGAAATGCCTTGTATGTGGAAAAAAAAAAATGTCTTCCCAAAGCACTGTTAAATTTATTTCCTCAGCATATTAGGTCATATCATAGATTATTATGGCCATTATTTGAACAGTGAAAAAAATAATGAAAGAATTTTTGAACGTTAATGTCACTAATGCTGATTATTCAATGATTAATTTGAATTTAAATATTTAAAATACTTTCACAGCAAAAATTATATATGTGATTAATTTAGATTAATTAATCACAGAGTATGTAATTAATTAGATTATTTTTTTAATCGATTGACAGCCCTAGTTTATTTCTCTTTTACTGTATTGTAAATGATGAAATGTGTAATTAAATTTAGAGCTGTAAAAGTATAATCCAATCGGGCATATCTGAGGGCAAACAAATTGTCATAGACACATATAAATATGGTCCATCTTCTCTGCCTGGTGGTGAGTATTCTGGTTTCCACTTACATGTGTGTCGTTTTTGTCTCCACAGATCTGTCTGGTTCGTGCCACGCAGTGATGTGGGTTTACAGGTGGCTGGGAATCATTTCTTCTGTGCTGTTTGTGTTACTGATTGCTGCATTGATAGTTTACTGTGCAGCTAAGATAAATTAATGTGGAATTGCAGTGTTTATGGGCCACCTAGGTTTATCGACTTTAAGTCAAAACCCCACTTTTTTTTTTTAAAGATAAATCCCGAAGAACCATAGAGGTGGTTTATATGATGGTGAAGACATACTGTAGTATCCTTCATTTGTACAAAAGGGAATATTTTGATTTCACTCTTGATCATGGACCCCAGTAAAATGCTTACATACTGTTTACATTGTTTCATTTTTTGTAGATTCACATTCGCATCAAAACATCAACAGCTACAAAATGGATGTTCAAATGCATGTTGAAGCCCAATGCCCCTTGGTGGCACTGTTGTAACACTGTAACAAAATCACTGCTGTGCCCTTGCTTCTCAGAAGCACCTATATAGGCCTACACACTGATTGAAGCACTTAAGATAAACAAACTGTGAAAAACAAAAAAATATCTGTGAAAAATTGGGTACTGGACTTAATACAGTAATGCTCAGTCTCACTTTCTATCCAAGGAAGTGACATTTGAAGAGGTTAATGGAATATTATAATGATTTGTTTTTCAGTTATGTGTATAAATAATTCCAACATTTAATTATTAGGTTATTGTTTGTTAGTATTTTGTTCCTAATACAGAGTTGGGCATGATCCAGTCCTTGCTATCGCTATCTTTCACAAAAACAGCAGTAACTCAGTCAGAGAGGAGTGACCGGAAGGTGTTATTCAGTCACTATAGGGAGACATGACCATTAAGAAATATTAAGAAGATTTTGTTCACAGATTTAGGTGTCATGCATACATCAGCCGCCACTGCCATGGGATGACTGGACACAGGGTCACTGCATCCTCTAATTTATTGGGTCTCTCATGCAAACCTTATATTTCATACTAGTGTTTTGGCAAATTAAGATTAATCTGTATTTCAAGAGTGATCTTTCTTACATATTTGTCATGTTGAGTTCTGCTGCTTTGTCAAGAGCCTTTCAAGACCATTTGAAGCACATAAAAGGGCGTTCTCTTTCACGCCTGTGCTTCAGTCGTGTGCCAGATTCTCAGTAGTGTAGTGATGTTAAGTGTCAGCATGCTCCACGCCACTGTGTGTGAAGGCAGGAAGTGAGCGGCTGGGCAGGAAGTGAGCGACCAGGTAAGCAGTGAGCTCAGAGCGCCAGCTGGGCATTTCCCCAAGCAGCGTATTTGCATGGGCAGACGACGGGCAACGCCCCATCTGCGGGCTGCTCTGGTTTGCTTGTGTGTTGTTGTGACAGAGGCACAGGTGGGTGCCTGTGAGGGGAACACACACACACACACACACACATACACACACATACACACACACACACACATATACCACCCACATTTAGGGCCACAGTTTCCTGTCTGTATCAGCGATATGCATTTTCTTTAGAAGACAGAAGCGTGGTATTGTCTTCTTGGCCTTTTAGCTGCAGCATGTGAGAGAGTTTGGTAACACTTTACTTGCGGGTATCTACATAAGAGTGATATGACACTGCCATAACTTGTCATGACAAAAACCAAATGACACTTGACAGAAGCGAGTGACGGAAGCGTTATGTCATAAATGTTTATGAATTGTTTATAATGTTTATGACACGTTCATGACAGTGTCATGTCACTCCTATGTAGATACCGTCACCGAGAGTTTTTATGACTTCTCTGTGACTGCTCAATATTACCCCATCTTTCAAGAAAACCATGAAAATCTGTTTACAAGTCCTTAAACTGCAAATAAATACAGGTCACAATAGTTATTCATGTTGCCTACATATTTCTTATTTTAAAGACATCTGTAACAGTATTTTGACCCTTAACATCATTTAACCCTTGACCCTTAACCATTTGACCTTTAAAATCATTTTGATGGCATATAACCTCCCAACATGATGAACGGCACTATTGCAAGTGTCTGAGTGGCCCTCTGTAGGTGATTCCCGATCTAGCAACTTTCTAGGTTCAAGTAGGAAACTGCCCTGAAGAGGACTGAATTACGAGAACTTTTTCTACAGACTGCCGTTGGTGCATTCTCTCTATATTATATAGGAGTTATGTTCATACTTCGCAAAAGATGCATATTTAGTTTGTTTATTATTGTGCTTCTCGACCAGAGGGGAACCCTGAGAACAAATCTTGTTAAAGGTGCCTTTAAAGGCCAGCACCTTCGCCACTAATTATGATGCCATAGTCAAGTATAATTGCTGGATACTGATCAAGCATTAAGAATAACACAAACCTGAAGCTTATATGCACTGTGCACCAACAATTAATATGATTTCCCATAGTATACGGCTCGGCACATGAAGTTAGTCATCCAGAGGAAATGAATTCTCAGTAGTGTCTGTGGTGATGTGTAGAGTGTGGGCTGAGTGATGAGATAAGCATTTTGTTCTCAGGCCACCATCAGTGAGTGAAAATGATGTCCTGTCGACTGATGATGCTGTTTTTCTCTCTGATTCAAGGTACTGAACAGTGCATTTTATTTAACCTTATTTACCTTTAAATGTATGTTTGTTGTGTTTTAAGCACCTCAATGCATGCAAAATAACAGCAAAAGACTGTCTATAGAAACAACATATTTTGTAACATATCGCTGAACTCATTATTCTAGTATGTTTAGTATGTTATGCTTTGAAAGCCTTGACATAAGTGACCAAATAAATGTGCATAATACTTTATCTAGCAAGACCACATGGCAGACCTTCAGTAGGCCTTCCTTTTTCTACCCTGGCCGAATAGAATAGAATTTCTCCACCATTTTACAGTAAAACTGATTTATGGCTATGGTTATGGAATTTAGCAGACACTTTTGTCCAAAGCGACTTACAAATAAAACAATATAATAGTTAACAATGAACAGTAAACAAGTTTCAAAAAGAAGGTAAGACTACATTAAGGAAAATATCAATAGAAATAAAAAGAATAATGAAAATAAACAAATACTATGAATATACAAACCATAACTCATAAAAACTCATAATCAATTAAGCGGAACAGATACGTCTTTTGTTTGCAGTGGACCCGTCGTTCATCGTGACCCAGTCGCCGGACGTGGCAGTGGTGGCGTCCGGGGGCTCTGCGACCCTGCAGTGCGACATAGCGGAGCTCTACTCCTGGTGTTCGCATGTGGTATGGCTGAAGCTGGACCGGAGGAGGCCCATGATGTTACAGGTGACCGACAGAATCAAAATGGTCAACCCAAACGATGGCATGGACGGCTCGTGGGTCAACGTTTGTCGGGCGACCTTGCCAGAGGTCACAATTGATGATGCAGGCATGTATTACTGTGTGTTGTCACAAGGTCGCTTCGCACACGTTGGGAATGGAACACGGCTCATGGTAACAGGTAAGAAGTTTAAAGTAACACAAGGAATTCCTCTTTTTATAGATTTTTTTTGTAGGAATTCCTCTTTCGATTTTTTTTTTTTTAACTTAATGGATATCTATTTAGTGCAAAAGGGGCTACCCAATTAGTCTAAAATCTACAAAAAAGGATATGCTTATACCTGCGACAACAACTTTACATAGTGCAAAACCAAGAGATCTGGCCATGCATCGATGGAGTAAGGGACTCTCCTTATACTCTCCTTACTTTAAGACAGTGTGGCATCAAAATGAGTTACAAGCCGTTATTTTAAGTGAAAGGACTGCATTGTGTTGCTTTAAATATTCTAGAATTCTCCCTTTGTTTTTGACAGCAATGTACAAGATAACGTATCACTAACGGATCAATGGAGCAGTGCTACTGTTAGTTTACACAGGGCAGAGGGGAGTGTGTTGTCAGCCGTGTGTAAAGGTAGATGTCCAGTGACTTGTGTTTCTTGTGTTTGATGGATGACAGGTTGATGTCTTAATTTAGAGGGATGCAAAGAGGTGTATGGAATGCTGTTTTACTAGGCCCAATATACAGTAACATGTACATTACAAGTATATGTAAACAAATGCACTTGTCTGACATAAAATAATCAGAAGAAATCAACCTCTATAGAATGAATAATAAATATACCTTAAATATACCATCTTGCCACAATTTATTCAGAAGGAAAGCATGGTTGTTCAGGAAAATGTGTCATTTGACAATATCATACTGTTCCTTCAAGACTCAAGGGGTGTGTACTGTATGTTTAACAAATGCTTTCTTCCCCTAATGGATACACAGAAGTCAGGTGTTTGTGTTATCAGTTGCTCTTCTGCCTGAGAGTCTAGCTCATGATGTGTGATTTAACACTTTGTATATAAGTTTAAATAAGTACAGTATATACTCTTTTGATCTTGTGAGGGAAATTTGGTCTCTGCATCTATCCCAATCCGTGAATTAGTGAAACACACTCAGCACGCAGTGAACACACAGTGAGGCGAAGCACACACTAATCCCGACGCGCTCGGGCAGCAGTGAGGGGTTAGGTGCCTTGCTCAAGGGCACTTCAGCCGTGCCTACTGGTCGGGGTTCGAACCGGCAACCCTCCAGTTACAAGTCTGAAGCGCTAACCAGTAGGCCACGACTGGCCCTCAATAGCAAACTGTGAAATAATGGTGGTGTTGTGACTCTGACATGGTCTGCCCTAAGCAGATAGACCCTCCATATGAGGTGTAGGCTCATCAGTTCTTTTGATAAGGACATTTTTGACCTGGTCACCTTGATGCTTGCTTTAGGGCATGGGTGTAGATTTAGGGTGGGACGCTAAGGACTAGTCCTAATCAACATTTTAAGATGACAAAATTGTCCCCACCAATATTTTAGAAAAACCGAGGGGGAGGGGGAAGTTATCTGACACGCACGCTACATGCAGAGTGAGAGGCGGAGAGTGTCATGTTAATTGGGCTACCAATCTTGCAGTCGCAATAAACAATGGATCCGAGACATTTTCCTGTTCCTATATTCTGTGTATGTAGGCTAATGTATTTGTGAATGTAGCCTGCATGCACAATGCAAAGAAATAAAAGTTAGGCCTAAATTATGGTGCATTTCCATTTCCACTCATAGAAACATTGCGAGACACCAGATATCTATCTAATTCATAGTGCGTTCACATTCTACTTAAAGTGACAGGCACTCAATTAGATTTAGCCTACACACCACAAATGTGATGATATTAAAGACAAGTGTAGCCTAATAATTTAAATATCAATGTGATATATTCAAATTACTAAATATGTTTAGCTATTAGTAATTATGCAGATCATAAAATACTATAAATAATTAACAATATAAAGTTTATATGAATTCCAAAATACTAGAAACCTATGACAAGCATCACTTTCTATGTGTGTGTGTGTGTGTGTGTGTGTGTGGAGGGTCAATCAAATTCTATGATTGATTGCCACTGATGTGAATGATCTCAAATCACACAAACCAAATAAAATTTTAAAAAATCGCAAAAGTATTGAAATCGAGATTCTTCACCTATTGAAACAATAATGTTGGTATTGTGACAATAGGAGTTGGGAATGTGTCCCCACCAAAGTTGAGACCAAACCTACGCCCTTGCTTTAGGGGGATCAGGTTCAAGCTCTGAGCTCTGTAAATGGTTATGATGAGGGGATTTAACAAAGCATTGTCCAAAGTGACATACAAAAAAAAAAAACAATACAATAGTTAAAAATGAACAGTAAACAGTTTTAAAAAGTTGGTAAGACTACATTAAGGACAATAGCAATATTAACAATCATGTCAATGTAATAATAGTTAATGAATAATAAAAAATAATTGTATGAAGCCAGGTTCAACTAATGTGTTACCTAAATGGTTTAGGGCAGAGGTTCCCAAACTTTTCCACGACAAGGCCCCCCAAATACCACTAGGTTCTGGCCAAGGACCTCCTTGATGTGTTATTAAACCCATCGACAATACTACGGCAAATGTAAAAATACATTAAGCTAATCCTAATAATTATTTTAGCCGCAAGCACTTTGCGATGGAGCATACAGTGTGTAAAAATTGCATTTGGGGCTTTCTGCTATATGAGAGCTATCATTCTACTATTATTCCCAGTCATTATCATGGAAAATATAATGTTCAGATATGCGACAAATTATTATAATGGCATTGTATAACAACCCTCATAGTAATAGGCCCCCACTTTGAAAACCACTGGTTTAGGGAGTCTTTCAGTAAGAGCTTCATACTCACTGATGTTGTGTGAACTGAACTAGAGTGATGCCTTATGAAGTGGTGATGTTGTGTGATGACTTATGAAGTGGTGATGTTGTGTCGTGTGATGCCTTATGAAGTGGTGATGAGTGGTGTGATGCCTTATGGAGTGGTGATTGTGTTGTGTGATGCCTTATGAAGTGGTGATGTGTTGTGTGATGCCTTATGAAGTGGTGATTGTGTTGTGTGATGCCTTATGAAGTGGTGATGTTGTGTGGTGTGATGCCTTATGAAGTGGTGATTGTGGTGTGTGATGACTTATGAAGTGGTGATTGTGTGTGATGCCTTATGAAGTTGTGATGTTGTGTGATGCCTTATCAAGTGGTGATTGTGTTGTGTGATGCCTTATGAAGTGATGATGTGTTGTGTGATGCCTTATGAAGTGGTGATGTTGTGGGATGCCTTATGAAGTGGTGATGTGTGATGCCTTATGAAGAGGTGATTGTGTTGTGTGATGCCTTATGAAGTGGTGGTGTTGTGTGGTGTAATGCCTTATGAAGTGGTGATGTTGTGTGATGACTTATGAAGTGGTGATGTTGTGTTGTGTGATGCCTTATGAAGTGGTGACAATGTGTGAACTGTATTGTGATGTGGTGTTGTACTGTGTGTGTATCTGACTTAAGATTCTGTTATCATGCTATGTCAATAAAATAGGATTGAATTGAATTGCTTACAGAGTCAAACAGCACCTTCCCATCTCCCTCCATTGAGATCATCCCACCCATGGCCTACACCTCCACAGTGCCTCTTCTGTGCCTGGTGTCTGGCATCGGCCCGTCTCAGGCCCACGTCTTCTGGGTGATCAGCGGACGCGTGGAGAGTGGATGGACAGATTCTGACCTGGAGGATGCCGGTGACGGTGAACCACTGAAAAGGCTCACCCGGAACCAGGTCCTGGTTCCCGTGGAGGAGTGGGAGAGGGGGGTTCAGTGTGCCTGCGTGGTGGAAGTTGCTGGACTGAGCTTCAACAAAACACTGCAGAGAGATGGTATCACTGCGGGCGGCTCTCTGGGGTTAAGCAGAGGTGGGGAAGCCTGTACAATGTGTGTATAAATATTCTGGGTCCTTTTCTGTTTCTGTAGTCAGAGCAAATAACTCAACAGAACAGAACCTTATTTGTATTGTAAGTTCCTTTAGGTTACAGGGCCTAACTTTTTTTTTTTTTTCATTTTTGCAGACCATTGCCTTGCTGTATATTACATTTACTCAGTTGTCTGGGTAACCTCTACTCTCATGCTTTTGCTTCTGGGTGGAGCCACAGCAGTCTGCCTCTTCAAAAACGCAGCCCAAGGTATTGTATGTCATCCAGTGTTTGTCCGAGGTATTAGTCCATATCACTAATACAGGTAAACTTTCAGTTCCTTTACATGGCTGCTTTTTATCTCTTATATAAAAGCTTCCATTATATTTGTGTTGTTCTTTTGTAGGTTTCCTTATACCACAGGAGTGAAGATGCAATGGTCCCTCTGCGCTACCACCAAAGACACAGTTTATATGGTTATTACAGGCTTCATTTGAATTATGTCCATGGCTCATTCAGTGTTGCAAGTTATGTGATAGAAACAAATTATATTCTAGGAGTGTAGGGAAGTTATGTTTTGGCTTATCTCAGTCCTGTTGAAACTCCCACTTTATTCAGTCTCGAAAATTGTTATGTGATGTTATTTTCTATTAAACTTGAAAGGGCTCATGGGAGTATTTATTTGGAACATTGCTTCATCTTCCATGTGTTATTGCGCTAGTTATTATGTTTATGTTTATGTAATTTAGCAGACACTTTTGTCCAGAGTGACTTAAAAATCAAACAATACAATAGTTACTAAAATGAATAGTAAACAGTTATAGAAAGTTGATGAGACTACATTAAGTATGATAATAATAATAACAATAATGTCGATACAATATCAACAACCAGTAATAAAAAAAATAAAAAAATACCATAAATATACAAAGCATAACTCATATTATGCTATGTAATGCCTGAGGGAAAGTAGTTGAAGAATGAGATGTTACACAGCAACGGCGCCTTCGCTCTATACCGTTGAAGATGAAGAATATCCTGGAGACCAAGACCACCCTCTTTTCCAACACCTCCAGCCCCCCAACACTCACACTGTGCACTTATTTCATCTCCTGATTCTAGGTGGACTAGAATTAGTATCTTGTTCTCCTGTAACATTTCCTGTAACCTCTCCTGACTTATCTGGCAAATGAATAAATGCACTGTAGTACAATTTGAAATTTTCATGTTTTTATGTATATATAATATTCATCATAAAAACCATAATGGTGAAAGATTCCAACCTCAACCCTGTCTTTTGCTGCAACTTCCGACCTAAATGTTTTGTATTGAGGTCAGCGACAGTGGTTGTGCTAGACTTGCTTGCACAAATTGAAGTGACGGACAGGAAATGGTTTGTGTTTCTAACATTCCATTCAGCGTTGTCATGTGGTTTCACCCAAATGCAAACCGAATGTGGTCCTTTGTTGCAAAAGCACTGCGGCTCTCCATGTTGTGTTTAGGTCAGCAAAACCATTTTCTACTGACCATAGGCTATGCTCTATATTCAAAGTGTCCTATTTAGATCATGTCTAAATAAGCTGAAGCAGCAACATTATCTTTTTAAACGATACTTTTTTTTAAAAAAAGTGTTTAAGGAAATTTATTACACCGCTCTTCAGAGTGCTGCAGAGAGTTCCATTCACATGAATCGGCGTTCCCAATGTTCAGAGGTCTGTTAAAAGTCTATGTAATCACCGGCAAGGTATATAATCACCGCTGTCAATGGCAACAGGTTTTGTGCTTCTGATTAACGTCTTTCATATCACTCCGCAAGAAGTCTGTTTGCTTATTGCAATGGAATTTCTTTGAAAGTGAAAGTCAGCTAGTAATACGTAGCCACGCAACACCTGAAACTGTCAAACTTGTCTGTGTGGCGGATTATTTATTTTGTCAGCGGAAGCCACGAAACGGTAGCAAAATCATTTTTAAAGACCCATTGCGTTAAGTTTCTTTTCTTGTTTTGGCAAGTAGCCATATAATAAGCGTGTAAGACCACTCCGCTGCGCGGTGGGGTTTTGTTGTCCCTGTCGAGACTTATTTTCTGATAATTACAGGCAGACAATACATTATCCCTTACATATCATTTAACTTCTGGTTCTTTCAGTTGTCCAGTTTTTGCATGCCACACATTACTGTATATGCCCATATAGACATGGTAATTACACAGATTCTGTGTTTGACTATGGCCCTCTCTTTTCAAGCTGTAAAAAACTGAAATATCGCAATATGTTGATTAAAACATACGTTAAATTGTCTCTTTCTAGACATTGCACTTCTTTAAGCCTATAGGATATTTTCAGGACAATTTAATTAAAGAGTTCTGTTTGAAATTAATTTAATTTAAGTACTGTTGCAAACACAACATTCAATAATTACATTTATTTGATCAATTTGGGATTGAAATTCAAACAAAAATGTCCATGGTAATCTAAACATGTATGTCAAAATGTGAGGGAAGATATGCAGTGTGTGTGTGTGTGTGTGTGTGTGTGTGTGTGTTTGTATGTGTGTGCGTGTGTGCACGCATAGGCGTGTGTGTGTTTGTATGTGTGTTTGTGCGTGTGATTGTGTGTGTGTGTGTGCGTGTGTGTGTTTGTCTCTCTCTCTCTCTCTCTCAGTCTCTCTCTGTCTGTGTGCTTGTAGAGGACTCTCTCTCAGTCTCTCTCTGTCTGTGTGCTTGTAGAGGAGGCTAGAAAGGCCAAGTGGGACATGTGTCCATCATCACATTAGCTGCGTCTAAGTTTCACACACTTTCACACACTTGACACTCGCCATGCATCCCCTCAGAGTCCTGTCGCTCAGCTGCATGTGGAGCTTGACAGGTAGGCGAACTTTTTTATCCCATTTGTTCTCATCGCAGCTCACACACCCTGCACAACACGGCTCACGATTGTACAGAATGAAATGCCCGCACTCTGCTAAAAACTCCCGTACATTTATTATGAGCTGCAACGTTTCGACTCGGCTGGGTCTTCCTCAGGTAGGTTTTTTGGTTTCAGGTTTTAGGTTTTTGCCTGAGGAAGACCCAGCTGAGTCGAAACATTGCAGCACATAATAAACGTATGGGAGTTTTTAGCAGAGTGCGGGCATTTAATTCTTTTTGAGTTCTAGTTCCATTTGCCCTGCACCTTACCAGTGGGGATGCGCACACCACTACAACTACTCTCACGCCTGTGTAGACCCATTCAAGTTTCCAGTTGAAATGTTCAAAACCAATGTATAGATACTCTGAAATGAAAATTAATCGGACTTTAGTGTAATACTTTAATTCAAAATGTCAACTTTACAAATCTTTTTCTTGTGTGTCCCCAAGTTACCCTTACCTCAATGTTGTTTTCTGTGCCACTGGAAATGCCTGGAAATGTGGGAGAAACATGGAATCATAAAAAGAAGTGTTTTTGTCTTTTTTATCATTTTTATAAAAAATGGTGTGTCCAAAATTATTCATACCCTTTTTTACAATCATTGGAAACATCTGTATTTGCATTTACAGCTCTCAAAATGGTTCATATAATACCTACCAAGACTCTCCATGTCTCCAAAATTATTCTAGACTACACCTTTTTAGCAGAAACCCGGGTTTTGAGGCAGGGACGATTATTTGCCATCACTCTGGCCTTGTGCTCACTTTTTTGACGGACTGAGATCTCGACTATGGCTAGCCCACTAATGTTGATATTGTTCTCTGATATGTGTTGCTAAAATGTTGATATTGTTCTCTGTTAACCATTTCTTGCCTTTTTTGGCTGTATGTTTTGGATCATTGTATGGTTAAATGGTCAAATGCCGCCTATTGTGGCATGTCTCTCGGCACACTGACTGATCTTTTCCTCCAGAATCTTAATGTAGCCTCTTGTTTTAGCGTTTACTCTTGTATTGTCCTGCTTTTCTTTTTGTCTTGAAGGACAATTCACTAATAAATGTTCAGCCCAAAACTACAAAAACTTCAAAGAGAAAAGGAACAGTGTGAGCTGAAAGGAAAAAAACATACCACATCTGTAATTTTGAAGTCTAAATTTGTTTTTTATTGCTAATCGCTAATCCCTAAATGATATGATACTGATGAAAGGGGCCACAAAGGATACAGTAATTTGCCATGTATTAGCCTGCATTGTGTATAAACCGCAGGGCAGTCTTTTACGCAAATTGCATTTGTGTATTAACCTGAAGAAATTTAGCAAAATCAGTGTATAAACGTTGGTTAATAAATGTGAAATTACGGTATGCATTTCTTATTCTTTTTTCTTTCTTACTCCTCTTACTTCAGTAAAATTGTTTCAGAGTAACCATATTAGGCCTACTTTAACTTTGTCTCCAGTAAAAAAGAGTTTGCCATTATTATTTATTCATTAAGCAGATGCTTTCATCCAAAGTGACTTACGTATGTCAATTATATTACAAGGCCTAGGGCCAGTCTCCATAGAGCAACTCAGGGTTAGATGCCTTGCTGGAAACTATGGAAACCGGAAATTGAACCCACAACTTTTTAGGCTACATCATGCTAGCCCAGCTCCTTAGCCATTACGCTACCACCACCCCATGTGGTGCTGTAACTTATTGAAACAAACGAATAGTGAATGACACATGGATACTATGAATTTACCTCTGCACTCTACTCTGGCAAATGATAGTTTATTCATGTCCTTATCTCCCAGTTGCCGTGATGGGTCAGAATCTCACCCAGTATCCCCCAGCCATAAAGAGCAGGATCAACGAGACAGCGAGCCTCTATTGCCAGGTGCTCGACATTGTCTCGTTCTGCTACACGGTCGCCTGGATGAAACTGCACCCCCAGAGCGACACGATGGAACTCTGCAAGAACATCCAAATGCACATCGATGTCGAGAGACAGTCCTGCCGAGCAGACATCCCCAGGGCAACCACAGAGGATTCTGGGACATATTACTGTGCTGTTGTGTACAAGGAAAGATTGTTCATTGGCAATGGAACAGTGGTTGTTGTTGAAAGTACGAGTAGGAGCGAGTGAGAGTTTTTGTTGTTGTTGTCCAAGATATCCCATACACGTTGTTCAACATGTTGTATATTCCCATATACATTCACATTTAATATTTGTCATACTTTACTTTGATAGTCGTTCACAGACTATCTACAGATGCTTACATTATCAATCTGTTGACACTCTGTTGACTAAAATGTATGATTAAAGTAAAGGTTATGGGTTGGATTTGGTTAAGGTGTTCAGTAATTCAGTAATTCTTCAACAGCAAATACTACATAAAAAAAGTATTCTGTGGATAAATACTGTGTATGCTCTTATGTATTTTTACAGGCCAAGACAGTCCCTCAGTTGAAATTGCATTGACTGTCCACCACAGAAACGATTCGCTTGCTGTTCTTACTTGTGTGGTCACTGGCGTCCACCCATCCCAAGCGCGTGTGTTCTGGGTCCTTGAAGACGAGAGCGAGGAAAGGGGCCAATCTGAGTCTGTCTGGACCAATGGCAGCTCCCCACCCTCTGTATTCACGCGTAACCAAGTTGTAGTGTCTCTCCCGGAGTTCGGATCGGGAGGGAAGCACACTTGTGTGGTGGAGAGCAGAGGGATGAGACTCAATAGAAGCCTCACCTTAAGTGGTAAGCCAAAGCTCCAATCAGTTAAAATCAAGCAGGACTAAATATACATTGAATATTCCAATTATGTCTTGGTTATCTTTTATTACATTATTATTCTTATTCTTTTTATTATTATTATTATTATTATTATTATTATTATTATTATTATTATTATTATTCTCAGAATGTCATACATGAAAATATATGTGCACCCAGTCCTGAGTTGAGCACAGCTGAAAGACAGATAAAAGGGAACTTCAGAACGTCAGATCAGGCAATATTTGTCTTCATCATTATTTAGTTAGTGAGCATACTGTACTGTACAGTATCTATCTAAGCCAAATTCCAGGCGATGTTCCATCGTACTGGCAATAAAGCATTGACTTGACTGATTGAGAAACTAAGTGAGTGGATGATTGATTGGTTGATAGATTGGTTGGTTAAGTGACTGGTCAATTGGTTAATTGATTGATTGGTAAATTGATTGAGTGTGTGAGTGAGTGAGTGATTTTACAATTGATTGATTGACTGATGCATTTTCTTATAGATCTTCAAGACATATGCCATACTGCCAGTGTACATAGAATGCTGGGGATTGCATCAGCTCTTTTGCTGCAAATGATGATGGTTGCCATGGCACAGCATATCAGGAAGATCCTAACAGGAAGCAGGTCAGTGCTTTTCAGAGGAAAGACATTTATCCTGTGTGCATCAACTATGAATTCACATTGCTATTTTGCTTCAACAGCTGGTCAGTGAGAAGTAAGTCACATAGAACTGGATGAAGAATGAAAAAAATGCTTGATCATCAAATCTGAAGTTCACATAGAAGTTGTGTTTTGATAACATTATATATCATTCAAAGCATTTCAACATCTGACTCAACCACAGGCCTTGTGACAAAGTGATTAGTATGTTATTTCTTGTGTGTCCAGCAGATGTCAGTGTTTTTTGCAAACATTCCCACCAACTTCACAAGTCAAACTTTGTTTTCTTTCTATTTTTGGCAGTAATATGTCATGTTGTGTTATACCACTGTATTGAGCCTAATTCAATTAAACAGCAACATGAAATTAGGTGCCTGCTCGACAACCTCAGTGAAATGTTCTTCAAAGCTGTTTTGTTGGTGATGTTTTTTGCCCACAAAGGTTGATTTGTTAATGATTTTGTTTCTGACCATGAATAGGCTTGGTTGTTGATTGGCTACTGTGTGAAATCTGTCTATAGGACTAGGAATTTAACATCTTTCCTGTGTTTGAAAAAAAAAATGCCACTGACATTACCTCTGTCCATAATCGTGACACTTTTTGATTTTCATACTGGAACTCATCAACTAGAATTCACATTCAAAATGTCTGGCTCTTGATTTATGTGACATTTGAATGTCAGTTTATGTAAAGACTACAGTGCAATAATAGGCAACAAAATAAATCTTTGATACTTTTAATACAGGTGTTCGGGTCTCTGATGTGTCTAACTTTCAAATCTATCTAGTTTGTTGTTGTGTTGTTAGGCATACAAAACACTGCGGCAGACCGGCAAGTATTATGATTTATACAAATATTACGGCATACAACAGATAAAGCGCAAATTTAAAAAGCAAGCTAAAACACAAATGTTTTGGGGTCCAAAAATAAAAATGGGGGGTGGGGGGGGGTTAGACTCGACTCCTTCTTTAAAAGCACATTAGGTCATTCCCCCGCCTCTAATGTTAGTCCAGTTTTTTGCTCCATTTCTCACATCACTAAATCATTTTGTTGTTGTTGTTGTTGTTGTTGCTGTTCCGTCTTCCCATCTCATATGAGCAAATATATGTGTATGTAGATGTGCACATTCAGGCAACCTGCAGGTAGAGTCGTGTTCAGAACTGAATGTAATATCCGAGGTGGAATATATTCAGTGAAGACGTTTTCTCCCTACGTCAAGCAGTTGAGACATAAATTTATTGGAGAGTCTCAAACTTTTACATTACATTACATTACAGTACATTTAGCAGACACTTCTTGACCAAAGTGACTTACATATGCCAGCTATATTACAAGGGATCACATTGTCCCCGGAGCAACTTGGGGTTAAGTGCCTTGCTCAAGGGCACAAGGGTGGAATTGGAAATTCAATTGGGAATTGAACCGACAACTTTCAGGCTACTGCACGCTAGCCCAGCTCCTTAACCACTACACTACCGCCGCCCCAAACTTGACATACGTGTGCTCACAGGCATCTTTTGTGACTGACAGAAGCAAAACTACACCTACCAATTACCATTTTACTATGTGTTTTAACCAAAGACTTTGAATTCTGCATACGTTCGAAAATGGCTTTTGGTTGGTTAACAATGGTATCAATGCTGCAAGCTTTGCTAGATACACCTATACCTCATTCCTCATGCCTGTCATCACACAGATATGATAACTCTATGCTAACCCTCAATGCTGTACACACATCAGTCAGCATAGGTATTGGCAGTACCATAGCAAGGACCAAGACTCTTCTGCACTCAAAAAAGGCAAAACTGTTGGTCTATAACGGGTATCAAAGTTTGCTTTCCGGATAACAGGAAAAAGAGTCACATATTCATCTGATCCACTCCATTCATCTGAACTTTGCATTGGCTGAGGTGAGTTCTTGCAGACCTACTGAACTCTCGCTCTGGATGCCTGTTCCAAATGGATTTGATCCAAAGTAGCATACTGCACCTCCTATGGATACAATCACACAGAAATGAAAAATATGTTTATTATCATCATGTTTTTCACAATAAGTTGAACTGGACAAAAACATTTCAAATTATACAATATTATTCCATATTGATTATTGAGTGTAGTCATTCCATATGAGAACCCCTGACATATGATGGGAATTATTTTTATGACCTTTTTCTTGCTCCATTTACATAGAAAGTGCATTCTGTCTTTCTTGCTTTGATGTATTCAATGCAGATGTAGGTGTGAAATGTTCCCCACTGGGCACCTTTTGGCCTGTTCCACAAGCCCTTTGTTCTGTCTTTGGAGTAGACAAAGACCATGGGCTAAACCTTAGCTGAATTATATGTTTGTGTTATTAACTGTAAATGTATTCATGTTTGGTATCATTTTTATAGTCTCAGTACAAGGAATACAATGAATTAAGTGTAAGAATGTTTAGAACATCCTGTATAACATTTCTACCTGAGGAGCCTGCCTAGTGTGTCAATGGTAAGGGGGTGTGTTCAGGTGTGGGTAGGTGTGTCTGGGTGTGGCTGACGGAAACGGCGGGAAGAGGAAGCCAATCAGAGGACGTTGTACCCATGATCACCACGTGGACCACACCCTTGCAAATTGAGCATAAAAGGCCGGCCTCTTCCTGTAGTCTTTAGAATTAAAGTTGAAGCTTCCGAGCTGAAAGCTGTATTCTCCCTTGACGCGCGTTATTGTAAAGTAAAGCCTGAATCTTGGATATCTGGAATACTGCCGAAGTCTGCTGTGTTTTTGTCAAGTAATTACATCCACCTACAATTACTTTCACATACAAACCAGTCACTAGCATGACACTTCAGAGTGTTACCTTTCATTTGCGACCATGATTATGCTTCTACACCAAGGGGTTAATATACAGTAAGCCTTTTATTGTCAGTATATGCATTGTGGGTAACCAAAGGTATTATGGGGAGTCTTCATAGTATTTTTTGCAAAACATATGGACATACCTACAAATAATTGTCTAAACTACTCATCTCCTCTTCTATATTGATCTACTTTTACACACAGCTTCAAAAGACCTAGTGCTAGGACTCATTTGTGTTTTTCAAGTGCCTCAAGTGACTTAGAGGGCTGAAATGTGGTTAGTTGATTGATGTTTGTAACCCGGTAGAAAGAAAAAACAATATTCTAGCCTCTGTAACTCAAGTACTTCACACAAATGTTCTGCTTGTTTTCCAAGAAACTACAGGGTCTTTCTAAAGAGGTCAAGCATTTGATGGTTGGCCTAAATAGGTGGAAACAGTGCCCTTTGAAGTAGGCACAGTGCGATTTCGGAGGAAAAAGCGTACCTCATATGAAGTTAATCTCATTGTCAACTAAAGTTTCAGGGTATCAGTCAAGATCCTCTACCTATCCCTTGTGTGATGTTTACTTACCATTTCGGACGATCTTATGTCATATCTTCCATGATTGCCTTGGGGAAAACACAGAGTAGGTGGTTCTTTTACATACTGTACATGAGATATGAGCACATATGCCCTCTTATGCTGATACCAACAACCTAACTGCATGCCTCACATTTGCATTCAAGGAGTAACATATCATCCAAACATTTACATCCAAAACAACCAGCTTTTTCTAAAATGTTATATGCCATCAATTCGATATAGCGCTTAGTGTAATTGAACTCAATCAAGTTGTTATGTAAATTATTCTACAACTATGCATAACTCATAATAACTCCTTGCCGTATCACACTATTTTACAGAAGACTTCTTACCATGATCTGGCCTTCTGTTTTCAGCCCTCCGACTTTTACCACTAACCTTCCGACCTGTGAACAAAAAGGATGTCATTACTGTCAGCATCAAAGTCAGAGATTTCACAAGAAGGCTGCAGAATGTGTTACATGATATTGTAATGAACCGAGCCTAGACTGTGAACTCCCATAATGCTGTGCAAAGCGTTCATAAATGTTGGTCTTTGATTACTTGCAATGTTGGTTATGTTGACGCATTGTCTTGTGGCTGTGTGCTAGTTGCTAGAGTGCTTGGTACCAGGGTCAACCAGTGTGTGCTGCACAGCCTGAAGCAGAGGTTCAGTGACAAAAGCATTCTATGAATTGTAATTATATTGTTACATTGTGACGATATAATTTTAAAAGGCTAGCCTTTTAAATAGCTCTTCAACAATTTCTAAGAATTATTTTTTAAAATCATGCAAAAGGTATTTTTAAAACATTATTGTCTATGAGACAGAGTTGGTTTGATGTCATGAGGTAGGATTGTGGCTGACCCCTCCCACCCTGGACACAATCTCTTTGAACCACTTCCCTCCCCCAGGTCCATCAGGACCTGAACCTCATGGCACAAACTCAAGTCTCTTCCCGACTGCAGTTGACTTTATCAACAAAGCGCAGGTCCCCCACTGTCACTGACGCTGACTCTTAGGCCTGTTTCACACGGGTCCGTGGCGTGAACGTCGCGTGTCTGTTGCGTGTCAGTTGCGTGGTGGCTGCATGGAGTTTTCTATGTTTTTGCCTACCAGAAGCGTGTCTGATGCGGTGCTGCGACGGCCTCTCTGCCAATTACAATGTAATTACAATGCAATGGCTGCCTTGCACTACTCCACTTGCACTACTCCACTTGTACACTTGCACACTTTGCAACTTGTTGTTGTCCTGAACACTTCTGAACACACTTCTGCATAACCCTAACCCTTACATAACTTGCACCACTATGCCACTTGCATACTTAGGTCAAACAGAACTACCTCAGCCATTTATTGGCCTGACTGTTGCACTATTATATTGACTGTCTACTGTATGCACAATTGCACAATTTCAACCAAATTTTGCTGCTCTTATTTCTTCATTGTATGTGCCTTCTTATTTTTACTTTTTATATTGTTTACTTGAATGTTATGTTTGTCTGTGGACCTAATTGGTAAAATATGTCTTGTCTCCACCGTGGGATAGTAGGAAACGCAATTTCGATCTCTTTGTATGTCTTGACATGTGAAAAAATTGGATGGATGAATGGAAACGCTTCCAACACGCTTGCATGTAGCGTGAAAAATAGGCGTGGCATGTTGCACAATTGGTTTCATGTGACTTGGTCAATTTGTCAGAGGATTTAAATTTTGAGGAAAAAAAGCTAGACAATCGTTTTTTTTTTTTAAAGGCAAAATTGGACGTAAAAGTCAAACCTTGAAGGTCTTCGATATGAGGGAAGGAAGTCTCCATGCTTTACAGTTGATTTAAGTTTGAATGTTAAATGCATGTTAAACATTAAAATAACTTGACCACGGTATGTTACAACTCATGTCATAGACTTAAGGTCTGATTATAAAGTCAACATCATTGATTATAAAGTCAAGTAGTATTGACTATATTCTTGGGCACCCCAGTGTGAGTGTTGCCATTGCCTTCCTCTGTATGTCAACAAATGACAATTGCCAACGACTTGGCAACCAACATTTATCATAATACCCAATCTTTCTGTATAATAGTTGTTGCAATGAAAACAGAAACTAAATAAAGGAATACTGCTACTTGTGAGGTGATATCAAAATGTGATGAGTAGCACTACTGCTGAACTTACTTTGACAGAAAATCACTGCAGAGAAGATGGCCATGGCAATGGCAAAGAGCACTGAACCGTAGACTCCATAGAGCAGGTATGAGGAGCACAAAGACCAGTCTATATCTATATAGGAGAAAACATGAGAGGATACATGCCAATTAAACTCTTCTTCGTGACATTTTCCTTTAAAATGCTTTTAGTGACTGAAGTGTATTTTAAATGTGTAACCTGCTGTATTTATTCTATAAACTCCACATGGGGCAGCCGTGGCCTACTGGTTAGCGCTATGAACTTGTAACTGGAGGGTTGCCGGGTCGAACCCCGACCAGTAGGCACGGTTGAGGTGCCCTTGAGCAAGGCACCTAACCCCTCATTGCTCCCCGAGCGCCGCTGTTGTTACAGGCAGCTCACTGCGCCGGGATTAGTGTGTGCTTCACCTCACTGTGTGCTGAGTGTGTTTCACTAATTCACGGATTGGGATAAATGCAGAGACCAAATTTCCCTCACGGGATCAAAAGAGTATTTATACATAATTCTGTTACTTTATTACTATTCTGATTATGCGAGCCGTGTGATATGGCTAACCAGGCATTTCTATATTTCTAAAATGACTCAAAGAAGAATTTTCATAGGTTGTCACATATGGAGCCAGGGAAGTGTCATTGCTAAATGTTATTTTTTATATTGAGAGAACGAGCACTTATTTTACTAAATTGTGCACTCATTTTACTAAATTGTGGTCTTATTTTACTAGATTGTGCGTTCAATGCAGTAAATTGTGCACTTGTTATGCTAAATTGTGCATTAATTTTACTAAATTGTGCACTCATTTTACAAAATATAAAATAATAAAACACTCAATCCATCAAACAAGCAATCTATGTCATTTTTGTGTCTTTGTTGATATCCTGTCATGAGCACATGAAGTACAGTAAATCCCTAGCAACCTGCACCGAGTTGTATGGCAATAAAGTATTCAATCTTGAATCGTGAGGTGAAATGTTTTTCAAACAAGACTGTGGAGGTGTTTTAAACCTTTCAAGAAAGCCCAAGGGGCATGACATGTATTTTTATATTGTTTTTTTTAAATAATTTTTGCTGTATTTGCAATTATTGAATAGTGACCTTACACTGAAGGCTCTTGGAGATGTTTTGGCCTCTGGTTTCCACCGAGCATGTGCACTGGGCTCCAGATTGCCAGTCAGACTCAGACAGCCAGAGGAGGCCCTGGGTCATCTCTTTCCCCTCCGACCAAACAGATTCCGTCAACCCAGAGTGTTCTTCACCGTTTAAAATCCAGGCGATGCGGACCTCTGATGAAGTGACCCCCTCTGCCCTGCAGATGAACAAGGTTGTGCTGTTTCCACTGTCCAATGACGAGACGATGAGTTCCACGGAGACATCAAGGTTGTCTACAACAGATGTACGAAACAGTTGTAAATGTCTCTGTGAAATGCTTCTTGACATTATCCTTATGTTATTTAAAAAAAATAAAATATATATATATATATATATATATATATATATATATATATATAATATATAAATATGGTTTAACCGTATCACTTTCAAAGGGTTGAGTACACGAGTACACACACACATATATATATATATATATATATATATATATATATTTTTTTTTTTTTTTTTTTTTTTTAAATAACAACAATAACTTACCTGTTACAACAACACTGGATCCATTGCCGTGCAGTGTGTACTGATCCGGTTTCACCGAACAATAATAGATGCCAGAATCTTTCTGAGTTGCGCTGGTAATTGTTACTTCACATATTGCTCCATCTTTTACATCGTAATTCTCAAAGCTGATGGTCTCCATTTTCCCAGTTGCTGGATGCACTTTCAGCCAGCTGACAGTAAAGCAGTACATTTTATTGGAAACAGTAACAACACCTTTGGTATGACACCTCAGTGTTATAGGTTGACCCACCATCACCTCCACTTTGCCGGGGGTCTGAACCAATATATCAGACGAAACATGGGATCCTGAAATTTAGAAATGACATGATGCAATGATAGTTATTTTTATGAGATTGTCAAGAATGGCTTGTGATAAAATAAAATGATGTTCCACGATACAAAAGAAAAGTCCAGACCTTTTTTAGCGTTAGAGATTTAATACAGTATAACATGAAACATGAAAGAAAACTTACTTTTTGATGCAGAGAAAAGAAAAAGCAGCATCCAGATGCACGCGGTCGTTTTGCCAGGTAGCATCATGTGTCCCATTCTTTGTCCCGTTTGTGCTGACACAGTCAAGCTGTGACCTTTGCGTTCTCGCCACAAGACGACTGATGTTTACAGGAAACCGTGTCTTGATTTTCAACTATAATATTTCCATTGCACATGAATGACCTATATTGAACAGACGCCCAATCCAACTGGAGTTTAGGCATCCCACTGACACAGAGTGCAGTATATTTGGAAGATTATCTTAAACATTTTCAACTTATTTTCTTTGGGCGCTGATGGTGATTAAGATATGGTTTGCTGGCCAACTACTTGCCAACACAGTTTTAGAATAGGTTTATTTTCTCAAGACCATGCCGAATATAGCTTAAAATGAATCAGAATGATTTTAGGCCTTCACAATCTTCACCCACAAAGAAATGTGTTGGCTTACACAGCACATTTTCCAGTGCATGGGTTCAAAGAAGAATGCACAAACCAGGTCAGATTTGAATGTAACACAGCCCTGTGCCTCAATCAGGCATGCTCGTTTAAGGTCATATTTGGGGGTCAACAAAGTAGCCTTTTCTGATCATGTTCTTCTTTGATTTTATAGACTTATTTATATATAAAATATAAGTATATACTTATAGACTTATACATATGTAGGGTGGGTGTGTATTTATTCATTCAACCTCTTCATTAAATATATGGTTTATTATTTTTTTGAATGGTGATCTAGTAATGACAAGCATAGAGCATCTCTTTTTTGGGAGGAAAGTTTTTTTTTAAAGATAAGTTTTGAGTTTCACTTGAATTGTGAGTGTTGTATCACTGCATAGGGTGCAGGTGTAAAGGTCAAGTAGGTGAGTCCTCTTCTCATAAACGGCTCATGAAGAGCTCAGTGTCACTTTGATTGCTCTAGTTTTGGTCTAACCACGCAGAGTAGAGATGTGCGAGATACAGGTGAGAGCGAGGGGCCTTGGTCACACCTCTGTGAAAGCGGACGGCTGTAGCCCCTGAGTCGAAGTCGTCACCGGAAGATCAACCGTGTTTCTTGTTCCACCCGCAGTTCTGGCCAGAAACCCAGAGTGTGTGGAACTTCAAAGTTTGAATTTCTGAAGATGCAACTTGAAAGACTGAAATATCAAATACGGCAATACAGATCAAGGATGTCAATACTTGTGCATTCTAATATCCAAACATTTCAACTTTGTTTACTGTCTGCGGTCAAAATGCAAGAAGATATGCTGAGAACACACACACACACACACACACACCATTACACCCCGCACACACCATAATACACTCACACACACACACACACACACACACACACACCATAACACCCCGCACACACCATAATACACTCACACACACACACCATAACACACACACACACACACACACACACACACACACACACAGGTACATCCCACCCCCCCCCCCGCCCACACCCACACACACCCCATCTATAAACAGTCAACAGTACAGTCAACACAGCGACTCATTTGCAAGCCACAGCAACTGCACTGTTAACAACAAGAGGAAATGCATTTATCTGTGCTCTATCAGTGACCTTCGGCAAGAGGAAATGCATTTATCTGTGCTCTATCAGTGACCTGCTCTTCAGCTATTCTTCTGTGGAGGTTTTTGGCTGCGTATCCCTGCAGCTCTTACTATGGTGCTCACCGATGCATTGTTACTCCTCTCATCATCTCTCTGCTTTCTGCATCTTCTCCCACGGGTGTTAGAGTAACAGAGGAGGAATTCCCCTTCTTATCCACTTTCAGTTGTACCGGGTAGTTGAACAGGTTATATTTAGTGCTAAGGTGGCCAGTTGAACGGGGTATATTTAGTGCTAAGGTGGGCAGTTGTACGGGGTATATTTAGTGCTAAGGTGGGCAGTTTGTCAACTAAGCTACATAAGCAATACCAGGTCATCAATATGAGTTTGTAGGAAAAAAACACACATTGTGTTGCTTTTAGCAGTTTCAGTCTGAGTGGAGTGGAACTATAAAGGGCAGTGTGAAAGTTCATACTATGCATTTTGCTTGCGTGGGTTAACAGGATGTATCTTCATGACATCCGTCATTAAAGGTTCTTTCTTTTTATTTGAAGTCAGTCATGTGGGCCAACTGAGGTCAAGACATTTCCCCTCAGCAACCTTAAGGATCAAAACTTTACTGCAGAGTCTGTGTGTCAGGAGAAAGGTATTTTAATATTTTAGATATTTTATTTTTTAGATATTTTAATATTTTATTGTGTATGGCTTTATTAGAGATTGTTTGTTTACTTCCCATTTGTAGTCTGCATTGTGTACAAACAACTGTGTTTTTTGTTTTGTGTGCACACACTGGTATATTTCTTTGAGTGCACATACAACTAGAGAACCTGAGGAGCAATTTGCAGAACTTGACAAAAACTATACAAGTTTGAATCACAGATTGTAGACATGGAGGAATTCAATTCAACAACCAGAATAATTAATTTAGCCATAAATAGATGTAGATACTGTGATGCATGTGACCCTCTAGTGGCAGCACTTGGTGATAGCACATATTTTGTCTTGTCCCGTTTGAGAGGAGATGAAACAAGAGATGAACCTCAGACCCGAGGGAATACGGCGGCTGTTGAGTCCAAGGTCGCTGTAGAGACTCCAGACTCCTGGAAAGACTGGCAGGAGGGAGACCAGGTGCCAGCCAGGTTGAAGGGATGGGTGACGAGGGGCCACCTCCTGAGAGCTGAAGAGAGGAAAATGTAATCGCCAGCAGTAAGACGTCACCTACGTGAGTGGAAACGGCTCTACACATATATGTATATCAGGTTTCTAGGCCAAGTATACAAGGAATTTGGTCTCTGCATTTATCCCATAGGTGAATTAGTGAACACACAGAACACACAGTGAACACACAGTGAGGTGAAGCACACACTAACCCGGAGCAGTGAGCTGCCTTGCTACAGTGGTGCTTGGGTAGCAGTGAGGGGTTAGGTGCTTTGCTCAAGGACACTTCAGTCACTCCCACTGATCGGGGATCAAACCGGCAAGTTCCAAGTCCGAAGGCCTAACCAGTAGGCCACGACTGCCCCAACATTCAGTACACAATGAGGTCCTAATGCGAAAGGCCCAGGAGTGGAACACAGGATTGAACCTTTCCCAGATTGTCGTACCTACAAACAAGACCAGGGCCTGCCAGTTTTCCAAATTAGGCCAGAAGGAAAAGAAGGTCCCATCCGGACAATCCATCACAACCACTTGTCCCTTCAACCCCCCAGAATTACTGCAACCTGCCCCAGATGTGGAAGAACCAAGCCCTATTGCTCCCAATGTCCCCGGCCACCTGTCTCCCCCTACTGGCGTGGAGGCGTAATGGTTGGACTTACTGTGAAGTGAATGATTGAAGTGTGCGTTTCCCTCTGCATACTGAGCCTGTGTTGGACTCTGTAAATACTACCTGAGAAAATCTCTATTTTTATACGTTAAACTGCATATTTTATTGAAGAAAATCATAAAATACTGAATCATTTAAACATATGCCTCCATAAATTCAAATTTGTGCTGGTGTGACGGGGAAATGCAGCTCTAAAGCTGAGTCTATTGACTGCTTCCTACGTTACATTTATACTATGCTTGCATGGTTAACAGGATGTATCTGAATGACCTCCGTCATTAAAGGTTCTTTCTTTTTATTTAAAGTCAGTCATGTGGACCAACTGAGGTCAAGACATTTCCCCTCTGCAACCTTAAGGATCAAAACTTCACTGCAGAGTCCGTGCATGTGTCTTAAAATATCAAAAACCTATCAAATTACGCCTCTGCCTTCCGTAATATATTGCCTGCCATAATATATTGCTTTACTGGATATGTGTATGGCTTCATTAGAGACTATTTGTTTACTTCCAATTTACAGAGTCTGCATTGTGTACAAACAACAGTGGGTTTTTTTAACACACACACAGGTATATTTTTTTCAGTACACATACGGAATGGACAACAACAGCACCTGAGGGGCAGAATTTGACAAAAGCTATACCGGTTAGAAGCACAGATTGTAGACACCGTTGAGTTCAACAATCAGGAAGTAAGTTCGGCATAAATGGATATACAGTACAGTGGGTACTGTGATGCATGTGACCCTCTAGTGGTAGCATTTGGTTATAGCACAATATGTTCTCATCCTCATGTGAGCGCTTGCTTGTTGTCTATCCAACTGAGCGGACCAATAACTAAGCCCATGAGAGGATGGAGATGTGGTCGTGTTTGCTATGTATGAGGTCAAGAATGATCTCTCCTTGGTCCTAAAATAAATGCAGACAAAGACATTGTATGTTTTCTTATAAATGTTGCATTACTTTAATCATCAAGTTCATGGTTACGGGACAGAGGTTGTAAAACAGTTTAAATCTTTCTTCAAACATCATTGTTGAAATTATTGCTAAGACATCAGGACAATACATTTGAGAAAAAAAACTAAAAACTCATAGCTTATATGTGGCCATGATATATACTGTACATTGTTAGTGGAAAATATGGATAAAACAAACAAGCAATGAAGCCAAAAGGAAACATTAAATTGTGTCAATAATAAAAATGTACTTCTACTCTACATTTATCGCATTTCATGTAGTTTGGTTTTCCACCTTGTAAGCCTTTTGTCCATCTCTCCTTGGCTTTCTTAAATGAAGGTTGTCCAGACTTACATATTGCACCTCCTGCAAGAAGCACACATCAAAGGTTTATGAATGCTGCTCAAATTGCTGTACAAAGTAGAATAGGGATCAAGATGTTTAGATGTGACATGTTTACATTACACACTGTGTAAGATGACTCTGTCAAAGTGTCCGCTTCATGTTTACCTACAAGAAAAAAAAAAACATAAAAACATTGTTGTGTCTGGTTCATCTGCATGATTGTCCTGTGCATGTTGGGGTAACATTTTAATCCCAAGACATTTACCTGACAAGAGATGTTACACATTGACTAAATATACCTTAAACATCCATCAATTTAATACAATTTTTCTCAAACGAGTTACTATTCTAAAGTACGATGAGAGAGAGAGAAAAAAGTCCGCAACACCAGTATATGCTCCCAATCACTTGCTGTGATTGATTAATTACTTTCCTGTGTAACACCACTGTGTGATCATGTGATCACTTAATTGTACATATATGGGTGTCCTTTGATTTTTGACTAACGTCTGATGAAGGGCTTGAGTTGGCCCGAAACGTCACGGTAAATAAAATATAACTTGGGAGCATATACTGGTGTTGCGGACTTTTTTTTCTCTCTCTCATCGTAAGTGTTTTGTCCAGCACCCAGGATCAGATTTGGGTGTGCGTGCGTTTTATCCTCTTTACACTATTCTAAAGTACACAAGTTCAAGCTTCACAAATGCTCGGAATCAGGATTTTTGTCCTCGTTATCTCTCACTTGCATCAACATGAATCAACATGCATCACTCTCTATGGTAAATAACAGTCCTACTTACTCTGGTGTGAACCTACAGCCATAGCTACAGCGATGATGAAAAGCCCAACGCCAGTAGTTCCGTAAAGCAGAATCCAACATGAAAACATGCTGCTCCTTGAATCTGCGCAGGACAAACAGGAAATGACATCATGTCAAATATTTCTGTTAGTGTAGATGAAGTCAGTGGTTCATGCCTTAACTGTCTGACAGCCATGTTCATTGATGATAGTTGAAGCTAATTGCAGACATCCCAACCCGCAAAAAGTCATTTCAGGGAGGTATCACACTAACCCCCCCCCCCCCCCCCCCAAAAAAAATAAATAAATAAATAAATAAATAAATAAATAAATAAATAAATAAATAATAATAATATAATATAATAATAAGCTTTATTTGTATAGCACCTTTCATACACAGAATGCAGCTCAAAGTGCTTTACATTTGAAGCATGTAACAAAATAATAGTCAGTCAGTCATTATCAATCACATTTCTTCATTGCTGGGGCCGTTTATGATCCACTCAGCAACATATCAAAAATATAGAAAATGACATGTCATAAGACTGGCAGCCTTAACCCTCTTACCCCCCACAAGCACGCCATATGGCAACTGTGGCAAGGAAAAACTCCTATATTCCAGGAAGAAACCTTGAGCAGAACCTGACTTAATAGGGGGAGCCCATCTGCTTCTGGCTGGCTGCGCCCTCCAATAGCAGCAGATGTAGAATAATCTGAAAAAGTAGTCTACAGGATAAGACGAGTTAACTAAAAGCTTTCCTGTACAGGTATGTTTTCAGATCTTTTTTAAAAATATTTACTGAACTCGCCTGCTTGATGTACAGAGGCAGGGTGTTCCATAGTTTGGGGGCATAATGGATAAAAGCAGCTTCTCCACTTTGTTTGTGGAGCACTTTGGGTACGATTAAAAGATTAGAATTGGATGATCTAAGTTTCCTTTGTGGTTGATAAGATATTAAAAGCTCAGAGATATATGAAGGTGCTGTGCCATTCAGAGCTTTGTAAGTAATTAACATAACCTTAAAATCAATTCTATAGGAAATAGGGAGCCAGTGCAGTTCAGCCAACACAGGGGTGATGTGTTCTCTCTTCTTAGTCTTAGTTAAAAGTCTAGCCGCAGAGTTCTGTATGAGTGCCAATTTCTTTAGATGTTTTTTGGGAAGACCAGTGAAAAGTGCATTGCAGTAGTCTAACCTGCTAGTGATAAAGGCGTGAATGAGTTTTTCTGCATCTTGTTGAGTTAAAAAGGGCCGCACTTTGGCAATGTTTCTCAAGTGGAAATAGGCTGTTTGAGTAACTTTACTGATATGGGGCTTAAAACTTAACTCTGCATCTAAGATGACACCGAGGCTTGTTACTTTTGGTTTGACCTGGTGTGCCAAGTTCCCCAGATTACTAAGAACAATATCTCGCTTTAGTTTTGGTCCCACCAAAAGTACCTCTGTTTTGTCATCATTTAGTTTCAGAAAATTTTTGCTCATCCACTGATTAATGGAGGTTAGGCATGCAGTGAGGGAGCAAAGGCCATCTGGGTTAGTTGGCTCCACAGAAATATACAATTGGGTATCATCTGCGTAGCTATGGAAGTTTACATTATGCTGACTTATGACATTTCCCAATGGAAGCATATATAGGGAAAATAGCAGGGGACCAAGGCAGCTCCCCTGGGCCACACCAAAAGGCAAGTCATGTTTTTCAGATACATGATCTCCTAGACTGATATAAAAATCTCTGCCAGTAATGTAGGTTTGAAACCAGTTTAGAGCATTATCAGAGAGACCCACCCACTTCGCAAGGCGGTGAATTAGGATGCTATGATCAATGGTGTCAAATGCCGCACTCAAATCCAGAAGAATAAGGATTGAGACTTTGTTTGAGTCAGTAGCCAGTCTTGCCAGAGATCATTGACTATTTTTACTAGAGCCGTTTCTGTGCTGTGATTTGATCTAAAACCTGATTGGAATTTTTCAAGGATACTGTTTTCGTTGAGGAAGGTATTTAACTGATTACAAACAACTTTTTCAAGTACTTTGCTCAGGAACGGTAGATTTGATATAGGCCTGTAGTTGCTCAGATTGGTATGGTCGCGATTTGACTTTTTAAGTAAAGGTTTCACAACAACGGTTTTAAAAGCAGTTGGAAATATACCTGTTTCTAATGAGGTATTTATTACCTTGAGAATAAAGGGAGCTAAGCTATCATATACTTTTTTGAGGAATCTAGTAGGGATTGGATCTAAAACACATGTTGAGGAGCCGGTTTGAGTTATAATTTTATCAAGCTCAGATTGAGTAATATTGCTAAAGGACCTTAATTTTGGGGGGCTGTTTTTGGGTGTACTATCAAACATATTACTGTGTTACCAATAGCCTCCCTTATAGAAATTACTTTGTTTTTGAAGAAGTCTGCAAATTCTTCGCATCTTAGAGAGGATGCCTGACTGAGTGTATCAAAAGGTGTTTGATGCAATAGCCTATCAATGGTAGAGAACAACACCCTAGAGTTTCCACTGTTTTCAGCAATTACCTTAGAGAAGTGGTTCCTTCTCTCATTCCGAATAGCTCTATTATAATTTGCTATTTTTTCTTTTAGAATGGCACGGTGAACCTGTAACTTAGTTTTTCTCCATGTTCTCTCAGCTTTTCTACATGATCTTTTTAGATCATGGATATTTTCGTTCATCCAAGGTGTCAGTTTGCTACAGGGCCTTTTTTTAGTCTTTAAGGGTGCCACTCTATCAAGCATAGCGCCTAATTCATGATTGAGAGCCTCTACCATTTGATCAATGGGATGATGTAAAATATCTAAATTTATGGAGTCTATAAGAGCTATGAACTGCTGTTCTGCTCTAATGTCCAAGAGTCGCGATTTGATTGCAATTTCGGGATGAATTTTTGGAGTATGTAGTACTATATTAAAAGATACACAATAATGATCAGACATATTTATATCATTTACTGATAAGTCTGTGACTTCTATCCCTCTAGAAATGACTAGATCGAGGGTGTTGCCAAGGTTGTGGGTGGGTCCTGTAACATGCTGCTTTAGCTCTAAACCAGGGGTGGGCAACTAATTTCCCCAAGGGGCCACATGACAAACTGGGACTGTTGAGGAGGGCCGGACCCAAAATACCGAACTCAAGTCTGAACTCAATTCTGTTCAATTCTATCCTGTTCTTGTATAACATTAAGCAAATCATATGGTTTTGTTTACTACTCGTAAGAACAGATGAAAATGTGAGGGAGACAAAGGAAAAACAGCAATAGGCTATTTAATTTATGTCCAGTATTTAATCCTCATTCTCGAAAATGATTTTTTGACATTGACATTTTTTTTTTTTCAGTTTTCAAAGACTGATATAAAAAAGTACTACAATATCTATATAATTAGGCTAGGCCATGAAAATGTGAAGGAGTCAGTACAACCATAGGCCTGTGCCACCATTTCATCAACACTCAGCAATATTTCATCATTAAATCATTACCATCATTAAATTAACTCTATGCAGAATTAGACTATGAAAATGTGGAGCAGACAATAGTAGGCTTTCATTAGTTAATCAACATGCACAAAGAAAACTATTTTATGTGCACTATGTAGGCTATGTTTTTGCTTTAACTTTATGCACAAAACTGTGATTGGTCAACTCGCCCTGTGTGTTGAGCCGGCTGCTTCAAGCAACCTGTGGGTAGTAGCATCATACTAGGTCGCTAACATAAGCTTTGCAAATAAACTCAGACATATTTTGGTTACAATGATGGGGTTATCCGAATGTAAACTATCTATCTGCCAGTAAAGTTTTGAAATTAACACTTCGTATCGCCAACAAACAGCAGCGACGCAGACATAAGACACACAAAACTTTAAAAGGTTTACGCCGACTTAAAGGCAACTGCATTGTGTCGACGCAGAAGCATAAATTCTATTCACCAGCACAATTCAGTGAGGGTGTTTACATCGTATGCATCCACGCACAAATGTATGGGCGTACAAATAGCAGTCGCTTTCAAAATAAAAGCAACAATATTGATTTGCGTGCATTATCTCTATGTTAGGCTCTTGACTATTTGTTCTTTCACGGACCTTACGCGGGCCGGTCAGGGAAAGCCCACGGGCCGGATGTGGCCCGCGGGCCGTATGTTGCCCATGTATGCTCTAAACTGTCCAACACATTAAGGAACTTACTGGCTTTAGCATCAGTTGTCTTATTGACATGAATATTAAAGTCGCCATTTACAATTATCCGATCATAGCTAGTGATGATGAGCGACATAAGTTCAGAAAACTGGTCGAGAAAGCCAGCCCATAGTTTAGGAGGGCGGTATAAGGTTAATAGAAGTACAGCTGGGTCAGCCTTCAGAGTGAGGGCAATGTACTCAAAGGAAGCGAATTCACCAAAGTTGACTCTAGTGCAACTATATTTGTTTGAGAGAATGGAGGCAATTCCACCACCTCGTTTGCCTTGTCTAATTGAGTGGAAGAAATTATAATTTGGGGGACAAGTTTCAACAAGAACAGCTTCGCTGTCTGAAGTCAGCCAGGTTTCAACAAGAAACAGAAAATCCAATTGTTTTTCACTAATAAAATCATTGATTGCAAAGGTTTTGGTAGTAAGTGCACCTATATTCAGTAAACCCATGTTAGCTGAAAATGCCTCATGGCTTTTGAGGAATATGCTGAGGTATGGAAAGAATATTTGTTAGGTTTCTAGTTTTAAATTTGTCTTTTCTTTTTACTATACGTTTGGTAGAAATCAACGTTGGAATAGAACTATAAGCATAAGTCATGCTATTGCATGAAGCAGCTTGATCTATGGTGGTAGTATTGTATGTTACCCTGCAGAAAACATTCTCAGACCCATCCACATGTATAATGCCATTCGAATCAATACCTGGGGGGCGTGAATCTGTAATATTTTCTACAGAATGTCAATGCCTCGGTGTGGACGCTATGTTGTCAGAGAGTAGCCTGGCTCCATGTTGGTTTGGGTGGAGACCATCACGCTTCAGCATACTGGGCCTCTCCCAGAACAAGCCCCAGTTGTTGACATAGGGGATGCTTAGGGAAGCGCAGTAGCGTTTGAGCCAGGTGTGGAGATCGAACAGTCTGGACCATCTCTCAGCACCTTTTCTGTAGGTAGGGAGAGGCCCAGAGATGACAAAGCGTTTTTCTGTGCCCATCAGGGTGGTGATGAGAGTTTTGTAGTTTTCCTGCAGTGCTACTGACTGCTTATCTCTGATGTCGTTTGTGCCCACGTGTACGATGATGTTGTTGACCTTGGTGTGGCAGGCCAGGATGCTTGGGAGTTTCTGCTGGATGTCAAGGACCTTGGCACCAGGGAAGCAGTAGACCTTGACCGCTACCGTCAATAAGGAAGGTAAATAAGGAAGGTCTATAGATATAAATTGTGAAAATATGTAGATTTTGGTAGTTTGGTCTTTTCATGTAGCCTTGGCAACTAGTCATCTAGTACAGTATTTCCCAAACTTTTTTTCTGGGGACCCACTTTTTAAAAATGACAGACCATCGCGACCCATTTCACTTCAAATCTACCCTGCAACCACCAATATTGTTTTAGGCCACAGGTTCTCCAACTTTTCTATGCCTCATTGCTATAGGATTGATAGATCGATCCTGCTTTGAACACGTTTGTGTTGCATTTTAAGCACCATCAGCGTGAAAAGTTGGAAATGACTACTGAAAAGATTGGGGAAATTCTTGCATGTTGCGCAATCGTCATTCGTCAGCATAGTAACCTGTTCCTGTATTTCTAAAAAAAATGTTGTAGGCTACGTTGCATTGCAGACAAATGGGTCCATAACACTGTGGACGTCAATTCTGATGTAAACAGCAAATAACTCAAGTCGTTATATTGTATTGTTGTATTATATTATATTTTATAGTCGTTATATCAGAACAAGAGGCTTTTGCGCAATAGCCGGAAGAATGCGCCTTTACTTTGGAGTTAGCGAGGTAAAAAAACAAGAGGAATAGTGTTTAAAATGTACATTTAAATTGTAGCCTAATATAATGCACTGTTGTGCATTTTAAATCAGAAATAAGAATGTGAGGAGGTTGCTAAGTAAGATTGCATCTACAATCGAAACTATCTACATGCAAATTGAATGGCCTCCGGTCTATGGATGTCTGTTTTAGTTGACCGCATGGTCACTAGATTTTAATCGGTAAAGTTGAGGAGCTGGTATCTGTTAATGTTCGTGCAAATAGGCGGATTCATGTCCCTTGTAGTTTGCAACTGCGAGGTACATGCCAGGCACCCCACAGAACGGTTTCATTTTGAGAGGTAGATATCCATGCTCTGGCACCCCCTCTGCGATGCGTTCGTCCCCCAGTTTCATGTGCCAGTTTCATGAGCTTTTATGACAAAACCGTGACTGTGGTGGTTAAGAAACTACATCCTAATAGAAAACTGTAGGTTTCCTGGTATCAAATGACAAATGGTATCAGTTAGGCCTATAACACAACATAAATTGTGCTGGCGACCCAAATAAAATCTCCTGTCGCGACCCAGACTTTGGGAAACACTGATCTAGTAGGCTATAGGCCTAAATAATATCATGGGCAATGCTAAAGTCACTTAGCCTAGAAATCTAGACGCACCCTAGCGGCGGCAAATTAATTTGCTCAGCCTGTACGTCTAGTATCAAACCATAGGGATTTCTATTGGCTGACGCCGTGGACGTCATCCAATCACAGCGCTCTATTTTGTTAGAGAGTCTTAAGGCGGGCTTAACAGGATAACGACAGTCCTGCGACGGTGAACAACAAGGAAGGTGGCTATGGCGAACGAAGAGCGGTTGTTTGAATCGGCGTTGGCGTCAACTTTGGAGGAGTTGGACTTGTGCTTTTCTTTGAAAGTTGAGCAACACAATGCACTTAAGTCATTCCTTTCGAAGAAGGACGTACTGTATTTGCCGTTTTGCCGACCGGATACGGATATGGTCGTAGCGCTGGCCTATTGCATGCCTAGGCAGTTTGAAAGACAATTCTCTGCCCGCCCCTTGGATTAAGCAAGGTGAATGGTTCGATTCCAGACTATACATTTCAATGATATAGGATGGCCCGCCAGGCTAAAAGTCACTGTTACAAACAGTGCAGCGTGCAAGACTAGGCCTATCATTATTTTTTACTCTTGAGACAAGGGTAGCCTACACTTTGAAATGGGTCTTACATTTTCCTTTTTTTGAGGCACTGACTGTGCTATGAAGCTCCTGTTCCTATACACTGAACTGATTAATTAAGTTTAGGAGAAAGGAGATAAAAGCCCGCCTACACTGAAAACTGATTGGTTGATTTAGCGAAACAGGCCAATCCGGATGCTCTCTTTCTGTCTTGGATGCGCTCAGGCACACACGCACCACCCCTCTGTCTCCCCCCTGTCGTGTGCGTGCCACACGTAGATGCACATGCGGTCTCGCATGCGCGCTCTTGATCGCTCGCTCTAGATTCCGGGAGATTTTATCTAATTTGCGGACGTCAGGGAGCCGCTATCAATATGCGGGAGACTCCCGGAACTTCCAGGAGACTTGGAATGTCTGTGTTGCGGCAAACGCTACGCAACAGGAACACTTCAGTTACATGCCCGGTGTAACCTCCCTGTGAATATATCCATTTCTTTCCATAAAACTTGCCAGAAGTCATCATTTAAGGGGTTGTCTTTCAAAATGTTACCAGGGAGCAGGCCCCTGAACCTCCCTAGCTTATCTGGGTTACCAACTTTCTACAAGGAACAGCACAGCTGCTGGAAACATTTCTGGGGGAAATACTAATGTAGTATTTTGAATTTAAAAGACCTGTCAAACCAAAAAGAAGGAGCAGCTATGGGGCCTACTGGTTAGGGCGTCAGGCTTAAAACCGAAAGAGTTTCCGGTTCCATCCCCGACCAGTAGGAAATATGTGGGTGGGGGAAGTGGTTGAGCACTGCTCTCTCATGCCCACATCCACGGCTGAAGTGCGCTTGAGCTGCAAGGCAGCCGTGGCCTACTGGTTAGCACTTTGGACTTGTAACCGGAGGGTTGCCGGTTCGAACCCCGACCAGTAGGCACGGCTGAAGTGCCCTTGAGCAAGGCACCTAACCCCTCACTGCTCCCTGAGCGCCGCTGTTGATGCAGGCAGCTCACTGCGCCGGGATTAGTGTGTGCTTCCAGTGTGTGAAGCGCCCAGATGCATGTGGTCGTTTTGCCATGTAGCTTGATGTGGCCCATTCTCTGTCCCGTTCGTGCTGACAAAGTCCCCTCAGCGCTCAGCACTCTCAACACATGACCTATGTGTACAGGAAATCATGTCACTGATTCATTAACTGTCATATTTCATTTTTATTTTTTAAATCAGAAGTGCAAGAAAAGTTAATGAATTCAGTATATATTGTATACACTTGTACATACAAATATTTTCTATTTCAACATTTGGTTGAGTGAAGTTGATTTCAAATCCGCCCTAAAATAAAACTAAATTGTGATTGTCTGGATTGTGAAAGCATGCATGATTGTGTAATACCTTATCACACAGATTTACAAAGTTGCTCAGTCTCTCTTTGATCTTTGCTTGCATGCTTTGCACGCCTAAACCACACTGCGTAGCCTAGAGAACAGCAAGGGGCCAATGAGAGTGAGGGGCCTGCTTCACACATCTGTGAAACCGGACGGCTCCACACCCTGCACAGAGTTGGTGTCTTCACCGGATGCCCACTCGATGTGTTGATTGTTCCACCCACGGCTCTGGCCAGAAAGCAACTTCAAAGTCTGAATTTCTAAAGATGCAACTTCAAAACATTGAAATATGACCTTGCTGAGCTCAGTACAATGCGTTGAGAATCTCAGTCGTCTGATTTAAACTCACACATTACAACTTGTACAATTTTACAGTCTCCAGTAAAGTTGCAAGAAATGATTATGATAAACATGAAGGAAATTATCAAAAGGAAGAACACATATTGAAAAGGAATTGGTGAAAAGGAATGCTACCTTTTCACACCTACTCATAGTGCTTGATGCGTGTGTCTTTGTCTTTGTCCTTGGCCTTTGGGAAACACAGTGCTAGAAATGGTAGAATTGTTAACGGCATCCTCCCTTATGCCAAGTTAGTCCAGCGAAGGTTGTCTGACCCGTCCAGACCTGGAGAGTATCTGGAGCATAGGTAGTGAGCTGGTCCCCTTAATAGCCCTTAATGTGCCTTTAATTATCTGCCATCCTGATGCAGAGTCCCTCTCCGCCCAAGACATCCGCTCTGAGGCGCAGCTGTTCGCAGGTTCGCAAGTCCGGCCGTGTGCCGAGTCCGGTGTCCGTGCGTTGAGTTGAATTGTGCGGCTCGGCCCTGCACACGGCTGGACTCAAACCTTCGAACAGCTACACTTCGGAGTAAATGTCGAGTGTGTTGACAATTGAGCTTAAATCACAAAAAAAAACACGGGGCAGCTAACTCATAGACGGCAGTATTCCTGTAATACCAACTAAGTTCAGGGTTTGTGCCCTTATATTTTGTCAAACTTAGCAAGAAATAGGCTCTATTAACTCAAAACTTTGGTTTGGTAACAAACAATACTTCTGAGCTCATGTAGGTTACAATGTAGTTTGACCAGACTGTAGTAAACAATGTCTAAACATCTGTCTTTAGCACCCCAGCTGGCCAGTTTGCACCTCGGAAACAAACCTGTTGATACATGGCTGGATCTGTGAATACACTCCCAGGGAAACGTTGTGCTAATAAGACCAGGTTGCAAAACAGAGTTGCATTGTGTTCATGTCTAGACGTTTGCTACCGCAACTACCACATATTTACAAGGAATAGCTCTAACCCAGGGTATATGCAGGAATCATAGAGTTGAATTTACTACTTTTTACTACCTTTTTTACTACCTCCACAATATTTTTTACTACCAACACGACATCAAGCAGCAGCCCTTTTTTTTTGGGGGGGGGGGGGGGGGGTACCACTTACTACTTGCTATAAGGTATAAATCATACATATTAGGTACACTAATAATTTCTAATTGTGATCATTAAGTATGGTCATTGTCAATGACAATGTTTTTTTGTAGTGTCGAGGAGTTCAGTTTCAGTTGTCCTTACCTTAACCCTAGCCCTTGAGTTATCCTAACCAGCCCTTAGCCCTAATAAGGTGAATGATAACCTTGGCACAAATGACGCTAAAACACCAAACATGTGTGGTGAAAAATGAAGAACAAACACCACCGAAACAACTCTAGTCTAAGGATAGGCCCAGAAATCTATTTATATGGATATATAAAGCCATTATTATTGGTATGGTATTGTTGTTGCACATTTGACACAAAGCAGTCCGTGAAAACATGCACATCAGTGGACTGCTTTAATGCAAAATTGAAAACTATGATTTCATTGCATTACTCAGCATGGATGCACGAGGCTTGCATGATAAATACTTCCCAAAACAACAGTTAGGTAGGTAGGTAAGGATGCCATTTAGGAGTGTAAATCAAGTTTAATCACAATTTGATAAAATATAGATTCTTTAAGCCAATGATTTGATTATTTTCAATACTTCAAAATGTGTAGCAATGCGATTCGATGCGTTACTGGTCTGTTGTCGATAGGAAATGATATATTTTGGTTAGTTTTCATGGATTCAAATGCCAATATTATAGGCTAAATTATAGGCCAAATACTGAACATTGACTGTGGAATCAAGTAGGTTACAGAGTTTCTTTCCCCCCCTAAAACCTCCTGTCACTAGCTAGATGCTTTCAAATTTAACATGGTTTTAAACTCATATGTTGCAGTTTTCTGTCACTGCAATAAAACTAGCCTATTTGGAATATTTTGTATAATTTGCTGTTCCTTTTATGAGAACAATTTAACTGATCAAGTTTTCATAGGCTATTGAATGATTTAAATGTGAATGCCATAAACTTAATTCGCCATTAACTAGATTCGCGTGGTTCTTCACGCAGTTGTCATCTAAATGCAGTGTTTTGTAGGCTATTCAAAGAATTTCACGTTCATCACTCAGTTGTGGTGTAGGTCTGTCTTGAGTGACCGCTGTCCCTTTAAATGTCTGGGACTTTAAATAACGGGACTTTTAAACTGCATGCTGTTTTTGTTGATGGACAGTTCCGTCTTTGATTCAGTTTTCTACCGTTTTAATAAATGACACGCGCACTTGCGTGGTTAAAAGTAAGGAATTGTTTTCACTCGTTTTCTTGCAATTCCGTAACATTAGATACTAGGTCTAGGTTACGTTAAAAAAAATGTTGTCGGTTACTATGTCAGTGACTAGTTTGAACTTTGTTACTGATGGGATAGGTGGAATTTTATTGCACGGTTCTGGATGATCACAGTCAGATGGCAGCGCTACCGTCAGCTGAACGAAAGCTTACACTAGTCAAGTCCACAGTTGTTAAAACTTCCAGCTGAAGTAGCCTAGTGTAAACTGAGAGAGTTGCCTCCTAACGGAGTGAGTGTAGCCTATATATTTTTTAGCTGCTATCCGAGTGATAGGCTAGCCTAGGCCTACATCTACCGCTCCTTTGCTACATGAACAAATATTATTAGATGAGTGACAGAAGCACCGGACACCAGACCAGCAGGCCCATATGATAAACGCAGCTCTGGTAGCCTGCGGTAGGGCCTAGATGACGTGAAAAACGCGAGAGTCGCCGAAAAGCATCCCTGCATCCCTGGCCCCTAAAAAACTCTTCGGATCTGCACGATTCATATAAGTCGCCCAAAGCAACGTGAAGGAGACACCGAAAAGCGTGTTGTTTGTATCCCTGTAATATCAACTGAAGCAAAAAGGCGAAAATGTTGTTTGTTGGCTGTCAACCACGGAACTCTACACAGTTTACTTCTACGTCATTGCTATCGACTCCGACTCACTCAGGTCCTGTTAGCACGTATATATTTTTTAATTAGGCAAGATGAAGTTAAAACATGTAGACACAAATATTAAGCAAAACATGTAAACTCATATATTGAGGTGGTGATGAAAAATTTACTACCAAGTCAAATTGCATTTATTACCTTTTACTACCTTTCAAGGGCCTTAATTTTGGTAGATTCTATTTACTACCTTTTACCAGAGCCCGTCTACGGAGAGCCTTGCCACTCCGTATTAAGTCCCATTGTACCGAATTTTGGTTGCAGTTCCACCATATTTCCACTGGGGGCGATCGCCATGAGTGCAGAATGAATGGGAGTCAATGGAGCTAGACGGCTAAATTTGTCTCTTTCACCTGATTGTCGTTGACAAATCTCAGATTTGATTGTAGTTTGTATAACTTCAACATGGGTTATAGGTCAAAAGTTGAATGAACGAGTACTTAAGTCCTTTTGATTTCTTACAGTTTGGGTCGTTGTTGCCCATAACACGCTAGCATTGTGCTAATGAGTGACGTCATTGACACGTTTGAAAGGCTTTTTAGAACAATTAAGTGACTTTAAAAAATGTAATACTCAACCAAGTGTATTTTCTTTGCCTCCCCTTTCGAATACAATGTTCAAATTACTTGAAAAAAAAATTATATCCCGAGAAAAGTGGATTTTGAGGGGTATAGCTCCATAGACCTCCATGCATTCTGCACTCGTGGACGAGCGCCCTCATGTGGAACCACAGAAGGAACTGCAACCAGTTCAGAAACCGGAAGTTTTCCGAGAGTGGCAGTTCTCCCCTTATTAGACATTCTCTGCTTTTACTACCTTTTACTACCGCGCGGACACCCTGTAACCGTAGGTCCATTCACATCTTGATGATGTGCTGTGCTCCAACCTGACCAAGTTATAGGCTTTGTATGTATGTGTAATGTCTGGTAGTCTTAAAGATAAACAGACACACAAGGTCATTTATTGATAGACCCCCATTTACCATAATGGTATATGACGTCCCCGTTGGTTTAGATATATAGATTTATTATTTGTCCTTTCGGAAAATTGTTCTTCGCCTGATAAATTTATACAAAAGACAATAGGACAGTTAGACAAGACAGAATACAGGACAGAAGGCTACAACAGAATTTCCCTCACCCCAACCGCCCCCACCCTACCAAACCCCCACACGCATCAGGACGGAAAAGACACGGACCCCACTACACATTAATAGCAAAGATTCTAGAACTAGGATGATAAAGTGCAGTTGTGCATACTGTAACAATCCAGCTGGAAAGAAAGTGCATGGTGCTATTTAAAGTGCTGTCCTGCAGGTAACTTTATGTTCATCAATGTAATACTAGTTGGAATGAATGACCTACTGGCTCGATTTGTTTGGAAAGAAAGTAGCCTGAAGCTCCTCCCTGATGGCAACACCTCATAGCCTATGCCTGGTGTAGGGGATGTGACATACCTTCATTAATTCCTTGACCTTTCTTCAACACCCTCTTTCACAGGTCATAGCCATACTGTCTAGTTTTTGCCCCGCAACCTTGCTGGCCATGTTAACTATCTTGCTCAGTTTGTTTTTGTTGGTCACTGACAAAGAGAAATACCAGGCAACACAACAAAAAAGTAGCATGCTCTCCACAAATGAGTGATAGAAAAGTAACATCATAACTCTATCCACTCTAAATTGTCTTAGTTTGCAGCCTCTGCAGTCCTTTTCATAGATGGTGTCGGTATCACTGTTCCATTGCAACTTATTATGACCGCCGCGCAGCGAAGCGGCGGTCATATAGGTTTAGTCAGATTTTTTCTTTTTCTTTTTCGCATGCCCAAACTTCCGTCAATGATTCCCGGGACACTGAAAGACCGGGGTACACGAAACTTGGTGGGCATGTAACCCCACATGGATAGCATGGAACCATCGTTTTTCGTTTTGATCTGTAGCCCCCCCGCTGGACTGGACCCCCCGAAAGGAGGGTAGGGCAGACAGTTTTCTGTGAATATCTCGAAAACCGTAGGGTTTAGGAGGACCATTTTTTTTTGTATGTTGATCTCAAGGGGCCATGTCAACCCATTCCATAACCACTCATTTCATGTATAGCGCCACCTAGTTAAACACAAAAAGGTAAAAATGAGGTGTTGTAATTGAAGGTATCTGTGACCTAACAAAGTCAAAACTGTACAAAATTGGAAGTGTAGGATCATTATGACACCCTCTGTATGCACGCCAAGTTTCGTGGAATTCCGTTCATGGGGGGCCACACAATAAATTAATTTATGTTACTATACACCATCTGGCCTGTAGGTGGCCGGAGACAGTTTTCTGTGAATATCTCGATAACCGTAGGGCCTAGGAGGTCCACCTTTTTATGTATGTTGGTCTTAAGGGGGCATGTCAACCCATCCCATTACCACTTATTTTATGTATAGCGCCACCTAGTTAAAAATGAAAAAGCAAAAAATTAGGTGTTTTCATCACAATATCTCTGGCTGACAAGGTCAAAACTGCACGAAATTAAAAGTGTAGGATCATTATGACACCCTCCGAATGCATGCCAAGTTTTGTGTACTTTCGTTCATGGGGGGCCTTACAATAAAATAATTTATGTGTACATTTAGTGACGTACACCAACAAGGATTCCCGGGACACTGAAAGACCGGGGTACACAAAACTTGGTGGGTATGTACCCCCACATGGATAGCATGGAACCGTAATTTCGTTTTGATCTGTAGCCCCCCCGCTGGACTGGACCCCCCGAAAGAAGGGTAGGGCAGACACAGTTCTCTGTGAATATCTTGAGAACTGTAGGGCCTAGGATGACCATTTTTTTCCGTATGTTTGCCTCCAGGGGTCATGTTAACCCATTTCATGTGCACACATGTGCACAAACAGATACACACACACATACATTCACAGTAATCATACGTATGACACATACTCACACAGTAGACATATGTACGCTTGCATGCACAGGCACATACGCAGGCACACACACAAGCACGCACACACACACACACACACACACACACACACACACACCCACACACATAACATAAACATAACACAAACAATCAAGAATTTCTCAGAATTATGAACAGGCAAGATGGAGGTGGGGTTGTATAAAATTAATTTTACATGTGAAATCTATGAACTAATCATGTTTTGGTACTTGTTGTCTAGCAGATACCAAGAATTGAGTGTGGATAATGCAATTTAGTGAGACAGTTAGAATCATATAGGCCTTTCAGCGTGATTGTCCACTGGGGTGGACTGGGCGGCGGTCATATTTTGTACCGCTCTGCGGTACATCTAGTTTTGAATATGACCGCCAACTCATTCGAATGTCACTCATCAACAGGATGACATCAGAAACATGGGCAGTGGTCTCTTAATTTTTTCCAGAGCTGTGTGCATCCCTTCGGCCTGGTATTGACACATAGGTTTACACAAAAGGTGTAAAAGAAAATTTCAGAAAGATATTGTTAAAAATGCATGATTTGAATATGAAAATGAAGTTTCTGTGCTATGACATAACCTTTTTACTAGCTTGGCTTTCAGTGTCAAAGGGGTGTTTATTCCATTCGTGTACAGGACTCTCACTACACCTTATGTCTGTTAGCCTGCATGGCCCCATAGTATCTCTGCTCATTTCCATCTCACTGAGATAGCGTGCTACATGTTTAGTTTTGATCTAACCACACAGGGGCAGAGACATGCAGACGAGACGAGAAGTCAGTGAGATCAAGGGGTGTGTGTGCACCTTACACACTCCAGGCCCTACAGTGAGCCAGTGAGCCTCACCCCACATCCTGTTTGTCCCACCCTTCCTGGCTCTGACCAGCATCTCAATCCTCAGATCTAAAACTCAAAATATGTCAACTTATTTTAGGCTACTGTCTCAAACTGCAAGAAAAAAGTACTGAAAATACTAAAAGATGAAAAGTAGAAAAAACAAACATATTCTCATTATGAAACTAAGCATATGTAGAGCAGGCTGAAATGATGGTGAGGGGGATGTGATATGTAAACCCCCCCACCCCCCACCCACCCTCTTCTTGCCGTTCTTTCTAGTCTTCATTCTTCACCCATGTTCTGTGAAGCCGTTTCAGTAGTGGATCAGTCTTGAAAAGGGTTTAATGTGAAAGTCTATGCTGTGTATTGTATTTAGCTTTATAAAATGGCCATAATGAATTTAAAGGTTTTCCCCTATTTGATTTATTTCTCCTCTGTACCTTTCAATACTTAAAATAATTAACGGTAGAGTCTGTGTTTCTGCTTTTGTTTCTATTTGACCTCATTGTCAATCAAATTATTCATTCTGTAGGCCTACTCCCACTTGATAATTGCCTGGAATAGATGATGTCTCTGCCCAAGACATTATCTCAGCTCCCTGCTGCATTACACTAAACATTAGCTGGGTTAGAGTGGTGGAACATGGCTTTAATGGCTTCTCATAACAGATTTCAGTAATCAGGAAGTAATGGATGGAGTTGTGGTGTGTGTGTGTGTGAGATAGGGCCTCGTCGCATTTACCACTAAGTGTGACTCTGACCATCAATGCGAGTTTATCCTTTTCCTGTACAGGATGCACAAGATGTACGCATATCTCACAGCTACACTTTGGTCATGTTTGTTGCCTTTACTTTCCCACCCGGTGTTGTTTGTTCCACCCACAGGTCTGCCCCCCCCCCCCAAAAAAAAAAAAACCCAAAGACCCCCTGCATCTTCAGATTGTTTGCTTGTAACAACATTGCTTGGAACTCAAGCTCAACATTCTGAGCAGCAAGAACTGTGGTTTGTGGACTGCTGCGTCTCTGACCACCTTGTGTCTTGCATGACTTTTCAGACCACCAGAAAAAGTGCTTTTTGCTTTTCTAATGCCAAATATTGATAATACAAAAACAACAAAAAATTCCCAGACAGAACACATCAACACAATCACTGTTTATTATTGAATACTATTAAAAGACAATACATGCATGTGAAGTTTGAGTAAGAAGATAAAATAGAACATTTTTACAAGCCATGAAGGTTGGGTTTCCAAATCGAAGACCTGTTGCTGTGTGGGCCTTACTGGGGTTGTCTGATGTTGTCAAGGCTGGCATATTGCACATCCTGTCAACAAGATTTTATTAAGAATGTAATAATACAAAAATGGGTTATGAGCCACAGTCTATGACATGGAATAGTAGCAGTATAGCTTTATGCCCATATGGGAAATTATAAAATGGTGTGTAACTAAGTATGGCCCCTTTCATACACTATCCCCCAATTCCCCAACATATGAGCTATCTTAAATTAACAGAAATTAATTAGAAATTAACATTTAACAACAACAGCAAAGCACTTTTCTATAGATGTGTTATGCATTCACAGTCCGTTTCCAGACGGGTATAGCTACTATATCACCTATGTTACCTTTAAATCTGTTATTTCAACACTACTCACTGTGAGAGAAGATCGTTTTTTTGTGTATTTCCCATGTTTGTCTAAAAAAATAGTAATTACATTAATTTGACATACTGATAATAGTTTTAATAATTTTAGTTGTAATAAGTATGCTGTGGTGCCTGTACAGTTTTGGGTGCTAATTATTAATTCAAAGACTTGAAGTTACAGTGAAGTCATTATCAAAGTACTGCTGTTACCAGTGTTGAGCCTTCTACGGTCCTTTTCCCGAACTTCTTTAACCCCTTGCCCTGTACAGAAACCACAAGGTTTTAGCATTGAGTTGTCAAACCTTTATTCCATGCTTTTCTAAAACAATGAAATACCTGACACCAATGACGTTGCCAATAATTACATACAATTCACAGTTAGCAAATTAAGCACGACTTTCTTTTCATCGTTGTCTTACATGTTATGCTGATTATGCTGTATTGCTATTTGTGTGCAATGGTTATTACAGCTTGTGTATTGTAGGTCTACTTACCCTTGTGTAAAACCAAGACTGTTGTGACGGCTACTAAGATCATACAAAATGCTGCGCAAGAGATCCCATAAACTAGGAATATGCACATGTCATTCCCAACCCCTGCGCGTAAAATATAACAAACATAGCGTTAGTAGATTGTAATATGGTTATGGTTATGGTTATGGATTTAGCAGACGCCTTTGTCCAAAGCGACATATAAATACAAAACAACATAATAATATTTAAAAATGAACAGGGAACAGATTAAAATCTAGGTCAAATATAGTAAGGAGAATAGTTGTAGTACACAATAATATCAATTCAATCAATAGCCTAATAAAAAAGCAATGTAAAAAAGGGGAAAGGCAATAATAAAACAATAATGTCAATTCAATCAATAATATAAAACAATAACATGCTAAGACTACATTAAGGAGAATATCAATAATAAACAATAATGTCAAATTAATTAACAGCCCAATTAAAATAAAACAGCATTATATAAACCATAACACATAAGCGCTTAAACAACTAAGTATATGTTGAATAGGAATGTCTTTAGACCCCTCTTAAACGACCCAAAACTACCACAGGAACGGAGACCACTGGGCAGTTCATTCCACCAACATGGAACCACTGAAGAAAAGAGTCTGGAATTAGACCCAGTTTTTATGACTGGTCGACACAACATACGCTCACCAGAAGACCGCAGTGGGCGGTTGGGGATGTAAGGCTTGATTATTGAATTAAAATAACTAGGAGCAGATCTAGTTAGTGTCCTATAGGCCAAAGTGAGAGATTTAAATTTAATTCTGGCTACTATAGGGAGCCAATGGAGAGTAACTAGGAGAGGAGTTACATGTGTCCTCTTTGGCTGATTGAAGACCAGGCGTGCTCCAGCATTTTGAATCAGCTGTAATGATCTTGTTACACAAGCGGGTAAGCCAGCTAACAGTGAATTACAATAGTCCAGCTTAGAGATGACCATGGTCTGAACAAGAAGTTGTGTGGAATCTTGTGTCAGATAAGGTCTGATCTTCCTAATGTTGTAAAGCATAAACCGGCATGATTTTGCAATAGAAGCTATATGCTCAGAGAAGTTAAGTCGGTCATCAATTACAACGCCCAAGTTTCGTGACGATCTAGTTGGGGTCAGTGAAGTTGAGTCAAGCTGGATGTTAATCTGTTGGGGAATAGCTGTTTTAGCTGGAAACACCAAAAACTCTGTTTTTGAGAGATTAAGCTGAAGGTGCCGATCTTTCATCCAGGCTGAAATATCCTTAAGGCATGCAGAAATCCGGTGGGAAACACTAGAGTCATCAGGTGGGAAAGACAGGTAAAGTTGAGTGTCGTCTGCATAACAGTGATGGTCAAATCCATGGGAGCGAATAGTATCACCTAAGGAAGTGGTGTAAATAGAGAAAAGCAAAAGCAAGGGTCCTAATACTGATCCCTGAGGCACACCTGTGGTGAGGGCATGAGACTTAGATACTTGTCCCTGCCAAGACACGTTGAAAGAACGCCCTTTAAGGTAAGATTCAAACCAGTCAAGAGCTTTTCCAGAAATTCCCAGTTCAGATAGTATAGATAGGAGAATGTCATGGTTAACAGTATCAAAGGCTGCAGATAAATCTAGTAGAATTAATACTGATGACTGAGCAGAGGACTTAGCTACTCTCAATGCTTCAGTCACAGACAGAAGAGCAGTTTCAGTAGAATGACCACTCTTGAAACCAGACTGCATAGGGTCTAGTAGATTATTCTGATGAAGAAAGTCACAAACTTGCTTGAAGACCACTTTCTCCAAAACCTTTGACAAGAAAGGAAGAAGGGAGACAGGTCTGTAGTTCTTCACCTCAGTTGGATTAAGTGTACTTTTCTTTAGCAGAGGTGTAACCCTAGCCTGTTTAAAAGAATAAGGAACTATTCCAGAACTGAGTGAAGCATTAAATACATGTGTGACTGCTGGTAGAACAGCGGGTGAGATAGACTGTAGAAGAGTGGACGGGCAGGATCTAATGGGCATGTTGTTGGACGACATCGCTGAAGCAATTGAGAGACTGCTTCCTCATCAAGAGGAGAGAAAGAGTCAAATGATGGGGTCATACTAACACAAGGCAAAGCCCTCATTATAGGAGCATCAAACTGAGCACTTATTTTAGCAACTTTTTCAGTGAAAAATGTTGCAAAGTCATTTGCTGACAGTGAAGTAGTTGATGGTGGTGGTGGAGGATTGAGGAGAGATTTGAAAGTAGAAAAAAGTTGTCTACTGTCAGTGGCGCTCTCAATCTTGCTTTGATAGAATGCCTTTTTTGCAAGTGTAACAGTGGATGAAAAGGATGACAGCAAAGACTGGTAGTTACTAAGATCATTTCCATCTCTGGATTTACGCCATGTAATATAGAAGTACTGTTATAAATCTATACATATAACATATAAGTATTCTTATGTTTTCAGATTTTAAATGTGTATAAGCCTGAATGGACCTCTACAACATAAACAGGCCTGCTGGGGAAAGCTGCAATTCCCCAGCTTTCGATGATGGTTAAATGGCACAATATCAGGGGCGTAGATTTGCGTGGGGACCGAAGGACGTGTCCACACCAATGTCAAATTACGACTGAAATGTCCCCACCAATATTCAGGTTGAAATGGGGGGGAAAGCGCTCACATGCGCTACACAAAGAGTTAAATCATTTCTCACTTCAGTGCTGCGGATCATCTCGTACAGATCTTGTAATGTGCAGTAGCCTATAAGAGTAAATCGCGCTGATTTGAAGTTACCTATAATAACTACCAGTGAGCCGCAGTCTCCTGCGCAGCATGCAGCGCTTCAGCTTTACTTCACTAAGCATGAAGTGCGTCCAAATTCACCCATTCTTCTCTGTTGAACTCCTCGAGAAGTAGGCTACTCATCACACATGTGTCACATGAAAGAGCCTTTTCTCAGCTTTTAAACGGTGCTAGCTAGCCACTGTTTGCTGTGATAAACAGTTCGCGAGAAAAATAACTTCAAGAGATTTAATAATTATTCTCTGCGCCCATCTCCACATCCATTCGTCTCGGTGGAATATCGTAGGTAGGCCTACACACTCTTCACACAACACATAGCAAACCATATATCAGAATAAACAGCAGACCTTTTTATATTTATAGCAAAATTCAACATGGTCTTTCGGCTGCATTTCTTAAAACTGAGCTGTGCTTACATCGCCTAGATATCTGTAAATATTAGAATCAAAGAATATACAGGCAGCTCACGGTTAAGAGTTTGTCAATGTAGCCTTAATGATTTCTTTTCACAAAATGCTAAGCATGCATGTATTTAAGTTTCTTAAAACTGAGCTGTGCTTAAATGGGCATGATTTCATAACAGACCAAATAGAAAATAAATGTTAAATATAGCCTGCATATCTGTAGCCTACATATTAAAATCAGATTATGTAGGCTACACAGTGTAGTTAGATCAAGTTTGACAGTAGCACATTTTAATCATGGATTGTAGTTGGACAGTAGCACATTTTAATAATTTTAGTGGCTGGTGAAAGAGTTGAGTGTTTGTTTTTTTTCGGGGGGGGGGGGGGGGGGTTAGTGTCCCCACCAAAGCTCAGACCAAACCTACGCCCTTGCACAATATGCTTCAAAACAAATTAGTTAGTAAAAGGCTGTGTTAAGATTCTGTCTTTGTCCAGTTATTATTTTTTACCCTCATTAATTTCCACCGCAGCATGCTACTATATTAATTAACTGGACTTACTTTGGATGCTTTTGGAGATGTTCCTCCCGCCAGCTTCGACTACACACATGCACTTTTCCCCAGCCTCCCAGTCCGTCTTCGACAGCCAAAATCGGCTCTGTGTGAACTCCGTGGTGGTTTGATCACTCTGCTTCGACCACACTGACTCGGTCCAACCGGTGTGTTCTTTCCCATTTACAACCCAAAAGACGCGAACCTGAGATGGGAGGGTATTCGTCGCCCAACAGATCAGTGGGATGTTGGAGTCAAGAAACTCCGATGGTGAGAAAAGCTCGACAGATGGGATGACTCCATCGTTACCTGCGAAACAGTCCATATTGCAAACGGGGACAATTGACATGTAGCAGCATGTTGTATCCTAAATTAGACTAAAATCATGAAACTTACCCACGACCGTTAGTTTTGTGCCAATCCCTATAAATGGCCTGGCATCTGTCTCGGAACAGTAATACAGTCCAGTATCTTCCAGAGTTGCAGTGGTTATTATTAAATCGCATGATTTAGTCTGTTCATTATATTGTGTCTTGTATTTATGACCATCAACGTTTATAACATCCATCGTTCTTCTCTTTGGATGTACTCTCATCCAAATTAGATAAAGACAGTTTGGAGAACTGGAGGCCACATTGTCGTCGTTGTAGCTCTTCAGCGTCGTTGAACTGCCAATTATTACATTTGGGTTCAAGGATGAGACGTGATATGCTAAGGAAAGAGATAGAGAGAGCGCGAAGAAAATCAAAACCATTGCAAGTCCCAACAATCTGTTTCTGAATTAATTTGTTAGGCCTAACTCCAGGACTGTGCATTTTGATTAAAATAGGCCTCTTGCAAACGAAATGTTAAAATGAAGGCCATAAAACAACACATTGTAGCTAATTTTACAGAAATTGTTGGTCAGTGATGATATCAACCAAGCTTACCTTTGAGAGGAGAACAAAGTAAGATTATGCACATGCACTTATAGTAGTTCTTGAGTTTCTTGTTGTCCATCTTTTGACAGTCGCGTTGAAGAAGTGCATAGCATGGCACTGCTTAATTGGGGGCGTGCACATAACCATACCACTGACACCTATTTCGAGTTCACATGATCACTGATCTCAAAAGAACAAAGACGTGTTATTTTTAGATCTTGAAATTATAGCTTGAACGGTGTTGGTTTTACAAGCCTGACATTAACAAATCTTACTGAGTTTAGTTCGTGTGAATTCATGTTTATATATTAATAATTAATAATTAATAAAAATAATTCATAATTAATATATAGCCTACGTCATTGGCAATGTGCACATTTCCAACAAAGAAAATAAGTCGGTTTGTAAGGCAGACTTAAATAGCCTTCCGATTCTGTTAGATCCCAATTACAAATGCTAGATGTGTGCGTTTTGCAGGGGCGGAGACCTCTGGAACCTGCTTGGACACCTCAGGTGCCACCCCAGTTAATTGACAGGACACTACACGTTTCGTTAAAATAATCGCGGTTAGGCAAACGGGGAAGGCAGAATAAATGGTAGGCTATATGTGAAGTTTAGTGTTCCAAATCCCTAAACTGACACTAAACTAAACTTTAAAGTAAGCTACAACGTGAGAGATGGAAACTAATAGTTTAAGATTTTGCCTAAGGACTCAGTCTATACCACGACCAGTCAGAGGTTAAACTTTGCAAAATGTTCTACCTAGGTCATACCTAAGATAATTTACCACTTGGTGGTTGGTGCCCATGGTCATGATTAGTGAAATATACAGTAACTTTGCACTATGTTCTGTTTATACCTAATAATTGCCACTTGGTAGTGCCTGGTCATGATGAAACTGCACTGTGTTCTATGTAGATCTATGAGATAATTTGACATTTACTGTATGCAGACTCCTGGTAAAAATAAAATAATGCAAATTTGTCTGTGATTGTATAGGCACATACTGTATAACATCTTGCACATTTTTTGTTAAATAAACTCTCCACAGTATTCCACTCACTAATCTCCTGCTTGAGCTTTACCTGGTTAAAATATGTCCACTCGGTGACCCAGATTGTTACAGTTTTTCTCAGTCGCTTTGGTGCTTTTCTCACATCACTATTAACATTTGCACAACAGAGTGCATTTCTCAAAACAATTAGTGCAAACTGCAAAACCTAGTGGATGACCTGCAAAAGCACGTCACTTGCTCAAAATGGATAGTCCATTCCTCAAAAGCAAGTATTTATGTCAATGAAACTGTCAGTGTCATCAAAATGAGAAGTCTTGACACCATCGTTTATGAACAAGATAAATGGCTTTGTCATGTTTTCATTATGACAGTTCTCTCAGTGTTTTTCAATGCAAAAAATGTCAGAACTCGGTGACACTACCTGAACATGCTCAAGACAGCATTATACAGTACTGTACAGTACAGCCATTTGAAAACTACAGTAAAGTTACACATTAGGGGAGTAAGTGAGTACAAGACACTGAATACGTACATTTTTACTGTATGTTCTTTGCAATTCTACAGCATTGTGACAGAATTTGATAACTAGTACAACAATTTTATATGTAATGACTCAAGCAATGAAATGAAGACTATTAGCTTTATTGGGCACGACTATTCAGCATCCGTAAGTATAGTTCATTTTGACTGACATGACATAAGCAAATGATAATGTTAAAAAACAGCAGAGAATTGAATGAAAGCAACTGATACATGTCCAAAAGCATTTGCAATTTGTTCAGAGGAAGGAGAAATTGCTACTATGATGTGCACAAATGACTAAATGTTGTGGAGGTTGAACTAATAGTTATGAGAATTTTCATTCTGATCTAAAAAAAGCACCAAAGCGACTGAGAAAAACTGTAATGTAAAGAGGGGGACCTATGTCTGGCTGATGACAGTAATCAGTGTGTGTGTGTGTGTGTGTGTGTGTGTGTGTGTGTGTGTGTGTGTGTGTCAGTGTGTGTGTGTGTGTGTGTGTGTGTGTGTGTGTGTGTGTGTGTGTGTGTGTGTGTGTTTGTGTGCTTTTGGGGAATAACGTAACATGGACCATATTTTCCCTGCAAACTATTCACATTATCTTTCAACAGGCATGCCTTTCGGCAATAAGTCGGTGTATGGACTCTTCATGTTTTCATGTTTATGAAAAGGTCTGTAGGAACAGTATAGGTCAACTTTTATTGTCATTGTGCAAAGTACAAAGCCATACAATGCAATACACACAAAATGCAAATATGCATAATATTTAATATGCAATACATTATATTTGAAAGTATGAACAATTAACCAAATGAAGGAACTGACACTGTGCAGATGAATATGTGCATCTAATCTAAACAGATAACTTCCGCTCCGTTTTCTGCCACAAAATCCCTTTGAAGTCCAGCACTTGTTGGCGGCTGGATATTGTTCAGACTGGAATACTGCACTTCCTGAGAATTAGTTCACAACACATCAAAAGCATTAGTTGTCATTTGAGTTTGAGCTGGGATGGATCTATGCACACAATTGCTTATTTTTTCAGGGGTGCTGAGATCAAATTTAGGGGTGCTTAAGAAATAGCCTAAGATCGCCTAGTGCATTTTGAAGAAGAAAAAAAAAAAAAATTATGTTTAACATCAAAAGGCCATTACAATTTACTATTCATTTTCTGATGTTTCTACTTGACTTACATTGCAAGATGGTCCTTTAAGAGTACCTGTTCCATGTTTACCTGAGAAAATGCCAAGATTTACTCACACATATAGCTTTATTTACCTCCATTTCAAACAATTATCAACAACATAACAAACAAGAATTAGTTGTGAGGTCAAACATCTGTGTGCAAAAACACTTACTGAATTTATGTCTATGGTCGATTTTGTGAGTTTTCTTACTTTTTTGCCCTGTGAAATGAACATTAGTTTACATCTGTCACACAAACATGATTTAATCAGGATGTGAGATAGCTGTTAACGTGCATAATATGATGTTCCTATTCCTCAACAGATCCATGTTTATAATTGTATAATATGAAATAATCTATAATATTTGTATGCAATTGTAGGCCTACCAACACTAAATGTACGGTCACTTAGCAATAGGTAATAGGTCTAGGTTCATGGCAATCGCATACATTGGCCACTTACCATGATATATAACAACCAGAAGCCATCCTGCCACGATGAAAAGTGATGTAAAAGAGATTCCATACACAAGGACTAAGCACGCGTTGTTCGGAGCTGATCCTGTGTGCGTGCATTGTAGGCATAATAATTAGATAATTTCTGAAAATCTAACTGAAAATCTACTCTTTTCAGCAGTCTTTTTTATGCACGAAAAGTGCAATGCGCACCAGGCGCACAGGAATTGGATCTCTTGAAAGAGGACTGGGAACATATAGGCTAAAACAAATGAATAAGACAAGAAATGCAGTCTACGTGTAAAGCATGACAATAGGCCAAGTTACCTTAACAACCGGAATATTAAACATTAACCCTAAATATTAATGTATAGGTCTGACGCATATAATATCATATAGCCTACAAGAACATACCCAAAGTTAATAATAATACAATTTTGGTGAGTTCAGGGGCTCTCTGTGATGTATTGACATGCTAAAGCACTTAACCGTCAATTTAATTTTACATTATTTAGGCAACTCACCTGGCATATATTGAATGGTTTTTGAAATATTCTTTCCTCTTATTTCGACCACACACGTGCACTCTATCCCAGCTCCCCCTGTCCAGTCGGGGATCCAAGTCCGACTTTGAGTAAATTCTGCTGCTGAATGACTGTTGTTTGACCAAATAGATTCAGTGTGTCCATTATATTCACTTCCATCCACAATCCAAAAGACACGGACTTGTGATGGGACAACTCCTTTCGCCCAACAGATAAACGGGACACTTGAGGCGTTATTGTTCCGTGGCGAAAAAAGCTCCACAGAAGCGGTTAAAGTTCCTGCAACAGAGTTTGTCGTATTCATTTACACAGATATGTGCAAAGGCTGTGAATGGCCAGAGAGATGAGATTTTAACTTAACAACCCAAAGAGCTCACCTGTGAATGACACTCTTGATCCATTTCCATGAATTCTTATACTTGATGCTTTAACCCAACAATAGTACATGCCAGAATATTCCTGGCTCTGGCCTATAATTATTAAATCACATGATTTTGTCGTTTTGTTTTTGGCTTTCTCAAAGTTTTCATCTGATACGGGGTCTGCAACATTCAATTCCCCGGTCCTTGGGTGTACTTTAGCCCAAGTTATGGACTCGCAGGAGTTTTCAAATACAATGTTTGCGATGTGACATTTCAGTGTAATGGAGTTACCCACCATCTCCTCTACGATGTCAGGGGTCTGGTACACGTCCCAGCCTGAGCCATGAAGTGCTGTTAACAGGAGCAACAATGACATTTCAAAATAAAGCATAATTGAACAGGAAATTAAATCATTACATGATGTCTTAGGCTACCAATTTGTATATTTGAAACAGAACATTAACTAAGAAGTAGCCTAAGTCTTACAGTATCATATAGGCTTAGAATGTAGAGATAGCCTACACATGTAGGCTATAAAACGTTTCCGAACCAAACATACTCTTTATGGAACAACAAAGAAGAATCAGCCATAAGCACCAGTCCTCGGGGTTGTTGGTGCTCATCCTTCCAGCCTGCTTGTACGTCTAGGTGAGCTAAATGTGCCTTTTAAGGTGTAGGCCTATGGGTGTGTGCGTTGGAGTTCCGCCGTCACGTGAAAACTTAAAACATATATCTTTTGAATTCTAAATATATATTTATTATGAATATGTATCAACTCTAAATTGCCAAATTACCAGTACCAACATTCCCAACGTTTATAAGTAACCTGTAGTTTAAACACAAATTCGATTTTTAGTATTGGAATTTGTAAGGTCACACAATAGCCAAACTATTTCACAATGCTGTCAAATAGTCCAGCGGCCAGCACACATACCCAAGTAGTACGATGTTATTCTTTGTACCAAGTGTCTACCCTTTTGCACAACCTTCACTTGGTGCACCCTCAGTGCGTAATTCACTGCGTACTACAGTGAGCGAGAGGCCATTCTCTTTTTATATAATAAAATCTGCGTAGAAACCATCTTACCCATTCAATTGTTCTTTCACTCCTGCATGCTTGCAGTATGGCCAAGAATTAAATGGCCAAGAATGAAAATAAAAGATCGTATGTTTACTCTGAGGGTAGGGACTTTTCTAAAACGGGTACCCCGGCCATGTGTTTTGCACACCGAATTAGCACTGACTTCTGTAATGTGGATTCTGCATTCTCAGGCTCCCACCTTATACTGTAAAGACCTAGAATAGCCTAATACTGAATATTATGACACACAAGGTCTATCTATCTATCTATCTATCTATCTATCTATCTATCTATCTATCTATCTATCATTATTCCGTGCATTCCATGTATTATCAGCATGAATTGTGTTCAATTCATAATTGTGTGTTCAACTGAGAATACAATGAGCGCACATTTCATTCTGCTCTCTTAGATGAGTGTAACTGGACATTTTATGGTCAATATGTGATTGACCAAAATGTTTTCTATAGCTTATGGGAACACGAAATATACTAACTAGATTACCTGCAGGGATTCTTCGTTAATCCACTCAACTCATGATTTTGGATAAATTATAGTATTTTTAAGATATCATAAAATAAGTATAAAACAAGGCCAACTTTATTACAGTTTTTCTCAGGGGCGTTGGTGCATTTCTCGAATCATAATAAACATTTGCACAACAATTAGTACATTTAGTTATGCCAGCTAGTTCAAAACATTTGCATGTAATGACACAAGCGATGGAATAAGGCCAATGTGTGGCATGATGTAGGATTATTTTCAGCAGGGAACCACTATAGTGCATTAGCCATTAGCCAGACCAACACCATGACATAGCCATTGAAAAAATAAAAATATCAGATATTTATAAAAATAAAAAAAATTGCATGGATGTAGGCTACTAAACAAGCATTGCTATTTGTTCAAGATGGGGAGAAAATGCTTCAATTATGTGCACAAGTGGATGTTAATGGAGTTTGAACAAACAGTTTTGAGAATTTCCATTCTGATCTGAGAAATGTGCCAAAGCAACTGAGAAAAAAATGTACATGTAAGTACCGGGGTAGGCTACTTCTCATTACTCAAACCATGCAGAGCCAGCAGAGAGCGCCCTTTACTCATAAACCCGAAGCCACATTTTGCATAAAGACCTATACCTGCATAATGAAACATACACATTTCTCATTTTAGTTATGTTATTAGTTGTAGCCTTTATCGTCAGTTTGATAGGGCCTCGAAGTGTTGCATATTCTCAAAGTAAAACATGGGGCATAAACCTACTCCATTTGCATTTTTAGACTATTTCTACATCCTTGGGATTCACCAACTGCAGGATAACGAAGAATACTTTACTAACTCCGTCAAAAAGAACAAAATCCAAACATTATTTTCCCACTGCGTAGGCCTACTTCAGTGTTCAAAGAAGTTGCAGGCCTACGTACCTGTGGTAGTGCAATGCACTGTGTCGAGGTCGGAGGTAAGCTGAAAATCTTCTTTTCTGTCATTAGGGATATTACCTGGCACCCTCTCCGCACAGCTTTCATGACCTAGCTACCTAACAAGGCACAGCAGGAGATAGAAGAGGACCCGGGGTTTTTTCGAGTTGCATTTCTTGCTATTAGATAATTTATTGGAAGCCAGGTAAACGTTGAATTATCAAAAACTGCAGATAACTGTCATCTGTGCCTGCCTACTCGGCGTATATGTGGAGGTTGAGAAGAATGGAAATTAGGCTTGGCTAGCCACAGAATGTGATAAATGCCACCGATGCGTCACTCCGACATGAGTAGCCTAAAGTGTTAAGGCGTGGACGCAGTCGATTTATGTGAGGTACGCCCATCTGCCTTCGAAAGATAGGCTATGCCTATGGCGCCAAAGTCTAAATTTCTGAGATGAAGAAATTCCGAGACCAGCATTGTGGCTTTTTTTGCCCAGTAAATTCACTGCATTCCTAACTGAAGAGAACCACCCAAATCATAACCCATTACCTATCAACGAACAGGTAAGCCAGGTAAAAAAAAGCATTTCTATCTTCTTGTGAGAAAGCCATGACAGAAGCACATAGACTGGCAGGCTAATCTTTTTTTTTATAAAATAATTTAGGTGTTGTTTTTCTTAAACATAATGCGCACACTACCCAGCGGGTGACACTTATCTCGTTGACTTGGCTTATATTAAAAACTTGTTCAGTTGACCGTTTATGACTATTGTCTGCAACATTTTTGTCCATTTTTAAGGGACATTTTCACCTGCAATACTTAGAATATTGTTAGATTCCAAAGCGGTCGCTAGATGGCGACATCGCCATCTATTATTGTGTGCCCAGCATGCTCGTGCATACAATACAAAGCCTGATTGGCGAAGGATGTGGAGCTAGCGAGGTTGGCTCATCAGTAAAACGCGGGGGTGAGTGGAGTAGTATGTACTCGGCGAAAAGAAAGAGAATACGTGCGTCGTTCTTAAATTTAGGAAGTGTGTACACGCGCCCTAGAATCGAATTAGATTTTGCAAGGATTGATTCGCTTTTGCGCGTAATCCTTTTCTAAATCTCAACAAGCAAGACAAACCAACATACCTGTGGTGGTGACTGCGCGAGTGAGAGAGTGGTAGCTTACAACGGTGTTGTGTTTTTTTGTACAACCGCAAACGTAGGATACTCTAAGTTACGAGTTTAGGTAAGTCACCATTTTTGGAAACAACTTTAAATGCACAAGTATTACCACACACGTAAATCATATTGAAGTTATTATCAGAATTTCAGCGAAACTGCAACATGGACTGACAAAAGCGTGAGCAAAGTGTGACGAAGATAATAGAAGTAGTTGTTGGTTGGTTGTTCTTGTTGTTGGATATCTATTGGTGCGTTAGATTACTTTTACAGCAGTATTAGTTATTTCACCCCAAAACTTCATAATATTTCCCAAATATTTGCTTTCGGTACCGCAGTCTACGTTGCAAGAGTATGAGGAAAACGTTTGGGAAAACACGTGCCTGTTGCCCTATAGTTGGCCTGGAATGTTTTTGGAAGTGGAATGTGCTCAATGTTTTTCTTCTGAATCGGCTGGATGGGCTTGCACTTTAAATGTTATGTAAGTCGTCGATTTAACAATTTATGACAACATCATGTGTCATCACGTTATTTGTTATTTTTTGTAAGTTTATGTTTTTAAGACTGACGATGCAGGACACTTAATGATTTTACTAGTTTTACAAATGAAAAGCTTAGTGTAGTCTTAACAGTTGCGGTACAGTGTGAACAATGACATGTGACGAATATAGATATTATGTATCATTTCACGTTGTCCTATGTAGCTGATAACGTTTGTCTTTTGTTTTTGATGTTTCTTTATGGATTCATTTTGTTGCTTTGATGCTCACCCATAATCTGCCCAGACATACTTATCCTACTCAGTGTGATTACAGGACTGAATGACAAACTATAAAGTACAGGGAAAGCTACGCTAGAACTGAAGGAAAAAAAGAACTCCTCGAAAATTGGAAATAGACCGAGGCTCCGTGTGTCTGGGCCCACACGTGTTATTTTGTTATCGCCAGCAGAATGTGCTTGGCAGAAAACGAACACTCACTTCCCAAAGATGTGTTTTGGCTAACATCATAAACAGATCTGTCTGCAAGTCCTGTTTTTATATTGCCTGACTCACTGCATGAAAGTGAATGCCTATATCAATTTTGTGTTATACATCAGAATCAATGTGTGGAGGTAGGGGTATGGTTTTGCTTGTAGAAAAATCCCTTGTGACAATTACGAACATTGTGAAAAGGTTTCCTCTTCTGTTGTCTTAGAGTAATGAGTTGTTCTCAGTCTGCTGTCACAGGTTTCTTGGAAGTGAGCTGGTGTGTGGCAATTGGGTGGTTCTTGGATGCACATGAATGTCACTCTGCCATTGCTCGCTCGTATGCACACATGCACACACACACATCACTTCTGAATCTGACCATGCATGCAGTATGCTCCCTGTGAAACACACATACGGATGCACGCATGCATACACACACACACACACACACACACCCAAAGCCCAGAGCTGCTGTAGCTATGGCAACCCTACCGGGGTCTAGAGTAGGGATCAGGCCTTTTGCCGTTCACCAGTTATCCCCTCAGGACTCCCCCTCCTCTCTCCCCTCACTGTCACATCAACTCGCAAGGCAGGAGAACGACGTGAATGAACAGTCTCCAGAAGGGTCTTTCTTTCTCTCAAATCTCTCACTCTTTCAAACTCATTCACTTGCTCGCATTGAGTCGCAATTAGAACTAACGCATTTGCCAAGGCTGCAATTAATAGTGCAGCTTGTCCCACTCTTAACAGGAGCGTGGTGCTTCTTATGCATTAGGCATACTCACCAATCAGATGTGGCCCAACATAAAGTGAAATTTGGAATATTAAACTGAAAAATTGTAGGCCTATTGCAAATCAAATCACAATCTCAGTATCTGTCAGAAAAATTGCAGTTAGATATTTTCCTCAAATCGTGCAGCCTTAAGCATTGTTATGTTGGAAGTTCATATCTGGGTGTTAATTTTTTGCATGCTACTCTTTTCAGACAGACTTCCTTATCTCATAAACTTGAGGGTATCTGGTCTATTGATGTGTTTTATCGGCTGTTTGCTTTTAAAATAGTGGTGTCTGACCGCCTGAGCAAGCCTCGCTTTAGAGCTGTTCAGAACCTAGTGACTAAACGGCGTGGAGTGGTGGTGTGAAATGAAGAAGAATTTAGCAGCCTGGAGATCATTTTGCCTCCACCCTGTTAACTTAACCCTACAGCCCCCCCCCCACCACACACACACACACACACCCACACACACACCACTAGCACCGCCACCACCACCACCCCCTCCTTCCAGTCCCTCTCTTCCCCGATTCTCTCTCGTCCATCGTCTCACTTTCATTGGGGTTCACCTAGCACTACCCCTCCCTCCAGGCAGCACTTCATGAAGGGGGTTGAGTTGAGTTGAGGAGGGACTCCACCATTTTGGGTTCTGTGTTTTGGCAGCAGAGCTGAGTTGGATTACAGAGGCTTCTTATTGGCCTCTGAGGCCTCCTTTTGCTTTTAGCCCAGAATAGCCTCCTCAAGGTGCTTTTTTTTGGGTCTATTTTTGAAGATCATGTTTTTTTGTCTGTAACTTCAGTTCTTGCATTCTTAAGAAGGCCTCAGGTGGCTGTGGCTGCGAGTTTCAGATGACAGATCATTCTGTGTAATTGGTCAGTACAGCAGCACATCAAAGCCAGAAATACAGACCTGTTTTTCTTTAGCCTGCAGGGACAGTTCAATGTCTGTGGTTTCAGGTTAGGCAGCTTTGTCTCTGTTTCAGTGTTATTTTTGGTGCGTGCGTGTGCGTGCATGTCATCGCTGTTTGTTGCCATAGGATTTCTTCCGTATTAGGAACCGTTCCATCATAGTGTTGGCTGAAAATTATTCATAATGTCAATTATTGCATAATTAAGCTTATTCATAATGATCAATGCCTGACTGTAGGTCTCCCCACAAACACACTTGATCTTTAGGATGAAGATCTGGTCTGATAAAAATGAAAAGGTCGAGGATCCTCATTTAAACCTGAGAGGAGCTTGTCTTTGAGATGTTGATTTGGCTGTGCCAGCGCGGCAGTCTGCACTCCTGTTGGCTAATAATAGCCACCCCCAAATCAAGCCCGAGGCCTCCTGTCGAAGTCCAGTAATTATACAAGCGCCTTGTTTTTCTAACGGGCTGTTTTGGAGTCGGGAGTGTGGAGGCGCGTGCCTTGAGGAGGAGGTTACTTGTTGCTGTCACTTGCACAGATTAGATATCTGCCCCAGTGTTAGGGTATGTCAGTGTGTGGGAGGGTGACTTAAATGGGCTCCACACACACGCACACACACACACACACACACACACAGATTCATCTGCCAAGGCTCTCAAGATAAGCACACATGTCTGTACAAAGAGGCACAACATATTGTACACTTGATAGGGTAATGCATTATGGGAAGTGGATAGGGTTGGGTGTTGTTGAAATCGATTCTATTCTGTTTCAAGCTTATCGATTATATAGTTATTTTTGTCTTAAAATAGATTATAAACTTCTTTACTAGTCTTTGTTTGTAATAATAAAGGGGCTATTGTGTTTAGGGATTGATGGGCACAACCAAATAAAAAAAGTAAAAAAAAAATATTAAACATATTTTTCTGACCAGTTATGGTTTTTGCGCATTGGTCCCGGTGTCGGTTCTTTGTTTTGGATTCTACAATTTCGGTTCCTGGTAGTGGAAGAAAAGGGATTTGAAATATTGTCAGGCTTTGTGAAGTGGGCTGGTTTGCGTTCCTGTGAATGTTGTGCCATGGGGCTTTGAGAAAGCTGGGAATTGCAGAGCATGTGGTTTGCCACAAGGTCCCTGTTTACCACTGTAATTAAGCTAATCGTAAACAAAATGATCAGTGATTCATAGTTGGGCTAGGGCAGATCTCATCTCAGATTAAAAACGCTGAACACCAGTGAGAGCCAGTTTTTGCTGTGTGTCGTTGTTTTTTTCCAAACTTATACTTCCAATAGTCTGTAATCTGATTGGTATCTTTTCACATGCTATTCATTCGGCTACATATTGGATTACATTTGAAGAGATGTAAAGATGTCTATTTTTGTCAGTGTTTTGCATGACTTTTGGTGTTGTGGTTTGAAGACATAGCTCATGGTCTTGTGTCTGTGGGCATGTTCGTATGCAGGCTGTGAAGTAAGGTGTATACAGTGTCTCGTTCTTCTCAGAAAGAGCACAGAGTGTCATCATGTTACACACACACACACACACACAGTCACTCACTCACTGCCTCAGGAATTTTCTAGAATTGCAGTGGTGGTGCCATTCTTACCACAGCCCACATCATAGACTTGCGATATTAGTGATTTCAGTCGTGGGCAGCTAGCTGCAGTGTGCTGCTCTGCTGACCCTTCCTGTTCCCCTGGCCTCTTGCTCCTTCCCCTTTTCACTTCTCCGCCTTCAGTTCCCCGTCAGCGTCCCTCTATCTCTTTGTTCTATACTCCCTCTCGTTTCGTTGTCTTGATTCTGCTTTGTAGCTAAACTCCATCAGGCAGCTGGCTGTATGGGACAGCTGTACTTAAAGGTTGTATCAGCGATTTCAGGCCCAAAAAAGGCCCAAACATAAACGATCACATTCATCCATTCTTTCCTAACGATCTGCTAGCTGCCCGCCCCATAAGCAGGCCGTCAAAAAAACTTGTCTCTGTAAGCAGCCTAGGCTCTGAGATCTGTACACAAAAACAATTGCTACCAACAAGGGTTGGCAACCCACTCAAAGGCAAAATAAAGTGTTTCAACCAATAACCGACGAGATGCGCGTTTAGGAGAGTATTTGCACGGGAGGTAGGGGGAGGGAGTAGCGAGCTATCTCTGTTTTGTTTGAACATCAACAGAAGTGACGTATCGCTGATACAACCTTTAAGGGCGACCCTTTTCACCAGTTTGCTAGAGGCTTGTCTTTCACACAGCCTCAAGTTTTATTGTTTTTTTTTTGGGGGGGGGGGGGTTTCGGGCGTTTGTCTGTATCTTAATGTTATTTTATATGCTGCTTTCTTTAATGTTGTTTTTATGTCCCTCTAGCCCAAGCCACTGTGAGCCTCTAACTCAATACAATGTCATTATATGATGGGACAATAATAATGTATTTTTTTCTGAATCCTTAAAAGATTCAACCTTAGAGATTGGACTCGGGTGAAATTGTGCAGCTCCATAGCTGGGCTCTCCATTTGGTGCCTCTTCTGCTGGTTTCCTAATAGGTTCAGCCTCAGTGGTCAGTTGAAGTCCCATTGGGAAAATGAAACGGACGGCATATATATAGCCAAGGTGTTCCCCGTAGTCGTATTTCATGGCCAAACTGGGTGGGGCACTCCGAGCTATGCAGGTGGAGTTGCCTCGGTAGTTAAGGTTGGACTTGTATGGGTAATGCTAGCCCCCTGTGGGCACTTACGTAACACTATCACAAGTCACGACTTTGTGGAGAAACCGGTTGCGTTGCAGATAACCACCTTGATCGCGTCTGATGATCCCTTTACACATCCTGGGCCATCTGATAAAAGGCCCCTCACGCGCTACTCTCTGCTCTCTGTGAGGTGGTCTGCGTACCGAAAGAATGTGGCCTTGTGCAGGCCTCACCCCAGCAATGGAGCGTCATCACTCCACTATCTGCAGAATTACACAGACCAGAGAAAGGAGAGAGGGAGGGAGGAAAGAAAGAAAGAAAGAAAGAAAGAGAAATAAAGGATGGATGGAAAGTTGGGGTGTTGGATGCTGGATGGATAGCTGGATGGCAGAACACGGTGGTGTTTGCAGGCAGAAAGAAAGGCTATCTCTGTGGAAGAGAGCGCTTACTGGCGAGAGAGAGAGAGAGAGAGAGAGAGAGAGAGAGAGAGAGAGAGAGAGAGAGAGAGAGAGAGAGAGAGAGAGAAGAGAGGGAGTGAATTGGAATGAGAGGATGAACCAAGGTGATTTGTGGTGATTTGACACTAATGACACACTTGCATTCGGTGTGCCTGTGTGTATGCTTGTCTTTGTGACATTGTGTGTGTGTGTGTGTGTGTGTGTGTGTGTGTGCGCGTGCGCGCATGCGTGCATGCGTGAGCATGTGGATTGGCACATGGGTGATTCTCATGGTCACTGGATTTGGGTGTGGTTTGCTTTTCTCACACTGACAGAAATCCTGTATGTCAGAAAAAATTCCAAAACCCCTGGGGCTGTGTGTGTGTGTGTGTGTGTGTGTGTGTGTGTGTGTGTGTGTGTGTGTGTGTGTGGATGGATGGGCCTGGGTAAGTGGCTCCACGTAATCTACCCCCCCCAGCCAGCCACAGTATGGCAGTTGCCGGATATATTTACACTCGGAGCTGGAAAAGGCTGGCCTCCCATGGCTAAACCCATTATGGCGACTGAAGTCCAGTGCAGGGGAGCGCCAGCAAGGGCAGTCTGCTGGTTAGCCTCTCTGATCCCTTGGGCTGGGTGTTGTGAACCTGGAGTCGTGGGCCTCTCCTCTGCCCAGCCAGATTAAAATAGACTGATATGCCAAAGGTGTCTCATCCCTCTCTCGGAGTGGAAGCTTTGATTGGGATTACTGTGGTTCAATAGCTCATAGGCTCCCAGACCTTTGCAGTTGACTGCAAGATCACAATGGGGGGCCTTTTTGGAAATTTGGAACTTACTCTGACGAAGTTACTGGTCCGATGAAGGTCTGACTGACCGAAATGTCAGTTTCATTATAAACCGGCCCTATATGTGAAGTAAGCAGTGTTGTTGCGCTTTTCATTTAATTTCATTTTTTTTACTTTGAGGATAATGAACTTGCAGATGCTGATTGAAAAATTAGTATTGTGCCTTGTGACCAGAAAAGAAGTAGTGGATCAGGGGATTTGGTGGCTTATTTTCTGTTCTTTTGGAGTAATTTCTAGTGTGACACACTACTGTTCTTGCAAAATCGGCTGAACATGAAGCAATTCAGAAATTCTCTGAAGTTCTCAGGCATTTCTAGGAACCATGTCACTCAGAGTCTGTATTAGTTTTCCCCTTTGACCACTGATATTGAAGACTCCCAGATAGTGTGGAGAGTTATCACAGGTATCACAAATGATGCAACAAGTGACATTGACTTTTCGTGTTGATTTTTGGAGCTCTTGAAACAGTCCTGGCCACTTAAATCATAGTCATAAAAGGTATCAGTCACCCTGACCCTCTGACTCACTGTCAGGTGTCGGTCTTATACTGTGTGATCTACAGCATTGTGATTCCCAAAGATGACACAGAACTCTCTCACATGGTTTTCATCACCGATGGTTAGGTTAGATGTGGCTGTGGCAGTGCTTGTGGTCATGGTTACTAGCTGTAGAGCTGACGGGTATCGAGCTGTCAAGCTTCTTTCATCAACGCAAGCAATCTCTCTTGTCACTGATGGTTCCTTAATGGTCTCTGTTTATAATATTCTACATCATCATCATCATCATCATCATCATCATCATCTTATTATTGCCAGACTCAAGGTCCATTCAGAAGACACAGACATGACATATGGCATACATCTAAAAGACATATACAGAAAAGTGTCATTTCTACAAAAGACACTTATACCAGTGTTTCCATAGTGATGATTGATATCGTATGGCACTAAGGATTTGCCAGCAGCTTGATCATATATCTTGTTTCAGTTCAGCATCATTGGTTTGTATCTTTATCTGTACACATTATTTACACCACACCATTAGGTTCAATACAGATTTGTACTGAATGTACCAAATGCAGTAATCAACAGTAGGCTTTCTTATGTGGTGCAGACAATTCAAATTTGAGTTACCACAGAAACATATGAAGTGGGGGACCGTATGTCAGTTCAGTTAATTAAAACCAAAACAAATTCGAAATACTATTCCTGCTTATGTGTTGAGTGTCAGCAATATTGTCAGTACTTACAGGCTTAATGTATCGGAAATTACAGTAAATGAACCAAGGTACACCTAGGTAACCTAGGTAACACCAAGGTACACCTACCAAATCGTGATTTTTGTGTACCTTTACCTATACACACTGACGAAGGCCATCAGGCCGAAACGTTTGGTCGTTAACCCCTGTTGCTAAATGGATTAAAAGCAAGAAAGAAAAGATTTTTGGAGTGTGACCATTCTGTTATTTTCTGTGTACCTTTACACCCTAATAAGTTTTTTCAGTTCCACGTCTTTGGTTTGTGTCTATATGTGTGCCGCCTTATAGTAAAGGCTGTATATAATCAGTGGATGTATTTGGCTGAGGGCTGTGTTTGTAGCTGAAGCTGCTTAATCAATGGAATTAATGGCTGGATGTATCCCAGGTCGTCGTTAACCCTTTCCTGCCTATGCACTCTGAGACTCTGGAGTGGCCACTCCCCGTTGGCCTGCAGCTGGGTAAAGGCCGACATATCTGTGTTAATCCTGACGCCTGCAGTATCACGCCGTAATCCTGTTATGTGTATGGCAGCGATGGGGTGGACTCTGGGTTTGGCAGTGGCAAGTCATCTTTTAACCTGTTGAGGAGTACGGTCACAAATATGTGATTAGAATGTTTGCGAACCGAGAGTTCCACATTATGATGTTACAATTACCCTCAGAGATTTTCCCCATAGACTGTATAAGGAACACTGAAACTATAGATTGTTTGCGTAGAATTCTAGAAGGAACCAGGAAAATGATTCACTCCTCAACAGGTTAAGGAAAGCCGAGTCGAACTGGAGTCTGTTGCAGATGAGGCGCATTCTTGGATCCACCCCCAGATCTGGGTCATCTCTGTTCCACAGCACGCCGTTATCTGGGAGCGATTTCCTGTGTCCTAAACGGCAGGGTCAGTGTTCGTACAGGGTTTCGTTTTCTTTTAGGTTTCAGTCTTGGTATGCTGTGAAAATGGGAAATGCAGGGTATTGATTGGAAATCTTCTAGCGGTGTGGATTCAAAGGCACATGGCTCGTCAGAATCTCATGATTGTGATGACTTTGTTTCCGTTTTCTCTGCCCATTCGTTGGGGTTGGAAATGTTGGCATGCACTGATTACATCATGTTAATATGTAATATGGGAATGCCCATATTAAACACACAATTCTCTTTTATTGGAGCAGACACTGAAAGTTAACTAAAGTTCTGCGGTTTCTCTGCTCTTCAGAAGTCATCATGAATCACGTATTGGTGTTGGTCTTGAAATAATGGCAGTGTTGTTGCTTGCTTGTATCATCAACTTTAATCGATATCATCAATGGCTCTTTGTTAAAATGGTGAATTGATGCTGAATTGACAAAGTTCATTACAAGGATGTAGCCTTTGGCCTATAACCACACTTCTAAAGGACTAAAGGGGGGAGGGGGGCGGTCATTTGGCTTGACCTTTGTCCACTCTCTCTTCCTCCACCATTAGTTTCGAGCCTCTCCTAACCAAACCATTTAGCATTGTTGTCGTCACATGAGGCCATGGCAGGCCACAGAAGAAGTGTGGTTTTTCACTTGACTTGAGGGGTCCACATGACTCATTTCCACACAACGAGTAGTAGATGAGACGAATGAGGAAGGATGCCTCCTCAGTGCCCTGCCCAAGACCAGGAGAAGTGAATCATAGCATGCGGCACAGCCTCTGCCTCAGCACACCCGCCGTGAATCCCATCCTCTGCCTCAGCACACCCGCCGTGAATCCCATCCTCTGCCTCTCTGATCCCCTCTGGGACTCATGCACTTGGTCTTGTTTAATTCAAGGAGATCTACTAGTTATCCTGTTGCAGTATAACCAGCATAATTATGTGAATAATAGGCATGTGAAAACATGTCAGAGGTTAACTAACTAGGATCTCTCCTACTCTTACTCATTCTCTCCCCTCTCTCTCTTACTCATTCTCTTCCTCTCTCTCTCTCTCTCTCTCTCTCTCTCTCTCTCTCTCTCTCTCTCTCTCTCTCTCTCTCTCTCTCTCTCACTCATTCTCTTCCTCTCTCTCTCGCTCTCTCTCTCTCTCTCTTACTCTCTCTCTCTCTCTATCATACTCATTCTCTCCCTCTCTCTCTCGCTCCCTCTCTCTCTCTCTCTTACTCATTCTCTCCCTCTCTCTCACTCATTCTCTTCCTCTCTCTCTCCCTCTCTCTCTCTCTTACTCATTCTCTCCCTCTCCCTCTCTCTCTCTCTCCACCCACTCACAACTGAAGTGGGAGGGTGCGTCTCTGCCGTCTCATCATCACCCTCTCTTGTTTTGACAGATGCAATGACTGCAGCCTGCAGTGAACCCAGGACGTGCCGCGGGCGTCTCCACACCGACACCGAGGACCAACACTCCACGCGTCTGCGCTAGGCTAGCGCTCTCCGCCAGGCTCGTCTGCCCTCTCGCCCGCTTCTCTGCGCTGCCATCTGCCCTCCGTTTGCCACCTGCCTCTGCCCCCCTCTGGCCAGGATGGCCCGGTCAGCCTCCCTTTGGGCTGTCCTCACACTGCTGATTGTGCTCGGGTGGCATCAGGCCAATGCCATCCCAAGGGTGTCCTTCCCACTTGGTGAGTCCAAGCTAAACCTCTTGTTTGTGTGTTTGTGGGTGTGTGTGTGTATGCAGTGTCCAACATGAGATTTGTTAAGGCCCCTTGTGTATGTGTGTATATGTTTGTGTGTGTTTGTGTGTGTGTGTGTGTATATATATATATATATATATATATATATATATATATCTCCTCATATCCTCACAAACTTAGCTTCAACTTGTTAGAATCACAGGTAGGCTGATTCTTGTAGCTGTGTAAGATTGTGGAATTTTGCCAAATCCATGCAGACGCTACAGATGTGGCCTGACAGTTTTGACCCAGGTCCAAAATGGTAGACTACACACTAGGCTCCAGAAATCAGTGCAGTCAATCAATTCTTTAGGCAAATTGGACTTATCCTCTCTGTTCTTCCTCAAAGCTTGCTGACATTCTCTGCTAATGGTGATCATGAACTAGCCGTAAAAACACATCCTAGCTCTTCTTTTAGTTGTTTCACCAGTCACGTTTCGAGCCTCACACTCTTCATCAGACTTATCATGAACTAGCCCCCATGTTTATACATTTAATGACATTTTTGGCATGTTTGCGTATTAAAGTAACACAATGTAGGAATTCCCTTTTTCATCCATGTTCAACCTACTGGGTACCCATGTTAGGCTGTTTACTGGGTACCCATGTTAGGCTGTTTACTGGGTACCAATGTTAGGCTGTTTACTGGGTACCCATGTTAGGCTGTTTACTGGGTACCCATGTTAGGCTGTTTACTGGGTACCCATGTTAGGCTATACCCATGTTGTTCAATACTGACGTAAGGGGTCATTCTCCTACTCGCGTCAGCAACGTGACGCGGTGCAATGCCAGGTGATCTGGGCATGCGTCTGCAGGAGACTCCATTCTCCTTATTGTAAGTCAGTGGGGCATCAAAATGAGTTTGAAGTAGTGTCACAATACCAAAATGATGACTTTGATACAATACCTGCCATAAATATCTCAATACTGAAACGATACTACGGTGAAATCCATTACATTCAATCATTTGTGTAGTGTGCAGGTCAATTCTGGGTTTATTTATAGTCAGTAAAATAGTAGTTTGTGTGTGAGTTTGTGTCTGCAAAGCAAAATACAGTTTATAAATGAGTTAGCCTATGTAGTTAATACTCAAATATTTCACCAAAAGCCAAAAAAGTACACTTCTCCTTCAATCATTCTTTTTTTGTTTTTGAGTGTTGTTTTTTGTACACAATTGGACAATCGCATTGTCAATATATCAGGGGCCTGTACTACGAAGGGAGCTTAACCTACCCAGATGTAACCCAGGGTTACTTTGTTAAACCAGGGTTGACAAAGCCTGGTTATCTTAAGTGGTGTTAATCGGTACTACGACGCTGATTATGAAGTTGAGTTGTTGAGCCGGGGTTAACCTGTGCGCGTTCACATAAAAGGGGCGGGTTGCGGGTTTTACTTCAAATGTTTAAAAATGTCTGAAATGCTTCCAAATGTAAAACTATGTTCAGTAATTACAATAACAATGCTAAAATAAAGATTGATGATGTTTTTATGTGTAAAATACAAAGTTTATAGATTTGTCACAAAATAGCCATAGGGAATGAATGTGCCAACCAACCCCAAAATCAGTGTGCCAACCTGCCCCGCCCACATTAGGTCAAACTTTTTTGCACAAATGCTGTTAGCCTGCTAATATCAGTCACCTCAGGTTTTCAAACTTCATTTTAAGATATAGATGAGTCCCCTAGCAATGAATTATAATGAATATTTTGTATATATCCCTAACTATTACCCTTCTAGGATGTATTTAGTGGGAGGTGCATATTCTAAGTTTTGACACTACAAAATAAAAATGTTGTTCTCACCTAAAGGGTTAATGACCTGGAGACCAGTTACATACGTGAGTTTACTCTACTCAATAAGGCCGTCAGTTTAGTGTTGGAATTTTGTTGCAGCTCCCTCTAGTAGCCTGGATATTAACAGTGTTTCAACCTGCCCCTGTTCCAACCAGCCCCGGTCTCCCCTACAGGCCCCAGGTGGCTGAAGGAAATCCGTTACCCTTGGCGATGGTCCACTGTAGCTGCTCTCAGACATAGGTGTAAGTCTGCATGTTATGCGGATATCAAGCAGTTGGGTCGTATATCTGAACAACATAACCGGACATGTGGAACTCCGAACTTACACTACTCCCCTCCTAGTATTTCGAACGGACATTAGAGCATCAGAGACATCAGAGTGATTCAAAGAACATGCAGAGATTCTGTTCATATGCGTGTTCAACCAAGTTCAACCTGTTCAACCACGCAGAGATTCTGTTCATGTGTGTCGGGTGTCGTTCACACATAATGTCTGATTCATATCTGGGTCGGACATCCATTTGACAATGATCCGCATATAGTGCGGAGGACATGTCTGAAAACAGCTAATGACTGCTAACAGGGAAGGAAATGGTGGCATCTCGAGCCTTGTTGAGTGTAAAATATGTAGGAGACCACACAAGAGTTGGTTCCTTTTTTTTCCCTCACTGGGGATTCAGCTCAACGTGAAGGCCTCACTGCCTGACCACAGGGAACCAAAACAGACAAGATCAGAATTTCTACACTGACAATGGCGACAAGACAGTCTGTCTACATTCCACCCATGTATTGGTTCCAGTTAATTGGCTAACCTTTGTTTTATGCACTTGTAACACCTTTAATCCATCTGTGCTGTTTTTGTGTACATGTGCCACGGTTGGGAGATTGCAATGGCTGTGGTTTTTCAGACATGGGTCTTCCGCTGGAAGGAAGTATGATTGAATGACTGAACTCACCTGGTAGCCGTGTCTGCATTTCCTGTGGATGAAAAGTTTTTTTTTTTTTTTTTGCACCAGTTGCACTGGTGTATTATCTATGATGCATGTCCTCGGTTGTGACACAGCCTACATCACTGTTGTGTGGGCTAGCTTTAAGAAGCACAAGATGTCCTCCTCTCTCGTGGATCATGTAGTGTCTGAGCCAGGGAAAGTTCAGTGGAGCAAGTAGGCTTTGTTGTGTCCTGTCCGACGGTACATCGCAAGACCCCTTTGAACTGCCTCCAATAATACCTTTAACCCCCGACGCTAACGATGCACTAACAAGCTGTAACTGACGTCAGGAATAAGAGGTAGAGAGTCGGAAGCATCGCAACAGTTTGAACAATTTAAATTATTGGTACAAAATGGTGGCTGTTAGGACAGTAAGCAGGCTCAAATTCAAAGTAACGGAATTTGATTGGGTATGTTTTAAATGTTCTGGCATACTTTCTGGAGAATTGTATCCACCCTGCATGCTATACAGGAATTATAATGAGGTAGCGCTAGAGGATTCTCAGTCCATGAAAGTCCAATTTTGTTATACATTTGCTATAATTTGCTCTTTGTCCACTTAAATTGCACAGGAGGAACTTTAGTTTGCCAAATGAATGGCAGATTAAGAGAATGGATGTGTGTCTTTTTTTTTTTTTTTTTAAAGGATGTGAAACAAGCTATACCTCCTTCCGCTGTCTGATGGACAAGAGTAGTTACTATGATAAAGTGCTTCAGGAAGTTCTTTCTTCAGTTCCTCTCTTAACAACATATCTCCTTGTTCTCCGTATGCCCTCTGATGAAGGCCCATTATGAATGTGTTTTTTGGCACTTAAAGTTGTACTAAGAAGCCTAATTCTTTTAAAAGACGTGAACTTTTCCAAGATTATCTGGCTTTACAGGCTTTGAGAAAATCACCCTGGGGCAGTGATTTCATCTGCGCCAGTAATGGTTGGTCTTTGTCTATGATGACCTCAGTTTCCACTGTGTATTTGTAAGGGTTCATTTATTTAGTTGTGTCTTACAGTTGTGTCTTAACCGTTTACCAAGCACCTTGCACATTTTTATTTATTTATTTAAATCATTGCCGAACTGATGGGAACCAACCATTATCAACTTCTAAGCCCGCAACACAAGACGGTAATCATAAGGGAAGTGAAACAAAACAACCTGGGCATCATTTAAAATATATTTTGTTCATTCTAAGCTTATAAAAGTATCTAAGGCATCATTGTATGTTATTCTATGGTATTCTATGTAACCTCCGAACACATTTTAGGCAGATGCGTTTCCTTTGCTTTAAGCCCTATTAGAGGTCTAATTCTTTGAAAAAAAATTGAAAAACTCTTTTCCAAAATGCTACATCCTCCATTTTTATGCATTTTCATAAATCATTTTTTTTTATTTTGTTTTCCAAGTAATTTGAAAGTGGTACTGCAATTGGGTTATTGTTATTTGATCTATCGTTATTCAGTCAAAACAACACAGCAGCACTTTTACTGATATTACCTGAAATACAACTAAATAACATGACTTATTCATGTTTCAGAAAATGGATTTATAGCGTTTTGGAAAATAACCCTTCAATTGCTATTTTCCAATGTGATCTGGACTCGAGTGCACGTTCGTTTGTTTGCATGTGTGAGAACCTGTGTCATGAAGAAGTGCACAGGAAGACGAAAGCAGGTCAAAGAGAAGCAGGAGGAGGAAGTGGGTAAGTGGTGGGTCTCAGACCAAGATCGCTGGCTAATCGCTGACCTGGGCCACCCCCCCCCCCCCCAGACCACTGCTGGCCTTGCCTTGTTGCGGTTAGCGAAGAATGGAGGCCTTGTTCTTTTTAGTAGGGCACTGTGTTTAATTTGAAGCTTCTCATAAGCAAGAGCTCCGAGGAGGGTAAACGAGGTTAGTGGGCTTTGAAAACAAAGCAAAACCAACAACAACAACAACAACAAAACACACACACACACACACACACACATAATCAGTCCTCTGAGTTGTTTCAGCTTAAATCACCCCACTTTTCCTCAAGATTTCCAGGGTGGGTTTCCACAATCAAGCCAGCCTCCTGCATCGCGGCTTTACTAAGAGCTAAGAGCATTCCCCTGGCACCACACACGCTGAACATGTCGGACCACACTAGAGGCCAACACTGGTCTGTGCAGGGATCAACGCGGTGTTTGCAGGGGTGAGTTGGCAGGCGGGCAGGCAGGCAGGCACCCCCACTCCCCAGTGCCCTGTTTTGGGGTTAAAGGGCTTAGTTATCGATAGTGTTCTCAGTTCACACACACACACACACACACACACACTTGATGTGCAGAGTCTAGAGTTGCTCTTCAGGGACAGCCGTGGCTCCCGCCTCCTCAGCGGAGTGCTGATGTCATGGGTGTGGATCCAGAATTGGACGTCATCGAGCTGTTTGGAGCAATGCTCCTCTCTCGATGCCAAGTTCTTGACAATTTCTTAGCGGCTGTTTATGTGACAGTAGAACAGTGACTGAACGGATTTTGATACCATTTGCCTGGCAGCAAACACACAAAATCAAACAGTATTAAATGGAAACGCATCTAGTGCCTGGTTATGTGCTTTGAGAGCTCAGTCAGAGACCAGGAAGCTGACGTGATTTGTTGATTTAATTAGCGTTCCTGTAACTCCAGAGTTGTATTGAGCGCGGATGTTTCAGAAGACTCTATTTTGATGTGCAGAAAGGAGTAGAAGCAACTGCTCATAGGCCTTGCACAGATACTTGTTTGAAATGTTTAGCAGGTTTGGGGAAATGCACCCTAAGTGCATATTTCACTTCCTGCAACTTCAGTCCCATGAGGCCCTGTAAAAACCACAGGACCGGAGGCTCGATGGTCGGCGCCTGTTTGGTGTGGGAAGTGGTTGTCCGCTATGGTCACTTCTCAGCATAACACCTTTAAAAGATAAATACAGCCATATGTTGACATGCTAGACGGTTTTAACCAGTGCTTTTCTTCTCCTTTTTCGCCCCTTTCGCACTTTTGAACACAACGTTGTTCTGTAAGCCATGCATGCTGAAGTTGCACTTTGCCAGCTCCTCACAAGAAGAGCTTTGAGCCGCCTGTGTTCAGTGTTGGTGCCACCTGCTCGTTGTATGTATGCAGGCCGTGAGGCCAAGGAGGAGTGAGCGCGAGCATAGCGAGCGATGCGTGGAAGGAACACCTGGTAATGCTACCGTTTGGCTCATCCCTTCCCAGAGGGAAAACAGCTGGTCAGGGTTGAGTCATGGCTGGGGATTAGGTCTCACCGGGGCTCCAGGCTGCTCAGACACAGCCCTGAGACTAGGCCAAGGGGGGGGGGTTGGACGCTGACAGGTAGAGGGAGGGATTCCTCCTAATTCCCCCAGGCGATAGCAGCTCATGGGAAAGGGAAGCCATCAATCCCCTCTTACCAAAAACTCACACGTGGTAGCCTGCTTGTTTCGTAACAGTCTGCTGTTCGCTCGTGCACACTAGGCTCGCTCTGTCTCTCTCTCTCTCTTTCTGTCTCTCTCTCTCTCTCTCACCAGAGCACTTTGAGTTCTTTTGAACTTTTCCCATCGGTCTGTGTCTATATCGACCTAAGCAGTCTTTGCATGCCCCCCCCCCCCACCCATTTGCCTGAGGCCAAGTTATTACACAACAAAGTCAACAACAAAGTGGGCTTGGGTGTCCAGGTCACCTCTCCAAACGGCAGCTCTCCGTTAGAGTCTCCACCATTCTGTCTAGCGCTAATGCACCGTGTGCTCTGAGTAAAACTTTGCTCTGGGTAAAAAGAGAAGAGGCGTGTTCTGGGCCTCTGTTTGTTCACTGGTACCCGCACCCCTGTGGCCTTTCGAGTGTGTACACATGCACACACCCCTGCATACACACCAAAGCTGTCTGACACCACGCACACAGCCGTGTCTACATCTGTGCATGCTATGTGTCTATTTGTGAACATATGCGTGCATGTGCGTTTAGACCCATTGCACGCACACAAGTAGGTATGTTTCAGCAGTTTCAGTATGGGGGACTATAAACGGTCTCTATAACAGTCAAGTCAAATCAGACAGAATTCAAGAAAATGGTTGCTGCACAGTCTCATATTTTGCTACATAATTGTGTAGGTCCCAAAACTAAGACCTGAAAAATATTTACATTTACACATACATATTCCAAAATTACGTACGTGGACAGTAAATTAACTTCTATATAAAATCATATTTTTTAAAAATTCAAAATGATTTTCAGTTTTAGGCTCATATAGAGTAATAAAATCAATATTAAAAAAATCTAGACAATTTCTTTCATAATGTGTGCATGAAAGGGTTAAAGGTAGTATTCCTAGCCTGGTCATACTTTGTTGGATGGAATACCAACATGTTTTCAGTATGACTTGAACATTACAAGTTTGAACTACATACTACATGTTTGAACTACATACTACATGTTTGAACTACATACTACATGTTTTGTTTCCACATGGCATCAATCACTATTTTGTCTGCAAATACAATGCTTTATTGATATTAAGGGCACAACATGTTCATAGTATTTAAATGGCATTTACGGTAGGTAGTAGATGAATGACGTATATGTGGGAATAGTTCAATGGATGGTCATTCAGGGTGTTTTCACACTTGGTCCCTTTCAGGCTTCTAAACGAACTCCGCATTCAATGACTTGTACATTTGTGAACACGCCAACCGAACTCAGACCCAGACTTACCATTGCCAAAAGAGAAGTCATGTCGTTTATTATATATATATATATATATATATATATATATATATATATATATATATATATATATATATAACAATATTATCATTATAGGCCTATAGACATATGCAATTTGGCTACAGCCAAACAAGCATGTTCTAACGTTAACATTAGGCTAAATATCTTTTCATCGAAGCTATTGGTAAATAACAATGTAGAAATCATTTGGATTACATTGCTGACTATTTTCAAGTCAAGTCGGCTTTATTGTCAATTTCTTTACATGCACTGGTCATACAAAGAATTGAAATTTCGTTTCTTACTTTCCCATGCAGACATAGACATACTTTAAATACAGACATAGACATAGCCATAGACAAAAAATTTTTTAAAAAATTAAAAAAATTCATGATCTGCTAGCTAGGCTTATCTAGGCCTTATCTCTCTGTCGAGTGTCGAACTCTTCTTGCATGTGGAAAACATGCAATAAGACTGTGCAGCACTTTTCACTTCATTTTGGACGTGAACTAAACAGTAACCAGGTGAGGCAAGCCTACCTACCACTGAATTAGAAAGTGTGATTTGCTGGCGTGTTGACTGACAGTTCAGGAGGTTGTTATATTTTATAATATATTTTCAGAATGAATTCAGATCAGAAGTCATTCTGAAATATTTTATAATACATATATTTCAGAAAAGAGATGTATTTATGAAACAAAATCACCACACCAATTATGAGTTATGATAATTATTTTAACCTGATAATGAATGATGATGGAAATGAGCAACTACATAGCCTATAATCCAAAGCAGTAGCCTAAGGTCTAATGGCTCGTTCCAGGCAACCCGTAACCCGTGTTTTCACAACCTTCTACCCGTGAAAGTGCCCTGTAACGGCAGTCAAACCTGTAACATACTACCCGTGAACTCGTACCAGATCACTGTACTCCCAGTTACCGTTTTTAACGTCACACACATATAAACAACAGCCGCAGAAGGGTTTGTTGTGACTTCTCATGACTTTGCCTGGAGCGCTAAGTCGTGAGTCATGACTTGAAGTCGTAACTTACGGGCTAAAAATTGTGTCTGGAACGCAGCATGACACCCCCAGAGAAGGTATAGTGTGAACAGGAAGGAAACTTAGGCCCCATCAAAGCTGAAGTGCACCAGAAAGAGACCCAGGCCCTCTTATATTACATTTGTACACAAATATACATCTATAGGGCAATCATATAGAGGTTTTTATATGCCCCCCGAATTCCCTTGTTCCTTAAATGAACAGATACATCGACAGACTCACCCTCTCCCTCTCCCTCTTCCTCACACACACACACACACACACACACACACACACACACACACACACACACACACACACAGCTTACCTCCAATACCAGGCACCCTAACACCATTCGCCTGAAATGTCTTCATGGAGGCTTGTGAGTTTGTTGGCTCCGCCGGGCTGCCCTCACAAGCTCTGACTGGTGTCATTAACCCAGCAGCAGCAGCAGGGCCTGTCATGGCCCATATCATATCGTCTGTGATGATAGGCTAGCCATTGGCATGATATACAGTGCTCATTTGTGTTTGCGTTTTCACTGTAGTTTTACAGTCATTTGTGAAATAAAATACAAATTAATTTGTTTACCCTAGTTAATTGGAATGCTTTACTGTTTCACTTTACCGTGTTTACTTTTCTGGCTTTCAAGACGGTATGCTATTGTTGTTTATTGTGGCAATACGATGGGACTGTTTAGCACTGTTTTCGCATTGTGATTCATATTGTAAATTCAAAAAATACCGTGAAGTAGTTTTATGTCTTATGTATAAATCGCCCATCATAGGGCTGTCGTCTCTGTCCTGGCCCATTCTGGAGGGTAGAGGTGCAAATGAACTAACGTTAACAAACAATTATCCACACACTGATAATTGGCCTCTATGGAATGGCAGTTTCTACACAGCTAGTCGTAAGTGGAGTCGTGTGTGTGTGTGTGTGTGTGTGTGTGTGTGTGTGTGTGCGCGCCAGTTCCTAGAACAGCTGTGAGTGCTCTCTGTGTTATCATGTGTGTACAAATTCTGGATAGCAGCAGTGGTCAGTGCCTAATGGCGTGTTGACTCGTGGACAGAGAAACTGCATCAATCTTGTGTGTGTGTCTGCGTATCTGTGTACATGCTTGCAGAGGTGGGAGGAAGCAACCTTGACCTGAGCATGGACACTGAACTGGTGGTTTTGGCTGACCCTCCAAACTAATAATCTAAGCATGCAGAGTAGGAGTGATCCATGGCCCTCTGTCCTCATACACACACACACACACACACACACTTCACTCCCTACTGCTGTGATGTAGAGTTTGTTGATGTACTACAGTACACCGCCCCTGCAACCAGTACATCAGGTGCTTTGTCATGTGCAACTCCTGGGACACAGGATGTTTGGATATGCAAGTCAGTGCGTAGCGTAGCGCCAGAGCGCTAGTGTTAGCGTTTAGCCTAAAGGCGCCCCTATCTCGCGCCCCTCACATTGTGCACTGGACCTGCACAGACTGAGTCACGCACGGAGATAAGCAGGCCGATCTGCACCATTCATCGCCCCATCACTCACACACACTTCCTGTCTGTCGGTATCTGTGTGACTCAAGCACATGGCAGAACTGAAGACGAGAGGAGGTGGTGTGTGTTCAGATCAACGGTGCTATTAAGAATACAAAATGTTTTTATGTATTGAAAGCAAACCACTTGGTGCAGAGATGAGAGGTGGATTAGTTGCTATAGCCTAGAGGGTGACCTCAGTGAAAATGGCCTTTATTTTTTCTCAGAGAATGTTAATCAATCAAGCTAATCAGAAAGTGTGTGGATCAGACACTCACACTCAGACTTTGTCCACTTTCCCCTCCTGAACTTACCTCATTTGTGAGGCTAATGACTTGGCCTGGGTTTGGTTGAAAACCAACACTCAACACTCAGACGCTGTATATACAAACACACACACACACACACACACACACACACACACACACACACACACACACCCAGACCCAGACCCCTTTGCTTTCCCCTTTGCTCTGCAGTACTCTGTTACCTTTGGCTGCGGTTGGCTAACTCAGGTGACGGTGTCTAATCTTGATGAGGTAGGCTACTACTGTCTGAGGACAACAGCTACCGTGACGTGTGTGTGTGTGTGTGTGTGTGTGTGTGTGTGTGTGTGTCAGCAATTCCTGTGAAACATCTAGTCCTCCTTAGCCAGACAAACACTGCACTCTCATTTTATCAAGAAAAAACTCTTGAGATATGATCTGCTCACTTTGTGTGACTTGACCATGGTAGATCTTTGTCTTGTGTGAAAGGAGGATCAAGAAAGAATTGTCATCTGTTAGATGTTCAGTAGCATTTTGTTTTGTTGTTATAGGTGTGAACAGATTGGGTTAACATGCACATATGGGAACGTGTCACACTTGCTAGCTACATTTATATGTTCCTGCCTGGTTGTTTATCTTTCTGAAACATGCAAAACCGCTCATGCGGTGGCATGTCTGTCAAACTATGCAGTTTTAGTTCCTTCTTTGTGATTATGGCCAAATGCATGTTAACAGCAAATCTTTCTAAGGAAGAGCACACAGCACTGCTCTAACACTGTAGTCGGAAGTATCAAAGCATTGTATTGATTTTTACTCAATATTAACTTTTTTAAAAAGCATAATATGTGACGGTCCATTGCATTTACGATTAGTGCAGATACATGTTCATCAGATATACATTTTCATCAATAAACACCAGAAACCTAGGCCTAGTATGTGCGAGTGCAGTAAACATGCATGAAACTATCAATATGAACTTGAGTGTATTATGGGATAATCTAAATACCCCAGTATTTATTCCCTTTGCTCCTGATGAGTATAATGTTCAGGTTCTTGGCTGCCCCCTGCTGTTATTCACTACACGCCACTTCCTACTTCCTACTTTCTACTTCCTCTTAGCCTGAATGGGGCCCTCCAGAATCTGTGGTTTTCAAGCAGGCTTCTGATGAACATTGCAATGGCGTGTTGCACATCACTGACCCTGTGACTAAAACTCTCTGGGGAAGTTGGTGGAATTACCCATAAGCCAATGGGTGGAAATACCACTTTACCTTGTTTGTTTTTTTTTTGTTTGTTTGTTTGCTTTCCTTCAGTATGACACTCACAATATGTCTGGCCAACCAGGTCAAACTACCAGGTCTCTCTCTCTCTCTTTTCCAGACCTTTGCACTTACGGGTGGAAAGTGTTAACATGGACAGCATGCCGGTGTGCCCTTGCGTCACATTGAAATTAAGTCAAAAGTAAAGCTGCTATATCCAATGGATAAAAGTATTCTTCCTAGTAGGTGTCTGTTTGGAGCAAGAGCATGCATAATGACCAGAGCACCGGTTAGGTTCACTCAAGAACTGACTCATATTCCGATGAATGGTCATGCTTACCATGGAAACCAAGTCATTTGATTCCACAGAAACTTTTGAGGGTACTTTTCTCACAATACGCATTGGTGTTATTATTATTGGTGTAAGATGGCCATTATTATTGATGTAAGATGGCCATTATTATTGATGTAAGATGGCTATTATTGATGTAAGATGGCCATTATTATTGATGGCTTTCTTTATTTTCACTTCTCGCCACCTCACTGAGCTGGGTATGATTATGATTATTATTATTACTATGAGTGAGGCATGATGGGACTGTCAGTAAAGTCACGTCACAATCCATTATCCTCCGTTACAGAGCCTACAGTGGTTAGCCCTGACAGTAGTTCAACACCATAAATATTCTATTGACATCATCTGCATTGACTGCAGGTCTTTTTTAATTGTTTATGAAGTTAAGTAGAGCATTAGCGGGCCAAGTGAGCTGGTTGGGAGAAATTACAAATGACGGCGATCAGCCAAGCATTATTTATGTGAGATTTGTATAGGTTTTACCTACATGGTATTAAAGCTCCAGGCAAGTAGTCATATGCTTTTTTATTTAACTTTTTTTTTATTATATGTGTGTAGTGATTGGGAGATGGTTCACAGACTAACTATGCCTTTGCTTTAATTTAACCAGGCTAATTTTTAATCTTCATCATGTTTTGTTTCCAACAGATAGCCCTGGTAGATCATTAACCCAGTTTACCAGTCTAGAGGTTGGCAACACCACCACCCTGTTGCTGAGCAGCGATGAGGACACGCTATTTGTGGGTGCGCGCAATGCCATCGTCTCATTGGACATCAGTGAGCCCAGGGCTGTTGTGATGAAGAACAAGGTCAGTACTGCCTTGGCCCTTATAGCCATCAAAATCCGCATCTGCTATTGCAAAATCAGTGTGGTTATACTTAGTGTGCACTATAAGAACCTTAGAGAGCTCTCTGTGAATGAACAGTGGTGTGTGTGTGTTTGCGTGTGTGCATGTATGTGTCTGTGTTCGCCTGCATGCATGCATGCATATATGTGTTTTGCGTGTGTGCATGTGTACGTACACATGTACTTCATTAAAATGCTCATTATACATCTGATAATGAGTATACACGGTCCAAGCAATTTGTGGGACAGAGGGGAAGGATTTAGTGATTGAAGTCTGTACACATGATGCTTACATGCCTCAGCAGAACTGACACTTAAAATGTTTTAGACACACCCGTAGCTGCAGGCACACCCTTTGATTACTTCTAGTTAATTTGAACCAAGACATTCAGGTCTGGTTACAAATAGTAGGCTGTAATTGGCTCTGAGCCAGAACATGCTGTCAATCTTTTCTGACATTCTTTATGTGTTTTCTTTATTTTTTAGTTGGACTGGTCACCAACAGAGAAAGACTTAAATGACTGCGCAATGAAAGGCAAGAAAAAGGCAAGTTGAAACTCTTGCGTGTGCCATGCTGGCCTGAGCGTTTAGCTCTCGTCCACCCTGTCCTTCCTCACCTGCGATCCTCATGCAGTGGTCTAATGGATCCCATTAGCCCTGTGATTGGATGAGAGGAGAGTTTGACTTCAGCTCATTTCCCCCCTCACGCCTGACTCTCACACACACACACACACACACACTCACACGCATGCATGAAGATGCTGTCCCAGGCCAGCATTACATTTACATGTATTCATTTGGCAGATGCTTTTTTTCCAAAGGGACTTACATGAATAGAATAATAATACAATTATAATAACAACAAATAATAACAAAAACATAATAATAACATTTAAAAACATAATAATAACATTTAAAAACATAATAATAACATTTAAGCTACTGAGCTACTTAGAATAGAATAACATTTAAGCTACAGCAATAGGATAACATTTAAGCTACAGAGCTACTTAGAATCGAATAACATTGAAGCTACAGCAATAGAATAACATTTAAGTTACAGAGCTACAGCAATAGAATTACGTGCAAGCTACATAAACAGCCAGAGACGGTTGATAAAGTATATTAAGGATCTGTGCTAAAGCTACAGCAATAGAATAACATTTAAGCTACATAACTACAGCTAAAGCTACAGCAATAGAATAACATTTAAGCTACAGTGTAGAAGAGACAATAACTAGGAATCACCACTGCATCTGTCAATACTGGTACTAGAGGATGGGAGACAATAGCTAGGAATCACCACTGCATCTGTCAATACTAGTACCAGAGGATAGGAGAGCCTACATTTTAAGTAGCATCCAGCTTATCCCAGCACAGGCCCACTGATCACATCCTGGGCCAAGACCGTTGGCAGGGCCCTCCACCAGGCCAGTGGAGCAGTGGACCTGCCTTCCAGGCACAACTGCTGATGTCAATCTTCTCCAGCTCTTTGGTCCCAGAAGTCGTTTTTTGTTTGTTTGTTTTTGTGTTAATTGCCTTGAAGCCAATTTTTTTTTTTTTTTTTTTTTTTTTTTAAATCCATTAATGAATATGAGGAGTCTCATCATTTACATATGTATGCAAAAAATGTGCATATGCTTTTACTCTAAAGACTAAATGGCTTAAATGAATGATGCTGTGTTATTTTAAGGGATGTTGTAAGGAATGACATCCTGTAAATGTTTTATTGGAGTGTGTTTACAACATATATGCCCATTCAATATTAACACACTCCTTGAAGTCAGAGTCCTCGTAATGACTTCACATTTCTTATGTTGTGATAGTTTTTTGTCTATTTATGTCTGTAATATGTCATGAATAGAATTGGCCAATTGTGCGTGTGTGTGTGTGTGTGTGTGTGTGTGTGTGTGTGTGTGTGTGTCTGTCTGATGGTGAGCGAGAGAGAGGGACGTCCTGCTGGGCCAACACGTGCTGTCTCTCCCAGGCGGGTTAATGGGATCAAAGCCACCGCGTGTCCTTGGTAACCATGTCTTCCTCTCTCTCGCCTCTCTCCCGCCCCCTGCAGGCTGACTGCCCCAACTTTGTCCGTGTTCTCCAGGTCCTAAACTCCACCCATATGTACGCCTGTGGAACCTTTGCCTTCAGCCCGCGCTGCACCTACATTGTAAGGCAACAGCACTCACTCACTCACTCTCACACTCTCTCACTCTCTCACTCTCTCTCTCTCACACACACAAACACTTCTCTTTTGCTCTATCTTTTTTCATCTGATTAGCACCCATGAGCCTCCTCTCACTCTCACATCTGTCTGTCACTCACTCATTCGCTTTTTTTCTCCCATGTCATTCCTTTTGTCTCTTTCTGACCCCTTTTTTATTTTTTCATTCTGTCTCTTCACTTTTCTTTTTTTCTCTTTTTCTCTATCTTTCATTCTTCTTCACTCCCACACTAGACTTTTTTACGTTGTTGTCACTATTGTTATGTTACAGTATTATGGCTTTAGATCATTGGTTCCCAAATACTGGGTCGCCACCCACAGGTGGGTCGTAGGAGATTTTATTTGGGTCGCCAGCATAGCATAGTGACAATTTATGTTGTGTAATACCCCTATCTTATACCATATAGCTTAGGAAAGCTAACAGCTTTCTATTAGGATCTAGTTTGTTAACTACCACAGTCACGAGTTGGGTCGCGATAGTCTGTCATTTTTAAAAAGTGGGTCCCCAGAAAAAAAGTTTGGGAAACACTGCTTTAGATGTTCACTTTATACATGTATTGTTGAACGTTCGTTCTCCGTGTATTTGTCATTATAAAATCTGGAAGGCACTAGGATTTCCTAGTCTATAAACAAAGTGGTTTTGTGGTCCCTGGGTGGGTCATCAGTTCCAATGAAATAGATATCTGGACTCTCTTCTGTCTTTCTCAACCACCCCTCCACTTCCCGTACATTCCCATACTGTACATACCCTCCATTAGCAGTAATGCGTTTCCGCGTACATTTTGGTCATTTACGGAACGCTCTCGTTCTCCTTAGTGGACGACCATCCTTTTAGCCGACAGCACCATTAGCCACAGGCTGAGGCCCAGCATGTTGGATCTCATTTCATCATCAGGGGTCAGGGATCATATCCTGTCCCTCAGCTGTCGCTCCGGCGCTCCACTAGATGCTTCCACCTCTGTCCACACCAACAGAAAACAATGGCGGACATCTTTCTTCTGCTGCTCTTCGCATTAGTCAAGTCAAGTCAAGTTTATTTATATAGCGCATTTCATACACAGGTCATTCAATGTGCTTTACGTAAACAAAAGCAAACAGTAATAACAAATAAAAGCATAGAATGGCAATATAGTCAAAAGGTAAAGATTATAATAAGAAGAAAACATAAAAATAAAGAATATTTAATAAGAGGGAAAATAGTAATAAAAATAATAAAAGACAAGGCCAAATTAGTGTTTTGCTACCACAGACCAGTGCAGCACCCCACATTTCATTCCAGACATTTTTGGTCAGCCTCCCTCCACCGTGGACTCTGGACCGTGGATGGCCCATGGCTCAGGAACTTGGGCCGAGGAAACCTCCGGAAATCCAAAACGGCTCCTGGTTTTTGTCTGGCTTCTGGCGGGCGGTGTGTCTGTGTTATTGGACAAGAAGCTGCCGCCCAAATCTGTCCCATAGTTTTGGGAGTAGTTCGATCGTTTTTATTGGCCATTGGGAGATGTGAAGCGTCTAATTTGAAGCACTGTGAGTGTGTCAGTTTTAGATTGGTACACATCTGCATTCATTTACTTTCTCCCACACACGTTAGTGTCCTTAGTCGGCATCTCGTGAACTGTGTGACCGTTGCCGTGCATTTGGCGGTCCACAGGTCGTTGCTGCTCGCTGCAGTTCATCCACTTATTGCATTGTCATGCAAACCTTTGTTCCTCCTGGAAAGTTCGTGCTAAACCTAAACACAACACACTCCTGACCACTTGCTCTCTAATCCCCTCGTGTGTGAGGCTGTCATGCTTAGCTGCCTGAGACCATGTTTTGTGTGCAGTGTATGAAATGAAGTGTGTGTGTGTGTGTGTGTGTGTGTGTGTGTGTGTGTGTGTGTGTGTGTGGGCATGCGTGTGTGCACATGGGATTGGGTATTATCCGGTTTAATTGAGGAAATTTGCATGAAAAGCCCTCTAGAACCAGTTGGTACGCAATACTTTAAGTGGTCACGTCAGAAATAATGGCCGTTTGGTTAGAAGCTTACTTGTCAAGCACGGGAACCAGAGTGGCTACTAAAAACCGTAGTACTCTTGGTAGATTGGAGATCATATGAACGGACGACCTTTTCACCTGAATGACTCTAATCCAATCGGGTAAATCCAGACACAGCTGTGGTGCCCCTTGCCTCAGTACTAGTTGCAAAATGTGTTGGATAAAGTTAAAATGTGCTGACTTGACATTACAAGACTTTATTGGTGAACTAATATTAGGCTTTATATGTGGTGGTCCACTTTATAAAAGATAATGTCTTTGTTAAGAATTGGGGTCTGTGCTAGACTCCTCACTATACTGGAAGCTACATATAGAGCACTGACTTTCCTTAATCTCTTTCTTTCTTTCTTTCTTTCTCACTCTATCTCTCTCTCTCTCTCTCTCTCTCTCTCTCTCTCTCTCTCTCTCTCTCTCTCTCTCTCTCTCTCTCTCTCTCTCTCTCTCTCTCTCAGAACTCTGAGACATTCTCATTGGTGCTGGGCCCTACTGGTAAACCTGAGGAGGGTAGAGGTCGTTGTCCTTACGACCCTTACCAGAAAAACACCGCCATCACCGTGGGTAAGAGACAGGACACACACACACACACACACACACAGGATAACTCTTGCCATGACAAGGCCCTGTTGTTTTAATCTTGAGCTGCAAGAGAAAGAGCAGAGGAGAGCAGACACTCCAAATCCTCTTGCTTTTAAGCCGCTGTCCTTAGCCGCTTATCTTTGGGTGTGTGACGTGGCCGCAGTGCCAATACACACGCCTGCTCTGATAGCTCACCTTTCATGCATCACACACACATGCACACTCAGGTATGTAGATGCATACAGACGAACCATATGGCACACACACATTACAGCAGAAAAAAGACCGATTTTAATGGATGTGTGCACATATTTAACACTGTGTAATTAGTAGTGCATATGTAATATGTTGTAATAAGTGCATGTATTTATGCATGTATTCGTGTGTGTGTGTGTGCGTGTGTGCGTGTGCGTGCGCGTGTGTGTGTGTGTGTGCTTTACAGATGGAGAACTCTACACAGGCACAGTAGCAGACTACCGGGGCAATCGGCCGGTCATCTCCCGGCACCTGAGTGAGGGCAGCCATGTTGACCTGAAGCTGGACGACACTCTTGGCTGGCTGGAGGGTGAGTCGGCGCATGGACGCCTCAGGCCTCCCCCTTTCCTCTCGTGATGGAGTTATAACGGAGGGGCAGCCGTGGCCTACTGGTTAGGGCTTCGGGCTTGTAACCAAAGGGTTGCCGGTTCGATTCCCCGACCAGTAGGAAAAATGTGGGCGGGGGAAGTGGTTGAGCACTGCTCTCCCATGTCCACATTCACGGCTGAAGTGCCCTTGAGCAAGGCACCTAACCCCTCACTGCCCTCACAATTCCTTGTATACGCAAGTATACTTGGCCTAGAAACCTGATTTACATTTACATTAATCCTGTGCAGCGCTGGATGCGTCTTTGTCTCTCTCTCCCCCCCTCCATCTCCATCTTCTACCACTTTCTCCTCCTACCCCACTTGACTGCTACTTATAACGTCTGCCCTCTCATCCTATAGTTATACCCTAATTTCCCAACTATTAGCCGAGGTTTATACATTGATTTTGCAAAATTTACTCAGCTATGAGGTTAATACACGGGGGAAGTTAAAATGGTTTTATGCAAGTTTTTTTAACTTGCATAAAACACTTTCCTGTGGTTTATACACAATGTGGCAAATACACAGGAAATGACTGTAGTATTGTTTGATGCAGTATCATCTGCACCTCCTCTGCTCCTCTGTGTTAGGGCAGTTTTGATGAATTAATACAGTTTTTCCTCAGTCGCTTTGGTACATCTCAGGTCAGAATTGAAATTCTCAAAACACTCCTTCAACCTCCACATCATCTAGTCACTTATGTGCATTTTAAAAGCTTATTTTTGCAGAGATTGTTTTGAAAAATGCACATGAATGATTCAACAAATACACAGAAGTGACTGTTGCTGTGTGAGGGAAAAACTTAACAGTTGAGGAGTTTTTATTTATTTGTTCAAGTTGCAATAGTTTGTCACGTTATTATTTCCTCTGAATTAATCCTTTAAAAACATTTTTTTTTCTTATTATTAACATCAAAAATGTCAAAGGTCATTCAATGCAGATGAAATGTGCACGTTCCTTACATTGGAAGGCGTTTTGTGAATGTCTGCTAACAAACTGTATTGTGAAATAATGAAACAAAGAGCATTATTTAAGAATCACAAGATTATTTTTGATGATGATGATTTTATTTTATTTGACAGCAGTGTTGTGTCCTCTCCTCAACTGTCGCTCTGTTTCCTCCGCAGACCCCACCTTCATCAGCTCCAGCTACGTGCCCAGTGAAGAGAAGGTGTACTTCTTCTTCAGCGAGGTGGGACGAGAGTACGACTTCATCGACAAGCTCACAGTGTCCCGCGTCGCACAAGTCTGCACGGTGAGACAGCTGTGTGCGGTATTTCACAAAAACCTGTGTGTGTGTGTGTGTGTGTGTGTGTGTGTGTGTGAGAGAGAGAGAGAGAGTTTGTTTTAGAGCGAGAACGAGAATAGGACCCGGTGTTTGTTCTACACTTTCTGTTTGTGGTCAGTTGTGCTTTCATTATTGATAAGCTGTGCTGTGTGGCTTTGATAATGGAGCATAATTTCCCTTCTGCATACTTGTGGTTCAGTTTGATAGTCTCTGTAGTATTCTGTTGTTCTGTGGGGGTGTGTTTTTTTTTTTTGTGTTGAAATTGAGAGCAGAGGAAAGAATTGAAAGAACGAGAAAGTTATTTGCGTTAACACCCATTTTCTCACACCCAATGCACACAGTGGTTGTGTACAGTGCTGTTGCATTGTGATCCTGGGGCTTTGTCGGTGTCTATAGAAGTGTGATTAATCGTTTGTGTACCAAAGCACAGCCAGTGCTATACTGTACCAAGCATCATCTCTACTGGGCCGTGACTCAGCTGAGATTGTAAATAGCAAAGTTTGCATACTTTGCCACATCAGACAAGCCTTCATCTTATCTTGCTAATACCTTTTTGTTAGGGTCAGGTCAATGTGAGCTTCACAAGGGTCAGTATCTACTGACCCTTTCAACTGCATAAACAAGCACGTGTGTTCCTAAGGCCTTTCCGGTGGCACCGAAAACAACATTGAGCTAACTGTTTCTTGGGGCCAAACAAAAATGGAAAGTTTTAAACTCCACATTTTGTGAAGAGCATTGCGCTAGTTTGATTCATTTTCATTTCAAAGTATCTGCGTTTGTTTTGAATGTTTAAACCGGAAACCCTCTAGGAACAGGCTGAAAGGGTCTACACGCAGAGTGTCCTAGTGGTTGTAATTATTTCTTGTATGCACATTTCCCAGGAAACACATGTTTGTCATGCCATAATACATTACTGTACTGTGTTGTTTTGGGGGGGGCTTTGGTTAAAAGTGAGTTGAATGGATGACAGCGAATAAAAACATGTATGCTATTCCTGTGCCCCAGAGTGACGTGGGTGGACAGCGGACCCTGCAGCGGCGTTGGACCACCTTTGCCAAAGCCCAGCTCCTGTGCCAGTCGCAGGGGGAGCTGCCATACAACGTGCTGGAGGACATGTTCACCCTCCAGCCACTAGAGGGAGCTCCTGAGGAGGACACGCTCTTCTACGGCATCTTCAGTTCACAGTGGTGAGGAAATAATAACCATTGCACCTCTTATATAGGACTATTGTACCTCTTGTATGTATGACTGACTGTATCTTTGGCCATGAACTTTGGGTCCTTTGTTTCTCTTGGGGATACGATTTTTTTACTTTGTAGCCTGTAACATTATCATGCATCATAACTGAAATATCTAACCCCAAACCATGTCAACTGAAAACTTGTTTGAATAAGAAACATTTCAGTACAACAAGCCACCTTTTATCTCAGCCAATCGTTATATCAACACATATACTTGACCTCTCTTCCACCCCCTCCCCTCCGTCTCCCCTCCCCCTCCCCTCCCCCAGGTCCGTTAACTCCGGGCGCTCAGCTGTGTGTGTGTTCAGCCTCGACGACATCAAGGCCGTGTTTGCGGGGAACTACAAGGTCTTGAACCGCGACACCCTGAGGTGGAGCACCCGGGTGCAGGAGAAAGTGGCCAACCCTGGCTCAGTGAGTCCGCCAATTATTGTTTGAGAACTTTATTTCTATATTTCTTTGTCAAAATAGATTAAGGCCATGAGGGTAAAATGTTTTAAAAGTGGAGGAAACCGCACTCTCTTGTGTGTTACTTTTAAAAGGATTTATTGCACCATGCCCTTGACTAGACGCGTTTCGGCGTCAAGCCGTCAGGTAAAATGTTTTAAGACATTGAGGAGAAGTTGCATTACCGCCAGGAGCGTTGTTGCTGGTCATGGGAGACTGAAGTTGCTGATGCAGCATGTTGATGACTAGGTTAATCTGTCTTCCGTTGTGTGAGCACCCAAGGGTGTGAATGGAGCCAAGTGTTCAGCAGTTTGGCCTCGTTTTCCTCAGGTGGTGGTTAACAGTCCACTGCAGCTTTGTAAAGCCATCTAATTGAATTGGGTTAAACACGTCACGTGGGAAGTTATGATGTCCTCCTGGGCACTATGTGAATTTTCTTTTTTTACTTTTCTTTATTTGCCGCCTTGTGTTTGTAAAAGGATGAATGTCAGCCTTGTGATTCTCTATGAAGACATCATAATGTACTAATGTAATGTACTGTAACATGATTCATGATGATTTGATGTTGATTTTTCAGCTTTGTTACTGTAGATGGATGTCACATGGAAGCACATAGGTCACACCCTGTTTAATTGGCTGACACCACACCTCTCTCTCTCTCTCTCTCTCTCTCTCTCTCTCTCTCTCTCTCTATAGTGTGGCCTGCACAACGCCTCAGACAACACGTTGCGCTTCGTCAAGGAGAACTTCCTGACCGACGAGAGTGTACAGCCCAGCAGCCAGAGGGTCAGCATGGTGTCGCCCGACTATCGCTATAGCAACATCGCCGTGCAGAGGGTGCGCGGTGCTAAGGGCAAGAACTACACCGTGCTTTACCTGCTCACAGGTGCGACGTAAACGTGGTTGCCATGACGTGACTGCAGCGTCTTTTTATTTGTAAAGATGCCCAGTTTGCTCTGGTTGTTGCAGAGGTTGTAAACGGTACTCAAATTAGCCAATGGTTAGCCAACAATTTCTTCACTGTGTTTAGTACTGCATGCAATATGCAGGTACTGTAGCAACTGTATATTTGCCCATGCAGCGTAACAGACAAATAAACTGTATATTTGCCCATGCAGCGTAACAGACAAATAAAACTGCACTGAAAATAATGCCAAGCACATGTTTTGATCACAAGATTATAATCTGTAATGACAGTATTTTGTGGATTGTTAGTGGGTAATCTGGTTTTCCTGCTTGTTCAGAATCGGGCTACCTGCACAAAACGGTTCTGCTGGAGAACGGACCTCACATCATAGAGGAGGTGCAGGTGTTCCGCCAGCCCCAGCCAGTCAAGAACCTCCTGCTGTCCTTATCGAAGGTGACGCTCCGCACTCTCTTCCTTCCTTCAGTCAGACTTTATTCTGCACTCTCTCTCTATTAGATAGATAGATAGAGAGATAGAGAGATAGATAGAGATAGAGATAAGATAGATACTTTATTGATCCCCAAGGGGAAATTCAAGGAGTTGAGTGTTGGTCCTCTGTGCATCCACAGGATGACTATGTTTGTGTGTATGGACTGTTTTTGTTCAGTGTAATATTCCTTATATTTTAAAAAACGAAAAGAATTTAAAGAAGAAAGAAGAAAGAATTTTCAAATGAATGTTGAATGTTCTGATGTTAATGATGGGGATGTTATCTCAACCGGTTGCAATCTTTAGACATTTGTATTGATTTTTAGCCGATTCACGGTGCTTTGTTCCATCCCTAGTTAATGATGGCTGACAGCAGCAACGATAGACTGAGGATTGTGTGTTTTTGTACAGGATGTGCAGTGCACATTCAGGTTACATGAAGGCATTAGAAACATAATTGTGTAAATACATTAGTGAACTAAGTGTATTTACGCTTCTCATTAAACTGGAGAAAATGCATTAATGGGAACAGCTGGTCCAGACTGGTCTGACCTATGATTGACACCTGTCAAGGCTGTGAGGCTTAGGCTAATTCGCCGTCTGTCCACGTATGTGTTGTGCTAATAGATGTGGGAGGCATGCTGCTTGCCATCTGCGCTTGTGAGTGCCAGCATTGTTGAGATGACTCGTAGAGAGTCCTTGCACGCTGCTTCTCGTGCATCAGTGATTCTGCAGGGCTGGGCACATGTGGCATTGGATAACTGCATCATCATCATTCTGATTCTTGGCCTCTTTGGAATGTTCCATTTTTAGATTAGTGTTCACTGGAGGATTGGACCTGCCCATAGTGGAATGATCACAAGGCGTTTTGTTCTTGTTCTCAGGCACTATGTTAGAATTCAGTCATGGGCCGGGTCGTTTAAGATTTGAAAATAGATAATCGTATAACAGCTTTTTCAACTTCAGGTACAGATATTGTAAACCCCCCCCCAGCTCTAAACCCTGTGATCACTTGCACGCACGCGCGCACACACACACACACACTCACACGCACGCACACACACACACACTGACTGTATGGTGCACCATCTGTCTCGACACGCAGGGTTGTTGTGGGGTTGTGGACAATGGGACACTGGATGTCTTCCTCTGTGAGCATATACCCGTATAGGCTCCATGCAGTTAACAGTTGGGGAGACTGGAAAGCAGCCATCCATTGGGCTGGAGGGCAGGATGTTCCTTTTTAAAAGCATGTTGAGCTCAAGTGCTTCCTGCAGTCCACGCACCTGGACTTCATTCAGATAGATTAGGCTGTGTGATATATATGAACTATATTTTTCTTAGGCTTTACATTATATGGGAATTTAATTGAAGAGGAATGTGAAGTGGTAGACAGTTTGCAGACCCGGGGAAGGTTTGACGTACAGTGGGAGTGTTGTTCTTGCTGCGAGTGACTCGTCCTTTTTGGATTGTAAATAGTTTGTGGGTTGAGGGTCTTGCCACCAATAAAACAGCTGTGGCTTCATGCATTCCTCTAAAGCAGATGTACGATGGGGCTCAAATACATTCTCCGTATTCAAGGGAATATTACATTATCTGGACCTTGTGTTGCTGGTTCTTTTAAACCTTTTTGTCTTCATGCCATCCTGTATAGATCTACTTGCATATTGCTGTATCGTATGATTAGTGTAGATGCTAAATGGGTTAAAATCATTGATCACTGGTCATTGTCAGTTTGTTTATACATGGAGAAAAAAAACACCATGTGTCATTGATCTTACTTATGAATTTGCAGAAACACAGTGGCGTCTACGGAGCAGTACAGTATTCCCATCTTTTGTGTAAATAATGTAACATCGGTGGAAAAGAAGGGAGCGTTATAATCAGCTGTTTAGCTCAAATGTCAACAACCTCTCTGTAGAATCGCAGGCCGCATCTTTAACTGCTCTTTATTTTGGCTCTGCCCAGGGTTCCTTGTTTGTCGGCTCGTCTGAGGGAGTGACGGAGGTCCCTGTGGCCAACTGTTCGTTCTACTGGAGCTGTGCGGAGTGCGTGCTCGCCCGAGACCCCTTCTGTGGCTGGGACCCCTCTCTGCGTATTTGCACGGACATCACAAGCATCCAGTCTAACGCGTGAGTGGACTGTGGACTCCACTAACCCCTTTCATTGCCCAGATTCCAAGTAGCCACAGAGAATGTCTGACTTGCATACCCGAGGAAAAGTTCCGATTGTGCAACTCTTCGACAGAGTACATGTTTGTTTATCCGCCTTATTCATGAAACCGGAAATCTGTCCGGTTTTCATCTTCTGTCCATTCTGTTTACATTATAACGTGCAGTCTCAGCAGGCTAACTAGAATATGCTTCAACTTTCTTTTGAAATGTTGACAATTCTGTACTCAATATGGATATTCTATATAATATACGACTGACAGAGAAATATAAAAGTTTGCTTTTACATGGCTTGGGATGGGTCAAGCACTCTCTGCCATCACATTAAAACCAATACAACGCAGCTTCGGCCGGAAATAGACAAATAAAATTTCTGAATGCTGAGGTGTCATGGCGACGCCCATTGTTGGCTGGAGAATATTGTGGATATGTCATTTTTATTTGTTTGTTCATTCTAGTTTGTTCATTTTAGTATTGTTTTAACAATACCTTTTTGCCATGAAACCGCAGGTTCTCATATGGCATTAAACCAAAACCTACTACTACTTCTACTTTGACAAAGTCTTAAAGGGTGAAGTGTTATGTGGCCTGTTCTGCCTGGTCTAATAGTGACCGATAGACTTTGGGATGAACTGAATGTTCTCGTCTGCTGCCAATGTAAACCATGCTTGTGTTTGGATGCCTTCCAGGGCCCAGGACGTGGAGAAAGGCAATGTGCATGAGAAGTGCAAGCCCCCAGCTCCTAACCCCAGGTCCAGCTTCCCACCTCTTCGCCCCCCTACAGGTGTGTGTGATGTGGAACATCGATATACAGTACAGGCAGAGCTGTATCTCTATAGGCTCTGTGGATATGTGGACTGCGCTGCCCCCTTGTGGTGTTATGTGTGTGTTGCATGTTTTGAATGTTTGTGGTGTTCTAGCGAAGCTGTTTTGTGCGTTGTGTTACTGTGTGCACATTGGCCGTCTTTCAAAACGTCTACATCAGATTCTCTGCACTCTCCTTCAAGCAGGATCTCAGAGATTTCACTCTAAAAGACGTTTCTCTCTATGTATGTTTATATGAAAACATACTTACCGGTAAACATACTTGACTTTTTTTTAGCTATTTTAAGTATGCTGCATTCCTGTAATGTTGGTGTGCGTTTAGAGAGCCGGCCCCTGTGACGTCCTGTCCTGTCCTGTCCTGTGTCCGTGCTGTGCCCGTGCCAGTGTTCGTGTTTGTGTGTGACGCGTAGATCTCTGATGTCTGTAGCTACTTGTGTCCCAGGTGAGCTGGTTCCGGTGTCTCTGAACGAGGTGGTCCGGCTGCAGTGCCCCGAGGCTTCGCGGCTGGCCCGCCGCCACTGGGAGCGGCCCAATAGCCGCCTGTCGCCGGACCTCTACCTGCAGCAGGACGACGGGAGCCTCCGCTTCTTGGCCACGCCCATCACGCTCGGCCACTACCTGTGCCTGTCGGTGGAGAACGGCTTTCAGCAGGTGCTGGCCGTCTATCAGGTCAAGCAGAAGAGCAGCAGCAGTGGAGGTGGAGCCAGCGGCGGCGTCCCCACGAGCCAACCGGTGAGCGCTGGACCGACGACGACGAGGACCACTCAGGGTCGCCAGCTGCCGGCCACGTCGGCCTGGGGACCGCGGAGGACCGAGGGCAAGGCGGGCCGAGGCCGCCAGCCAGCACCGCCGCCGCCGCTCACGCCCACGCTGTCGCCGCGGGAGACGGCGGGCGTGACGCCGCGCCAGGAGAGGAACTTCACCTTCTGGCTGAACCCGGTGCTGCAGGCCGAGGCGGACGCGAAACCGAGGGACCGGGCGCCCACCAAGGGGGAGGCAGGAGGAGAAGACGACGGAGGGGAGCACCAGCTGCAGACCAACACGGCGTGCTACCTGCAGGAGCTGGTGGTGGTGTCGGTGCTGCTGGTGCTGAGCTTGAGCGCGCTGCTGACCTTCGGCCTCTACGGCATGAGGCAACGCTGCCACAGCCGGACCGCGCCCCAGGGCTGCTCGTCGCGGCGCGACGCCGAGAGAGGGGGGGCCGGCAACGGAAACGCGGCCGGGGGGGCGGCCTCCACGCCGCAGGAGAGGGAGTCCCTGAGGGCGTCGCCGCGGGAGACGAAACGCAACGGGCAGGCGCAAAATGGCCAGGCGCAAAACGGCGGGAAGACCCTGTGCAACGGCGTGACCAACGGTTCCAACGGGCACCTTCCCAACACGCCCATATGAGGGCGCCGTGGAGCACAACATCCCACCGCTCAGTACTTTTATTAGTACCTCCCCTGCACCCCTAGCACACGATGGAACCTCATGTACGCAACGTTGCACTGAGCCACAGAAAGACCAACCCCCAACCCCTCTCCCCCTTTAATGCACATACGCACAGCCTGCTTTACACACACACACACACACTTACACACTTTTCCTACAAACAACCACCACCTGTGGTGGGAAAAAGAACAAAAACTTCCTTTTGTATTTCAGAGAATAAACTCTCAGAGAAAGAAAGTAGCGGAGTGGACCTTTCAACCAATCCAGATTTTAAAAATCGCTTCCTCTCTTTTCCAGTCTTGTCTGACTGACCTCACCGTTGAGAATACTGGAATAACGATTACTTTCTTTCCTTGCATACCTGTGTAAATTCTGTGCGTGCGCATATTTAAATGTAAGTTAAATGTTCTGAGATGTATGTGAATGAATGTATATGAAGGGCACTAGCGGTACACTGCCTTCCCCCAATCAATGTCCGAGTGTAGAGAGAAACACAGATAACCGTTAACTTCGACGAAAGAGTGATATCAAACGTTGGTACTGTGTTTGTGCTTAATGAGTATACTTATTGTATTAATTATCCACAATCAAAACTTCAGCTATTCTTCGAAACTTCAGTCAGCTATTCTTTACCAACACTTAGTATCAAAACAGAAATTAAGGAATATCTTTTTCTTCACTGAGTGTTCTAGAAACCACTGACAAAGCTAGAGCAACATAACATATTATGTTGATGTAATGAATCAGCACTTTGGATCAGAACACCTTAAGGGTACCATCAAAATGGCCATGGAAAGGGTGTTTTATCACAGCATGCCAACAGGGACACATCTTCCTGTTAAAGCCATGTCCTTCGACTCCCAGACATGAGTAAGGCTCCACAGCATAACCACTTTGTTTAGCTTTATTTATTTTGCAAATATTTTAAAATGTTTCATCTCTGCTGCCAATGTAAATCATCTGCTATATCTTCACGTTCATCAGTTAAGTCATTTTCTTATCCGTTGCTCACAGTGGCTTATGGTTGAAGGTCACTGTGAAGGAGACTATAGTGGGAATTGGTATCCTACTTGCCTCTTTACTTGAAGAGGTGCCACCACTTTGGAAATCATGCTTCAATCGTGCTCTCTGTCATGCTGCTCAGAAATCGGTACGGATTTCTCAAGATGTGGTTAGTGATGTCAAATGTTGTTGTGTACTTTCACTCTGCTCACTAATTTGATGTTACAATGAGGCACAGACTGGAGTAGAATCCACAAATATGAATTTCACCTGGAAGATGTGAGATTGCCAAAGGCGAACATTTCCTAAATGTATCGGTACAAAGACTTTAAACTATTGCAACCACATGTTAGACCGGCATAATATCTTCTCTTTTTTTGTTCAGTGAGAAATTGTTTGGAAGTGACTTACATCTGAACACAAGGTACAGATCAAAATCAACAGACCACTGTTATTTCTAAAGAGTTATTTTGTCTTTATTTTTTTACAGTGTTTATCTGAGTGTTAAAATAAAAACAAATGCTGTCCTTTCCATTTTACATCTCCAGTCTGGTGTGGTTTCTCTTTTTAGTCACATGATGACCAACTTGCTCTAATCTCTAACCACTATACATTCTTCTCTTTAATGACTCATTTGGGGTGAAGATCTTGTAATTGTTTTGTTAGGTGCTTATTCTAAAATGTATGTAGGCCTATTCCTAGTTAGTTCAAACATTAATTTACTGGCGGCGAGTGCGATGCCGATGGCAGTAACAGATTTCACAGGTAATTGTCGCTTTAAGGCGGAGCGCATCCTGCTGCTACGGTGATGCTCGAAGTCATGGAATGGAATGTCATTGAGGTTTAGTAGGCTAGGCCTCGGGCATAAATTCTATATGTTTGTTTATCACTCGATGATGACCTTGGGAATGTTTTATCTACATTGGTATCGCAGGACCGAATGCAATGCAAAATGTAGCATTTGTCATGTCATTCTCCGAGTCATTTGTATGTTAAGAAACGCTTACTCAGCAAGTGTGGGTAACTTCCTCCTCGTCAACTGATTTTATCATACAAATGGAAACATAATATAAAATATCTCATCCCATGAGCCTTTGAATTGACATGCAAGCTCTATGGAAGACAAACCTATCACATGTTAGAAAATAGTGATGTATTATTGATGCGCTGTCTAAGTTCTGTCCGTCCATCGCCCGGTCTTAAAATACCATGAGTCATGGAAGTTGCCAGAGCTGCGAGAGAGCTGCAGCGCCGGTAAGCAGTAGCGCAGTTTCCCATCTTCAGTGCGGTAGAAAAAACAGTCCTCCTTCATCATACTTGCACACACCCACTGATGAAGCTTGTTAGGGGTCTGCAACTGTAACAGGCTTACAGTAACAGCAAGAATAGCCGCTAATTAAAAGGGAGAAAACGAGCATCCGGTACGGAATACGTCAAGGTAAGCGACATCGTTTGGGACATTTGTTTTCGTACGAACATAATGAATCTGTCCACCAGATAGATTCTCTGATGGGACGGTGGTTGCAGTCGAATGGTTGAGTTGAGTCGGCATTGCATATCATTTTTATGTCTACCCATCCTGTGTGCTTGAAATGCATTTAGAGAATAGAGGCTGTGTTACGCAAGGCGGAGAGGATGCTGTTAAACTATTCTACAATTGATATGTTGAGGCATCCCCACCTTGTTAAGACTCTGACATAGGGTAACACTAATTTGTGTATTAGCATCATAGTCGCATCATTATCCGACTAAAGTAGGCTATATGCACATGTGCACGTGTGGGTCTTAGGTGTTAAGTATTGATGAGCACTTGCATACCCTAGCCTACATCACGCCTATTACATCACTTATGGACCAGATGTAATGCAGTGCTTCTCACTTGCCTTATCTTACTTATCCTGAGTTACACACCCAAACATGTCTCCTTCTCCCTAATCATTACCATACCAGGGCTGAAATCCACAATCTCTCAGGTCGCCTGTGCCATTGACCACCACAGTACTCACCTGCTGTACTATCCCTCTGGGTGAAGTATGGGTATAGACAGCCAGGACCCCCTGCCAGCCCCTGGGAACCTCACCAGGACGCAGGCGAAAGGCTTTATGCGATCGGAACCCATAACGCTGGGGGTAAGTCCCAGTTCTACAGCTCTGTTTTCTTCTTACTTGCTTAGGGCATGCTAATAGGCCTACATCATAGGATATGATAGGAGATGGTAGGATAGGCTAGAATTGGCCTTTGCTGTCTCCTATGGCAGAAATGTGTCGTAGTGACTAGGCAACTTCAAGCTATATACAGTGCTATATACATTCTTAGGAGCAGTAGGCACTTTTGTTTGTATTTGTGGGGTTGGTGTTTATGTTTGTCAGCATTGCAATATTGAAACAAATGCTAGTGCTTGGCCTTACAGAGTGTGCTTCACCTTTTCTTAGTAGCGTAATATGTTAAGTACATGTTGTACAATAAACAATAGTTTATTTGTTTGTTATTATTACTAAGGCACCAATAGATATTTAGATGTGCAGTAAACGACTTATCTTCTCCCTCAGTCCATCCAGATCTTGATTGCAGTGTTGACTCTGTTCCTGGGGGTCTCTCTGCTGACGCCCTACGACCTCACGTCCCAAGACTTCATCACACACAGCATTGTGATGCTCATAGGTGCAGCCGGGGTAAGCCTGGGCTTTTGCCGTGCCCGAGAACAACACCTGTCCCAGGGGCTCACCTGCATAGCTGTTGGTGATGTTATGTCGATCGGTTGTGACACAAGGAATTCTGCAAGAACTGTTATTTTTTTAACATAAAGTTGTCTGGTCTAATGACCAGATCGGTTGACTTAATTAAACACCAATTAGTCCACAGCTTCACAAGAAGCATCCTCAGTTTGATATCTGATAAATGGACCCAAATCATGGTCTTTTACTGTATGTTAATGTTAATCTGAAAATGATCCCCTGGTCATCTGTACTTGATTCGACTGATCCCATTACATGCATCCCATTATGTCTCATTTTTTCCCCTTTGATTCGTTTTTTTTCCTGCCTTATATGTATATATCTGTGTGATTCTTCTGGGGTGTGACAACAGCTAATCGTATCAGGGGCCATTCTAATTCACACAGGGAGACGACCCTCGCTTTGCATGGTGAGTCTGGCTGACATGAATTCAGTGAATCAATATATTGGTGAATCAATGAGTAATCACCTTTATTGATTATTCTATTGATGAATTAGTTGCATTTACTCTCATTTGTACTTTGTAAAATGTCACCAATATACACCAAGCATGGATAAAAACATCAGAAATAGTATCAGTTTGTCAAAATAAAGTCCACGTGGGCCTTTATTTGTTTCTAATGATGTATAATAAAGTTTAGTTACTGGACATCTAATTGATACCATTTCATATATATACTATACTGTACTGCTAAATGACTGCATAGCTGCAATGAATGGTCTTCATCCCTGTGCCTGTTTATCCCTGCAGGTCAAAGCAACTCTGATATTCCACCTGGTGAGTCTGATCTTCAGCACGACGATCATCGCTCTACTGTCCAACCACCTGCCATATCGACAGAACATGTACCACTGTGAACACTGCAGTCAACTGGAGCTCGATGTGGCGGTAGGTTTCAACTGGAGGGTCCAACCAATGCACCGTACACGATGGCTGTTTTGAGATTGATGGGAAAGGGAGGATGAGGGGCATTTTACTGTTTGATTGTTGATTGATTGCTGTTGCCTGTTTAGTACTCTTCTTGTCGAGTCATGTTTCAGATGTGCTCTTCTTTTGCTTGTTTTCAAAGCAACAACACTGTTTCAAGATGTGCACGTACAAGGTCGAAAAGCCCTGTAAAGTAAGCATGCTGCTATCCTCATCTACAATACAAACAGACAAACTGCACTCACATGGTTATCATGGTTTCCATGATCCTTGAGAACATACCAGCCTTTCCACTACTTTGTCACCTTAAAGGTTGTATCAGCGATGACGGGGTAACGTCACTTCTGTTGATGTGCATACAAAACAGAGAGCTGGCTCGCTACTCCCTCCCCCTCCCTCCCGTGCAATTGAAACTCTCCTAAATGTGCATCTCGTCGGTTATTTATGTTTGGGCCTTTTTAGGGCCTGAAATCGCTGATACAACATTTGAAGCCCTTATCAGAATTTCTGTGGACATTTTTTTATGATCTACGATTGGTCAAAGAAGTCATAAAACGATGAACATTCTCTCTTCCCCCCCTCCTCCCCCTCTTTTCTTCTCTAAGTATTTGATTGACGGGCTCCTCTGTACCATAGTCGTGTTTATAGTTCTGGAGCTTGTGATCTGCATCATAGCCATTCTGTTCGGCCTGCAGGTGATTATCCGAGGTAGAGCACAGGTGAGAGCAATTCCTCTGCAGATCTAATTAAGTGAGATCTGTATACTTTGTATTGTATATTTGTGTATATAATATATATAGTATATATATATATATATATATATATATATATATATATAATATCATGATGGGCCTAGACATATGCAATTTGGCTACAGCCAAACAAGTATGTTCTAACGTTAACATTAGGCTAAATATCTATATATATATTCAGTTCAATTCAAGTGAGCTTATTGGCATGACAAGGTTTACATGCTCTCTTTCTTTTGACTTGTCATGCTCTCTCTCTCTCTCTCTCTCTCTCTCTCTCTGACTCTGCTATATAGCCTCCTCCCCTCCTTCAGCAAACTGCTGTTACAGAAGTTCAAGGCCAGTCTATTGAGGATCCAAAGTCTCAGCCACAGGTACAGTACAGTTTCAACTAAGAGGCCAAAAGTGCCAATGACTGCATTTACATGGACATTAACATTACAATATTACCTCCATTAAGACAATATTCTGAAGAAGACACTGCCATGTAAACAGCTTTTTCTGATTTCCTTAATCCGAATAAGGTCATATTCGGAATACACAATAATCGAACTAAGACAGAATAATCTGATCTTAGTCGCATTATTGAGTTGTGTTGCATGCATGTGTACGCCTTAATTGCATTATCACAATTTTCTGTTCAGAAACTTTTACAGAATCAACTGTCTCTGCTGATTGGTCTATGCTGTGTTAATATGTAAACGATAATATGAATGGAATGTTCTATCAACAACTCATGTAAACCCCATAATCACAATATTGTCATATTCTGAATAAATCGGAATAGTAGATGTAAATGGTAAATGTAAATAGTAAATGTCCATATAAATGTAGAAGGCTAAATGTCAGCTTCTACCCTCTGAACCACGATTACAGTAAAATACAGAATGGCAACAGTGAGAGTGACACCTCAGCACTTGTCCCTCCCTTACTCACCCATCCATCTTTCTTGTTTTCTTATTCTCTTCTCCTTTCATTTCTTCTCCATCCACTGCCTCTCTCTCTCTCTTTCTGTCTCTATCTCTCTGTCTGTCTATATATCTATCTATCAGGAAGCAGTGGATGAGGGTACTATTGCTGTGGAGGTAGAGACTCTTCCAGCAGAACCTCAGGTGGATCCACCGCCACAGTACAAGTCCTGAGGCTACCATCCTCCACACATCCACAGGAAGTGAAAGACTTCTGGGAGAATGAAAATGGTGCTTAGAGAAATGCTGACAGATTGCTTTGTTGTAGCTTTATTTCTGTTGGCAAACCCACTAACATGGCAAACCCACTAACCTAACTGTATACCTGCATATTGTATGTATATGTGGATCAGTTAATCAGTGTATAACCTAAGTAAATGTAAATATTCCATGTTCATGTACATTTTTTTCTGTAACTGGATCTGGCATGTCTGTTGTGATCATACGGGAGAATAGACTGCATTGTAGACACCTGTGTGTCCTATTACTATGGTATAGTGATGGGGAATGTATGCATATCCTATGTAGTGTCACGCTTGCAAGAACAATGTAATTGATGGTTACCCAGAGAAGTGTGTAATGGCACATTACTGTATAGCTTTTGTTTATTACAGACTTTTCCGTTTCAGAATCACATTCAGAAATCTGACACACATTTCAACCATGTACAATTCAGACTTTATATATTCGTTTTGTGCTTATTTTTTATAAACTATTATTGTCAAAAATCAAATAAAGATTTTTCCAGATTAAGAAATTGCATTGGCATTTCTTTGGGGTGGCCCTTAGGCTAGTCTTATAATTATATGTATAGGCCTAGTGTTGCTGAAAAAGACGGGATTCGTATATGAACTTGTATCATGTAAGTTATTGAGTTTTATACCGGCATGTCTGCCATGTTTAAAGGTTATGTAGAAATGTTTATGACTGCCAATTGAAGCTGTGCTATTGCTGCAAGCAGATTTGTCCATAATGGCAGACTGCCAGCGTCTAGGACGATCCGTCAAATGATGACGAATTGCTTCTTTCTGCGGATGCACTTGCAAACAGACAAGCAACAAAATGTTCTGGAAGTATCGTCATCTTAGGATATATAATTACTAGGGAAATGTAAATGCATACCTTAACGACCGTGAAATTGCTGTCAGATTCCATAAAGCCAACCTTTTTAAAATATATATATATCCCTTGAGAGAAATGAACAAACGTTTATTCAGGTTTCTGTAGCCCGTTTAAAGAGCAGTGTTTATTCCAGTGTTCAGAAGTATTACGTTAAGTGTCAATGGAGAAACCCCTCCTCTCTACTGACGCGCATTACACGACAGCATCTCAAAAAAAGAGTCATGGAAGTTGCCAGAGCGCCGCAGTAGCACTTCGTTTAAACACCCCCATCCCGGCACGGCGCATCCTCCGTACTCAATGCGGTAGAAAAACCGGTCCATGCACTTCAGCACCGCACACGCCCTTTGATTTAACTCATTTTTGTCACCTCTGCAGGGCACTAGGATTAACGGCACGCGTTTTATATTCCTGCTAAAACCCGGTTTAAGAAGAAGACTGTAAATTTAAAGGAGGCGAGGTAAGCGAGACACATTTAAAATGGCTTGCATTGGCAGAAACGTGACCTGGGACGTACCTTAGCCGTTTCATAGAGCACTGCGGACAGAATTCCGTAAGAAACGCGCGTGTAGCTTGTAGCCATCTTCATATCCAAATTCCGTTCGACCTTCGCGTATAAGCACTTCGGTATTGTTCTATTTATGGTTTTGATTTCTCTACAATAAGATGCACTGAGTAAAGCTCACACCTAGGGTCAAGTTGTATGATTTGCCTGCATTTTGTGACAGGCTTTGCACAAAATATTTGATGTCTCTTTTGCAGCTTATCCAAACATTTTGCTCAAGTAATCTATGCAGCAAACACATGCATTGTATTTTATTCATCGAGAACACGTGGGTCAGTCTTCTGTACCTCATATCCCGACCACAATACTTAGCCTACGAATAGTGTAACTATTAGTGTAACTTAAGTGTACAAATAGTGTACCTTAAAGTTAAAACAGTTAAGCCAATTGAAACCCCCACCTACCTTTACATTTCATATTGTGATGTAGGCTACTACAGGTAGGCTATAGCATATGTTCTAAATTTGAATTAATTCTGAAATGTAATCATCAGTACATTTAACAGTGTTTTTAATGTCTGTTTTCATTTTGATTAACTGTATATTCATGTGCTTTTACATCTTTACAGAAAGTGCCCTTCCCTTCTCTTCCAACTTCCATTCCAACATCCTATGGACAATTGTGCAGTACCTGCTGTGCCTTAACAATCCTATCTACAGTTTCTGCCACCTGAGATCCCCGATCATCATTTCCCTGACACCCACCACATCTCCTGCCACACCCTATCCTGCCCGGCAACAACATGGGACTCGAAAGCCAGACCCCCAACCCAGCCCCCGGTGACCTAAAAATCACGCAGGTGGACACCTACCTGAGACTGGAGCCCAAGACGCTGGGGGTGAGTGACCGCTGTTACACACACAGGCATATGAGAGGAGGGGGGGGGGGGGGTCAGAGAGAGAGAGAGAGAGGGTGGGGTGGGGGGGGTGCACAAGGGGAATGATGTGTAGCATGTGAGAAAAAAGATCTTATTGATTCATTTGGACTTTTTGACTGTGTGTGTGTGTGTGTGTGTGTGTGTGTGTGTGTGTGTGTTAGTGGTGCCAGAGGGGAAGTGATGGAGAATGAGAGGGAGGGTTGAAGGGAGAGCAAGAGAGAGGCAGGGTAGGAAGTGATGTATCACAAGTAAGGGGGAAAAAAGATGCTTTGGATTAATTAGGAATTTTGATTTGTGGGTTGTGAGTATAATAAATGAATTCAGTGTCAGCCGTTAGAGATTAGATAAGAGATGAAGGAGCAGATCTCTCTGATTTCTGTGCTCCATGCTGCATGCAGCTGCTGATGGAAAGCAGATGGCACTGACTCTTAACTGTAGCATCTGCAAAAAATTTAGTTTTATGTTCTGTGTCTATTGCTGTCTTCTTATCATTGCACAATATTTCCTTTCAATCTGACAAGTAACAAATAGCAATTCTATAATAACAGTTATTACAATGTTACGTAAGTGTTGGCTAAGTGTTGAATGGCTATAGCAACATGCATGTGTATGGCTGCTCTTGGCTATCATAGCCTTGTAGGATCTGCACAGGTCTCACTGGGTTTCTGTACAACTCATTCCCATATCTTAAGGGAAGATGCCCAATGCAAATCAGGAGTTAATTCACCTCTCTAGCAAATCGATTTCTTATTCGACTTTATGCTAATTGCAAGTGTTTCTACTCAGGATTTCCTATTCATATAGTCACAATTTGCATGGAAAAGGCTGCGGGAAACCCAGCTAAAGATAACATAGATCTCTCCATGGTATGTTCAGGCCATCCAGGTGCTAATCGGCATCTTGACCCTGTGTCTGAGTGCCACCCTGTTGCAGATCACCGAGCTGCACTTCTTTGGAGATATCGTCATCCTGCTGCTGTTTGCCCTGGAGGTGAGGCATCTGAAGAATACAATGTAGAAATCTCCCTTCACCTCCATTTACATTAGGACTCATTTCACACTCAGGTGTTACCAATTCATCGCACAATGACCAATAGGGTCATGTTCGGTCCAGAATAACAAAGCTACACAGTGCAACACCAAGGGTCCCCAGCACACACTGATGTTGAGACACAATTCTGCTGATTCTGCATATCATCAACATTAGATTGAAACCGTTATTTTAAGGTAAAAAAGACCTACATTATGTTGCTTTAAGGACTATAGTGGTAGGTCATGAACTTTAGTAGCAGTTGGGTGGTACAAGTAAATCTAACATGCAAGACTACACCAAGTTACGCAACAGCATAACTGAAGCATATTTTTAGATAATACTTGTGACTTGTGAAATGCAATGTTTTTATCCCAGTGTTTGAACGAGACTGTCTCTGCCTGTCTCTGCTGGAGTTTTGGGACAAACGGTACTTTTTCTTTCTTCACAGATCATTCTTTCTGGGTGCATCCTGATTACCACGGGGTTATATCCTACTCTCCTCTGGGTGAGTTGCATAGATAGATAGAGACAGATATATATAAGTAAGTGTATAGACTCTTTTGATCTTTTGAAATTTGGTCTCCAATCCGTAAATTAGTGAAACACACTCAGCACACAGTGAACACACAGTGAACACACAGTGAGGTGAAGCACACACTAATCCCGGCGCAGTGAGCTGCCTGCAACAACAGCGACACTCGGGGAGCAGTGAGGGGTAAGGTGCCTTGCTTAAGGGCACTTCAGCTGTGCCTACTGGTCGGGGTTCGAACCGGCAACCCTCCAGTTACAAGTCCGAAGCGCTAACCAGTAGGCCACGGCTGCCCCTCAATATATATTAAGATAGATAGATAGATAATTAGATAAATTACTTTATTCATCCCCAAAGGGAAATTATGGTGTTACAGCAGCAAAAATAAATACATTTCTGTGCAATTGATAAACTGATCATTGCCTCTCCCTGCACATAGGGGAGTCAATGTAAATTGTTAGAGTGGGCAGGAGTGACTTTCTATAATGGTCTTTATTATAGCAAAGTTGATGCAGCCTCCAGCGGAAAACTTCAATCAATCAATAGAGCAGAGGCTGACAAATCAATCAATCAATCAATCAATCAATCAATCAGTTTGAATAGCTCCTTTCCTGTGCCGCTCTCCAAAGAGTAGCTTCAGCGTAGTCTGCGTCAGTAAAGTGTCAGCGTAGTGTGTTTACAAACAGCTGGCTCCTCACCACAAGGCCAGTTGACCAGTGGAAGGTAGGAGCTGAGGTAGAAGGAACATCATAAACATGCTGATTAGCCGTGAAGATCAGTAGCCATATGGGCAAATCAAGTCAATCACATTATATCTGGTGTTTGACACATAAGCGTGAGGTTTAAAACTCTTACTGAACCAGACAGCAAGTGTACTGTTTTTTTTTTGTAATGCAATGTTTATTGACTTTTAAACAAAGGGAAACATACTGGGAACCTTCCGCTTGACTCCCATCACTACCCCAGCAAGTGTACTTTTTGAGTTGGGTCCAAGCCATAATGTTCTCTCTCTCTCTCTCTCTCACTCACTCTCTCTCTCTCTACCTGCTGATGCATCTCAGTTGAAAGCAATGTTGGTGGTCCACCTGGTGAGTTTGGCCTTCACTACGGCAGCCTTGGGCCTACTGTCAAAGAACCTGCCTTTCCGACAATTATCTTACCACTGTGAACACTGCCGTCGCTTTGAAATCTTCTCTGTGGTGAGTAAGGAAGACCCCATCAGCATGCATCATGGGATTTGAAGTTTTTAGCATTAATTAAGAGTGCTGTGCTGTGATGAGAAGTATACACTGGGTTGAATACAGGGCATTTGGTAGCACAATAGATAAGCTCGGATATGTTTTACATTTCTCTTCTTTTTTCTTGATGCATCTTATTGCTGCATTTCTCTTTCTTTCCTCTTCTTCTCTTCCCTTTTGTCTTTCTTTCTTTCTTTCTTTCTTTTTCTTTCCTGTCTTCTCTGTCCATCTTTCTACCTCTCTCAGCTGCTTATTGATGGTATCCTTGGTACACTAGTCCTGTTCCTGATTGTGGAGCTTGTGATCTGCATTGTGGCCATATTGGTCGGGCTCAGTGTCCTTGCTCAAGGAGGAATTCAGGTAAGCAAAACACAGCCTGCTCAGAGGCCCAGATGGGAATGGCTCCCTAGGAAGTCTTATACTGGATGTAGGTCTTTATAAGTGTACACAACAGAAGTGCACTATTTTAAGACTTGAATCTTTGATCTTATTTTTGTTAATGGTTAATATAATAATAGATTGATGCATTAATAGATAAAAAAAATAGCTGATACCGGTATATAAATTGCTATCAGCATAAATAGCTGATAAAGTGATGCATTGTAAGTACTTACTTTTTTTATTTGATGTTTTCATAGAGAACGTTAGTAATATGACAAGTTAAGTTATTGAATTCGTTGAAAGACTGCTTTGTTTTTGTCCTCCTGCTGTTTTTAGCTTCCTGGAGTAAGCCAGAGATTGACCACGCCTCCCGTACAAGTGCAGCCCGTCATGGTCGCTCCAGCCCAGGTAGGATGCTCACTCAGCCCAGGTAGGGTGCTCACTCAGCTCAGGTGCTCACTCAGCCCAGGTAGGGTGCTCACTCAGCTCAGGTTACTGTGATATAAGCTGTGGGTTTTTTGCTTAACTGTGCCTGTATTTGATCACCACTTTAAGATTGCCTGGGGCACTATGTATAGTACACAGTATTGTCATGTGACTTTGTGTCTGTACTTGCACTTTAATGGATACTTTGCACTTTAATGGACACTTTGCACTTTAAGATAATAACCTGTAACAGGTGTTCTGTCAGGTGACTTCGATTGGTGTGTGTATATATGTGCCTTGTCTTTTTGCTGTCTTCATGTCTGAAGAAGGCTATTCAGCCCGAAACGTCACATGTGGTGATTAAAATCTTTTTTAAAAAGGAGTTCTCAGTGTGCGGACTAACGTCATTTTTTATTTCTTAAGTATTCTGGTCCAGCACCTGTTTGAATCTGGATGTGCGCGTTCTTTTTTGTACTTATAGGGTGCTCACTCAGCCCAGGTAGGGTGCTCACTCAGCTCAGGTAGGATGCTCACTCAGCCCAGGTGCTCACTCAGCCCAGGTAGGGTGCTCACTCAGCTCAGGTAGGGTGCTCACTCAGCTCAGGTAGGATGCTCACTCAGCCCAGGTGTTCACTCAGCCCAAGTGCTCACTCAGCTCAGGTGCTCACTCAGACCAGGTAGGGTGCTCACCGAGGCCACCTCAATTCAGTTTTGCTCAATTCAATTCAATTTAGTTCAGTTGACTTCAATTTAATTCAATTCAATTCCGTTTAGTTCAATTTTATAACAACAGTTGGTGATGTCTCAAGGCGCCTTCTCTTTGATACTTCTACAATCTGGGAAGTTTATTTCAGGAAAAAAAAACAACTCATCGGGCCACAACTTTAAGGTGTGGTCCGCAATAATGGCAAAAAGCTCATTATATTTTAGTCAATAAAATGGCACGCTTCCATTTCGTGCTTCTGAAGCAACATGCTGATTGGCCGAAACTTTTCTTAATTCCAACTCACAGAGCCAGGACATGTTACGGACACTAGAATTGTTTTTCAGACCTCGCACTGAAAGGACATGAGCGGTTTGCTGAATTTAAGATAAATGGAGTAGGACTGTGTACTGTACCTTTAAATGTGTTCACCAAATGTGTCTGATTACGTCAGTAGGACTGTGTACTGTACCTTTAAATGTGTTCAACAAATGTGTCTGATTACGTCAGTAGGACTGTGTACTGTACCTTTAAATGTGTTAAATGTGTTGTGTTGATTACGTCAGTAGGCATTCTGTACTGTTACAGTATGTCAATGCATTGGGCCTCTCTTTGAAATAGAATCCACATCACGTGAAGTACACAAATACAGGTCCTCATGTCCTTGGTGTGTGTGTGTGTGTGTGTGTGTGTGGAAAAATGCCTGATTTTGCAGAAACCCACACACCATAATAAGATGTCATTGACTTGTCATTCTCTCTCTCTCTCTTTCTCCTGCTCTCTCTCTCTCCTGCTCTCTCTCTCTCTCTCTCTTTCTCCTGATCTCTCTCTCTCTCTCTCCTGCTCTCTCTCTCTTTCTCCTGCTCTCTCTCTCTCTCTCTCTCTCTCTCTCCTGCTCTCTCTCTGAAATGCTGAAATGCTGATATGCGATGTTGTCCTTTATCTCTGCCCTCTTCCTATGTTTGTCTATATTTTGTTCCTCTATCTCACTGTCACCTCCCTCCCTAAACGTTCTCCTTTCCCTCAACATAACGCTCTCTTTCCCTTCTGCCTCTCTTTCTCTCTCTCTCTCTCTCTCTCTGTCTGTTCTCCCCCTCCCTCCCACTCTCCTCCTCTCTCTCTGTCTCATTCCCCCCCCCCTCTCACCCTCCCCCCCCCCCCCCATATGTCTATATGTATATGTAGATGTCCAGGTATCTGTGGTAATGACTCTCTCTCTCTCTCTCCCTGTCCGTATGTCTGTGTGTAGATGGCCCAGGTGTCTGTGGTGGTGACTGAACCTCAAGCAGAACCGGAGCGCACTCCTGAGCCAGAGCCGGCACCAAAACCTGTGCATGCCGCAGTAGTACCGGCGCCCATTGTCAAAGTTCCATCCCCACCTATGGAGAGCACTGAACCACAGGTGGTGCCTATAGAACCACAGGTGCTGTCAACAGAACCGCAGGTGGTTCCAATAGAACCACAGGTGGTCCCAATAGAACCTCAGGTGGTGATGATGGAGCCACAGGTTGTATCTATGGAACCACAGGTGGTGCCATTGGAACCCCAGGTCGAGCCTCTGTAACTAACAGCCAATGAGTAGGCTTTGAACAATCAGTCATCGTCTAGGTGACCTGAGGAAGAGAGGTGGATTGTGGGAAATGGTAAAATGGTAAACATGGAGGAAAGGGACTCTCGGACAAAATGTGGAACCTGTGAAGGGTGACATCTAAATCAAAAGAGTGGAATCAGGTGAAGATTGCGCAAGAACGCCTAACATGGTCTCCTCTGTCATGGAATCCACATGCGAAAGTAATTTAGTTCAAGGTACCCAATCGCTCTTGTGTTGATCATTCAAAATTCAAATTACTGTTCCACTGTTCTGAGTTGTAACCAATGTAGCTAAATCTCCATACTGTGTACTGTACTATAATAAGGTGCTATTTAATATCTATGGTCCTTTGGCTTCTCTCTGTGGGATAAGCTGTGACCAGTTGTACCTGCAATCCTCAATTGATTTGTTCTTGCTAGAATCCTCGTAGACAGCTTTCAACTTGCAACATACTATACATTATACTTTTGCTCTGCTTGCTTTTCAATTCAACTCCCTGCAATGACTCTGAATGCCAGTGTGTGATATTTCTAGTTTAGATATGGTGATGAAAAAAAGTCTCTTAATCTCTAAATCACTTATATGTGGCATTTATGACAGAGGATATCTGGTTAGGTGCACAAAGAGCTGCTGTTCCTAGGACGACATTCCGATTTCGCAACACGAATGGGAAAGGGACTAATAAATGAATTATTTGAAATGCTGCACAGCAAACCGAGGTAACTCATGTGTCAGTATGAAATACAAATGTATCAGACTCGATGATTTGCCATTTTATCAGTCAGATTTCTGATCCAACATACTTAATTCACTGAGATAGTTAGTTTGTGTAGAGGCATTTTATGCTATTTCAGCCATAGGCTTAGCACACCCACAAAAACATCACATGTTCACACTGGGCATTAAAGTACACAAATTCATTTGCAATCAAACACACACTCACACACACCCTCACACCATTGCATTTCAGCTGACACTCTCAAAGGATATCAACATGTCAAAATGATGTCATCACTAATTGTCAAGGTTATATTTTTGAAAAAAAAATGTCAACAAGAGATGGATTAGAAATATTAAATGTTTTTTTTTCTTCTCATGTTGTCATGTATGGTTTTGTGGGGGAAAAAAACAGTTGAGTGATTTGAATGAAATTAATGAGATGATGGTTAGGTGAAATCCACTGCAAACCAACGTCAGTGAAAGTCATTTTCTAAAAAAAAGGAGCGTTATTACTTGTTTACATAATCATTTTGTCTCTTCTCTTTCCCCTCGTTTCTTGTCTATTTCCTCCCTTTATGATGTAGCAATAGATGGTAATAGGCCTAGTCAGAGCCTTATAGATAGATACCTTTATATGGCTCTGGGCCTAGTCAATAACCACTTTGAATGTATGTAAAACATCAGTGAAAGTGCACATTATTATTATTATTATTATTATTATTATTATTATTATTATAGATTCTTCCAATCTGTTCCTGAGGATTTTCGTTTGACACGTTCAAAACCAACACAGATATTTTGAAATGGAAATGAATCAGACTTTAGCGTAATGCGCTACAAAATGTCGACTTTTTTTTAGTATTTTATTTTGGTTGTTTCCATTAGCTCAGCGTTGTTTTCTGTGTACTACTGGAAATGGCTTAGGAAGACACATCTTCGTTTATGCTTTTGAAAGGGTCTAGTAGTGATGGTGGTGGTGGTAGTAGTAGTGGTAGTGGTAGTAGTAGTGGTGGTGGTAGTGGTGGTAGGTAGTAGTAGTAGTGGTAGTGGTGGTGGTAGTAGTAGTAGTGGTAGTAGTAGTAGTAGTGGTAGTGGTGGTAGTAGTGGTGGTGGTAGTAGTAGTAGTAGTGGTAGTAGTAGTAGTGGTAGTGGTAGTAGTAGTATTGAGTAGTTATACAACTATTTCTGACATTGATTTCCATACTGTAAGGGAGATGTAATTTCAGAAGAGCCCACTAGATGGAGGCAGAGTCAGCTGACTTGATGTTGATGTAACAGTCCTATGTACTGCTCATATGCAGTGTGAGGAAGCTGGCCCTCATTTGGGAGTAACACATTGTAAACCAAAAACTAAATAGAGACAGCCAATAAAAACAACTACATTTTATCTCCTTCATGCACAAACATTATTTATTAACATTTTTCATCTATTTTTATGCCCTGTCAAATTATATTTCTTCATCAAGTTATTGTAGTGGGACTATTGTCAATATTGTAGAACTCAGCAGCCTTTTGTTTTGGTGTTGCAATCCAAAAGCATTCTGATAATGTTACAAGAAAGGAAAGCCCATGATAAAATACAGAGCAGATGTCGAACATATTGTGCGCTGAAATGCCATCACATTGGCTGTATCAGGTGAAGTGTGCCTATAGTCATTAGATAGGCATTAAATAGTCACAGATAGGTGTAAGTGATAAAACAAGGGGACATGTGTTGCGGGCAGTGGACTCAAACAGCGGGAGAAGTAAAGACAATTCTCATGTTATGGGGCATAACATGAGAATTATTTCAGAATTTATGCAATTCACTGCTCACATAGAAATCAGAGCTCACACAAATGTATTGTTTTTGTTATTGTAGGGATATTAGTGAAATGTGTGTGTGTGTGTGAGTGTTTCTATATCTGCTTGTGTGTGTGTGTAAGTATGTAAGTATGTGTGTGTGTAAGTATGTGATTGTCTGTGTGTGTGTGTGTACTTAGGCATAAGCATGTGTGTCCATGCAGCAGGATTTCTTCCCACCATACACACACACACACACACCAATCACCAATCGCCACTCCCAGTTAATATGGGCGTTGGTGCCCTGCTCATAGTAATCATGATTCTTTAATGGCAAGCCTCCTATTTATTTATCAATGAATACTTCACCTATTCATAGCTCCTGTATCACAGTGACGCAAAGACCTTTCCAAAGATAGAACACATAAATGCTGTTGGCTTGACCTGCACATTCTCCAGTGCCGGGCAAGCCTCTCGGAGGTGGCGTAAAGTAAGCAAAAGGCATATGGCATTTTTGTGGCCAACAAACCAATTCTCACACAGTTTTGCACTATAGCGATTTTCTGTCTGTCAAAGCATTGGCTGAGCCACCTGCATGGGAATTGGGACCAGTTCCATTAAACTAATTTGGGTGACCTACAGTACTGTACCTTGATGTCCAGGCTCCATAGACACGGCACAACTCAGTTTTGGTTGTTGTTATAGTTTTCACATGCAACAGTTTGACCATGACTATATAAGGAGAATGAAGTGGCAGTGTAAGGTGTGAGTGACCATAGGAATGTGCTCCATGCTCAGCTGGAAGGGAGTAGGCCTACATGGGAAGAATAGTCCCCTATCATCATCCTTGGCATTTCATGTTAAAATAAATAAACAATAATCGAAGCCAATACATTGTGACAGATAGTCACACTATATCAGAATATGACTACATTATATAAATGTGAACGTATAGGGGGAAATGTTGATATCAATAATATAGAATACTCATCTGTCAGTCAATGTTCCCTCTAAAGCTGCGCGCGCGGGCGGCCGCGGAGGCCAGTCTAAGTGGCCGCGCAATAGATTTTTCAGACCGCGCCCATTTTTCAGACCGCACAAACGATTTTTTTTTCAGGGGTTAACAAATCTGCTAATATGTACAAATATGTAGGCTAGGTAATAAACATTTAAAATACTGACATGACTGACAACCAAGCCGGATGTACGTTAGAATGTTTACATACAAAGTATATCCTTTAGGCTACTCCAGGCAGGCCCTGATGATGCGAACTTCTGGGTACTCAGATTAGGCAGACACAAAAGATGGTCCAGGTAGGAAAAAACTTTCAGACATATTTACGAAAGGAGTGGCGTGATCTGCAAATTCTTCTCGGAGGCAAAAGCGAAAGGAGAGTTCGCGCGTGGGAAAACTTGGTCTGAGTGGAAGCTTGATTACCTAAGCTTGATTATCTGACACAGAAAGTCCATGTAGACGCATTGAAAACATAAAGACTTATAGACAAGTGCTATTTCAAGAAAAAGTCCTTGTATATGGCTCTTGAGGCATTTTTTAGTAAAAGTTGGGAACAGGACTTTTTTTATCATAATTAACATGTGCTGAATCCAACTAGCCCTGTTCCCAAGCAGAATTTTGAGTTTTTGACCACCTAATTAGCATAAACAAAATGGTGATTCTTCGGATGGGCATCATTATACCATGTAAATAAATTAATATTGTTCACATCTGTGCATCTCAGAAATCTCCCGTGGGCAATAAATAAAAAGTAAAGGCTATGAAAAAAATAAAAATGCATAAAAAAAAACGATTATTATGCTAATTAGCCTTATTATCACCTCGTGAACTCTTGACTATGTCCTCGGTCCTCTTTGGCAAAGAGTCTGGCCTGGCTTCATTGGTAAACATCTTCGTGGTGGGTGGACACATGTTTGGAGTTTAAAATCATTGGAGTTCCTTTGTACTAATCACGAACAACCGTTAACTAACAAGCTAGCATCATATCCTTGATTCCAAATGGGAAAGATGGCCAGCAGTCACGTTTCATTTGATTAGATTATCTTAGATTAGATTCACCTTCATTGACATTTTGTGCAGAGTACTAAAAATATATAAGTGTATGTGCAGTATTTACAGTATAAAGATCAGTAGAATATTGCTATGTTTAAGTGTAATTACAGTGTGTACATTTATAAATATAAATAGAATACTATGGGTGGGATAGGGGCAAAATGTTCGCCTCCTTGTTGTCCCTGTGAAGGTTGCCATCGACATGGACACCTCAACAGGCACAGGCAAGAAGGCACTGGGGGGGGGGGGGGGGGGGGGAATTGATGAAGGGGTGTGAGGAACCAGTGATGCGTTGAGCAGTTTTCACCATCCTCTGCCATGCTTTCATGTCGGAGGCAGATCAGTAGCCATACAATACTGTGACATAGTTGGTGAGGATGCTCTCAATGGTGCAGCGGTAGAGGTTTAGAGGTTCACCAGGATCTGAGGAGAGAGGTTGTGTTCTTTAGTCTCCTCAGGAAGAAGAGATGCTGGTAAGCCTTCTTGATCAAGGTAGAGGTGTTGAGGGTCCAAGAGAGGTCCACAGAGATGTGGACACCCAGAAACATAAACTGATGACATGCTCCACCTCAGTCCTGTTGATGAGGATGGGGCTTTGTGTGCTAGCTTTTGACTTCATGAAGTCCACAATGAGGTCTTTGGTTCTCTTGGTGTTGAGAGCCAGGTTGTTGTCGGTGCTCCGTGATGTTAGGTGCTGGACCTCCTCCCTGCAGGCTCTCATCATTGTTGCTGATGAGAGCAATCACCGTAAGTGTTGTCTGCAAACTTGACAATGGTGTTAGAGCCATGTACAGGTATGCAGTTGTAGGTGAAGAGGGAGTAAAGGAGTCATCAGCACAACGGGTTTTTAGGGTGAGGGTTGCACTAGTTATAAAGTTATTCATCTAGCTATTAATTCAGAGGACATTCAATCATTTTACTAACACAAAGGTTATGAAGAAATATGGTAAAGGTACATGAATTATCATGAATTAATGCATGAATTAATTCATGATTTATGCATTACTTCATTCCTCTACATCCTATGAATCATCAGGAATTGACATGAATTCATATATTCTCATTTATGATGACCTCATGTATGAACAACACATCAACTAAAGCATTAGGTGTGATGGGTATATCATAATGATTCATGATTTCTTCAGCATGATCATCATGATTACATGAATTTTAGGTTAATTGCTCATGCATTCATCATGTCTGTGGCCCCTCAACTAAAGTAGTGAATAATGACATGTGTTTAGAGAACTCAAAAGTTATGGTCAAATCAGAATTTGAGCAGTGATGACCACATTTTTGGCAGAAAAATAATCATGATCATGCTTAATACATCATAATTCATAATGATGTGCCCACCGTACCTAATACTTTAATAATGTGTTCATGTATGAGGTCACAAATTACAAACTATGAACTCATGTAAATTTCTGATGATTAATTAGATATTAATGAATGAAGTAAGTAATACATAAATCATGAATTAATTCATGCATGAATTCATGATAATTCATGTACCCTTACCGTAAAGTGTTACCGAAATGGGTAAAGGCCTATGTAACTTACTCCAAGACTACATACATTACCAACCTAATTCGCTTCAATTATGTAAAATGTAATGTAAATCAGGTTTTATGGCCAAGTATACTTGCGTATACAAGGAATTTGCATTTATCCCATCTGTGAATCAGTGAATACACAGGTCACACATTGAAGCACACATTAACCTGGAGCAGTGAGCAATGCTTGTGCTTTACATTACATTTCGGAAGCAAACTGATTTCAGATTAAACAGTTTTTGCTGGAATCATTCAGCTTTCAGGATGCCCTGCAGAAAACATCCTTGATGCCATTAGCAAATTCTACGCAGACCATGCGCTAAACATGAACAAAATGTTAATGTTCACTTCAGATGGTGCTTAAAGGTTGTATCAGCGATTACGGCTGAACTTCACTTCTGTTGATGTTCAAACAAAACAGAGAGCTAGCTCGCTACTCCCTCCCGTGCAATTGAAACTCTCCTAAACGCGCATCTCGTCTGTTATTGGTTGGAACACTTTATTTTGTCTTTGAGTGGTTGCCAACACTGTTTTTGTGTACAGATATCGGAGCCTAGGCTGCCTACAGAGACGCGTTTTTTGACGGCTTATGAGGCAGGCAGCTAGTGGATCGTTAGGAAAGATCAGATGAATGTGATCATTTATGTTTGGGCCTTTTTTGTGCCTGACATCATGTTTTGTAGTAGCCTGGCGGGCCATCCTATATCATTGAAATGTATAGTCTGGAATCGAACCATTCACCTCTCTTAATCCAAGGGGCGGGCAGAGAATTGTCTTTCAAACTGCCTAGGCATGCAATAGGCCAGCGCTACGATCATATCCGTATCTGGTTGGCAAAACGGCAAATACATCCTTCTTCGAAAGGAATGACTTAAGTGCATTGTGTTGCTCAACTCAACTCAAAAGAAAAGCACAAGTCCAACTCCTTCAAAGTTGACGCCAACGCCGATTCAAACAACCGCTCTTCGTTCACCATAGCCACCTTCCTTGTTGTTCACCGTCGCAGGACTGTCGATATCCTGTTAAGCCCGCCTTAAGACTCTCTAACAAAATAGAGCGCTGTGATTGGATGACGTCCACGGCGTCAGCCAATAGAAATCCCTATGGTTTGATACTAGACGTACAGGCTGAGCAAATTAATTTGCCGCCGCTAGGGTGCGTCTAGATTTCTAGGCTAGTTTTGTAGCCCAGTTTGTTGCAAACCACTCCAGTTATAAAATTGTTTATATAGGCTACCTTTAGGAAAAATTACACCATGTCAATGCATTGGCATTTCTCTTTCAATGAAGTTCCACTTATCACCTTGGATACTTTTATTATATATATATATATCATTATCAGTCATAACCAGTGAACCAGTCATAACCTCTTTAAACCTTATTGAAGTTCAACCAAAGATCATTAAGTTCAACTAAACTGACTGGTAAAACACCATCATTAAAATGTTCCACAAGTCCAACCATTATAAAGGATACTGAATAAATATCAACCTTCTTAGACATATTGATGCATTTGCTGTTATCTCTTTGAATTCCCTATGTCTAACGCAGGCGGTCATCTTCGGCAGGTCGCGAGGTTGCGAATTGCTCACAGACACAGTGCTGAAATGTGCGCTTAGAAAACAAAATATTTGCTCAGTGCTCAAAAAAATTAGAGGGAACATTGCTGTCAGTATATACGTGTGTGTGTGTGCATGTGTGTGTGTGCATGTGTATGCAGACCCTTTCAATCTGGTCCTGGAGGATTTCTGTTTGAAACGTTCAAAACCAAATTAATCGGACTAGCGTAATATTCTACAAAAAGGTCAAATTTAGTTTGTTTGTCTCCCGAGTTACCATTAGCTCAGTGTTTTGTTATGTGCCATTAGAAATGCCTTGAGGAATGCACATGTTTGTTGATGCAGCACGTGTGTGTGTGTGTGTGTGTGTGTGTGTGTACTACTATGTTTTTTTTACCTGTTTAGGTTCACAAGGCAGGGACCTTGGCCACTCGTTTGTGTTTAGTTACACCCTCCATTGTGCGGCTGACCTCTCCTGGTCCATTGTCTTGGGGCTCTCTCTCTATACCGCTTTCTCTCTCTTGTCAATTCGCCCCCCATTAATCACAACGCAAATGACGCATATCAAATGCGACCCGCATGACAGGCTATCATATTACACATTGAAGCTAATTGTGCTCGGAATTGTTTGCACTGATAGCGATGTGATGCTATTACATGGCAAGTCACATAGCAGAGGAAATTAACACCTTCAAAGTCTTATGGTACAGCGATGGATTGCTGGTTGAAATGAAGCAGTTATTATTTCATTTTGCGTCATATACAAGGCAGTTTTATTGTTATTCTCATGCTCTGTAGGCCTACTTTGATTGTTATCCCCTTTGAAAGTCACTGTGGACAAAAGTGCCAGCTAAATTAAAACAATGTGAATGGATGTAATAAACGTAACACTCTTGTGTCACTCTTTCTAAGTACCATCAATTACATCAGTGACATTTATCAAATACCAACATTGGGAAAAGGAGTGACATATTTTGTTTATTTTTAATAAAGCTGATAAGCAATTTGAATATTCTGAAATACGTCTATGGTTAGGGTTAGTTACACAACAGAGGGAAGAGTGATACTGTGATTGAGCCTCTGTGATATGAAAGTCCTCTCTTAACGGACACCATTATGTTTCACCATAGGCTATGCCAAAATATATGCACATATCAAAATGAATTTCCTCAGTTAATTAAATAATGGGGTAACTTGTAACCGGAGGGTTGACGGTTCGAACCCCGACCAGTAGGAACGGCTGAAGTGCCCTTGAGCAAGGCACCTAACCCCTCACTGCTCCCCGGGCGCCGCTGTTGATGCAGGCAGCTCACTGCGCCGGGATTAGTGTGTGCTTCACCTCACTGTGTGTTCACTGTGTGCTGAGTGTGTTTCACTAATTCACGGATTTAGATAAATGCAGAGACCCTCACAGGATCAAAAGAGTATACTTACACTGATCGAGCCTCTGTGATATGCAAGTCCATTCTTAACGGACACCATGTGTTTCACCATATGCCAAAATCTATGCACATAGGCTATATCAAACTGAATTTCCTCAGTTAATCAAATAATGAATATAGATGATTTAAATTTGCAAAAAGGGGAAAATGAAAAAAAAAAGATTACGCAAAACAACTTTATCAGGCACTATACCCACAAGCAAGGTTATCACCTATTGCCGCTATCTCTGGCTCTGACTGGCGCTAATTGTGCAATAATCCAACACAGGCTTGCGTCAGAACACAGGCCATTGAAGAGCAATTAGGATCAGAATCTGTTAAAGAGCCTCAGTTGGCTCGGGGAGATGGATGTCTGTTTCTACACTCACTCTTGCTAGGCTGTGTTCTTATATGGGTACAGCATTCCCAATTACATCATATTTGGAAAGGTCAGTAACTCGAACATAACTGCTTTTAATCAGTTAATCAGCTATCATCTAGCAGTTTGTCCGATTGTGCCACTTTAATGTATTATTCTATACATGTGTTTAAACTGAGGAGAATCACCACTACATCATTTTAATACACTATGATTTATCTGGTTAATGGTGGAGAGATCTTGATCTAACAATATATTTATTTTGCACTTACATTATGCTAAAAACGTGTACATCACATCGTTAGTATAATGCTGTTTTTAGAAGGACACTTTATAGTTGTGCACAGGGATAAGATTTTGGTTGTAGTATATGAACAAGCATCTTCTCACTAGAGGAGGCCTTATTGTTGGCAACAGTAACAATGGCTTAGGGGCGAGCAGGGTAAGATGACATTTTTTTTAGGGCAATTCCATGGAAAATTATGTTTTTTGTAACATCCATAACACCAATAAAATGTGATGGTATGGTATGATGTGAATGATTACATTAAATTTGAGCATTTGCTATTTTTGGCTGAAGAATGTACATGAGAATGAAAATGCACAAACAAATGAATGTTATCATTCACATCATACAAATGCCAAGGCATTTCACTGACGTTGGATGTGACAAAAAATCCAACATGGAATTGCCCTTTACTTTCTTCATCGTTCTGACTAAAAAGTTCATGTGTGGGCTAAGATGACCTACACAAAGATTTCATGTAAAACATTTTTATTTTCTTCAAACAATAATTTAATTTCTAAAAGCAACATTTAACTGTGACACATATTTTATTCATTTTTAATCGTTTTATTCACTGAAGTCTTGTGACAACCATTGGATGACGATTGCTTCTTATACACCTCTTCATTTGTGACCTGAAGTAACCTGTGATTGTATGTGTGCTGATAGCATGTTGTTCCAGGCAGTTGATATGTGCATGCTGCAAAAAACTTTTGCTTCTTGACATGGAATGCAAATTCATTATGTTGGGGAGCTGTTACATTAGAATGTCAGGCCAAAGTTGGAAACCCTGTAGAAATTTACTTTAATACATTTAGCAGACACTTCTATCCAAAGCGACACACATATTACCTTTTAAATGACAAGGGTCACTGTCCCCGGAGCAACTCAGGGTTAAGTGTCTTGTTCAAGGGCACAACAGTGAAAGCTGGGAGTTGAACGTAGCCTACAACTTTGCAGGCTACTGCTCCATACAAACTTTGCTGCCACCGCCCCACGTTTGCAGATTGCAGAAATGTGCTGCAATTTCATAAGCAGCCTATGCATAATTTTTGCTGCTGATGGGAAATCTTTATATCCAGCCCCGTCCCCACGGCTATGCATGCAATCCCCCACCCTGAATGTGAGGGAGGTCTACATTCCCGTTTTCAAAAACATGTATTACATAGCAATCAGAATTATGATGCTGTGACAGCAGCAAACATTACGCATGTCCTAGGCTACTTATAGCAATGACAGGTGTGATTACATGTCAACATGACCATGTTCTATCACAAGGAAGATAGATTGTGATATAATATGATCGCTGATAGGCTAGTTATATAACACCGTTAAATACGTTACATGACACGCCTAAATTTAAATTAAAAATGGACGAATTAGCTTTTAGTCTATATCAGGACCTTGCCACACAAAACTTTTCCCACTGCCAACAGCACATCAGTGTATCAGTGTATCACTGCAGCAAGAGGAAGCAGACGAAGAACAAGAAAACTGCTAAGTTTTGGCGACATTCAGAACTGTGACGATGGCACAACTATCACATCTATGGTCAAGAGGACTTGTGTGGGTTTTCCTAACAAGCGCAGGGATACTCCTGGTTTCAGGTGGGTTGTGGAGGTTAGTCATGCTCTTTCCTCATCTACGTGTATTGCTGTTAATTTAGGTTTTTAATGACTAAGACTGAACTTATACAGCAGGAGTTCTTTACATTGTACCCCGTAGTAGGACCTCATTGTAGGCCTATTGTTTTTACAAGGAATGGGGAGGAAAAGTAAGATATAGAAATGGTTGCAAAAGCCATACACTGTAGACATAGGAATGGCAGCAAGATAATATAAATATAAATCAATATAAATCAAGTTGTGGTGTCTCTGATCTGTTAAGTGGACAGGTGTGGTAGTAGCTCAGCAGCAGGGATGTAGTGGAGGCTTAACACAAGTAAACACAGTTTATCCACCTCTGAAATTTCTGTAATAGAGTTTATCCACCTCTTATTAGAGTTGATCCACTTCTCAAACGAGTTTATCCACCAACTGCAACTTTTATTCAAAAAACACACTGTATCTACACTCACAATATGTACACTCATCAATACTCTAGGAACCATTTAAGACCACTGGTATAAACATTGGACAATAACCTGGACAATAACCTCCATCATCATCAAACATGTTCTGAATGCCTTTTTTAAAAATCTGATACCGCATGCAGGCGCGCCTGCAGGTGTACGTCCGTACGCACTGTGCGTACCATCACTCAACAACGAGAGAAAATTTACCTTGTGTGTGTGTATATTCACACCATATTGGCCTACCATACCTTTCCAACTATGCACAGTATCCCATTAGTTGCATGCCATCAGGCTATTTACAATTTTCTATTAAGTAAAGTTAGTGAACACTTATCAAAATTAACGCGCACACATGTTTGAGCAGGAGAGAATACGCACGCAGGCACGCATAGGCTACTTGTTTTCTTTTACTCGGCTTTCTATATGGTTATCAGCACACGATGTTGAGCTAATTCACTAACTCTATACTCATCATGGATATCACAAGTTTAAACAACGAAAACAGAAAGGATGGAGGCAACAAAGCTAGAGGAGCTATTCAAGATGGGCAAGAACAAGGTTGGCTAAGCAATTGGTGTGCTTGTCAGAACGACTGCTTTACAGCTGTTTAAAGCCAGACGTTACAGTAGCTATAACACAACTAAAGGTAGCTTTAGCCTGTATAGGGATGTATAAAGTTGCCCAAATGAATAGGTAATTGTAGACGTTGTTGTTGCATTATTGCATGTGGATGTTGTCATGCTATGTATGCACGAACCTAAAGGAAAAATACTGTCCACGCGTGAACGTTTTTTTTTTTTCGGGGGGGGGGTGATGGGTGTGCGTACCATAGCATTAATTCCTGCAGTCCACCTCACCGTGATCAGAGAATTCATAGATTACCCACCTCTTATTTTACCACTACATCCCTGCTCAGCAGGTAGGGCAAGGTACCGGTAATCCCAGGGACCACTAATGCCAGTAACACAGCATGCACATCATCCCTGTAGCTGTACACTCACTGCTGAGGAGAGTGATTTTAATTAGAGAAGGTTACTGCTAAAACACAGGTGTGCAGGAATGAGTCCACTCCAATATTTTTTGACTGTTTTTAAAATAAGTGAAAAGTGAAATGGTAAGTAACCATGTGGTGCATCTGATCCGTTAAGTGTACAACAGGTGAGGCAGTAGCTCAGCCGGTAGGGCAAAGCACCGATAATCCCGGGGACCACTAATGCTAGTAACACAGCATGGACATCATCCCTGTACACTCACTGCTGAGGAGAGTGATTTTAATTGGAGAAAGCTACTGTTACAAAACACAGGTGTGCAGGAATAAGTCCAGTCCAACTACTGTCCAACTACTGAAGCTCAACTACAGTCCAACTACTGAAGCTCAGACTCCTAAATCTGGGGTACTGCACCTATAGGTGGTGCTATAATAATCAATTTTACATGTTGGCTTATATCTCAACAACAATGAGTCCTAGCTTCACCAGTTTTGCATCATTTTAATCCATATATTCATATGCGATTTTTCCCATTGGTTTTCTGCTCTAAAATTGTCAACTTGTCTCACAATTTTCAAATAATTGAATTGAAGTGAAAGCAAAATGAATTAGCCAGCGGCCATTTGAATCCATTATCTTGCAACTCATTCTACTTCATATATAGACTATGCTGGCAAAAATGACTTTGTTCATTTGTTGAATTGTTCGTTAATTGATTTATTCATTCCATTTTTTATTCGTTCATTAAATTATTTTTCAGTTACACATCAATGAGCATACAAGGAAGTGTCCCAGGATGACTTTGTAGCCCATATCTCATCACAAAACTTAATTTGCAGTACTGCACTACACTTGTAAAATTAAAAAAAAAAAACATCTAAAATATTGACAATCTGTTGTCAATTGTATAAACTCTAACACATGTCAAAACTGCAGTTTTGTCCATAACTCAATGGTAAGTCATCCTTCCGGATTCGATTCCCACTTGAGCCAAAGTGAGACCCTGAATCTTAACCAGGTAGCAGGACTGCATTGTTATATAAGAATCTGCAGTACTAAGCCAACACATTAATGAGGACATCAGCTGATTTAAATCAACATGCAGTAACAAGTAACCACTTGTGTTAGACAGTCTAACTTAGACTTCCAACTCCAAATTCCTCTTTGCAGGTAGTATAGCACATACTGTATAGTAGCCCCCCTTTTGGTGCTAGGCGTTAGGGCGATATAAATGAAAAAGTATATATTACCTTCTCCTGACCTCAGCGCCTCACAACACAAGAGATGTATGAAATAAAGTTTGAATTTATTACATTTACACAAAACACAGGAAGCATTAACATAAAACTTCAGGAGGGGGAAAGGCCAAAATAATAAACCAACCCAAATATCTACAAGGAGAGGAATTAACTTACCTCAAAACAAAAGATACAATTAACAACATAAACTAACCTCACTCTCTAACTAACCAAAAACAGGAGAAAAATTACAAGGTTAAACGAAAATGGCACCCAGCCTCCCTTCGAAGCTTGCCCGAAAGATTTAAGGCTAAACATAAAGTTACAAGCACAAAAACTAGCAAAAAGCAAAACAGTTAGCCCCCACAACTAACAATGTAACAATCACAACATGTAACAAATACGTCTTAGGACATAAAAAAATCACTTTGCTCATTGACTGGCTTTGCACTTTCATAATTTAAATTAGGGCCTGTAAACATACTTTAAAAGCTGAACAACTAAATGAACCCAAAATAAAGGCCTATAGATAGCATTTCCTGCTATATGTTAACCAGTGATAGTGGGGAGGAATGGAGATCTTATGAAACCACTCTTTTGTTGAATCTCCTCCAGCCACACAACCGAATGGACGGATCCGCAGTCGACGGGCAGTGGCTATGGCTGCTTATTCATTGTCCACAGAGATCACCAACTTTGAGTTCTCTAACTCCCTCCTCGATTCCAGCAGTAATTACTACAATTACCTGAAGTCTTTGGTTGATTTTGTGGTAAGAGGAAATTACAGTATACACTCTACATGGTGCTGATGTGTAGCATGCTTCTTGTAGAAAAAAATGTATTGGCCAACTGGTGTGACAGAGAGAACAAATTCATCTGTTCAGATATGGGTCTAGTATTGTATGTGTGAGGTCAATGTCTACACATATACACACACACACACACACACACACACACACACACACACACACACACGCACACTGCCAGTTGCCTCACAGGAACTTATGGATGATTTTGAAAATACTGTTTTGTTATTAATGTGCAGTTTATTCAAGCCTACAATATCTCCATTGACCCAGAAGGACATTTCTTGGGAACTACTGACATGTCATTCACGTAAGCATTCATTCATACCAAGTCAGTCTGATATGCACACATATCCTCCTTACTGACAACATCTTACTATTTATTTATCAGATGATGTCCATCTCATGCTCATCTCCTCTCTTGCAGGGAAGGTAAACTTATACATGTGGAGACAACTATTCTTTTCTCCTTAAGTCCAAGCATCCTAGGAACCATTGTGGTTAAAAACGAATTATTGGACTTTATGCTCCAGACATCAAGCTCACCGATCCAAATTAACCCTATTCAAACATTCGGTAAGGCATTTTCATTTTTTTCCATTTTGATATATAGTTTATCACTAATTTACAAATTTAAATTACATTTTAAACATTAATTCCCAGGTAAAAGCATAGACCAGGGGCTTCTCTTTTTTTATTATTTTAACCAAGGACCAAACAAATAATCCCAGAATTCCAGTTTTCGGAGCCTGGGCTGGGCCTGGGTTCCTCCAATTACCAGTTATTGCCACTACTACTTAACTCAAATGCTTGATTGCTCCCTGTCAAATGGTAAAACTTCCCTTAGACGGTCCGCTCACGGATATCAGATATCAGATAACAGGTTCATCTGTTAAGATTGAACAACAATTAGGCCTACTGAACATCCCTTTACCCAAATCCAACTCCCAACCTTAACCTTAATCATACATTTTAGATAGTTTGTTGATAAATTAGCAAATATTGGTATCACCACTTGTTCTCACTATATGGTTTCCATCTCACAGAAGTTCATGGTGCCATGGTTTCAAATTAGGGTACCTTGTTTTGTGTTGTTTTGTGTTTGTATTGCTACTGAATCCAACAAAGATGTCAAAGTGCTAAAAGATCTCTGCTTTGTCAGTGAACGAAACCACCGTACCCATCACCACCAGGTCTCCCACCACCTCCAGAACCACAACCACAGAAGCTTCCAGGTCCAACAGTGAGCCAGCCTCTCTTACTCCTCATTCGATGAGCCCCCATAGACGAGATCCGACGGGAGCTGCTACTAACCACACTACACCTTTGCATAATAACGCAACAGGTGAGTCCAGCAATGGTGGATCAATCACCAGGGAATTCAAAGGGAATTGAATCCACAAGTTTTCAGGCTACTACATGCTAGCCCAGCTCCTTAATCACTATGCTACTACCAACCCACTCACACTCTCACTTCAGTGTTCAGATTTAATACAGCCAAAAGCTCTGATTTGATTCAGGTGGTGCTAGTGTAGTGGCTAAGGAGCTAGGCTAGCATGCAGTTGCTTGAAAAGTTGTGGGTTCAATTCCCGCCTTGTGCCCTTGCCCTCCCGTTGTGCCCTTGAGCAAGGCATTTACCTCCAAGTTGCTCTGGCCCTTGTAATATAATTGGCATTTGTAAGTTAAAGAGAAACTATGCAGTATTGGCAATTTCTTCGTTGTTTTTATCGTTTTTGCTTCTTTTTCACTGGCTCTGTCATAACGAATGTCTGAGAAACTCCATCACTACCTTGTTCTAGCCGGTGCCTGGCGTGTATGTGTATTTGAATGCAGTAAAGCAATTCGTTACACTCGTTATACTTCCTGACACTGAGACCGTCGGCCCGCCGGCCCACAGTTGCAAGGGTGGTTTTTCCGCTCACAGGTGCTAGGGGGAAGCGAGACGGCCACCATTCAACCCGAAATAAGTCATATAACCATTGCAATGACTCTGAAGCTGTTAAGTGCATACTAAGCCAAAAAACCTGCATAGTTCGCCTTTAAATTAATACATGTAAATGCATATTAGCCAAATTCATATTAGCCAGTTTATCCAAATTACTCTTTGCAGGAAGTATAGCACATATAGTACACACGGCATGGCATGAATCATTGTGTGAAACATGGCATGAATCATTGTCCAAAACACACTGTTCTACAGCAACTTAAAAAAAAACTGTTAAAAAAAGAACACTTCCTTTGTCCTTTGCTAATACGCTACCACCACCTCCTCTGGATCGGGCTCTCTCCCTGTTTGCAGATTGGACCTCTACTGCACCTGGAGTCCCCACCACGGTCCACTCAACCTCCAGTGTTTCCAAACCACTCGTGCCTTACTGGCTGGACTGGGTGCCGGGGTGGGGTATCGCTCTGCTTGTACTGGCCTCCCTCATCCTCCTGCTTCTCATCATTCTGATAATCCTGCTGGTAAGACCAACATGCTCTAAAGAAAAAAAAGAAAAACACAAACACACCAAAAGAATACCTCAACATCATCATCATTTCCCACAAAAAAAGTCTTTCACCATCATTGCCAAACTTGTTGTTTTATAAGATTGTGAAGCTGATATGTCTAATTTTGACTTCATTTCTTTCATTTTGACCGGTTCTCCTTACAGTCTTACTGTAGTATTTCTCCACACTGTTCTTCTTACAGTCTCACTGTAGTATTTCTCCACACTGTTCTCTTTATAGTCTCACTGTAGTATTTCTCCACACTGTTCTCTTTGTAGTCTCACTGTAGTATTTCTCCACACTATTTCTCCACACTGTTCTCTTTATAGTCTCACTGTAGTATTTCTCCACACTGTTCTCTTTATAGTCTCACTGTAGTATTTCTCCACACTGTTATCCTTATAGTCTCACTGTAGTATTTCTCCACACTGTTTCTTGATGTGCCCTCAGCTGCTGCGCTGGTGTTGTATGGATGAGCCTGAGAAGGAACCTCAACCCAGATATGATCCATACTCACATGAGCCATATTCATCCCACTCTCCAGCCAAAACACCCATCCTCAAACACATGGTGAGAGAAATGAGTACAGGAACGCACACACACACACACACACACACACACACAGACACACACACACACATATTTGCACTCTTTGCATGGTTTAGGAAAAGAGTATTCCTTTTGCAGGGAGGCTTTGAGGGCTAAGGAGCCGTTTGAGATTCTAATGGAATACAGTTATTAGCCACATTCTGCCAACTTCTCCTAATAAAACTCTACAATATGGGGTGGAAGCGTAGCCTGGGTTGCTGGTAGCATAGTGATTAAGGAGCTGGCCTAGCAACGTGGGTTGTGGGTTCAATTCCCTTTGAACTCCCTGTGCCCCCCAGCAAGGCACTTAACCCCAAGAAATGGCTCCAGGCACGATGGCCCTTGTAAAATAATTGACCTATGTAAGTCACTTTGGATAGATGTGTCTGTCAAATGAGTGAATGTAAGATATAAACATGATAACGTTTGTTCTCAGGGTGACCCTGGCCTACGGACCCCAGAGAAACCCAGGGGGACCAGTACCGGGATGTATGTGGTGAATCCCTGAGTGTGAACCATACAAAAAGAAAGGTAAACTTAATATTCTGTGTAACACATTTGATCTGGTGAGATTTGGATGCTGTTTTGTTACAATTACAGAAAGAGAAAGCTTTAAATTTAAATTTAGTAGACCTTTAGACTCTGATATGGTCCAACCATTTAGTTGATGAAAATGTCATATTTGACACAGACCTCATGGATTCAAACTGAGCTTGATGGTGTTTTGGGCCCCCACCGGTGACTTCAAGGCAGGTGGTAGGGTTAGGGTTAGGTCTTGCCTAACCCTAACCCTAAAGCAGGGTTTCCCAAACTTTTTTTCTGGGGACCCACTTTTTAAAAATGACAGACCATCGCGACCCATTTCACTTCAGATCTACAGTAACATGGAACCTGCCAATATTGTTTTAGACCCCATGTTCTCATCTCTTGGGGATATTCTTGCATGCTACGCAGTCATCACTCCTCAGCATAAGCTGTTCCTGTATTTCTAAAGAGAGATGTTGTAGGCTACGTTGCGTTGCAGACAAATGGATCCATAACACCGTCGTTATATTGTAGCCTACTTGTGGAGGTCTCTTTTTTTGGAAAGTTGAATCCGCATTTTCCCCTGGAGTTAAACGTTTGACGCAAATTGAATAGCCATGTCAGGCATATGGATTGCTGCTTTAGTTGACTAGATTTTAATCGGTGAATTTGAAGAGCTGGTGTCGTTAATGTACATCCAAATAGGCCGATTCATGTCCCTTGCATTTTGCAACTGCGAGGTCCATGGCAGGAGCCCCACATAAATGTTTCATTTTGCGAGTGAGACGTCCACATTGTCCCCTCTGCGACGCGTTCGCCCCCCAGTATCAGAGCTATTCTAAATGCAAAATTGCACAGAGGGCCGTGACTGTGGTAAACAAACTATATCCTAATAGAAAACTGATAGCTTTCCTGGCTAAATTGTAAAAAGTCAGGCCTGACAACATAAATTGTGCTGGCGACCCAAATAAAATATCCTGCGACCCACCCGTGGGTCGCGACCCAGTCTTTGGGAAACACTGCCCTAGAGCCTTCTAGGACTAGAACTGCCAAGTGTTGGACAAGTGTTATTTGTTTACTAGGAAGATTATTACTATTCTATTACTAATTATTTTATTATTATTTATAATTTTTTATAAAAATCCATTTGTAAAGTCAGAACTGCAAAATGATTTTTGATTGATTGACTGAGTCTCTCCAACATATAAACCTGCCTGCTTGTGAACATCCTGTGGTGACTTTCTTATAAGGAGTGTCCGGGTGGGGCCTTTTTGATCCGACTTGGTCGTCACCTGTGTATTTAACAAGTGACTCAAGAGTGCCAGGATGGTCAGGTCACCTGCACCATTCTTAGTGACTGTTTTGTTTTTAAAGGGATAACTCATAACTTGTATTTTACTAGTAGTGTATGTTTTGGATAAGGATGTCTGCCACGTATTAAATTCCTACACCTCTAGTGAATTTCCTTTGATTGAAATAGAATTTAATTGTAAAACTGAAATGTTTTTTTTTCTAGATAAGCACAGCAACAATTCTGCTCTGGGGCTGTGGAGATCTGAGAATGACTACGGGGAGCTGTCCAAAATAGAAGTCCTATATCTGTAATAACACTGTATAACACTCAAACTATATAAGCGATTTCATTGGCATATTGGTTGAGGCTGTTTATTTATTATCTAAAGCATGTATTAAGTATAGCATGTTGTTTGAATTATGATGGGCAGAAAATTAACTTTCAATAGCCTCACATAATATCTGCTAAAAATGCATTAATTAATGTTGTATACTCAGTCAAACATTGAAATTGATTAACTGCACCTAAGGCTTTGAATGAGGTTACTTTAGCTATGTTCATTCTGCTCTCTCATCCTATGGCAATGCAATGAAGTTGTGTGAAGCTCATTAGATTCATGCTACATGCTGAAAGAAACACATAACAGAGCTACGAACAAAATTGAGCTCAATTATTGCTGTTTGAAAAGGCCAGCAGTGATCTGTATGCATTGAAGTTGTGCTCTCTAGTACTATTTATGAAATCAGTTCCAATGTTTTGCCTTTGAATATTATTTGTATTGGTTTTATTTTTTTATATTTCTTGCTAATGTTTCTCATCAATGTCAGATTGGTGACAGTGTTAAGTGTATAAGCGTATTTAAACCAGGTGTACTCCTAATATTTATGAGTATTCTTGTTTTTATATCACAAAAATAGACAATGAATCAATAACATTTTAGATTGTTCTAAATGTTGTCCATGTGAACCCTCTAAATAAACACTTTTCGTAGTTACATTGTAATTGTTTTTTTTTTACTGGTTTTGAGTATACTTTTAGTATACTTTTTTAGTATATGTTTTGCCTTTTGTGATAGAATAGTGAGGAGAGTGACAGGAAGTGAGTGGGAGAGAGAGATTGGAGCCAATGATGTGGTACCCCCCCCCCCCCCAAAAAAAAAAACAAAAAAAACATTGCAATTGTTTTTAAAATTATATTCCTTAAAATAAAGATGCTAGCAGGTGCTGTCATAGCATCATACTGTCATGTCAACAATCAATGATGTTCTGGCTGCTCCATTGGTGATTTTTTTGCTGTTTCGATTCTTTGGTTGTCCATTTTGGTTACTGACTTTGCTTAGATCCTGCATCAACAGGGAACAAGCACTTCAAGCACTTACTACTTGCTCACAAAGGTAGCCTTATTGGAGTTCATGGTGCTTTGTTTGGGCAGGCTACAAGCAACATTGTACGTGAAGGAGGGCACAACACCCATAGTTGATGGTGTCACCATTATACCGTCATGACTATAACTGATCATGTTGATATGACACGGTTGAGTGTGTTTCACTAATTCACGGATTGGGATAAATGCAGAGACCAAAATTTCCCTCATGGGATCAAAAGAGTATATATACTTATACTATACTTATACTTATATAAGTGTATTATATATTGTATATATATTGTTGTCACGGGTACGCTGGCGACTAGGCCTACGCCGCTCCGTCCGCTATTGTCTTTGTTAGTCTATGTGTCATTGACAATGTCTTCTATGTGGAGCGCTTTGGGTTGCACTCTGTGCACGTTAAATGCGCTATACAAATAAAACTGACTTGACTTGACTTGACTTATATATAAAGCATTCATGACTGTTTCATGAGACATGACTCAACATTCATACCAAACCATGTCATGAATGTGGAAGACAGAACGACGACAACTTGTCAAAATAAAAGTCCAACAATCGCAAAGCAGCATTGCCGTTTTTGTTCCAGATCTCTTACCTGATCATGTCACATCTGAGTCAATGGGCTACTCCAGTACCAAAAAGACAGAACATGGTCAAGCATATCATTTTTGTTTCATAAAAATGTATGGTAACACTTCACTTGACGGGTGAGTTCATAACACATTCATAGCAGCTGTCATAAACTGCACATAAGGCATTAATGACTGTTTCATGAGACATGACTCAACATTCATACCAAACCCTTCATGAATGTGGAAGACAGAACGACGACACCACTGGGCATTGGCCTTTACACCACTGGGCATTGGCCTTCACACCACTGGGCATTGGCCTTCACACCACAGGACACAGATTGACTGTCATAACTTATGACATTACCACTACCATGCAACGACTCTAACATAGTTATTCCAGTCTTATGAATCAGTGGTCAAGAAAAGTGGTATTAATGGCCAGCAGAAAGTTTAAAGCTGAGAGGCCTTCTTAGTAAAGATTACAAACTTTGTGTGGAGAGGGTCTCGGACTTCCGGTTCCGGTTCCTGGGCATCCACAGTGGAAGTCTATTTAATAAGTCGATTTTTTTTTATTTTCTTATTTTTGTTCACTAAACATCATGCTATATGTTCACTTGACAGACCAACTAGCACTTGCTAGCATTTCTATTTAAGGCTTATAATTAAAAACAATTACAATGTGTAAGGGCGCTGAGGCACAACTGGCTACAGTGCCCATCCCACAATCGGGTCCAAGTGCCCTGGGTTCAAGGGTGACCCGGGTCATTTCACGATCCCTCCCTACCTCTCTCTTCCACTTGCTTCCTGTCACTCTCTTCACTATCCTATCACAATAAAGGCAAAAAGCCTATCAATATAAAAGGCCCATTCTTATCGATGGGACTGAGGTTGAGCGTGTCACCAGCTTCAAGTTTCTGGGTGTCCACATCTCTGAGCTCTGAGGACCTCTCTTGGACCCTCAACACCTCTACCCTGATTAAGAAGGCTCACCAGCGTCTCTTCTTTCTGAGGAGACTAAAGAAGGTCCACCTTTCTCCTCAGATCCTGGTAAACTTCTACCACTGCACCATCGAGAGCATCCTCACCAACTGTATCAGTTTAGTATGGCAACTGCTCTGCCTACGACTGAAAAGCGCTGCAGAGGGTGGTGAAAACTGCCAAGCGCATCACCAGTTCCTCACTCCCCTCCATCGAGGCCATCCAGGGCAAGCGATGCTTGTGTAAGGAGTGCAAACTGTTCAACCCACGCCCCTCCGGGAGGCGTTACAGGCAGAGGCGATTCTAGAGTCTGTGGGGGCCCCAAGCAAAAATTCCAAGGGGGCCCTACCGACAAGTGTTATCACCATTATGTTATATCACCATTAGGTTATTATGTTAAATAATAAAAATACAAAAAGCGTATTATAAAAATTCTTATATTTTGACATGTATCTCTAAAATATTTTTTTAAGTGCATGGTGTATGCACTCATAATGATTCTCTACAACATATTTTTACTGCATTGCCATGAACAAAGTAGAGGCAAAAAAGGGGTTTCTTTGTTGAACAAATTGCGTTGGATTATAAACATGCTTTGCCACAAAAACAGACAAAAAATCGTAAACGTGGGGTAAGTCCAGCTATATGAAGTTATTATTTTGCTGTAACTTCGTCTGTTTTATAACCCAGAAGGATGTAGGCCTACTTGATATCAAATGATAGCTCTGTGTCTCCTCTTTCATCTGACGTGCGTGGCATATCTATCCGATCACGGGTCCGCGAGTAATTCAAACGAGAGTAGCCTAATGGGTGTGCAGCGTTGGTTTGTGTACATGACGTTATTATTTTGCAGTCACTTCGTCTGTTTTTATAAGCCAAAAGGATCGATACCAAGGATCGAGGATGGTACCAATGGATAGCCCTGTGTCTCCTCTTTCATCTGATATGAGTAATTCAGTACGAGAGTAATTCAAACGAGAGTAGGGTGAGCAGGTGAACGTAGAAGAGAAGTATAGACTGTAAATATGATGCTATTTGATTTAATTTCATGATTTTCTTTTCATACTTGGTCGTACAGACAAGTGCGTAGTCTTGTTGGAAAGCCCCACTTCTGCTCTGTCACGCAATGCACATTTATCTCGCTGCAATGAACAGTTCCGGAGCAATGTAACAAAGAAGAAAGGGTGTGTGTTTTTGACGCACTTTGTCAATCGGCTCCTTGCTTGACTAGTTGTAACTGCCGCTAGCTAGCTGAAGTTTAGGCCTACTGTCGTATAGATTTAGCAAACCATGTTCAATCTTTCTGCCAATTAACATTAGCCTACTATAACTTCATTGAAGAGGCTAAATGCCAAAATCCGATGATCCGTCATCACTGCACCCTCGATTGACGTTTACCACAGTTGCCTAAATATGTGCGGATTCTTTGAACTTTTTTGAACACAGATGCGATGTTCATAAGGCCATAGCATAGGGCCTACATATGCACGCACTGTTTGTACAATAGGGTAGGAGCACGCAAAATCCATCATTCAATCACTATGGACGAAATTCTCGCTTGACCCACCGGCAAACGCACTGAGACCAGGTCGGGGGCCCCCTAGCGGCTCGGGGCTCCAAGCAGTTGCTTGGTTTGCCTATTGACAAGCTGCGCCTCTGGTTACAGGTCTCTCAGCACCCAAACCAGCAGGTTCAGAGGAGGCTTCTTGCTGCTGCCACCCTACAGAACTCTAGCACTGCATCCTGGTGACAAGACAACCAACCAAGCCCCCAACCCCCCCCCCCCCCAACCCTGCCCGATGCCTCCATGCTTGTGCCTGTTGAGGTGTCCACCACCATGATAACCTTGATCCCCCCGGACAATTGCACTACCCTATCCCACCCATAGTGTTTTATTTGTTTACAAATGTACATACTGTAATTACACTTATACACAGCCATACTACTGCTCTTCATACTACTCAACCTGCACATACACTTATTCTTACTACTCTTATAATGTTACCGTCTCTGCACTACAATTTGGGCAGCCGTGGCCTACTGGTTAGCACTCTGGACTTATGACAGGAGGGTTGCCGGTTCGAGCCCCGACCAGTGGGCCGCGGCTGAAGTGCCCTTGGGCACCTAACCCCTCACTGCTCCCCGAGCACCGCCGTTGAAGCAGGCAGCTCACTGCGCCGGGATTAGTGTGTGCTTCACCTCACTGTGTGTTCACTGTGTGCTGTTTGTTTCACTAATTCACCGATTGGGTTAAATGCATAGACCAAATTTCCCTCACGGGATCAAAAAAGTATAAATACTTATACTTATACTTACAATGGTACTGTTACCACACTGCACATAGCTGTATATACTGTACATATCTGAATATCAATATTCTATTATTACACTGCATATATCTATATTATTCTTACTACTATTATAATGTTACTGCTACTACATTGCACATACATGTTGTTCATACATTGTTCATATTACATAGCCATATTTATTCTGCTCTTATAAGGTAACTGCTAATACACTGCACATATTTATATTTAATTTATATTACTCTAAACCACCTACTGTAAACCAACTGTATACCACTGTCTACACTGCACTATATTTATTGTCCTTTCTGTGCACCACCTGTCTATACTTTGTACATCACATTGCACTTTTCTGCTTTTTTGCACTTCTGGTTAGACACAAACTGCATTTCATTGTCTTTGTACTTGTACTCTGCACAATGACAATAAAGTTGAATCTAATCTAATCTAAATATATACTTAAAAATACAATGTAACTAGGAAAAGTGTTTATTTAGGAGGTTCACATAGATACAATCAATATTCAGAACAAGAAAAAATGTTTCTGGCAAATTGATTCATTGTCCATTTTTGTGATATGAAAACAAAAATACCCATGAATAAACTACATTTGTATGTAAATGTAAGGAGTATACAACATTAATTAATTAATTTTTAGCAGATAGTATGTGAGGCTATTAAAAGTGAAAGGTTAACTTTCTGCTCTTCGTAATTTAAACAACATGCTATACTTACATAATAAATAAACAGCCTCAACCAATATGCCAATGGATTCGCTTATAGTGTTACACAGTGTTATGAAGAACATTACAGATATAGCCCTTTTATTTTGGACAACTGCTCGTAGTCATTCTCAGATCTCCACAACCCCAGAGCAGAATTGTTGCTGTGCTTATCTAGAAAACAAAAACATCAACAAAAAAACATTTCAGTTTTAAATCTAAATCCCAGGAAACAATTCACTGGAGGAGTAGTAAACTCGCAACGGACATCCTTGACCTTATCCAAAACATACTAGTAAAATACAATTATATATAAAATGTATTACAATGAGTTATCCCTTGGGCAACAACACACAGTCACTAAGACTCGGTACAGGTGACTCAACCACCCTCTTGAGCAGGGTTGGGTCAGATTACTTTGAAATGTAATCCATTACTGACTACAAATTACATGGTCATTTTTGTAATCAGTAACGTAATCAGTTGGATTACCAAAAACATGTAACGTAATCTGATTACTTTAGGATTACTTTTAGATTACTTCAATAAATATGCCCATTAAGTAAAAGACACCACCACAGAATTGATGAAAGAATTCTCATTCTATTTTTCTCCACTCTTCTCCAAACATGCACAACTCAGCTTAACCTTTATAAGGGCACACCTGGACAAAGAATTTAGCTTTTGCTGGATTTTTTTGACCCAGGGACATGGCCTGAGATTGGCATAAAAAAGGGAAGCATTAAACCCAAATGGCACCATGTCCATTTCAATTGTGGGGGTGAGAAAATGATAATTTTGGGATGTTTTTCAACCAGGGGGACCTAGTGACTTTCTCAAAGTAAACAGTAACACTAAAACAAGAGGCTACATTAAGATTAGGAGGAAAAGATCAGGCAGTGTGCCGAGAGACCTGCCCCAATAGTATGTAAGTAAGTAAGTATATCTTTTGATCCCGTGAGGGACATTTGGTCTCTGCATTTATCCCAATCCGTGAATTAGTGAAGTCGAACCGGCAAGCCCAAAGGCCGAAAGCCCTAACCAGTAGGCCATGGCTGCCCCAAAAGGCAGCATTTGAACATTAAACCACACAATGATCCAAAACATACAGCCAATCAAGGCAAGAAATAGTCAACAGAGAACAATATCAACATTTTAGAGTGGACCTCAATCCGTCAAAAAAAGTGAGCACATGGCCAAAGTGATGGCAAATAATTGTTCCTGCCTCAAAACCCAGATTGCTGCTAAAAAGGTGCAGTCTACAATCATTGTGGAGACATGAAGAGGCTTGGTGGGTATTATGAACCATTTTGAGAGCTGTGGTGGTAAATAAAGATGTTTCCAGTGATTGTTTAAAAAGGGTATGAATAATTTTGAACATGCATGCAATTTTTCATAAAAATGTGAAAAAAGATAAAAACACTTTTTTTTATTCCATGTTTTTACCACATTGTCTTGCAACCTTTTGGCATGTGCAAGTGTAATTTTAAGTAAGAACAAACATATTGGTCAAGAGAAAATCAATATTTGCCAGAGGTATGAATAATTTTGTTCTTAACTATATCTTAAAAAAGTCTAAAAAGTGAACGTCTTGTCAAATTAAAAGATAGCTAGGCTATCATAAAAAAGTTGCATTGTTTGCATGATAAAATGTAATCAGGTAATCCCCAACAATGTAACTGTAATCTGATTACACCATTTTTTTATTGTAATCTGGGCTGATTATAGTTACTTGATTTTTGTAATCTGATTACGTAATCTAGATTACATGTAATCCGTTACTACCCAACCCTGCTCTTGAGTCACTGATTAACTAAAGGTGACAAACAAGCCGGTTCAAAAAGGCCCTACCCCAGCATTCATTATGAGAAGATCACCACAGGATGTACACGAGCAGGCAGGTTTAAGTATTTGTGACAGTGTTCAAGTTTACCTTTCTTTTTAAGGTTCACACTCAGGGATTCACCACATACATCCCAGGTCTGTTCCCCTTGGGTGGGGTCCTCGGGATGTCATCACCCTGAGAACAAACATTGTCTTTTTTGCTCTTTGTACAATTTATTTCATGAATTCATTAACATGAGCAAAACATTGAGGAAAACAGTAACTCAAAACTCATCTTCCATCCAGACTCTGCAGACCTTTGCAAGCACCCTACTTTACTTACCTTAGTCCCTGAAGTCATAAAATGATACTCATCACAAAGATTAAGTGGTTCCTCAATATCCTGAATAGTTTACCATAACTGGCTCATTACATCTAGACACACTTTATTATTGCCTTTTGGTGTTTTAAGCCCCTAACGTTGTCTTCCAGGCAGCGCTGCATGCAGGGGCTGAGCTACGTGGTGGCCAGGGGGGGCCACGGCCACCACTGGTCAAAGCTTGGCCACCCTGCTGGCCCCCCAAGCTCCGTTCAGTGAAAAGTAAAAAAGAAAAAATAATTGCTGCCGTTTTCGACGGCACTTTGCCAACACTTTGCAAAGCAGGGACTGAACCAATTACTGCACTCTACCTACGACCATTGGCCCAGTCAGAAAGTGTAGCCCACGGTTGTGATCAAATCGTGAGTAGGCCTAGTGCAGCAGCAGCAGCAGCTGGACAATTCAAGTCATCTGTTAACAACACTTGACAGTAGACTAGCCTAGCCTACTACTTAACCTCAGTAACAACAGGTGAGTTGATGATGAGTTGGAACATTAATGCTAACTAGAATGTAATGCCAGAGGAATTACAATAGTGGATGGAAAGCTGCTGGGTTAATGTTGGTGGGGAGATTCCTGAAAAAAAAAAACATTGAATCACTTAATCTTTGAGTTCATACAAACCCTTGTACCAAAAAACCTTGTGCGTCAGGCATTCTTGAGATATCACACTCAAGGTGGGTTTGGCCTTGACATTTGACTTAATCATTCCATACAATCCATACAAATGTTCACACCAAATTTGAAGCATGTGCGTCAAGCCGTTCTGAAGTTGTGACACAAGCATGAAAGCTGGCCTTTGGAAAATGTAATTCAGAGTATGCAATGCAAGACTACTGTACCTGCAAAACGGGGCTTTCAGTTGGTGTTGATGACTGCTCATTCTGCAGCCAGCTAACAATTACTTTGTCAACGTTAAAATAATTGAATCAACGTCACACTGCCACATTTATTCTATATCACTTTTGCACCCTTCATTAATATTAAAGCAACGTTGAAATTCTAACTACAGATCAATGGGATTTCAATGGTATTTCCACTAAAATGAATATTGAAACAATGTTGAAATTACAACCAAACTAAAGATCAACGTGATTTCAGTGGTATTTCAATTGATATTAAACCTCAGTAAACCACTATTAGCCTAATCTGGCAAAATATTGGGAAATTCATATCCTGCTTTATCTACAGCCAGGATAAATTTGGCTAGGCCTAGGTATGTCTTGTTTAGGCTACACAAGCTTGCATAAATAACCATTGACAACTTGTTATCAGTTAAGCAAGTGCATTTATTCACTCTTCATCTAGAAATTCGTGTGTACTGTGTTTTCCTGCCATCCATAGCAGTTGCAGTCAGCCTGATCCTTCAGTGGCAGAGTGAAGCGGCACCTAACAGAAATAGAAGGGGGGGGGGGCAGCTGTTAGATAAATATGTTCAACTGAGCAACAAACTAACAGCTAAGCCTACAATCAAGTTATTTTACGCCAGTGGTTCTCAAACTTTTTCTTTCATTCCCCACTTAGATCAAGGGGGCATTTTTAAACCCCACCTGTCCCTCATCGCTCTAAATCAGACGTTTCAGCGATTTCACTCAAATTCTCAAAGGCATTTATTTCTGTAAGGCGCACACCACATGTCTGTAAATTGCTCAGCCCCAAAGCCCCCCTCCATGGTTCTTATATTGCCAGATTCAGGACAGTCTGCCCTACGCATACATGAAAGTCATGTCCAGCTGACAGAGATACATTTCAAAATAAGAATGGTATAATACGCTTTTTGTCTTTGTATTATTTAAAAATCTAAATTAAATCAATGCAAGTATTAATATGAATTGGTGGCAGATCTGGGTAGCCTAGACTGTTCTGAAAAAAATATAGCATGTGTAAATGGCACTTACAATGACCAGGATAAATGCTTACAACTAAAGGTAGTGGAAAAGCCCTTAAAACAGTCTAGGGTTCTAAGGGTTAATTTCTTAATTCAGAGCCATGTTACTTACAGCCAAGTACTTAGAGTGGATATCAGAAAGAAATATAGTTTGGCCATCAGTATAAGATTAAATATCTGAATACAATATTTGTAGTATTTATTATTGTTCTTTAACATCATAATGTACTTTTTATAGCATTGGCTTATGGAAAATGATTTGGAGTGGACAACAAACTGACCTGTGTATCAGTGTTGGCTTTACACAATTTATTACCATTATTAAAATAGGCTATCCTAATCTTCAAAACTTTTTGAGTAGTTTTTAAATAGTAGTTTTGATTCCCAAGTGCCACCCCAATAAAAAGTCTGAACCCAGCTGGCCCCCCCTATAAAATAATCCTGGCTACGCCCCTGGCTGCATGGAAGGCACTAGGGTTATGCAATGGTCAATGTTAGGGTTAATGTTAGGGTTAGGTAACCTGACTCTCGCCAGATGAATTTCGTTCCGCTTAGCTCTGCCTAGCTCAGCTTACATCCATCTGGGACCTCTTCCGTTGAGAGTGATTTCTGCACCAGATTTTATGGTAGAGCTAATCAGGACGCAGGGCGGGAGTTTCATAGATGTGACGTAGCGTTGAAGCGACTGTGAGACTGTTATCAGCGTCACGGGTTGGCTTCGATGTGAGTGGTTGAAGTAGCACGTCAATAGATGACGGACAAGTGCTTATCCAATCATATGCAAGCATTTTTTGATTAGGCCCAGCCTTCTGAAGCAACACTTCAATGGATTGATCCCAGATGGATGAGTGGAGCTAGGCGGAACGAAATTCATCTGGCGAGAGTCAGGTTAAGGGTTAGGTGCCTTGAAGTCGACGGTCGCAGCGCTGCCTTGAAGTCGACGGTGGGGGCTTGATTGACCTCACTCTCCACCTCAAGCTGTTCTGTGGTAAGCGTTTTCATATAAAATGGCTGCCGTGCATCACTGAGGTGATGACTACGCATTGATGGTAGCTAAGGTGACACTTTCCTTCACTGTGAAGTGCTTTTGGTGCTTAGATAAAGTGCTATGGTTATGGATTTGGCAGACGCCTGTGTGTGAACTACATGCATAAATGCAAAGAACCAGTAATCTTTCTAGAAATGTCACAATGAGCTTAGTAGTAATAACTAATTTCCACTGATATCAGCTATGCCTTTACAAGGTAGGAATTCACTAATGCTAGAAAACAGAGGATGGAAATTGTAGTACCAGTGTTAGCACATTAGCAATACATGTTGAGACTTAATGCTATGCTAAGCTATGTGACGCTGAACACAGAACAATTACATTCAGGGAAATTCACTCTTTGTTTATATCTCTTTGTAGTTGTGTCATATATTTGCTCAATGCCTATCATATAATGTAACTGAACTGCTTAGACAAAGAGGTGACGAGAGCCTCCATTGTGTTCCTTCCCCTTTGACATCTTTATCTATGCTATCTCAAAGAACCACAATCGCTCTAAATCAGTGTCCTGATAAGTGAATTAGTTGCACTGTTTGTATTTCTCTGGAAAGAGAGGTGATAATTTCCTAGGAACAGCTTAATGGCTAGATTATGATGTGTCATAAGTTAATGAAGTTAAAAATGCTTTAATGAAAGATTGTAACACCTAATTCACGGGTCGATTTATGCTGACACTATAAAAAAATATAATGCATTGGTTAAAGCAACAATATGTAACAATTCTACCAATTCTACCTAAACTCTGGCCATTGACTCCGGCCAATTTATTAGATACAGAGCCAGTGTTTTTGACTGCACATACTCAATGATCTATGCAAAAGTTCACGAGGAGAAGTTGGCAGAATGTGGCTAATAACTATTCCATTAGAATCTCAAACGGCTCCTTAGCCCTCAAAGCCTCCCTGCAAAAAGAATACTCTTTTCCTGAACCATGCAAAGACTGCAAATATATATATATATATATACTGTGTGTGTGTGTGTGTGTGTGTGTGTGTGTGTGTGTGAGTGAGTGAGTAAGTGAGTGAGTGGGTGAGTGTGTGTGTGTGTGTGTGTGTGTGTGTGTGTTCCTGTACTCATTTCTCTCACCATGTGTTTGAGGATGGGTGTTTTGGCTGGAGAGTGGGATGAATATGGCTCATGTGAGTATGGATCATATCTGGGTTGAGGTTCCTTCTCAGGCTCATCCATACAACACCAGCGCAGCAGCTGAGGAGACATAAAAAAAAACAGTGTGGAGAAATACTACAGTGAGACTGTAAGGAGAACAGTGTGGAGAAATACTACAGTGAGACTGTAAGGAGAACAGGTCAATATGAAAGAAATTAAGACACATTTAATGTGAAGACATATCAGCTTCACAATATTATTAAACAACAAGTTTGGTAATGATGGTGAAAGATGCTTTTGTGGGAGATGTTGAGGTTCTTGAGTTTTCTTTTGGTTTGTTTCTGTTATGTGTTTCTTTTTTTCTTCTTCTGTAGAGCATGTTGGTCTTGCCAGCAGGATTATCAGAATGTTGAGAAGCAGGAGGATGAGGGAGGCCAGTACAAGCAGAGCGATACCCCACCCCGGCACCCAGTCCAGCCAGTGAGGCACGAGTGGGTATGGAGTGGTGCCCGTGGTGTTGGACCCTGTCTGGTTGATTGGGGTGGGACTAGAAACGCTGGAGGGGAGGTTGCAGGCTCTGGTGGGACCGTAGTTGGTAGAGTAGAGATCCAATCTGCACACAGACAGAACACGATCCAGAGGAGGTGGTAGTAGCGAAGGAGCTGCTTTACACATGTACATTTATTAGTTAAGACAAAGTCCTTTTAGGCAAGTCCCTCCACTCGGCGGCCATCACTTCTTGGGCACTTATCGGGCATCTATTTTGGCAGAAATGCGCATGCGCAAGGCTTCACGACACCAATCTTGCTCCAGCAGCGAGATCACAACACATGATTGGCACGATGCCTGCACAACACACCACATGATTGGCTCAATGTATTCACATGTCGACATTTTCCCACGGAAGGGGTGGGATATGTGTAGACAACTGCCTTATTGGCGTTACAAACTAACCCTATGCATTTCTATGGAGGATTTTTTTTTTTTGAGTCCTGTGTCTCCTCATTAGAAGGTCTCTGGTTAAGAGCCTTGCTCAAGAGCACAATGGTGGATGCTGGGATTTAAACCCACAACTTTTCAAGCTACTACTAGCCCATCCTTAGCCATTACGCTACCACTGCCCCAGCTGCCAGAAAAGTTGTGGGTTAATTTCATGATTGCCACCATCATACCCTTGAGTAAGACCAACTTAACCTTGAGTTGCTCTAGGGAGAATGGCCAAGGAGTTTCTGAAAGCTTCTGCCTAAGAGGACAGTCTGCAAAATTAAGCTCACATTGGGCAATGTACTGGAATCCTGGCTAAGCAGTTGATATATGGTGATGACTTGAGGGCCTTGATTGAAATATGAGGGCCAGAATGGAAATTAGTTGTACTATCCCCAACTCCGTTGCCATTGACAGCCGTCATTATTTTTTTCAGAAGTCCTTTAGTCGAAAATAATGACCGCTAGAACTTTGGGAAATCCCATTCAAGTCAATGGAACGTTCTACTTGCATTGTGAAGAGCCGTGTAATAAAATATAATAATAATAATAATAATAATAATAATAATAATAAAAAACATTTTATTTATATAGTGCGTTTCTCAGACTCAAGGTCACTTTACAAAGTCAACACAAACAGAGCACACCCAGAGCAAGTCAAACAAATCAATCTTACTTTAGTTCCTGAACACTGAAGTGGCTGGTCTACCATAGACCTCTGAATTTCGCCTACAAAAAAGCTGCCATCTTTGACATCCGGTATCTGGCAATTTTTCCTATGGGAAAATAACATGGGGATTTTGAATTATCGCACCTGTTAAACTCTCGCGGGGATGAAAAAGTCTGAAATGCAGACGTTTTCCTGAACACACTTTTGTCCTCTGCCTTCGAGTGGATACTGTGATCTCCGGTACGTGAAGGCGGCACACTTAGATTTTTGCTACCCCAGTGCTAACTTGCAATGCAACTTGCCATAGGTAGTTAGCTTCAATTAACAACCGGATCTCCTAATATGGGCAAAGATGGCCGTTTTGGTTCTTTTTTGTAGGCAAACTTCAGAGGTCTATTGCCACTGCTGTACTCCCCTGTTGTGTGACTTTGTGAAGGTGTAGTGTGGTTAGTAGCGGCTGAAGAGGTTGTGCCGCTTGTCTCCAAATGTCGTCTGTCAGTGCTCAGTAAATGAGGAGTAGTAGAGGCTGACTCACTGCTGGCGCTGGAAGATTTTGCATCTGTGGTTGGGGACGTACTCTCACTGGGGGACACCCCTCTGGAGATGGAGGTGCTGGAAGTTTGGTGATGGGTACGTTGGTTTCAGCCATTGACAAACAAGAGATCTTTTAGCGCTTTGACATCTTTCTTGGATTCAATAGCAATACAAACACACAACAAGTGACCCCAATTTGAGACCCCAACACACAATTCTGTGAAATGGAAACCATATAGTGAGAACAAGTGGTGATACCAATATTTGCTCATTTATTGGGTCACACTTTATTTGGATGGTCTGCCCACAGATTGTCTACAGATGATCAGATTATCAACAAACTATGTGCTGACACAGTTATCTACAATTAATAATTAAGGTTAAGGTTGGGAGTTGGATTTGGTTAAGGGGAAGTTCAGTAATTGTTCAACAACAATTTTACATATGAACTGTTAAATATCTATGGGTGGACTATCCAAGTGAACCATTGTTACCATTTATTGAGACAGTACAGGGAGCGATCGAGCATTATTGAGCGGTTGTAGGCTACTAATTGGTATCTGGAGGAACATGGAGGGAGGTTAAAGATGCACATTGTTTGATTCTCTGGTTGTTGCGTTGTGTTTTAGTTCTAGGGCCCTAACATAACATTATAAAGCGCATCGTCACTCGTCAAAAGCTTATTCAAATTTAGTAGGATGTCCAGTCCACATTGGGAGGGTTTTCGTTATCAAACGTCGAGCGCATGGTGCAACAAGGTGTTCCTAGGTCATGAGTGTGTTTGGGGCGTAACATCATTTAAACCAATGAGAATGACATCTGTCATTCCCTTTAACGGCGCAAAGCGCGAAGTCAAATAAATGCATCGGTTTTTTTACATTGAACGGGCATTTGAAGGAGGCTGCTTGCAAAACCGTATGGACATTCTAAATCAATTGTATTGTAAGGATCCTAATTACCAGGCTGATGATAATCTTTTCAGTCATATATTGACTCTTGATCAACTACTAAGTGTGGGCCTATTGTGGGCCCATTGTCACATATTGCTGCTACAACAACTTTTGATTATATCTGTCTTTTGATTATATATTGCCTTTTTCACAGGAGAAACTAACTAGGAAGCAGGAAATGTAATTAATGTGTACCTTGTCATGTCTTGATTAATGCACTCTCTCTACAATGGTCTCAAGTCTCATCAAAGTACTCTCAAATCAGATGACCTCCAACCATGTGATCCCAAATCAGCTGACCTCCAATCATGTGTTCCATATCAATGTAACTAACCACAAACTAGGTAGTATTTAAGTGATGTTCACAGAGCATTCTGGGAGCTATTCTGTAGTCAGAATCTCCCGCACCACTAAGGTGTGTAGTCATCATCCTCTGAGCTGGTATGTTCATTCTCTGATTGCTTCATATGGTTTCCTAAATGTTCCTTTAACCTGTTTTCGTAACTTTCACATTATTCATTTAGATGTACCTTCTATAATGTATTGGATGAATAGCTTGTATCTGACAAATAAATTGTTATGTTCTGACCCGCATAGCCTTTCTATTGTACTTAAGTCCAGAGTAGCAGTTTAGGAAACGTCACTAGCATAATGAACGATTGGGATTAGTTATCGCCGCCGTAGAAACTAAATCACCTGGGAGCAGGCATGTTATTATGAAATGACCAAGCATTACACAGCGGTGGGCAGTTTGTCAGCGATGGTCCTAGATTGGTCGCGAAAACCTAGCACAGCTTGACCCCCTGTAGCATAGGAATTTGCTTGACTGTCTAACACGAACGTGGTAAAGTTGGTTTTTTAATGGACGTTGGATATTCGACACATTCGAAAAATCTATTTAGCACTGACTACGAGGGTCGAGTTTGTGTCAAACCAACTTTAATGTGTTTAAACAAGGCCTGCCTATATTACACAAAGCTTCTTTTGTCCAAAAACCCATGTTTTGATTTTATGATTTTTTTATGCTGTTAAAAGATTTCAATCTATTATGCGGCTTCACCTTTTGACTTACCCATACTAAAACACATCTCCTGAACTCGCCTTACTGCCCTTTCTAGTACACAAAGCTTCTTTTTCCCTAAAACCTACTCTTTGATTTTATAAAAATTGTAATGTTAAATGTTTCAAATCTATTATGCGGCTTGCCCTTTTGACCTACCCATGTCAAAACACATCTGGTGAACTCGGATTACTGCTCTATATAGTACACAAAGCTTCTTTTTCCCAAAAACCCATTCTTTGATTTTATAAATATTTTTTAATGTAAAAAAATGCTATAAATGCTTTAAATCTATTATGCGGCTTGACCTTTTGACCTACCCATGTCAAAACACACCTGTTGCACTCAGCTAACTGTCCTTCATAGTGCACAACGCTTCTTTTTTCCAGAAACTCACTCTTTGATTTTATATAATTTTTTTACTTTATAAAAATGCTATAAATCTATTATGCGAATTGACCTTTTGACCTACCCATGTCAAAACACATCTAATGCACTCAGCTAACTGCCCTACATAATACACAAAGCTTATTTTGTCCAAAAACTTACTCTTTGATTTTATATTAATTTTTTACTATTCAAAAAATGCTATAAATCTATTATGCGACCTGACCTTTTGACCTTCCCATGTCAAAACACATCTGTTGCACTCATCTAACTGGCCTTCATAGTACACAAAGCTTATTTTTTCGAAAAACTCACTCTTTGATTTTATATTAATTTTTTACTTTATAAAAATGCTATAAATCTATTATGCGAATCGACCTTTTGACCTACCCATGTCAAAACACATCTGCTGCACTCAGCTAACTGTCCTACATAATACACAAAGCTTCTTTTTTCCAGAAACTCACTCTTTGATTTTATATTAATTTTTTACTATTCAAAAATGCTATAAATCTATTATGCGGCTTGACCTTTTGACCTACCCATGTCAAAACACATCTGTTGCACTCAGCTAACTGGCCTTCATAGTACACAAAGCTTATTTTTTCGAAAAACTCACTCTTTGATTTTATATAAATTTTTTACTTTATAAAAATGCTATAAATCTATTATGCGAATCGACCTTTTGACCTACCCATGTCAAAACACATCTGCTGCACTCAGCTAACTGCCCTACATAATACACAAAGCTTATTTTGTCCAAAAACTTACTCTTTGATTTTATATTAATTTTTTACTATTCAAAAATGCTATAAATTTATTATGCGCCTTCATCTTTTGACCTACCCATGTCAAAACACATCTGCTGCACTCAGCTAACTGTCCTACATCGTACACAAAGCTTCTTTTTTCCAAAAACTCACTCTTTGATTTTATATTAATTTTTTACTATTCAAAAATGCAAAAAAACAAGCTACCTCTTTGTAGGTAGACATACATCATTTATATTTATTAAGTTAACTATATTTTGTTTTCCATCCAAAGTTCCATTTGGCTGTGTAAATCAACTGGATTTTTTTATATTTTCAATAAATGTATAATATAGATTTATAGCATTTTTTGATAATAAAACATCGGTAAAACTTTATAATAACTACACACAATTCATCATTTATTAAGCCTTTGTTACTTATTAGTTAATGGTTTGTTCATCATTAGTAATTTCTAATTTATCATCAGTAAAGCATTTGTTCACACAGTTATAAATAGTTTGTTCATAGTAAATAAGCCTATATCTAAAATATGTTTATACATTATTGTTAATACTTAATAAATGATGCAATAATATGTTTTTGATTAAGTAATATTTCCATTATTTAACAGTTGTAACATACACATGCACTAATGATTAGTTAGGGTGAGGATACATATTTTATAAACCACTTCCTAATACTATAATTCATAATTAACTCAGGAGTTACAAGTGGTTAGTTAATGATATTTTGTGAGCTCATCTAAAGTGAGGACTTTTTATGCCTTGCAACACATTTACAAATGAGTTATAAAGTTTACACATGCATTTATTAATTTAGCCGACACTTTCACCCAAAGCGACACATGTCAATGAAATTAAAGGGCAAGGCCACATTGGTGGACGCCAGGGTTTGAACCCCCAACTTTATGGATTACTGCATGTTAACCCAGCTCCCTATCCACTACACTACCTCTGCCCAGTGGTATTACAACAGTCAATTCAAAAATATAATATAGATATGCGTGTTTTCTATGAACAAACCATTTTTAACTGTGTGTAAACATGATTTACAGATGAGAATTAATGTAGGAATAATGCTTTACAAACGAAGAATACAGCATTTAATAATACTTTACAGATGTTTAATAACAGTGTGTAGTAGAAGAAAACAGAAACTCTTGCATAGTTGTAGGGGTTTCTGTCTGGGCCAAGGTAGTGTAGTGGATAAGGAGCAGGACTAGCATGCAGTAGCCTGAAAAGTTGGGGGTTCGATTCCCAGCTTTCATTGTTATGTCAATGGCCTTCAATTTAATTGACATGTTTACGTCGCTTGTCTGCTAAATGAATGAATGTGAATGTAATCTTTACAACTTTAAAAATGTGTTGCAAGGCATAGAAAGTCCATACTTTAGATAAGCTCACAAAATATCATTAACTAACCACTTGTAACTCCTGAGTTAATCATGAATTATAGTATTAGGAAGTGGTTTATAAAATATGTATCCTCACCCTAATTAATCATTAGTGCATGTGTATGTAACAACTGTTAAATAATGGAAATATTACTTCATCAACAAAATATTATTGCAAAATGTATTAAGTATTAACAATAATTCATAAACATATTTTAGATATAGGCTTATTTACTATGAACAAACTATTTATAATTGTGTGTACAAATACTTTGTTTATGAGAATCAACATAGGAACAATGCTTTACAAATGATGAACAAAGCATTTTGTAATAGTTTGCAACTGGTTTATAATAAGAAAATGATTTCATTATAAGTGGTTGTTTCATTACTTATTAAGTATAAATCATGTACTTACAAACATATTTTTGGATAGGCTTATTTACTATGAACAAACCATTTATAATTGCGTGAACAAATGCTTTACTGATGATGAATTATGTATGAACAAGAAACTACTAATGATGAACAAACCATTAACTAATAAGTAACAAAGGCTTAATAAATGATGAATTGTGTAGTTACTTGTGTAGTTAAAACATCTATAAAATCAAAGAGTGGGCTTTGGAAAAAATAAGCTTTGTGTACTATGTAGGGCAGTTAGCTGAGTGCAGCAGATGTGTTTTGACATGGGTAGGTCAAAAAGTGAAGGCGCATAATAGATTTATAGCATTTTTGAATAGTAAAATATTAATATAAAATCAAAGAGTGAGTTGTTGGAAAAATTAAGTTTTGTGTACTATGTAGGGCAGTTAGCTGAGTGTAGCAGATGTGTTTTGACATGGGTAGGTCAAAAGGTGAAGGCACATAATAGATTTATAGCATTTTTGAATAGTAACAAATTTATATAAAATCAAAGAGTGAGTTTTTGAAAAAAATAGGCTTTGTGTACTATGTAGGGCAGTTAACTGAGTGCAATAGATGTGTTTTGACATGGGTTGGTCAAAAGGTCAATTCGCATAATAGATTTATAGCATTTTTGAATAGTAAAAAATGAATATAAAATCAAAGAGTGAGTTTTTGAAAAAAAGAAGCTTTGTGTACTATGAAGGCCAGTTAGCTGAGTGCAACAGATGTGTTTTGACATGGGTAAGTCAAAAGGGGAAGCCGCATAATAGATTTATAGCATTTTTGAATAGTAAAAAATTTATATAAAATCAAAGAGTGAGTTTCTGGAAAAAAGAAGCTTTGTGTATTATGTAGGACAGTTAGCTGAGTGCAGCAGATGTGTTTTGACATGGGTAGGTCAAAAGGTCGATTCGCATAATAGATTTATAGCATTTTTATAAAGTAAAAAAATAATATAAAATCAAAGAGTGAGTTTTTGGAAAAAAGAAGCTTTGTGTATTATGTAGGGCAGTTAGCTGAGTGCGGCAGATGTGTTTTGACATGGGTAGGTCAAAATGTCAGGTCGCATAATAGATTTATAGCATTTTTGAATAGTAAAAAATTAATATAAAATCAAAGAGTGCGTTTTTGAAAAAAAGAAGCTTTGTGTACTATGTAGGGCAGTTAGCTGAGTGCAGCAGATGTGTTTTGACATGGGTAGGTCGAAAGGTAAAGGCACATAATAGATTTATAGCATTTAAAGCATTTTTTTTTACATTAAAAAATATTTACAAAATCAAAGAATGGATTTTTGGGAAAAAGAAGCTTTGTGTACTATATAGAGCAGTAATCCGAGTTCACCAGATGTGTTTTGACATGGGTAGGTCAAAAGGGCAAGCCGCATAATAGATTTGAAACATTTAACATTAAAAATTGTATAAAATCAAAGAGTAGGTTTTAGGGAAAAAGAAGCTTTGTAAGTAAGCCGAGTTCAGGAGATGTGTTTTAGTATGGGTAAGTCAAAAGGTGAAGCCGCATAATAGATTGAAATCTTTTATCAGCCTAAAAAATTCATAAAATCAAAACATGGGTTTTTGGACAAAAGAAGCTTTGTGTAATATAGGCAGGCCTTGTTTAAACACATTAAAGTTGGTTTGACACAAATTTGACCCTCGTAGTCAGTGCTAAATAGATTTTTCGAATGTGTCGAATATCCAACGTCCAATATAAAACCAACTTTACCACGGTTCTAACACGCTGGTGAGTATCGCAGTCCGGATCAGCATGTAACCTCTGACCACTTCCAGACCAATACGTGTTATGTTAAGGAACCGCCCGAATTAATCGGCAGTATGGAGGAGACCTATAGTGTATATGCCTAAGCTTGAGCGCGTGTCTTAAGAAAACGAGTTAGGCATTCTCATTAACAATATGTATTGTGGGCGTATCAACCCATTAAGGATAGCAATGTTACATTGAACCGAAACTTTAACAATACTGAGCGGAGTCAGATTTATTAGGTTAAACAGGGGTTTATAATCGATTGATATATTTCCAACAGCGCGCGGACAGCTTCACGATTTCCTTCGACCACTCCCAGTTCCCTCATTGGTCCTGACGAGTGACGTCACTTACAGTATGCACCATATTGCTATGTAGCATAGTAATGTTATACAGGGTGCGATTTCTGTAAAAACCAGGGGGGGTGATTTTGAATAAGTTTGTAAACCCCCCCCCCAAAAAAAAAAAAAAAAAATGAACGAACGATTCATAGCCTAGTAATGTCATGGCTAATAATACCCTATATTATTTTTGCCACCTTTGTAACATTTTAGTTTTAGTTTACCGTGATGATCAGCTCCTCTAATGCAGGGTAGGACTACATTTTGACAAGCATACAAATTCACCATGTTCTTGCCCCATCTGAAATGACTTCTCTACTTTTGCTGCCTCCATCCTTTCTGTATTTGTTGTGTAAAAAAACGTTGTATATGATGGCACTGAAGTCTTAAGTTAGTGAATTGGCTAACAGTGTTAGTCTGTAACCAAATAGCCTACACATTGCGCTACACGATGCGTAGGCTACGTGCATTCTCTCTCCTGCTGATTTGCGTTCAGTAGCCAAGTGCGTAATATTGCAAAAGTTGAAAAAATAAATGTGTTTATTGTAGCCTACAGAAAATAAATAGCCTATCATACTGTCAGTTAATTGCCTACAGTGCAGTGAAGAGTTTGGAGAGTAAAGTTATAGGGCAACTTGAAGTTTTAGGAAAATAATTTACGAACCAGAACATAAAGACCATGAAGCTTCTATTTCTTGCAGCTGTTAAAACACCTGCTAGATAGTTTAAATACCCACCAACATTCGTTTTTGCAGTACAGATTATTTCTAAAAGTTATTTGTCTACTACTGGCTGATTTATCAAACGAGTGCTTTCTCGTTCGTCCTCCGCAAACTACAGGAGTTTCGGTAGAGAGCCATTGAATAAGCGATGCCAAGCAATTTCTGTAACACTTGTAAGTTCCTTCGGACAATAGGCCTACGTTCTACTCTACGTGCAGTTGTCCTCCATCTCAGTTGCATCAGTTTTCTAATTTTGAAGGTTCTAAAACATTATGCTTCACTGAATCCTTCTCGTTTTCTTTCATTTGTCCAGCTAACTTTTCCATTGAACCTAGCCATTTATGATGGATTACACACTCGACATTCTGAAATGTCCTGCACGATCAAGGCCAAATTAAGTTCTCACCCAGCCACTGTGTCAGCAGCATCAGTGCTGACGGTGACGATGCGTTTCTGAAGTCAGATTATTATGTAGGCTAGCCTACTAGACTGTTCTCACGTTGCAGCGCTTTACTTATATGAAGTAGCATTAATCAATATGAGGGGCAGAGGCAGGGGCGGTTCTAGGGGCGGAGCCACAGGGGCCCGGGCCCCATCTGAAATCTCATTGGCCCCTGTACCGTCAATCAATAAGTCAAGTCAAGTCAAGTCAAGTCAGATTTATTTATAAAGCGCATTTAACATGCACATAGTGCAATCCAAAGCGCTCCACAAACAAGACACATAACAACAAGACAAAAGATGCCGGATGGAGCGGCGTAGTCGCCAGCGTACCCATGACATCAAGACAAGACAAATACATTTAAAAAATAAAAAATACAAAAAAATGCCGGACAGAGCGGCGTAGTCGCCAGCGTACCCGTGACACCAAGACATACAAGACAGACAACAAAACAAATAAACAAATAAAAAAAGAAAATATATTTTAAAAGGGGAAAAAGTGATGTTAAAATTAGTCCAATTTCCAAACCAGCTGAAAATGTCCAAGGGCAATGATGAGCCGTGAAAACTGCGCACAGAGCTGTGTCTTTACAACCGATGCAATGCCAACAAAGTTCTTTAGCAACTGACCAACCCGGTGAATTCACTGGCAGTCTGGAGTTAACGTTAGTTTGCAGTTGGCAAAGCAGCTCGCAGGTCAGCAACAGCTCGGCGGGCACGGTAGATCTTTCGCAGAGTAGAGCCTAGGTCCGGCTGTCCCGAGAGATCCACTCGACCAGACAGTGAAGTGCACTGTTCACGGATGGATGGAAGGATGTCAGAGGCCCAGTTAGTCTGCAGTTGGCATGGCAGCTCGCAGGTCAGCAACAGCTCGGTGGCCACGGCAGATCTTTCGCAGAGTAGCCTAGTTCCAGCTGTCCCGAGAGATCCCCTCGACCAGACAGTGAAGTGCTGCACCGCTCACGGATAGATGGAAGGATGTCCGATGCCCAGCTAGGGTAAAAGCTAGCCATAGCAAGCTCCCAATGGACAAATGTCAACGACATCAGCTGACTTAGGAGTAAAAAGGACTAAGAATAACACGAAAACTATCAAAAATAGCGTAAATAAATAGGGAAAACATTTAACTAGACAAACCAATACAAAAAATAAACATGACATTACATAAAATTACGAACATTACATAAAAACAAACAAAAACATGATGCCAGACGGAGCGGCGTGTCTCGCCAGCGTCCCCTTAACCTAGCACCTAAATAAGTGTTAAACTTGTTGAGAATGACGATCAGAGCAATTCCATTCCCAAACAACTGGTGGCAGTAATGCACCTATGAAGCTTGAAAGCTAAAGCACACAGTGAACTGTAAAACTGGCTAACCAGAAATGTCTCTGCTAATGTGAAGAAACGATACATTTGGCCCACGGAAGTATCAGCTAACGTGAAGAACCGATACATTTGGCTAACGAAAGTATCAGCTAGAATTCTAACGTGAAGAACCGATGGCAGCGTTTCATCCTCCACAGAAGTATCTTGGTGAGTCACAATTCTCTATGTTGGTTATCATCATTATGTGAAAGGGACGTTTATTTGTTGCTGTCACAATATGTGAATCAGGGAACTGTTAACATTAACTTAACGTTAGGTTACTTGAGTTGAGGTTTGATTGTTTGTTAGCATGCTGATAGATTTTATGTATGGCAAGGTAATGTATGAAGTGTTTGAAATGGTGTTATATGAAATGCAGAGAAATGGACATCCTGTTTGTTTGGGGTCCGAAATTAATAATATTACATGCGCTAGTGCGTGCGTCTTACCAAATGTAAATAACGTTAGATTTTTTTTTGCTTGAGGAAAACGTTTGGCAGCTGCTAACATGAACATGAGAATACATGCCTAATAGCTAACGCTACGTTTTTTAACCACTATTCTGAGTTTATTTGATTCATGGGCTTCGCATGAATTCTGTCTCAAAGTGTTAGGACAAGGAGAGTTTCATTAAGATACATTGGTTAAATGTTCTACTGTATTCACTCAAGCTTTATATGATTTAAAAAAATAATAACTGGTTTTACAGTTGCCAGACGACATGCTGAATACAAGCATGGATTTTGTGAAACCTACACCTACAGACTGGGCAGACTGGACAGACAGACCCACAGTCTTCAGAACCACCAGTCACCAAGCATAGCTGCTCCTAATGGTATGATGCTATTTCCTATTGCCACAGTGAGCATATTTTGTCATTCATTTTAGAAACGCCAGGTTGACAGTGGGTTATGAAAGTTAATAACAATTAAGTTACTCAAACTTGTTTCATTTTCTTCTCTCCAGACATTTCCCATTCTAGAGCAGATGGTTCTGTGCAACCTCTCCTAAACTGGTATTCCGCAAGATGCAGCACGGAAATAGGAAGAGGCCACTCAATGACTTCTGATACAAAGACTTGAAGTGGTAGGAATATTCCATCTTTAGTGTTTTGCTACCCCTTCCGTAATTTTCGCTTTCAAATGACCCATCGTCAGTCTTCAAATCAGAATCAGGCTTTTCTAACTGGAAGCATGACGGTGGCTTCAAAGACCATTCCAAATAAGTTGTTGAAAAAATTGTGTAAATATGATGTAGTTGTTGCTCACATGCTGTGTGTGTGTGTGTGTGTGTGTGTGTGTTTGTCTTAATGTACGCAAACTGGCAGTGAAAGTAGTTTCTCTTATCAACAAAAGGGGAAACAGTTTTATTGAACGAAAAATGTGTGTATGATGATGTATGATTTCTGTTTCAATTATATCAATGTATTTCCACTGAAGTGTCTATTATATTTTAGTTTTATATTGTGTTTTCAATGCACATAAATAAATGGGAAAATTGTTAAGAATTGTATTGGCTTTTTGGTTTTTTAGCACATTGAGCCAATCATGTGGTGTGATGTGAATACATTGAGCCAATCATATGGTGTGTTGTGAAGACATCATGCCAATCATGTGTTGTGAACTCGCCGCTGGAGCAAGATTGGTGTCGTGAAGCCTTGCGCACGCACATTTCTGCCGAATAGGATGCCCGATGAGTGCCCAAAAAGCGTTGCAATATGGCCGTCGAGTGGAGGGACTTGCCTAAAAGGACTTTGGGTATACTGCGTATAGTCCTGCATATCACGTAGACAACGTGCCTCTGCCTTACTGAACAAGGGATTTTCTGTGTATGGATGTTGACCAGTTCTTGGTCCCTCAGTGTATGATGTGGCCCCTTTATGGCCCCTGTCTCAGAAAAATCCTAGAACCGCCACTGGGCAGAGGGGGATAAATATTGTCCCCCCCCCCGACGATAAAAATTATTTAGCAGAGGTAGGGATAGGAAAACCAGAGGGGGAAATCCTCACCATCCCCCCCTACAAATCGCACCCTGATGTTATACACCATTTCAAAGCTTTGACTCTTGGGAATCCAAAAATGACAACTTTTTTCATGTACAATCTGTATACTGCTTTACATTCTCAGATTAATTTTATTATGTCTCAATTAAATTTGATCCAAAATGCTCCCCTCCCCCTCCTCCGATTTTGGTCCTACCCTGACTTCTGGCTGCAGTGTAGCTGCAGCACAATAAGTAGATGCAGCATATTGGGTACCGAAATATTCACAAGAATCCATAGAAATTGAATCTTCATGTTGTATTATCCAATATTGTACAGATGTATAGTCTATCTTATACACACTCATTGAACCAACAAAGTAAATGCAAAAATAGACTTTTTTGAAATTATTCCATATTTTGTGTAGTCAGCCTATATCAGAACACCTGGCATACAATCTAAATAGAAGCAAGAAACCTCAAAGTGTTACCTTTCATTTGAGACCAGGATTATGCTTCTACACAAAGGGGTTTATGTGCAGTAAGCATTTGATTGTCAGTATGCATTTTGGATAACAAAAAGTCCTATGGGGAGTATCCATAGGCATTTTACAAAACTCATGGGCATACCTTGGCAAATAATAGTCTAAAGCACTCATATTTTCATTCTATTTATCTACTTTTGCACACAGCTTCACAAGACCTGGTGCTAGGGCTCAGTTGTGTTTCTAAGGGATATCAAATGACCTAGAGGGCTGGAATGTGGTCAGTTCAGAGATGTTTGTAATCCAGCAGAAAGAAAAAACTATATTCTAGTTCTCAGCTTTCTATAGAGGTCCAACATTTGATGGTTGACCCCAAAAGAGGTGGGAACAATGCCCTTGTAAATAGGCAGAGTGCAATTTCAGGCAAAAACTTGACATTTTTACTGAGAACAATATGCGTATACACTAAACAATGCACCAATCTGGCATTGATGAGAAAAATAAGCAACAAATATCAAAAATAAAACCAATCAAAATAATATTCAAAGGCAAAGCATTGGAACTGATTTCATGAATAGGACTAGAGAGCACAACTGCAATGCATACAGACAGGGGCGCAGCTACCATTTTTGAGGGGTATGCAACAACAATATTGGCGCCCCCCCCCCCCCAAAAAAAAAAAAAAAACACAAACAACTAAAGCAAAACAAAAGGCCAATAATTTACACCATTACTGTACATTTAGTGTGTATTGAATATGTTTTTAAAGAAATGCTGCCAATTTGATGTTTAACTTGATGTTATACTTGATAAGTATTGATAAATGGTGCATTGCCACTTTAAGAGAGTATAAACGGTTCTCATAACGTCCTTTTGCCAGTTATTGCTCACAATGGATAAGGCTGATAGGCACTCTAGCCTTGTTTGTTTGCACCACATTGACAACACAATATTAAGTTATTACAAGGAGCCTTCATTGTTAGGATATGGAAACATGTAATGAGTTGCTGCTAGCATGACATTTCTGTTTGCAGTTGGCCATTAAAAGTGCAGTATGAGCATGGTAGCCACCTAGCTATCTGAATGGAATAGGCTATGTTTCAATCGGCATTATGCTTAACAAACGCATACCCACTTTTTGCGCCACTGCATACAGATCACTGCTGGCCATTTCAAACAGCAATAATTGAGCTTAATTTAGTTTTTAGCTCTGTTATATGTTCTTTTATCAGCATGTAGCATGAATTTTATGAGCTTCACACAACTTCTTTGCATTGCCATAGGATGAGAGAGCAAATGAACAACCCCATTCAAAGCTTTACTGTAGGTATAGTTAATCAATTTCAAGGTTTGACTGACTAACTTGAATCTGAATCATTACTACATGCGTACAGTATGTAAATGTAAGAAATATACAACATTAATGAATACAATAGCAGATATTATTTGAGGCTATTAAAAGTGAAAGGTAAATTTTCTGCTCATCATAATTCAAACAACATGCTTAATAAATAAACATCCTCAACCAATATGCCAATGAAATCGCTTATATAGTTTGAGTGTTACACAGTGTTATTACAGATATAGCACTTTTATTTTGGACAGCTCCTCGTAGTCATTCACAGATCTCCACAGCCCCAAGGCAGAATTGTTGCTGTGCTTATCTAGAAAAAAAAAAAAACATTTCAGTTTTACAATTTCACAGGAAACAATTCACTGGAGTAGTCAACTTGCAACATACATCCTTATCCAAAACTTGGATTAATTAGACAAATTATGCAGAACCAAATTAGACGATGTTTGTTTGTATAACCCATTTCAAACAACGTTAAATTGGATATTCTTTACAACAAACTGTTATTTACAGTGTTGTGCACTGCAGTTTTCATGTGGATATGAAATGCAAATACGGTATAAAATCATTAGAGGCCATAGGGTTCTCCAGAAAATGTTAGAACATCCAAAATATTTCTGACAGTGTTCAACTTTACCTTTTTTTTTTGTAAGGTTCACACTCAGGGATTCACCACATACATCCCGGTTCTGTTCCCCTTGGGTTTCTCTGGGGTCCGCGGGACGTCATCACCCTGAGAACAAACGCTATCATGTTTATATGTCCTGTACAGGGGTGTTTATATGTCCTATACAGGGTCTTTATATGTCCTATACAGAAGCTATCATGTTTATATGTCTTATACAGGGTATCTAGTGAAAATACCAGATTTAATCCACTTTTCCAAACTTTTTTCCCTGTTACTGCTTTCTATAAACAAAGGTTTTAAATGCAGTCGTTTACTTAATTCTAAAGAAAATTACACATCCATATCAGTTTAACCCTTTTGCCATCAACGCAGCTGTGTTGTGTTGAATTCACTTATACCTGCCATCATATAAAGCCCACTCCATGCTGGATAAGTGATTGTGATTGTAGCCTGGGTGTCTCATTATTCAGAAACAGGCATTAATGGGATACGTTCAGGATGGATGTGCAGAGCAAGTTCTAATTTGCCAACAGGTTTGTCTAATTCAGAATTCTAGTCCTTCAGAGGAGATGAGACGTTAATCAGACGTTGTCCTTAGTCACCTATGTCATAAAATGACACCCATCAGAAAGAGTAAGGGGTTCCCCAATATCCTGGATAAATTCCCAGAACTGGCTCATTTAATTTGGCCACCCTGTATTATTAGAAGATTAACTTCACTCTCAAGCTGTTGTGTGTGGAGCATTTTGATATAAAATGGCTGCCATGCATGCATCACCGAGGTGGTTACACATTGGTGGTGGCTAAGGTGACCCTTCCTCTTCACTGTAAAGCACTTTTGGTGCTTAGATAAAGTGCTATAAAATGTAATGTGTTGTTGTTGATGTTAAATACACATGTGTGAAATACTTTGAGGTGTGTATAATAAGAGTGTGATCTGCCTATAGATATGTAAAGAGATGCTAACAATCTTTCTAGAAAATGTCACAATGGGCTTGGCAGTAATAACTCATTTACACTGATACAAGTTATGCCTTTATAAGCAAAGTAGGAATTCATTGGTGCTAAAAAACAATGGATGGAAATTGTAGTCGCAGTGTTAGCACATTAGCAACAAATGTGAAGACTATTTTACAACCGAAAACACTTGCTCAGAGTGCGGCAGAAGTGTAATTCGCCCTATTAAGAGTTTATGTACCATCAAAATGATTTTTGAAACGTTATTTTAAGGTAAAAACTCTTTAGGGGGCGTTTAAAGAATGTTCAGTAACACTTTACTTGACAGTATCGACATAAGAGTGTCATGACACTGTCATGAACACATGACACTGTCATGACACATGAATCCTAACCCTAATCCTAACCCTAACCTTAAGTCTAACCCTAACTTGCTATGACAAAAAACGAATGTCACTTAATAACAGAAGCGTTATGTCATAAACGTTTATGACTTGTTTTTGACACGTTCCTTATGTCGATACTGTCAAGTAAAGTGTAACCGAATTTTCTCAGAATATTCTTGTGATTTAGAGGTACAGCCCATGGTTGTGACCAGAGCCGAACGAACAGTCAAATAAACCCCCTACTATGCCCCTGAAGCAACTGGATTGGCTGAAATAATGCATGGCTCTGGACAACTCTGGACTGCACATACTCAATGATCAATGCAAAAGGTTCATGAGAAGCAGTTGGCAGAATGTGCCTAAAAACTATATTCCTGTACTCATTTCTCTCACCATGTGTTTGAGGGTGGGTGTTTTGGCTGGAGAGTGGGATGAATATGGCTCATGTGAGTATGGATCATATCTGGGTTGAGGTTCCTTCTCAGGCTCATCCATACAACACCAGCGCAGCAGCTGAGGGCACATCAAGAAACAGTGTGGAGAAATACTACAGTGAGACTGTAAGGAGAACAGTCTGGAGATATACTACAGTGAGACTGTAAGGAGAACAGTCTGGAGATATACTACAGTGAGACTGTAAGGAGAACAGGTCAATATGAAATGAAGTCAAAATTAGACATATCAGCTTCACAATGTTATAAACAAGTTTGGCAATGATAGCGTTTTTTTGTGGGAGATGATGTTGATTTTTGGGTGTGATTTTTGAGTGTTTGTGTTATGTTTTTTTTCTTTAGAGCATGTTGGTCTTACCAGCAGGATTATCAGAATGATGAGAAGCAGGAGGATGAGGGAGGCCAGTACAAGCAGAGCGATACCCCACCCCGGCACCCAGTCCAGCCAGTAAGGGACGAGTGGGTATGGAGTGGTGTCCATGGTGTTGGACCCTCTCTGGTCGATGGGGGTGGGTTTGGTTGCGGGCTCTAGTGGGACCGTGGTGGGGCGTCCAGATGCAGTGGAGTCCCAATCTGCACACAGAGAGAGCACGATCCAGAGGCGGTGGTAGTAGCGTATTAGCTAAGGACTGGGCTAGTATTCATTTACATGTATGCATTTAGCAGACTTACATATTTCAATAATATTACAACGGTCAAGGCAACTCGGAGTTAAGTGCCTTGCTCAAGGGCACAAAAGCGGAAGCCAGGAATAGAACCCACAACGTTTCGGTCTACTGCACGCTAGCCCAGCTCCTTAGCTCACTATGCTAACACCGCACCCTGACACTGTAAAAAAAAAAATGCGGTCTCTATGGACAGTCCAGGCTCCAAAAATGGCAGCAAAAACAGCCTGGTCCATGAAACCTAGGCCTAGCTCTCTGTTTTGTTTGAACATCAACAGAAGTGACGTTACCCAACATCACTTAGAGCACCTTTAACCTTAAGTCGAATGGCCCATAAGGAGTTGCCGAAAGCTTCTGCCCAAGTGGACAGTCTGCAAAATTAAGCTCACATTGGGCAATGTACTAAAATCCTGACTAAGCAGGATGCATGGTGATGTACTGATGTATGGTGATTACTTGAGGACCTTGACATTTTGATTGAAGATTCAAATATATTGAAATAATTTTTAGCTTTATTGTGCTATCCCTGAGAACTTTTAAGAGGGTGCAAACAAAGCAGATATCTGTATCTGTCTTCTTTTAAAAGTATTGAAAAAAGTCAACCAATCAATCTTACTATAGTTCTATGACTACAGGAAATTATATGAGATGGACAACTGAACCAAATCAGAGCTTTTGGCTACATTACATCTAAAGACTGAAGTGGCTGGTCTACCATTGCCACTGCTGTACTCACCTGTTGTGTGACTTTGTGAAGGTGTAGTGATGGCTGAAGAGTTTGTGCCGCTTGTCTCTGAATCTGGTTTCATGGAACTGAAAGCTTCTGGCTTTGTGGTTTGGGACACTCTTTTGGTGCTGGGAGACCTGGTGGTGGTGGTGGTGGTGGGTACGGTAGCTTTGGCCACTGACAAAGCAGAGATATTTTAGAATTTAGACATTGTTCTTGGATGCCCACAGACTATTTACAAATGCACAAATAATCAACAAACTATTTGTTGACACAGTTAACTACAGTTTGTGGTTAAGGTTAAGGTTGGGAGTTGGATTTGGTTAAGGGGATGTTCAGTAACTGTTGTTCAACAACAATTTTATATACTATAACTTCAATCTTAACAGGTGAACTGTTAAATGTATGTGGGCGGCTATATCCAAGTCAAGTGTTTGACATAGTACAGGAAGCAATCAAGCATTTGTGTTGAGTAGTAGTGGTAATAATTGGTATCTGGAGGATCATGAGGGGGGCTAAAGGTACAGGCAGCTCCGCGGTCATACTGTACATGATTTCAAGCCCATAACAACTTTTTGTTGCATTCATCAATCATCTCTTCAAGTCAAAGTCAAAAAGTCAAAGTCTGCTTTATTGTCAATTTCTTCACATACAAAGAGATCAAAATTACGTTTCTCACTATCCCACGGTGAAGACAAGACATATTTTACCAATTAAGTCCACAGACAAACATAACATTCAAGTAAACAATAAAAAGTAACAAGGCCCACTACCTGCCCATTCCATTGGTTTGGTTGGTTATTTAAAATAAATATTCAAATATTTCATTAGATAGAGCTGCTTCATTGCTATTGGTAACCCACACATCTGTGTGCATGGTATTAAATTAGCAACATCATTTTGCCTCGCTACTACATAGTACATGCTGTAGCTTTAGCTCATGGACTTAGCCCATTGTCTACCATGTTGTGTGTCACTAAACAAAGCAGAGCTCTTTTAGCATTTTGACATCATTCTTGGTTTCAGTAGCAATACGAACACAAAACAACACTAAACAGGACCGACATTTGAAACCACAACGTAAAATTGGGCACCATGAACAGGCTTTGGTGACCATGGCAACCACTGAGAACAAGTGGTGCTCCCAATATTTGCTCATTTATTGGGTCACGCTTTACTTGGATGGTCCGGCCACAGTCTATCTATCTATCTATCTATCTATGTATCTATCTAGCCTATTTAATACTACATATAAAGAAAATGAAAAAGCCCTTACCTAATGTGTTGAAAAAGTTAATTGTGAACGGGGTGCTTGTTGTTCTGGTCATATAGTCTGTGAATAAGTATCTAAGTAAAATGATGTTAAAAGGGTTTGGGCTAACGAAAAGCATAGTTGTGTCCACATTAATCTGTTGACCTTTCCTGCAAGAGAGGAGAATTGTAGATGTTGTTGTCAGTAAGGAGGATATGTAAAATTGTGTTTATATCAGACTGACTTGGTATGAATGAATGCTTACGTGAATTTCATGTCTGCAGTTCCCAAATAATATCCTTCTGTGCCCCCAGTGATATTGTAGGTTTCAGTCAACTGCACATAGTAACAGAAGAACAGTATTTTTAAAATCATCCATGAATGAGGTGTGTTTGTGTGTGTGTGTGTGTGTGTGTGTGTGTGTGTGCGTGCGTGCGTGTGTGTGTGTGTGACATGACCTCTACTGAACAGTTTATTTGTTCTCTCTTATGGCAAGCCGATTGAGCATTTATTCAGATATCTTGATATCAGGCATAATTGTCATGTACATGCAAGCCATTTCCTATGGCGAAATTCTTAATGTGAATAAAAACTTTCTAGACGAACATTGGTACTTGTATCAACAAGGATTGTGGTTTATATATCACACGAACTTAGTCAGGGCCAATACACCATCAAATAGAACACTGGAAATGCTAGTTTGAACACTTAACTTTTCAGGTAGCCGATAGGCTAATCATTAGCCTTTCAGACATTAGAATGTCATTATAATGCTGCTAACATTAGCCTACATGCTGCAACACAGGTATGAAATATATTATGTTTTAGTGACCTTGTTGTTTCTATGAATATGAATTGTTGTTTATATGAAACATCAACTTAGTCGAGGCATAAAAGCCCTGTATATCCCCATTAAGTACTTAAACCTTTGAACTAGCTAGCTAGCTGATAGAACAAGCTGGACTGCTTCACTGCCACACATGCAAACTAGAGAGACTTAAATTGTTCCACTAGTTAACTAGTGGACAAAAACGGTCAGCTTGTTTCTCTTTTTAGGTGTAACTGGTTAACTAGTGAACAAAATATCCATGCCACTAGTTACAAGGATTAAAGTTCTCCGTCGTAGGACGGATTTCCGTCAATTTGATTTTAGAAATGTCATATTTGAGATCGATGCAGATCCGATGAGAAAAAAAATAGGAGGGGGGGCCATCACCTTTGCTTTTCCTTTTTTAAGGCAACTACAAATATTAGGTCCGAAGAATTAATGTGTGTGATGGTAAATGTTTAAAGACCTAATAGTGTTCTTGAGAACTTTCTGTGTCTCAATCAGTGACCGCTCAAGAAGAAGCCTACGTCAGCCATGAGTTTCGCTTTGTTTATGTTGTAGCTACACACTTTTCTCGGGCGTTTGCTTAAAAAAAAGAACACGTATGGAGGACTATAACGGTTTAAAAGTTGGATTATAGTGACACATTAGAGACAGCTGACGAGGTTGGCCAATACGTTTAACTTTTTTGGATATGATATTGTGAGCTCTATGTGCGAATTCGGAGAAGAAGCGTAGGCTGTGTTCTTTCCGTGCATCAATGTAGACAATTTCTTACTATCGCGAACTCTTGTCAGGGGAGGTCATTCATTTTGGGTGTCACCTATGACTTGAACAGATAGCCTGCTATGCCACCCAATGTAGGCTACTATTGTTACAGTTTTTAATCAATGCAACTAACATTGTGTAAAGCGACGCAATATAAACCGTAGCCTATGCAATTTATTATCCCGTCTGTTATGACATGTACAACAATGTTTTTCACAATTTGCGACGGAAGGTTTTGACTGAGCGTGTTAGCATAAAAAAATAAAATAATATCACTGTCATCATCGCGAACTGTTGAGTAAGGGGGTCAGTCTGTTTGTGACGCACAGACAGCCTTGTAGCCTATTTTGCTTAGGCCTCACTTTTAACGACAGTAGGTTGTGAGTGTATGTTGACAAAAAATAACCATACAATTAAAATAGTCAACTTAAAACTTTGCTATAAAATATTATTAATTTATAGCACAAAACCATAACCAGTAGGCCTACCAGAACCTCACATATTAGCGTCATGATTTGTGTGCGTCTATTTGGCAAGGCCACTAGCTGTCATGGATGCTTTGTTGCTAAAGGAAGGCAGGTGTCAAAAGTTAAAAAATAAATGGAGATGGGCAGCTGTTGGAAACGGGGGAGAACTAACAAGCAATGGTGTAAAGAAATTAAAGTGCCAGGGGTTTGCTTTTGCGCGGTTCGCTGCAAGAAAATTGTTTATGGATGCAATAGGAAAACGTTTTAGCACGCCACCAATCAGAAGACCGCCACAAGGTTAACGTTCGTGCTCTCCCGGTGGAACTAGCCACCACGACAGAGGTAGGCTACGTTTATCTATGGCTGACCGTTTTTACGTTTTGAAAGTAGGCTACGCATGTTCTTTCATAGCGCAACACTACCTGTCCCTCACCTTATCGCAACCTCTTGTCAACCTTATACAATCTGTTGCTGAAGACAAAAACACAGTCTCCAGATTGTCGTTATCAAATGCGCAGACCTCCTGCATGAGCACACACAGTATTGCTGCTCATTGGAAAACTGAGTTGTCTGTAAAACTCAAAATTACCATGTTTTCATTAAATGCGGATGAGGCAACAAATGGAAATATGAACAATATCTAGAATGTTCTGATTCATTACTTTGATGAGGAAATGGGAAGTCTTGCAAACTTGATTTTATAGATTTTACTTGGTGTTGAATTGCATATTAACAAGAAAAAAATCTCCCCTTTAAACACTTTTGGCCTGAAGTAAATAAATAAGAGTGTGTTAAAGCCTTTCTACAATATTGCTGCAGTAGAAAAGAACAGCAATGGCTAATCAGCAATGGTCAGGGATGTTACTAAAATATATTTTTGTTCATCAGGAAAACTCAATCTCAATCAAGAACACTCAATTCGCCTTATTCACATGGCGGCCATTGGCGGCTAAAACGAGGCTACAGGGTACACAAACCATAGGATTGTTATGTTCTATGCATTCACCTGTAGATGGCATTAATTATATAGTAAGTGTACCCTGTAGCCTCGTTTTGGTTTAAACAATGGCCGCCGTGTGAATAAGGCGAATACTCCCTTTACTTTGCTGTTTGCATCTTTTTGTACATTAAAAACCAATAGGTCGTGACCGCAAAAGGGGTGCTATCTCTATAGGTAGATATGAACGTATGACTTATGGCCTGAAAAAAGTTCAGTCAAACGATTTTTTTTCACTTTAATCCCTGTAGTTAACTAGTAAGGCCCACAACACCCTCACTAGTAAACTAGTGGGTATTTTGGCCTTTACATGTCAACAAGTGACCATTTTGGCATCTCACTAGTTAACTAGTGGGGCTGAAATGGCCTTCACTTGTTAACTAGTGGGCATTTTGGTGCACACTAGTAAACTAGTGACACTTTTTAGATCTCACTAGTTAACTAGTGGGCATTTGTGTCTTCACTAGTTAACTAGTGAGCAGTTCTGCCTTCACTAGTTTACATGTAAGTGTCACACTGAAGCCACTAGTTTACTAGCTAGAGTACCTTTGGCCAGCATGTTAACTTGTGTGCCACATGCAAATGTTGTGGGTGGGATTTCGTGAAATTCTGCACTGTGATTGGTTGTCATGTTCTATTTGGACATAGGGAGCCAATAGAAAGCCTCAATTTCCAGAATTCTCCGCCTCTTAATTTGAATTCTGCGCCACTAGTTGACTAGTGTGAATTTAGGCTTCAACTAGTTTACTAGTATACATTTATGACCTCACTAGTTAACTAGTTTGGACAAATGATGCATCAACTAGTTAACTAGTGAGCCTACTGCCATCACCTAGCTAGCTAGTAAGCCATTTATGGTTCACTAGTTAACTAGTGACATTGACCTACTGCAACTAGTTAACTAGTTAACTAGTGAGGTGTTTTGCCTTCACTAGTAAACATGTGCATATTTTTGGCTGTCACTAGTTAAATAGTGAGACCCAAAAGCCTTCAACTAGCTGACTGGTATGCATTTTGGCCTTTACTAGTTAACTAGTAGACATTTCTGGCTCTCACTAGTTAACTAGTGAAGCTAAAATGTGTTCACTAGTTAGTGAGCCTTTTGGCTCCCACTAGTTAACTAGTGTGCATATTTTGGCCCTCACTAATTAACTAGTTCACACAAAAATGGCTCACTAGTTAACTAGTTGACAAAAATGGCTTACATGTACATGACAATTATGCCTGATATCAAGATATCAGAATAAATGCTCAATCGGCTTGCCATACTCTCTGCCACACCAGTTGGCCAATAAAAAATAATTCTAGAAGAAGCATGCTATATAGCACAATGTAGAGTGTATACTGTAATTTCCTCTTACCACTGAGTTGACCATAGCCTCTATGGATATGTAGTAATTACTGCTGGGATCGAGGAGGGAGTCAGAGAAGTTTAGGTTGGTGATCTCTGTGGACAATTTATATGCAGCCATAGCCACTGCCCGTCGACTGCGGATCTGTCCATTCGGTTGTGTGGCTGGAGGAGATTCAACAAAAGAGTGGTTTCATAAGATCTCCATTCCTCCCCACTATCACTGGTTAACATATAGCAGGAAATGCCCCACAACCCCTGCCCCATGCAGGTCATATAAACCTCTATTTTGGGTTCATTTAGTTGTTCAACATCAGTTTTAATGTCAGTTTACGGGCCCTAATTTAAATGATGAAAGTGCAAAACCACTCAATTAAGCAAAGTGTCTTGTGTATATAATCTAAATCTATCTTGTGGCATGTGGGAGCATTGAGCTGGCCAACCAATGTTTGTGTTTAGGATCTTGGTCATGAAATTAGCAAATAGATTTAGCCTCATTGTTAACTTTGCCAGTCATTTGAATTAGAGCTCTTTGTCTTCCATTTCTTGAACAAATGTCCTTGTTTAGCAGGGCACATATGATTTTGTGAGGATGAAGAAGTATGCTTTTGTTCTAAATATATGTATTAATGTATAATATAAACAAGTCTATAATACAAAATGTAGTGTAGGCCTATGTGATCTAACATAAACAATACATTGTAGTACAAGAGGAACTAACAATCCCAATTATCAAAATGTTTTGATAATTCAATAAACATGGCCTTAAAGGAGAATTCCGGTGTGATTTTGACCTAAAGTGTTTTGAAACATGATACCGAGTGTGAACGTATGTCTCATAGTCCATCTCGGCTTGTCCCCTGCACTCCGAAATCTGGCGCTAGTTAGCCGATGCTACCAACAAGGCGGTCAATGGTGGTGCCTCGGCATCGGCATAGCCATGCAAATAAATCACTGTTTTACACCATTTACGAGGCTCAATGTATCTCCACACTTCATTGGTAGACTTCCGAGGGCCCTGACATTTAAAACGAGACATTGAGAACTTTGAAAAAGCACTGGTAGTTTACTTACAAGACGATTTATACAGACAGTATCTTCTCGAAGTTTAGCGTTTGCAGCCATCTTGAATTTAGTCACGATAAGTCGAGCGACGAGTAAGAATGAACAGGTATGATAAGGGATCAGATTCCAAAAATAATTCCGTGGAAATGCATGGATTCCAGTTGCTGCTACTGGAAGAAACTGTAATCCATGCATTTCCACAGAATTATTTTTGGAATCTGATCTTGTTGGTAGCATCGGCTAACTAGCGCCAGATTTCGGAGTGCAGGGGACAAGCCGAGATGGGCTATGAGACATACGTTCACACTCGGTATCATGTTTCAAAACACTTTAGGTCAAAATCACACCGGAATTCTCCTTTAACCAAACCTAACCCTTAACAAATAACTGTAGTTAACATAAATGAAGAGTTTGGTTCCAAAATGCTATATCCTCCATTTCTATGCATTTTCATAAATATTTTTTTTGTATTTTTTTTCCCAAGTAATTTCAGTGGAATTGAATTGTGATTGTAGTTATCTTCACTCAATCAAAACAAACGCTTCTCATTTTAGCATATAGTTTGTTTATTATCTAAGCATCAGATGGTTTTATGGGCAGCAGCCATCTAAATAAAAAAGTGTATGCTGCCCTGAATACAAATGCTTATGTTATCTAACATTGTATAATCTAAACCTCCACACATCACAGTCATCCATCCAAACCAAATATTTTAGAAACGTTCAAAGAATAATGAACTCATTCCTGCACACCTGAGTTTTAGCAATAACTTGAAATCACTTTCCTCAGCAGTGAGTGTATAGCTACAGGGATTTTGTCCATGCTGCTGTGTTACTGGCATTAGTGCCCCCCGGGATTATCGGTGCCTTGCCCTACCTGCTGAGCTACTGCCTCACCTGTTGTACACTTAACGGATCAGATGCACCACATGGTTACTTCTATTTTTACCATTTCACAAAGTTCATAGATCTTTGCAACGATTGTGTATATGACTTTTGCAACTATTCTCTCTCTCTCTATATATATATATATATAAAACCCACCTGAGACCAGGAGTATCACTGCACTCGTTAAGAAAACCCACACAAGTCCTCTTGACCACAGATGTGATGTTTGTTCCATCTTCAACACTGTCAGGTACAGTTCTGAATGTCACTAAAACTCCCAGAAGGTTTCAGCAGTCTTCTTCTTCTTCTTCTTCTTCTCCCTAAGCTCTTCAAATAAAGGGATTTGCTGCAGTAGCCTGGTATACTGACGTTTGCTCTCGGCAGTATGAACGACTTTGTGTGGCAAGATCCTGATTGCGACTAAAGGCTAATTTGTCATGCATCAGGTTAAGTCACTTTTTTATCAGCTCTCACAGGTGTTGGTTCTATGAACATGATGCAGAGGCGTGGTCATTCTAGAGATATGAATCTGATTTAATAAGACCCAGTGTTTCATAGGCTACAATCTCTCATGTCTGAACTATGACGTGTGTTGTGTTTACCTATATTTAGGTATGTGAAGTGCGTAAATGATCCAGTCATAAAGAATGACGTAAACCTAGGGGATGCTCATTTGTGTTGAAATTGTTGCTATGGTAATATCATCATGAACCCTGGAGAAGTACCAACAAAAAACATCTGCCAACTTCATAGACATTGTATATATACGTTTTTTTAATGATCTTTTTAATGAACAGTTGTGATTATACATTAAGTGGAATTCTCCCTTCTATCTATTGCTAGATTATTTTCTTAGATTATGGTTGGAATTAGCGTCAGGGTATGGTAGCCTACTCGGAAGGTGTTTCAAGTTGGAAGGGACTTGGGACAAGATTCTTAACAGTTGACAGTGAATTGTAATGGAGAAAATAAATATCTTTGTGACTTAGAGTATCTTAAATTGACTGTAGCCAAACAAACATCCTGATGCTAAATTTCTCTTTAAATCTGAACATTCACAGAATGAGGTCTAAGCTGAAAACAATGGATGAAAAGGGATATTTGAAATGGAATACTGGATTTAAAAAGAGAGGAACATTTTTATAGCATCAGTAATGAATAAATGGATAATTAATAACAAATAAAATAATGTCAGTATCATCACTGTAGAATTGCACTGTACTGCATATTATACACAAACACCATTCTCTGAGCTCTGGAGGATGTCTTTTCTGAAACCAATATCTAGTTGTTGTTTTTTTTTAAAGTATATTTTTGGGGCTTTTTGCCTTTATTCCAACAGGACAGTGAATATAGACAGGAAATGAGGGGGAGAGAGAGATGGGAGGGGGTGGGGACATGACCGCAGGTCGGATTTGAACCTGGGTCCCCGTGGGCACTTGGACCGGTACATGGTTTAGTTTTAGTTTATTTATTTAGCACACATTTACATCAATGGTGCAAGGAGGGAACGAAACCCAAAGGGCTTGTACAAGAGTTCCACCCCTTTCAATAATTATTCAACTGTAAAAGGCTAACAAATAAACTTTTCCAAACAAAGGAGATAAAGTACAGATACACTCAATATTAATTAAAAAAATTGAAACTGAAAAATCAGGAGACAAAATACAAAAGTAGTCAAAGATGGATGGAGAAAGAATGAGATGGATAGATTCGGTAGATGGATGTGATAGATAAGACAGTGATGAGACAAATAGAGAGGGCAGGAAGTGACTAGATGATTTGCGCCACAGCACTGTCTGTCTGTCTGTCTGTCTGTGTGTGTGAGAGAGACAGAGTGAGTGTTTGTGTGTGCGTGTGTGTGTGTGTGTGTGTGTGAGTGTTTGTGTGTGTGTGTGTGTGTGTCTGTGTGTGAGTGAGTGTGTGTGTGTGTGTGTGTGTGTGTGTGTGAGAGAGAGAGAGTGAGTGTTTGTGTGTGTGTGTGTGTGAGTGAGTGAGTGTGTGTGTGTGTGTGTGTGTGTCTGTGTGTGTGTGTGTGAGAGAGAGTGAGTGTTTGTGTGTGCGTGTGTATGTGTGTGTGTGTGTGTGTGTGTGTGTTATAAAATACTTTACTTTACTAGAAAAATACTTGAAGACATCTTCTTTTGCTCGTCTTTTTGTCTGGCTAGTAGGTCTGAGCTCTTACATAATCACCTTGTTGAAGGTGTTCCACCTGTTACCCATTAGAGGGAGGTTCTGCAGGTTCCACCTTTTACCCATTAGAGGGAGGTTCTGCAGGTTCCACCTGTTACCCATTAGAGGGAGGTTCTGAAGGTTCCACCTGTTACCCATTAGAGGGAGGTTCTGCAGGATCCACCTGTTACCCATTAGAGGGAGGTTCTGCAGGTTCTGGAAGTTCTGGTTTGTGGGCAGTGACTTCCTCCTGTTTTTGCTTCAGTTGGCTCAACAACACCACACACATGATAAACCGGAAAGCAATCACATTGGGTGTGTGCACAGGGAACAAACAACTGAACTGACATCAGTAGACATCCACCAGTGCACTCCTTAGGAGGAGCATGCACGCTGGGATTAGTGAGTTATCGCTCTTATTTTTCAGTAGAGGGCAGCACTAGATGAGGATTGCATGGCAGACAGGGGTGTAGTAGAGGCTAAACACAAGTTAACACAGTTTATCCACCTCTGAAATTTCAGAAAGAATTTATCCACCTCTTATTAGAGTTTATCCACCTCTCAGAAGAGTTTATTCACCAACTGCAACTTTTAGCATTCTAAAATCACACTGTATTATCCATATTCACAATATGCACACTCATCAACACTCTAGGAACCATTTACAGTAATACCACTGGTATTGTTATAAACTTTGGACATTAACCTCCATCAAACATGATCTGAATGCCTTTTTTAAAAAATCCAATACCGCATGGTGCAGTCCACCTCTCCGAGATCATAGAAATCTCTTACTTTACCACTACATCACTGATGGCAGACTAGACTTGTTCACTATAAAAGTGATGATTTGTGACATGTAAGGCCACTTATACTGGTAGAATACGTTTATTGGTGGTTTAAGCCCCCAACGTTGACATCAAGGCAGCGCTGCATGGAAGGCACTAGGGTTAGGCATGGGTTAGGGTTAGGGTTTAAACACGCGTCTACACGGCAAAAGTTAGCCGGCGGTTTCAAAAATTCCCACTTCGGAACCCGGTTACAAAAACTAACGGTTACAGTCTCCTAAACTGCCGGCGTCGTGTACACGCAAGGCGTAACCGATAACAAATTTTCTAGCAGCGCCTGCTTGTCAATGCACTCTTTGCTGTAACAGTCTAATTTGCTAACTGGTTGGTGATTTAAAGGTTGATTTGTGTTTCAGGGGTAAACAAAAGTGAATAAAAGTGCACACATGCTCCAGTAAATATGTTAGTTATTGATGAAGCCTTTGACATATACTTGTGTTAAATACATAAAGTCAGAGGTACATAACACGTCTATTTATAGGTCAAATAAAGGCCAGTTAGCATGACTTGTAAAACCACTTGCTTTAGCAATATTTAAGTGCTGCACCTTTCACAACCAATAGCTGAATGTTACAATTAATAACAATCCAATAAGGTTACCCATGACCGTGAGCCAACAGCCTAGTGAATACTTGTTGGTTCCCACAGCATGCCTTTTTGCTGTTTGCTGTTGTTCGATGAATTTTTGTCATGAAGGAATTTGTACCCAATGTTGCTATAGTTTTTAGTTTTATTTTAATTTTTTTAAATCAACACAGGAAATCACAGACAACAGTAAAAATAAATACTATTTTTAATTAGGATGCATATACATCAGTTAAACTATCCCCCTTTGTAAGGTACACATAAAAAAATTAATTTACATTATACAGAAATCCTTTATAAAGAATTTAATATACATACATACACTTCAAAAACACAATACACCCCATTCAAAATAATAATAATAATAATGATAATGATAATATTTAATAATAATAATAATAATAATAATATGCAGCTATAGGAAAATAACAGACAGCTGGAACCTATACTGACTAAACCATTCAATTCAGGGTGGAACCCATAACTCTATGCTGGCAGACCAGTGTAAATGATTTCCAAATTGTTTTCAAATGATTTCCAAAGATACTATTGATGAATTAACTCCTCTTTCTGTCTCAATTGAACTATATTTTATATTGGTTTGTGTGCCCTTTAGGTCTGCATCATTAATTTGGAGCAGCCTTCATACAGCACAAAATACACTTTCGCACAGCTTTTGGTTATCTAGTGGCTTCCTGTGGAAACACATTTTGGATATCAATTAAAAATATAACAATAAAATCAATTGGAAATGTATGTAATTTATGTTTTTTGTAGAGTTTTGTAGTGATTTAGCAACTTGGATAATTTTATGTGAAAGTTTTTTTTTGTTCCAGGACACTGAACTGGTTGTGGCATGCATGGGAAAAGTGAGGTTTTTTTCTCTCTTTTTTAACATGAGTTTATATTACTCTGTAACTCAGACAGCATAAACAATAATAAATAAACACATTTCAAACACATTCTAATGAATACTCTTGACTCACACATCTGGTATACTATTTTGTAAGACTGTACATTATACATTAATATACACAGTGACCACTGTGGACCACTGTGTCCGTCAGTGTCTTGAAGATGACTTGGGTAGTCCTTGGGTAGTGAGTCCCTGGGTAGTTGACAGCTTGTTCTTCAAATCTGTAAAATAAGAAATGTGTGATATGAGCACGACTGAAACGTACATCTGTAATAATGTGATTAATCATATGATTGAATAACTATTTTGGTAATCAACTAATAAAAGTCTACCCTACACTTTTGTGATGTCTAGATAACCGACTTTAGGAGTGTATTAATGAAAACAAGGTAAGCCAATTCCAATATGCAACTTGGCAGTAAACTTCAAAAGACCTGTTGGCATGCACTCAATGGAAAACAGTTGCAGAAGAGATTGTGCTGATGAGGCTGAGCATTGGGAATGGGCTCTTTGCACGAAAGGCTCTCAATGAGGCCACTTTGTTTCCTGTGGAGCATTAACTGTGTTGTAACGGCATCTTCTGTTATATTCTGCTCCTAACATCTTCACTCCGACACTGAATATCGTGTTTGCCCAATTATAAAACAAATGTATTCGCATAAATCCTTCTTTATTGTAACATGCTGATTTACTAGTTGCAACACGTGTCCGTGTAGACACTAATTACATTAACGATAGCGGCAGGTTCAAACACACCGGGCTCCACCGGAAACAAAGCATTGAGAGCCTTTCGTGCAAAGAGCCCATTTCTGTGCAATCGAAAAAAAATCAACAAGTGAAGTGTGCATGGCCCACCGTCTCTGAGTCACAAACAGGATAAAACAAAGTGAGACTGTGGGACAAGCCGGATCACAGGGGCGCTCCCCTTGGCACTCCTTGAGTTAAAGTCACTTTATGATTTTCACAAATAGGGCAGGGCATCTCTGATACGTGGGTGTGTCTCAGTCAAGTAGTGGTCAGAGCAAACAAGTTAATAACTAAGAAAGAAAAGGAAATGAGCCATTATTTTTGAGTCTGTCTTTGCCTCGTCATAACTTCAGAGGTGAACCGAAACAAAAATGATGAGATGACGGACGACGACGAGAGCTGTGCCGGAAGTGGTAACAGTGTTCGCACCACCTCGAGGCCAAGTGCCCATGATGGGAATCCCGTGTTCCAATCTGACATGTGGTCATTTCCAGATCCTACCCCTCACTCCCTAACCTCACTGTCCTATCTGAATAAAGGTCAAAAATCCCTAAAATATGATGAAACAATATACAATAAAAAATGATATATGATTAAAAAAATTATGACAGGACCTATGCAGTACACTGTACAGAATCGTCCCACCAAAGGAATGCTCAGTACAACTCCAACAGATTGTGCAAATGGTGTTGTCATGGATACAATGGGATCCATAACTCCAACAGAGACGGTTAGCGCATGTTTACAGTCAGTTACAAGTCTGCACATTTATGCAAATGCTTTGAATGTCACTCAGCAACCGTAGGATGACATCAGAAAAAAAAATGTGCAGTGGTCTCTTAATTTTTTTCCAGAGCTGTAGATGTACAGTATATAGTGCAGTTCCAGGATGTTGGTGCCTGGCCAAACCCAGGTCAGACTCAGCTAGTGTCTTTTGTAATTTGGAGGAATTGTACCATATAGGGAAAGTCTAAAGCCAACACTGCAAAATCTGTCTCTGAATGAAGTTGTGTACATAAGCGAAGAATAATGAATGATGAATAATGGCAAACCATCAAGTACTATACTGAGCTCAGTGGTTTTAAGGAGTTGAAAGGATGTATTTATTGTGCACTTGTTTCTATTTCAGTGAGTCATGCCAGTGGTTATCTATAGGTATTTAGCTCTCCAAAAATATCCTTCTGTTGTCCTTACACTCCTTTATAATACAAATGGATAACAGACATACAATGCAATGTATTCTCGAGTGTCGTTATCCAGCCTTTGTGTTGTATATAATTCATATGAGTCAGGTCACAATAAATAAATGGCCTGCATGTGTGAAGTATAGACGTTTACATAGCAGTTGTTTTGCTTACGAGCCCAAGAGGTATGTAATCCATATGACTCAGGCATATGAATATTTGATAAAGACCTGCATTTGTGAGGTATCTTGAATAACTATAGGTGTTTTCGCTATACCCATGGAAAGTCGTGACTCACATTATGTTCAATATCTTCCTATATTTTACTAATGCTTACTCTGTAACCTGCATTGCATAAGATATCATCTGGAGAATCACCTCTTGGTCAAATCAACTTTTTAATCCTCAAGTTGTTTCATATCCAACTGAATCAAAAATCATGCCATAGTCATATAAGAAACTTCATCTGTCATATGAATGAAGACATATGACAATAGCTTAATGTGTAGCCTGTCATGGATGTGTACATCACAGGGACAGCGCTCTTGGGGTGTGTACCTCTCTTGTTTACTGTGGCCCTCTCTCCTTTCAAGGATTCACCACATAGAGTCCAGATTTGTTCCTCTTTGGTTTGTCTGGGTGGTCGTCAGCCTTTGAACACAAACAATGAAAACCCCACAATTAAAACGTTTAGAAATGAATAAAGGTAAGAGTTGAACCACCGGCAGTTCTGCCTGAAGCCCAGAGTGCAGCTAACTGGCATATCTGTGCCTAATTGAGTGGATCTGGACAACTGATGGTTGATGTTTGAGCACTGTATCTCTTCTTGAAGTCTGATCTGCGATGACGGAATGGATCTGGTGAACTTATGGTTCTGGAATAGATCTGAATAGCTGATGGTTCTGGAATGAATCTGGATAATTCTGCTTCCTGTTTGCTACCTCAATTGAAATGCAAATGAAATTCAAGAATTGAATTGGAATTTAAGAGCCAGTTTCAATTCAATTCTGGAATTTTGCACAAGCCTGGTTCCCATATGGGTCTTGATCAGACTTGCTTTAATGTAGCTTGTATCCACTAACTAAATTAGGGACAGAGCATATTTTAGAATTCATAAACTGCATGGCATGTATGCAGGACCCTGTTTAGCTCAGAGCAGCCTGACCCCTTAATGGATGTCCTGTCATGCTCACCTGGTGACCTCTAACCTCTGCTTACGTCGCCGCAAATATTTGTGTTCCTCGCGTTTTTGCCGTCAAACTTTCTTTACAATGGTGCAATGCAAATACTTAACAAACATGGCCACCCTCAACCTCCATTGTCTCGATTCTCTGTTTTTATCTCTCAGTCGAAGTTATCTGATAATAACCCTGGCTTTTAAGTGGTTTGTTCCACAAGTGTTATCTAAATCAACCTGCTGATAAGTTTTTGTTTATAGTTATGCAACAAAACAAAAAAATGCCACTATGCACACATATCAAAATAATTTTTTTCACGTTTTAACTGTCAACAATAACACTTCTTCCTTGTTATGCTTTTTTTATGCTGACAGTTTCCAAACTGATTATGATCTTGGCTACATGTATTCCACTCTTGAACACTTTCTCTTTACTGTAATAGATCTTACAAACTTCCCCATTCTGCTGAACATGCTGACCACACAAATTCCAATCAGCACAAAAGGTAGAGGTGGCATCTACACCTTTTGTCTAATTAAAGACGTTTGGCCGCTGCGCTCCAAAACAAAGCTGATCAGCACAGAAGGTAGAGGTGGCATCTACACCTTTTGTCTAATTAAAGACGTTTCGTCCGCTGTGCTTCAAAACAAAGTACAGTCAAAGTGTTAAAAAAAGAGGAGACTGCACACATGGCCTGGATGACCTTTTCGCCACTTTTAATCTTTTAATATACATTTTTTAAATCATCCAGCCCCTGTCTTCTCTTTTTACACACTGACAATAAGCACAAAGCGCGTGCTATTCTTACCATGTCTTTAAGCACGGGGGCAGGAGAATGGGACACGTAGGCCGGTGCTGGACTTGGGGTCCATTGATACGGGTCAGACACGGGCAGAAGTCGCTTCTCTTCCTTCTTACAGAACCATCGCACTACCTGTGCAGGTGAGAGGAAGGATGGGACGAAAGCTATATTGTCATATAATATGAAGAAAGGGACATTGTGTGAGTTGTATTGTCATATAATATGAAGAAAGGGACATTGTGTGAATAAAGTTATATTGTCATATAATATGAAGAAAGGGACATTGTGTGAATAAAGTTATATTGTCATATAATATGAAGAAAGGGACATCGTGTGAATAAAGTTATATTGTCATATAATATGAAGAAAGGGACATTGTGTGAATAAAGTTATATTGTCATATAATATGAAGAAAGGGACATCGTGTGAGTTATATTGTCATATAATATGAAGAAAGGGACATTGTGTGAATAAAGTTATATTGTCATATAATATGAAGAAAGGGACATTGTGTGAATAAAGTTATATTGTCATATAATATGAAAATAGGGACATTGTGTGAATAAAGTTATATTGTCATATAATATGAAGAAAGGGACATTGTGTGAATAAAGTTATATTGTCATATAATAATATGAAGAAAGGGACATTGTGTGAATAAAGTTATATTGTCATATAATATGAGGAAAGGGACATTGTGTGAATAAAGTTATATTGTCATATAATAATATGAAGAAAGGGACATTGTGTGAATAAAGTTATATTGTCATATAATATGAGGAAAGGGACATTGTGTGAATAAAGTTACACTGTAAAACCGAACAGTACAAGTAAAACAATGTTTTTGATTTGTAAACACTCAAAAATGAAAAAAAGTTAATAGTACTCTAATCGTCTGTGTTACTTGAACAAATTTGAACTTTTAAGTTGACAGCACTCGTCTGCTTTAAGTCATTTGAAAAAATAGAAAGCGTGGGAAACTTCCCCACGCAAATTGTAGCAAATTTGTAGGCGGATCTTCTGTCATACGTGGACCTTGTGTACAGCACCAACTAGCCAACGCCGAGTGACAAGCGACGCCGGCAACGGTCGACCAGCAGATGACAAGAGACGAGAACAAGAGCAGTGAAAATAAACGAGAGAGGAGACGACGAGAAGAGAGAAAACCCGCAATTAAACGTAAGTGGAAAAGTGAGGTGCATGTTGACCCTAAAGCACGTCCTTTATCATATTGTTTAAAAACCCGAATGTTTGAAAATATTGTCTTAGGCTACGTGACGTAACTTTATCCAGTTAGAACTAGCTAGCACTAGCGGCTAAGAATTTGGCTGCTGTATGCCAGCACTTGCTGGATCAGCCAGCGATCTAACTCAATTTGCCAATGTGAGTACTAAAAATATGAACTAATTAACCCCCGTTTGCACTTTTTAACACAATAGCTTGGAAGTGCAAGCTTTGTGGTGCACTGCTTGATAACAGGGCACAGGTCCTGCAACATTATCGTTTACAGCATGTTAGCAATGTTTCCTCCATTAACGTTAGTCCACTGTCATGTTACTGACTGTCTGCACATTTAAGTCAGTAGCCTAAATTCATTTGACACGGTCACACACAGTTCATGCTCAGTCAGAATGTGTATTATTCGCATGTCAGCTGTGTAGGTGAAAACAACCATTTAATGTGCAAACTGTTCTCGGCCATTTAAGGATGCATTTAAAGTGGCATTTAAAGCGACATCATGAGATGGTGGATTGTCCTAATAGAGATTGTCAGTATGTTCAAATGTGTATTCGTCCTTCAATTCACAGATTCAGAAGTTGATGCAAACAACATTGGCATTGAGAAGGAGTCAGACGTTCTTCCCCGCAGACAAAGCCTATTGGTTCGGTGGTGGCCTGCAATCATGTTGGAATCTCAGGTAAGCATTTCTTTTGTACAAATACTTGGAATAGATTCATTTCATGTGTGGTTCTGACCAAATGTGTTTTAAATCTTTACACTTACCCCCCTATTTTGAGTTTTTGCTCGAAATTGCACACCGCCTACTAACAATGGCCCTGTTTCCACATACTTTGACTTATATTCAAGTGCTTGACCCCCTTTGAAAGCAGAGGTCTTGTAGATTACAACTCCTCCATGGACTTAAGATAAAAAGAATGCTTTGGTTTCAGAAGCTGTACTATCAAAGAAAGGTAATCCTATTGAATTGCATTTTGTAGTTATTAACTGGCTTGACTCCATGTTTTCTCATGCAGGGATCCTAAGATGTAAATATCCGACGTGCTGTGGCGCTCCGTGGCCTTCCTTTCTACCTCCATGAGGATGATGCCACTTTTCTAAAGACATGGGATGTAAGTAAGTATGTTTTCTATTGACATGACAGTTAAAGCGTAACTGTGGCATTAAGCGACCCATGGCCTGTTGTTTCGAGGTCAACGCATGCTATTAGAATGAAAAACAATGAGAAAATTGAGTACAACATAAAGCAAATACTGGTCCAGCAGCTTAAATGGGTGGTTCAGGATTTTGGACATAGGACCTAATTTCCAAGTTAGCAAGTGTGATATTTATCAGTGGAGACCGTTTTTAACACGTTTCATCCAGTCCTCGTCTATTCAGGCGTTATATTTATTTGCCTCGGTGTACTATGGAGTGGGTAAGACTGTTTTTAGTGGCAGGCTTACACATACTGTTGACTCGCGCCAGCCTAGCACCTGCGAACTCTGCAACTAGAAGGACTGGATGAAACGTGTTGAAAACGGTCTCCAACTTGTGTTGTTATCTTGGATCTTGGCACAAGGGATTATAACACCTAATCCTGTGTATTAATGTAATATCACACTTGGTAACTTGGAAATGAGGTCCTATGTCCAAAATCCTGAACCACCCCTTTAAACTAACCTAACAAGGCATTTGAACTGAACTGAAACTAAAGCCAAATTCCCTGGTAGGTTATCAATAGCTGCTGGGCCACTACTCAGTCTATGTTGCACCAATTTTTTTAATTCTTTTAATTTTATTCTTACGAACAGCCGTGACCTCGAACAACAGGGCTATGTGTCGAATAACGCTGGAGTTACATTTCAAGCTTTTGTTTTTCTGTTTGTTTTTTCACCAAGAAACTCCAGGGAAGTTACTTAGTATTATTTCAAGTAATTATTTCAATAATGCAACTGCCCTGGAAAAGTTTGAAGATAAAATGTTAAACTTAATATGACATGGTATCACTTGACATGTAATGCCTATTAGATATTCAATTAACACACAATTGTTCTTTGTTCATTTCTTCAGGTCTCTCAATCGGAGTTCCCAGATATTGAGGACCTTACTGTTGAACTCATTCTGATCAGCACGAACAGTGCAAATGCATCCCTCTGCCCAAAGAAGACTCCTGTTGTTTTGGATTGAAATGATTGTTGAATTTCCTAGCATTGGTCAGGCATTTGTCATAAAGTATCTATATATCTATCTATTTAGATAGATAGTATCTATCTATCTATCTATCTATCTATCTATCTATCTAGTCTTTATGCCCTTGATCTAAACTGTGTTTATTTGAATGTAGCCTCCACTACAGCCCTGTTCTGAACTCCAACCTGTATTTGTTTCCATGGTTTACATGAAAATAAAAGATTAAGAAGAATTTCACTGGCCTTTGTCAACCTTTTTAATAATTTTTTGAAACTAATCAAAATGGACAAGTTTGTTCAACTTTTTGGAAATTAAAACTTTTAAGTTTAATTAAATTTAATTTAAAGAATTGGTTGAAGCAAAATGAAATATTTCAGGCTGACATAAATAAATCCAATTAAGCTATCTAAGCTTAATTTTATTAATTACCGTGAACTCATGTAGTTGATGTTTTTTTAACTTAAAAAAACCTTGTTGAACACACTCAAAATTTGCTAGTGAAGACTAATTAAAAAAGGTAAGTTTCTTTGACTTAGCAAAACCGAGTTACTATTACTTAAATTTTTTTGTGTAATCGGTTTCACCAATTTTTTTGAGTTCAATTAACTTGTCGGGTTTTACAGTGTATATTGTCATATAATATGAAAATAGGGACATTGTGTGAATAAAGTTATATTGTCATATAATATGAAGAAAGGGACATTGTGTGAAAAAAGTTATATTGTCATATAATATGAAGAAAGGGACATCGTGTGAATAAAGTTATCATATGGAAAAAATGTGTGTGTGTGTGTGTGTGTGTGTGTGTGTACTTACATGTGCGTTTGTGTGTGTGAGTGTGTATGTGTGTGTGTGTGTGTTTGTGTGAGTGTGTATGTGTACTTACATGTGTGTTTGTGAGTGTGTATGTGTGTGTGTGTGTGTGTGTTTGTGTGTATGTGTGTGTTTGTTTGTGTGCTGTTCTCACCAGCAGGATGAAGAGGATGATGAGGAGTAGGAGGATAAGAGCCGCCAGTACCAGGAGAGCGATGGCCCATCCCGGTACCCAGTCAAACCAGTAGGGCCGCTGGTTACCCGACCCGGACCCGTTCGCCGCCGTGGTCTTCCCCTGGTTCCCCGAATGGGGAGTCGTGGCTTCGGAGCTACCAGAGTTGCCGGTCGTGTTGTGGAGTGAGGGTGGATCACTGGACCCCGTCATGGGATGACTGGTGGCAGTGGGGGGAGGAACACCGGAGGTGTTGGTCAGGGGATGGCTGGAGGTCACCCCAGTGGCGTTTGTGTGTGGGAATGTGCTCGCCCAACCTGCATCCGAGGCAGAGTGTGTTGGTGAGAAGGTGATAGAGGAGTTGCTGACATTTGACCCTTCAGTTGTTGTGTGATGTGGTGACAGGCTAGAGGCACTACTACCAAAACCAGAACTTTTATTCGAGTCATGACTGGTATAGGGAGTGACTGATCCACTACTTTTAGTACCGGACCTACCTGTAGTGCCTTTAGACTGCGGGGTAACCGAGCTGGTGCTGGGGGCAGGGACAGCGGTGGTCCAGCTGCTGCTATTTGGGTCTTCAGTGGTCACTGATGTGGATCCAGCAATGGTACTTTTTGCTATGGGGAGCACAGTGTCATTGGCCACTTGTGATACTGCACCCTGGCTGGTGATTGGACTGATTGTGGTTGCGTTGGTGCTGTCTGTCAGAGAGGTGCTGATGACCATAGGGGTGGTGGGTGGGGCTGGGGTCGTCGTGGCAACCACTGGCGTCTGCACATCTGCAAGAACACGTCTCTTTCAGCAGTTGTTTTTCTCAACAATTTAATCCCATGGTGCTATTGCGTCACCATATGCTATGTTCATTCTGTTCTGTAATCTGTATTGTTTGTGTATCCATGGATGAAAACACTAATAATAATTTCAAAAGGATGACCAGCTTATTATGTATCCTTACCTCTTGTATATTCAAGGTTAACCTTTAGATTTTCAGGTGGATTGGCTTCGATGCTGTTTATGAACAAAAACTTGACCACAAACTGATTTATTAATTCGGTGTGGAAGACAAGTGTCATCTTCGCAATCACTAAGGAGCCGTTCCTGTAGAAAGACAGAAACCATGCATTCAAACATCTTTCTCAGCTCGTGAGTATGGACAAATTGCAAAGCAGGGATGAGTTCCAGACAGGCTGAGTTTTTAAGGAGAGCATACCTGAAGGACATGTCAAAAGCACCATCATAGGCATCCACTGTGGAGCAGGAAGAGCAATCGTAGACACTATTCATCTGGAAAATATATCAGACGTGTCAGTACTCCAACCTGTAGGTTACTGCCATAGTTATAGACCCTTACAATAAAAACAAAAACAATGCTTGAACATTCTATTTGGTTCCCAATCTACTTCCTCTGCATTAAGATAACATATGGAATGTTAAAACTGAAGCCTTGTGGGGCCAACTATGATGCTGATAATGGAACTCTCTTGAAAGGGTCTATACAGAGCCTTATAGATAGAGAGTTGCGACAATGGGTGTTCAAAATTCATTAAGGTCACGTGGTTCATGTAAACTTCAAAAAGTTCCCGGAAGTGATTGACAATGGATTAGAATGCATTGAATAGGCTACTGTTCAATGATACAGAGCCACGATTTTGAGTAATTGACAGTCAATAAATGCATTGATATACAATATTTATAACACAGTGTAATTATTGGGTAAACTGTGTATCATACCATTACAACAATATTAAATAAAATTCCAGACCGTATATCGTAGTCTGCTAAATATCGGAAGGTGACCTTTTTTTCTCCCTTTTACGTATGTGTCACTTAGACCTAATTTCTGTACAAAACCAAGACGGGAGATTATTCAGAAAACGCAATTGTACCCACCCCATAAGTGTATCTAAATTATCGTTATTAAAAAATGACCTATCTACCTATCGATCTATCTATATGGCTCTGGTCAGACCCTTTCAAGAGAGTTCCATTATCAGCATCATAGTTGGCCCCACAAGGCTTCCGTTTTAACATTCCATCTTAATGCAGAGGAAGTAGATTGGGAACCAAATAGAACGTTCAAGCATTGTTTTTGTTTTTATTGTTGAAAGGGTCTATAGTACTCAAAATTGCTCACCAAAGCCTCAACCTCAGTCTTCAAGCTGTTGTAGTAGACTGAAGTGGTGTCCAGGAGGGAGTTGTTAAAAGTCCGGTTGACAATCTCCAGGTAGAAGAAGTAGGAAGAGGATTCAACTTCCCTTTGGTAGCGCACAACTCCAACTCCTGGTTGAAGGCCTAATGTAGAGTATGATAAAGTAGGAAAGGTTAAAGAGACCTTTAGTCATTTTTATATATTCTGTAATTCCTCAGGTACTTAATAATAATAATAATAATAATAATAATAATAATAATAATAATATGTTTATTTTATATAGCGCCTTTCTCAAACCCAAAGTTGCTTACAACAATAGACAGACAAACAATAACAATACAACAAAGACAATAAAAATACAAATAAATAAATAAATAAACTTGCTCTCTATTATTTTATGTTGACCCTGAAATGTCTGGATTCTTTCCTTGACATTAATGTTATGTTATTATTACATCATCTAAATGCACACTCTGTATGTTATGTTAAGGACACAGGCCTACATCAAATACATATGACACTTTTACAGCCCATTATGCATTCGGTTATCTGAAGTTAATGCACAAGCCAACATTTCAAATGAAGGCTACACACATAAAGTAAATATGTCCCTACCCACCTGTTTTCTATCAATATAACCCCACACGGACGTAAAACCTGATTGACTTGCGGATTGCTTTCAGGCATCTAGTGTTTATTCCTTATAGCCCAGTGTATCCCATCGCATACAGAGTATTTCCATTCACAAGACTCTCTCTGTTTAATATTCACCCAGTGAGCAAGAAACCGTGACAGCTGGATGGCTTTGAGCCACTGACTGTTATTGTTGATTATGACAATTACAACTCAGCAGAATTATACATTTATATAATATCCTTTTTCATCTTACATCCGAATCAAGTTTTCTTGGCTATTCATGATTTGTCATATATTTTGGTAAAATGTTTCTTTTCCCTCCTGTTCCTCTTTCTCTCTCTGCATTCCAGTAATAGAGGCTATTTGAGTAAATATGCAAACTCACATTTAAATGAAACCTAGAGGTAATTGAATTGTCATCATTATGAAGTGTTTGTTTAATAAGTGTTTGTTTAAATATTTTCATGGCATCAAACCTCTATAAAGACAAACTTTCAGGTAATCATTTCTGTGATTATGTAATAGCTATGTTGTTTCAAACAGTCAACATCAGTAGCCAAGTTTGATAAAATAGCTTGGCATATTTAACGTACAAATATGTTCCAAAGGAGAAAAAATCATGTCAGACCACAACCGACCTGTCAAGAGGAACATCCCAGCACAGATCATCCCACCACAAAGGATCACTCTCAGCCACACACTTGACTTCTGCATGTTTTTCAGCTCCCTCAGTTAGAGTTTCAAATATATAAAACAAAAAAAGCCACAACAAGCTATCCCTCCTGAGTCTAAGCGTCTGCAAAGAAGACCTGTGGCCTATGTCTTTCTAAAGAGTGTACTGTTTTATCAAGAGTGGAAGCTGATCTGTCATGATAGGGATCAAGCCACATTTTTATGAAGGACCAAGGGACAATGATAGGAAGGTGTGGCCTCTTGAGAGATATGAATTACGCTTGCGTTTTCTTTCTTGTTTTTGCAACAATGATTCATAATCTTCAAACCCACACCCACAGAATTTACATGTGAGTGTCACATTTATGTATCAATGTGTAAGAGTGTTGTAAGAACCAATCAACCAGAGGCAAATAGGTGTGCCAGAGAGGGTTACTATGGAAATATCATCATAAACTTTGCGTAGTGTTCTGATCTTAATCCAAGACGTCCACATAAGAACAAACTGTATGTCTAACCCTTTCCAAATACATATATATTTTAATAATAGCTCAATCACTCAATTTTTAAATCTGGTGAACCACAGAGACTTCCACTATAATGTGTTAGACCCACAACCAAAACAAACATATGATGAACATTGTAGGACAATTGTAAATTTCATGTTCTCTGACACTTTTTCCTCATTCCATATGCAAGAACAAAATATATTTTAGAAAGCCTAAGTTGTCCTTGGGGCTGCCATGACATGACCTAATGCAAATTGTTACCTCACCCTGGCCTTAATAAAGATCTCTAATGCAAATTGTTTAAAATACCTCGCCCTGGCCTTAATAAAGATCTCAGCATGTTTCCTGTTCTTCCTATTCCTACCTGATGTATCTGCTCAACTACAAATATTATTTTTCCCCATTTCCCACCTCTCTCTTGTTTCTTTGTTTCTCTTCTTGCTGTTTTTTTCTTCACTAATTCACGCACGCACGCACGCACGCATGCACGCACACCGAAGGGTTGCTGGTTCGATCTCCTGATCAGTAGGAAAAATGTGGGTGGGGGAAATGGTTCTGCACTGCTCTCCCATGCCCACATCCACGGCTGATGTGAGCATGGCCTCTAACCCCTCACTGCTCCCCAAGTGCCACTGTAGCAAGGCAGCTCCCTGCTCCGGGTCAGTGTGTGCTTCACCTCACTGTGTGTTCACTGTGTGCTCTGAGTGTTCACTAATTCTCGGGTGGGATAAATGCAGAGGCCAAATTCCTTGTATAAGTATACTTGGCCTAGAACATTTTTATTTTACATTTTTACACACATCCCCTCTTCTCTAAAATGCCCCCCCCCCCCCACACACACACACACACACGTTCTGATTCATCACCTAAGTGAAGTTTACCTTATAGTATTATAATCTATATCCCTGTCCTCTATAGTGTTCCTACAGTCTTAATACCTCTGTAGTAGCCTACAGTATGTCCCAAAATACTAAAAGATCCCTTTCTTTTCCTTTCTTTCTATCTTTATCTTTCTAGATCTAGTGTATATACATATATCATATTTTATCCCAAAACACTATGAGGTATAATTGTTTTTGGCAAGGGTTCCCTTGCATTTATTGTCTCATACTTGCTCTTGGCCTCATGGCCTTGCAGGATCTGTTAACAGCCTTGTATTTGAGATGCCTAATTGTTGATGGAATAATCTAAGTAAAAGTGAAATGGACCCTTCTAACTATTGTTTGACATTTGCAATACATATCAGAAAACAGTTCAGGTAGTAAGCTTATCTGGGAAGTAATAGTGGAAGGTGGAAGGCACTGCCTTATTCTTATTTGGAGAAGGCTGTCCTCCCAACCCAGAGGACCTGTCACTACAAGAGTCCATGCCTTTGTCAACATTCGATAGCATTAATAAAGAGAATGACCTTTGTTTATTGTTCCATGCCTTGATTGGTTGGTCACTATATGCGAAAATAAGTGATTAGATCCTTGTCCAAGACTGAAAAATTACTGCCACAGTATTTAACTAATGCTTGATTGATCTGAACTGACTTATACATTCAAATTCAAAAGTGGATATGAATATTTTTAACATACATGTTTAACGTATTTAATAACACCAATGCAAACACCACTGGAGCAAGGAATTTGCAAAGTAATCCGAATTAATCAAATGGCGTAAGAGGCTTTGTAGAACATCAAATATCAGAGAGGTTAAATGGTCAGGATTACATCAGTTGAATGTTCTCCGATAGTTCTCAAAAAATCTCAACACTTGAGATACCTTTCCCAAAGAACAAACTACTGGAACATTAAAGCCTTGAACCTAACCAAAACCTTCTATTGCCCTAGATATCATACATACATAAGAGACTGGATGGGGGAGTCAATAATTGTAATCCTTATGAGTCAACAATAACCATCTTTTGGGTTTGGCTGGGAAATCTTTTCAGAGTCTTAATCAAACATGCAGTTCTATTTTAGGAAAGAGTCTTAATTTATTTGGAAATGGGCAGGTCAAATGTGGGGAGGAGGTGGTACAAAGGTTTATCCCATTGACGTGTGCAGATTGTTAGAAATGTTTGCACTGGCATGGTAATGGCACTTTAATTGATTCAAGTAATCCATTTGGAATGGTTCTTATGTGTCCAGATAGAGTTAATACCCTATTATTAGTTAATAGTGACTGACTGCCCCTCCTTTCCTTTCTTCAAAGCTCATCTCAAGACCTTTCTGTTTCTCTTCCTCCACCACATTGACTTACTACATTTGTTTTGGCAATGTATTCTCCACAACAAACAGATTGAATAACTAAAAATATAATGTTATTAATCATAAACTTGGTTAAATAAATAAGTCGTTTATCATCACTTTTATGTGACTGTAGCATACAACAGACCATCTTCTTTGCTTCAGGTGGAATCTTCAGAGCCGTACGGCTCTGGGAATCTTTATACAACAGCGCCCCCTATATGTGTCGGAAAGATCGCAAGTAAATTGCCTACCGTTATTTTTTTTTTTTTCAAAAAAGCAGGCAACAAATTCCTCATTCAAAGTGGAATTATTAGTAGCCTAGATTGAGATTGCTAGATAGCTAGGTCTAAAGAATTAAGGTGATAACCTAATCTCATTCATTTTGTTTGCCTACTTTTCACAACATCATTATTAGCCTGTCTCTGCTTGCTTGTTGTGATTTGTTTTTATTTTAGTTGCATTTCACAAAATTTTCCCCAAACCGACTGGAATTACTGACATCACCTTATTACACTCTGAAAAGACGTTTAGGAAAGTCGGAACCTTCAATGCAAGGCATTGATTTCCCTGATTCTTATATTCCTGTCGGACCACCGACGTGCGCTGGAGCTACTGCGCTTGCGCTAAGCGCCTCAGAGGTAAACATGCCGACTCACATGGTAACTCGGCACGTGAAAGCATGAGAGTGGTGGAGTGCTGTAACTGTCGGTGTGCGTGTTGTTGGAAAGCATGTATAAGTTCAGCTGAATGAACGAATGTGGGCAGCACCAGCTCCTCGCAAGAAGATTTGCCCACTGGCATCCCCATCGCTAATGCCTGGATGCAAAGTGGCCTTGTAATCTATCTGTCTAGCCATTTTCCAGTTGTGAAGTTAACAGAGTTCACCAGGAAACGTGCTACGCCTTTAGAGTACTACAGGTAACGTATGTTAAATTGCTTTGTAGATAACAATCACACAATTCAACAAAAGTTTTTTTTTTAGGCCTGCACGTTTTTGCCTATCCTTTGCTGTCTGTACGTAGGGAAATATCAGATTTATGAACTGAACGTTTTTGACATCCTCTTCGGTCTTATGGTAGCCTATTCGTAAGCTGTTCAGCTACGAATGTCTTGTCACAAGCTGTCATTTCTGTCGTTTCCTGTGTTGTTGCTGGCAATTTCGGTGGTAACGTTACTTTGTTACCCTGTACATGCTTGTGTATTGTTTTAATGGAATTCGAGATCGATCCATCATTTCGACGTGCATACAATCTCTCCCGTCTTGTTTGGTAGATATAGCCATGGCTGGACGAGGCAGAGGACGAGGCCAGTATACTTTCAATGTCGACGCCCTTGGCATCAACAAAGGAGAGGCCCTCCCTCCGACCATGAACAAGCCCTCTCCCCTGTTCCCTGTAAAGACCCTCTTTGTTTTTGTCGTTATTCTTAAAAATGTTGCCACGGTTTCTTTGGTAGAGTGTGAAGCTAATTAAATATCTTTGTAGCCTATGCAGTTCCAGCCAGTGCCTTTGCAGACGGGAGAGGCAGTGGAGTACATGCTCGCCCTCAAGCAGGAGCTCAGAGCTTCTACAAAAAACCTTCCATTTCACATTGTTCCTGCTAAACCCAAGAAGGGTGAGTGGTAAAGTGTGTGTGTGTGTGTGTGTGTGTGTGTGTGTGAGACAATGGCCACAAATAGCACTACACATTTAACCACTTTCTTTAGGCGTTTACTTTCAACTTGTCAGTTTTAATGGAGCTACATAGTGCTATTTAACAACTCAATAGGATTGTAAAGGGGGCGGTGGTAGTGTAGTGGTTAAGGAGCTGGGCTAGCGCGCAGTAGCCTGAAAGTTGTCGGTTCAACTCCCGGCTTCCACCGTTGTGCCCTTGAGCAAGGCACTTAACCCCAAGTTGCTCCGGGGACAATGTGATCCCTTGTAATATAGCTGACATATGTAAGTCACTTTGGTCAAGAAGTGTCTGCTAAATGTAATGTAATGTAATGTAATGTAATGTAAAGTGAGCATGGGTGTACATTGATTGTTCTCTTTTGTAGATGTAGAGAGATACACCGACAAGTACCAGACCTCGGAACCCAAGAATAACACCATCGAGTGGACCCCAGGTGAGCAATACAATCCCCAAACAATGAAGGCGATCTTATTTTGCATGCTGATGGTCTCTGCCCTGTCGACAAAAGGCTTGTTGCAGTAAAGTATAGATGGTCAAAGCAAAGATCTTTGATTGCCACTTTGCTTGAGCCCTCTGGCCAAAACTTGTGTTGTGCGCACATTTTTTAATCTAAAGTGACTTAAAGTACACTTATTTTCATCATAATTGTTTCATCGTAAGTGCTGTGCACAAGCAAAGCATATGACGCATATAGGTTGCTCATTGACCTGTAATACTTTTGACTGTTGAATCTAATGTAGAATAGTATGTAAACAGAATAGTTAAGTGTGTTTTATTGAGAGTAAGAGATAACAGAAGCCTCAAGGCAAATGTATGTAGCAAGGTGCAAACGTTGAGTGTTTCAATCAAAATGCAGAGGTATACAGACAGAAAACTAAACCAACTTTCAAAGAAAAGGATAAATTAGTCGAAATTTTTAATGCAGAGAGTTCGATGTTACAGTTTTTTTCAATCGCTAACAATCTCTTACCTATACTTCAGATACTTTCTCTAAACTCTTAACACAGACTCACACCTACAAAACACAACTGGCCAAATGGATAATTTTCTTCTCAAAAACACATTTTGTTAAATATATTACTAACACATCTTTCTCTGCACACACTAACTTTACCAAAACACTGGAAATCTGACTCAAAATGAAATTATTCTGTCAAAGAATAACACTTTTTTTCACTTCACAAGGTACATGCAGTCAATCAAAGTACACCAGAGGGGTATTTCACAAAACCTAGATAAGGGATTAAGCTGGATGAATTTAGCCTTGACTTGGTTTCACAAAAGAGATGGCACATAAGTTACCATGGGGATTTATTCTCTGCACCTAGCCTGGTCCCGACCATTCACATCAGACCTCTGTGCTAATTTTTTAGGAGCTTTATTCCATTTATAAACTATTTGCTAAATGTATTTGCTCGCAAAACAAAACAGATTGTGTGCCTACTACCATATAGTTATTATTTTAATTGTGATAGTCTTATAATTATTAACATAGGCCTAGGTACTCTTTGTTTGCTTATTTTATTGATAGGCGTTTGATGAATAGCCTACTGTAGTTGATTGGAAGTGGAGCGGCAAGTTCTCGGAGGTATTTTCAACTATAATATTAAGGTATATCATACTATGTGCATCTTTGCAGAGGCAAGCGCTTTCTTAATGACGTTGCGTGCCGAGACAAGAAAGCACTCACACGTGGGTGCATACGTAAATTTGCATTCAGTTGGTCTACCACGCCTACTCCTGCTGTTTTACAGAAATAGCCATGATTCCCCATTCCAAAAAGGACAACTTTACTTCATTGTTAGTCTATATCAAAAGCAGTTGTTCACTTTGTGTGAATGACGCTATTTTCCGCGTCTTTTTTATTCCAACCGTGGGCATTTTGGAGCAGAAACGAGAACGCGCACACATCCTGAATTACTTACACTTGGCTTGACATAGTTGCTCCTACTCATCTTGGATTGGCGTTAGTGAAACGAGTTTAGCTAGGATGACCAGACAACGCTATGTCAAACCTCGCTTTATCACTTATCTTGGATGTCTTAATTCTGCCTTTGTGAAATACCCCTCAGGTTTCAAAATACTAGCTATTGTTGACATTACAAAAACTCCATAGACTTTGGGCCCTATCATGACATTCTAAAGTGCATTGTCACTCGTCAAAAGTCTATTCAAATTTAGTAGGATGTCCAGTTCACATTGGGAGGGGTTTCGCTATCAAAAGTGGAGCGCATGGCGTAACAAGGTGTTCCTAGGTCTTTTAATCAGTCATATGGGTGTGTTTGGGTCGTAACATCATTTTAAACCAATGAGAATGACATCTGTCATTATCTTCAACGGCGCAACGCGCGATATGTCAAATAAATGCATCGGTATTTTGGCATTCAAAGGCGCATTTGAAGGAGGCTGCTTGCGAGACTGTATAGAATAGTCATTCTTAAACCATGCTTTACTAAAACCTAGCCTTCACGCATTTGCACTCGTCTATTTGAACTCATTGGCAAAGTGAAACTAACTTCACCAAGGAGTCAGTCAACGACAAGACAGTTATATGCAGTTACTTTCACTATTGACTGACAATGGGTTACCACCGAAAACATAGGCTGGAAAAAGCAACACTTACCCTAATATTGCTCAAATGACTGAATAAAACAACATTTATCCTGCAGAGGAGTTGCTTATATCTTGTGACAGTGCGTCTTCAGCTGTGCTCCATACGTGTCTCTCGCCTCTCCCCTAATCACTTTTAACCGTCATTACCAATTTGCAAATGATGGTGAATAACTACTCATCATGAGATGTACAGTATTTCGTAATATCTTTGTTCTAATTATGTTTCTCATTGTAATCGTGCAATTTGTAATGCTTTGCATGGATGTGCGCTGGTGTGCGTTGAATGACAGAAGGATGGTGCGTGCACCTACCAATATGACTTGACATGCGCTCTTAAAATAGCATATGAACAACTCGCCATTGACTTCTGACCAGGTTTAGGTGGTGTATGATAGCGATTTTTAGACAATGCGCTAGTCCACTCCCTAGGTTGTTAATTGCCACACCCCTGGGCGCAATGCTTAAAAAATAAACGTGCAAAATACCGAATTCAACTTTGCGCGGGTGAATAACGAACTTTACGCCATGCACTGGTGACCCAAAATACAGCCCTTTTATGTTTCAGTTTTACAGGTATTTGCATGCAATTTTTACACTAAATTTCTTGGTTGGGATTAGGAACTGTATGTCCAACATGTTATGTTCACATTCAAAAGCATTCCAGTAAAAAGCAAATCAGTTTTTTTTTCCTTTACTGTTTAGTACAGGAGGTACAGTAGAAATACTGTTTACAGTATGATAGAACAGAAAAAGTTTTACAGTATTGCTTACCGTGAACAAAATATCCATGAAACACACAAGAGAATTCTGAACAAAAAAACAACAGCAAAAAGCCCAGATAAAAAGGGGGGAGCTAAAAAAGCACAAAATTACTGTATCTAATCTCTGCGATCTTCAGGGTTAGGCCACATGTTTTCATCAACATCGCACTGATTACATGGTCAATGATAGTGGCACGAATTTCATCACTGACAACTGTTCTTGCAGCCTTTGGAATGCCACCACCACGCATTCTTACACCTCTACCTTGCCCTCTCCTTAGGCCTGCTCTTCTCCCTGGGCCCTTTGCTCTTACTCTTCCTCGTCCAGACATTACAGTGTTTGTTCTTTTCTGTTTCTGTTTCTAAAAACATCACTCCTCAAAGTCCTCCTTTTACCGTATAAGTGTCAATGTAATAGAAAAAAATAACCCCTGCCCCTTGAGTCTAAGCCAGACTGGAATCAGCTGTGGTTGGCCCAATTTACCACAACAATCTGTTGTGTGTCATTTATTCAACTGTTCGTTATTATCAGCTGAGATGTATTGTTTTTGAACTGATATCATTGCAGAAGCAGAGGTTTTTATACTGTATCTAAGGTTTGGAATATTGTTTTTGCTATTGTGGGATGTTGTGTGTTAACATTCGTAAATACGGCAAAAACAATCCATAATTTTGTTGGGAGGTATAGGTTGTCTGTTAAGAAAATGTAAGCATTGTGGAAATGTGTTTACTGACTGCACATCGTGTGAAAACGACATGAAATGTGTAAATGGTATGGCCACAAAAGGCCGATGCTGTGCTAATTGTATTTAGAGTTTTGAAAATGTGACAACTGTTTGGACAAACGCTTGTTAGCTACTGAAAAAAACTGTAAATGGATGACCATTCCCATAGTTGTTACTGTAAGTTGTCAAGTTGATGTTGTGTTGAATTAGCTGCTGTTTGTGTTGCAGACTGGAGTCGGCTGCCAAAGGAACTTTGCATCAAAGTTCGAGAGCCCCAAAAAGCCAGTAAGTATCCCATAAGGAGAGGAGAACGTTATACACATGAGAGCTGTGTTACACACATGAAATACACACTGTGTCTTTAAAATGAACAAATCTCATGTTACACAGAGGCACGACCTCCAATGAAGAGGAAGATGAAGGTGGAAGTGGGGAAAGAAGAGATTATCGAAAAATTAGAGGTACATTCTTATTGTTCTTACCACCATAATCCAGTGCATTGGTTTTGTGGTATTATAGTCTATTTAAGTAGCCTGGAGATTCCAGACCCTGGTAATCTAGAAAGATTAAGGGTCTGGCCACGAATACCGTAAAACTCCAAATAATAGCCCGGGCTTTTATTTTCCCAAATCGCCAAACTGCACCGGCTAGTATTAGAGACAGGCGTCTATATGAGACAGGCCTTTAATTCCCTTTACACAAAACTTTTCCTCTGCAAAGATGGAAAATATTATCGAATTAATTATTTCAAACACACTGAATGTCTACCTATATGACTAGGCTATCTGATGACAATTTCAGATCATCATTCATTTAGTGTTGAGATGTTGTTCATTGAGTGAGATACAGTAAGATCCAAATAGCGGGGATAGCCAGAACAGATGAACCACGTTTTAATTAAACATCTACAAAGAGATCTGATCACACTGAAAGCTCATATTTTGTCACTAGCAAATAGCCTATATCTGTACTCTATCAAATACAGTTGCATTATCAGCCCTGACCAAAACCGTTCAGGAATTATTTATGCAAAAGTGGAACATTCTCCCTCCTTTTCGGCACGAATGAAACAGCATGAGAGAGCATGAACCATATTGTTTCTCCCGTTTTTTATTTGCCAAATTTGACAACAGTCTACATTCAAATCATAGCCTACTTCCAGGCGCGCGGGAACATATTTTTGACCAGGGGTGCTGAATAACAAAATAATCATGGATGTCCGACAATTTCTCCCCCAGCATATGATTCGAATTTAGACAGCTAAATACGCCATTTCCGCCGTGTATGAGTAGGTCTAAGAGTGAGAAGTTTTATAATGCCCTGGGCAGCCACATTCCACTGCAACTATGCGCAGCACTTGCAACTCTGACTCATCAATAAAAACTGTGCGCGCACACACCAGTCCCTAGAAGCGCACTTGACTTTACATCATAAACCTATTTCAGTAGGTTATATAGCCAGAGAATGTCCGTAGACGGGCTCTGATATAGCCAAGTCTAAGGTAAATTCCTTTTCTGACTTCTTTCTCTTTATCGCTATGGCATTTAGAATAAAGAATAAAGTTTGTGAACCGTTCTGGTTTTGTTGCCAGCATAAAAACAAGCTTACCATCGGCCTATCCGCAAATTTTAAACACAAGGGATGAATTGAACGATGACGAAGTCGGACATATAGGCATAGTTCATATTGGGAAAAAAGTTATACAATTTGGAACTCTAGCTTTTCCCCACCGCAGTCTTTTAATGCCATCTAATCATAACGTGCGCAGTCTGCGCCATACTTAAGCCCAAATCACACCCAAGATTCGCAACGAGATGAGCAGCAACTTGATGCAACATTCTAAAACCTTGCAACTGTGACCAGACATGTGAATGCTTTGCGACGGCTTGTAACGACGTGCAACATCTAATTCACACTGCTGTAACCTCCTTTCTGTAACTGTTTCGTGTCATTGCGATCTTTAAACAGACAATCTGACGGGTTTTAGAAGATTAAATACAACCCGAAACTAAAAAACAGACCAGGCCTCTACTGGAGACCGGCCTTTAACCCAAACCTGTAGCCACGCCAGGCGTTTAAAAGAGACAGGCGTCTCTTAGGGACTCGGCGATTATTTGAAGTTTTACTGTAATGTAATGGCCTAACTCGAGGGGTGGCACCAAGCGTGCATTTGAAAATCTCACTGCACGCAATTGGATAACACAATACGACCAATGTTTACTGACTGATTCCGGACTTTTTCGCAATTGGATAACACTACGACTGTCATCTGTTTAGCTCGCCTCTGGCCCGCCTATATCAGATACGTGATTGGCTCCCCGTGATACAAGTGGCAAAAGTAACGTTCATCATTACTCATTGCCAGAGTGTCTTACAGAGACAATTCAAATTGTGATCTTGCGAGAACTCTGGATTTTCCAGGGTACTATTTAAGTGTATTACAGTGTAATACAGTGTATTTAAGAAGAATTATACTACTAAGGACACAGGGTCTATTATTTGTGTGTGTGTCTGTGTGTCTCTATGTCTGTGTGTGTGTGTGTGTGACTGTGTGTGTGTGCATGCATGTGTTCCATAGTAAGGGTGTTAAAGTACACATATTCATACCGAACCGTTTAGGTACAGAACATTAGGTTACATACAGATGCGTACCGAATGTACCAAATTTAATTTAATTTAATAATAATCAACAGTAGGCTTCAAATTCAAGTTCCCACACAAACATGTTAAATAGCGGACCATATGTCAGTTTAGTCAATTAACATCAAAAAAACATTTGACACCTTTTCAAAATAATATTCCCATTGCGCATCAAAAATATTTTCAGAGAATTTTAGGTTAACATTATCTACAGCTTACTGTACCGAAAATTCACCAAGCTGAGACTTCAAAAACGAGGTACACACAAAACAGTGATTTTTGCATACCGTTACACCCCTATTCTATAAAAATTAAACCACTGACATTGGCAGAGTGAACATTTCTCAGTAATCTTTGACCTATGACATAGTCACAATTTTATGGCAGTATTTAACAAAATGTAAATTTGATTTTGCCATGAGTAACCATGTTTTAATCTGTAGACACTAGAAAAGAAAGAGGCGGAAGGGAAGTCTGACGAAGAGGAGGAAGACGGAGAAGGGAACAAAAAAAAGAAGAGTGAAGAAGATGAGGAACCAGAGGAGGAGAATGATTATGATGACGAAGACATTGAAGACGTAAGAAGAGAAGTTATTTAGTTATTTCCAATGCAATGTGAAATACGTTTCATGCCGTGTAACTCACAGTTTGATTTCCCCTGGCAGGAAACCGATTACATCATGTCCTACTTTGACAATGGAGAAGACTTCGGTGCCGACAGTGATGACAATATGGACGAAGCCATATACTGAAGTCAATCCTCAGTAAATCCTCGCTCTCTGGGTTTTACCTGTTTACCTTTAACATAAAGTAAACAACTATTTTTTTACAAGGTGTTCTGACCAATCAGATTCAAGCGGACAGACATGGCAGGACACTATAACACCTTTCATAAGGTGAGCTGCTAAAATCAACCATACTTGACTCTGGCGAGTATGCCCAACTGCTAACACATAAGCCAGCTTCAATGTCCATCCATCAATACGTTCTGTTAGCTTAGCGTATAATCTTGCTGTAAGCTAGAGCAGAGTTTTTTAACCACTGTGCCGGGGCACACTAGTGTGCCGTGAGAGATCATCAGGTGTGCCACAGAAAATTAACAAAATGTCACTCACTGGTCCAGAAAAGCAACTGTTGCATCAAAGAATTTATAACCACATGCTCTCATTGATTGTATGATTGCACTATTTGTGGTATGCAGGCATTGTACAACGGGGGTCCATATAATATCCAGTATTCACAGAATCACATATCCAGTTCATAACAACAATTAAATTAGATATAGTCACCTACAAATGAAACAGAGGGCGCTTGTTTTATTGAGCAGGTCTTGCATAGAAGCCATAATAAGGCCATATCTGTGTATTATTTGAAATGTTAGGCTATGGTATGTTTATTTTTTCTTCACACAGGATGTTAGTGTGCCGTGGGACATTTTAAGTGTCAAAAGTGTGCGGTGGCACAACAAAGGTTGAAAAACACTGAGCTAAAGTATAGTACGATTTTCAATTAGGAGATAATTCTTTGAAGCAGGCATTGCTTATTGTTCTTCTAGCACCAAAGCCAAATTGAGGTTGGGCCAGAACAGGAGTTTTATTCTGAGATAGCATCTTGCAAAGTCATGCAGGCTCACACTGCAGAACTTATTTTATGTGCCTGTATTTTTTTTTTTACATTTTTTAATTTTTTTTTTTAAAGAATCTTTTACGAACCACTAATAATATAATTTCATCTTTGTGATTTTAGATTGCTATGACCTTGTAAGTGTGGGTTTCTCATTGCCCTTCTGTAGGTCATGCCAGCATGCTATCCAGTTTCTCCCTATGTTTAAATAGTGATAAACCGCTAACATGGCTAAAATGGTAGACTTGCCTTTGAGCGTGAAAAAACACTGGTCATTGGTCATGAGGAAGATTATGTGAATTGTGTGGGGGGAAAAAAAACGTTTACAATTGTTATTTGTTTTATTTGTTCTGTCCTAAGTCATGCCATTGTTTCAAAAGGAAATTATACCAATTAATGCTTTATGGCAGTATCTGTTTTGTCATATAGGCCTATTATAATAAGCAATAGGTGGTGATCTGTCTTTCAGCATGTAGAAGCTCTACAAATGACACAAATTTGACTCTGTACTTTGCATGAAAGTATAGAATAACATAAATATGAAGTTAGTGAAAACAACAATGCTATTGGACAGTAAAATGTACCATTAAACTGTTCTCAGGCCTTATTGTTGAATGTCTGACAATAACTTCTTTTGTGTAAAATTGGCTACATTTCAGTATGCAGAGTTTGCTTTATTAAAACCATACAGGCAATTTTATTAGTTCTGTTGATATTTCAAGATTAGTTATTCTATAGTGAGTCGTGTATGTTCAAAGTCGGCTTAGTTCTGGTCTGGCATAAACTGCCAAACAGCTATATTTGAAATCAGGGTTGAAGGGCTATATTTTAAATCAGTGTTGAAATTCTCGGTTGGGTTTTGTGAGAACGTAGTACCAGTGAAAACACACAGAGATGTACAGATGTGCTTACAATGTCTTCTAAATCTGGACTTGTTTATTCCTATCTTGAACAGACCTCTTTGGGAAAAGATTAGGCTTCTTTTGAGCAGTTGTCAACACCCTGGAGTATATTTTTATTAGTCATAGATCAGTTGGCGGTATTGAAACTCTTAGCCCATACAAGAATATTAAAAAAAGGAACAGCATACATACATTTTCACACATACATGCATGTTTACTTGTGCTAATTCAGAATTGGATATGGTTATGGTTATAGATTTTGGTAGACACTTTTGTCCAAAGCAACATACAAGTAACAACAATACAATAGTTACATTTAAAATACAATACATTCACAATTTAAAACATTGGTAAGACTACATTAAGGAGAATAGGAGAGCAAAAACAAACAACGATGTCAATTCAATCAATAGTTTAATGAAAATATACAAATACTATAATATACAAACCATAACGCAAGAAACGCTTAATAAACTAAGTGCATGTTGTATAGTAAATGTACTATACTAGTACTGTGTGTGAAGTGACTAAACTAGTTTCAAAATTGCTCAGTTGACAAAAATTAAGACTGAAATTAAGTATCGAAAGTATTGAAATGAAGGCTTCAGTTTTATTATAAGCAAACAATATGCTCAATCTCTTAAGACATGGAGGAGCATGATTAAGTAAGAGACAGTGGTTGTTGAGTCTACACAGGCGTAAGAGAAACCTGTGAGTGTGTAGATGACAGAGAATGTGCTGGGCTCTGGAGGATCCCATGTCTTCTTGTACAGTGATTTCCTGTGTATTAGCCACATTGTGTATAAACCGCAGGACAGTGTTTTATGCAAGTAAAAAAATAACACTCAATACCATATTAACTGCCCTTAAGCGCATAGCTGAAGACATTTTTGCAAAATCAATATATGAACCTCGGCTAATAGTTGGGAAATTATAGGTCTGGAGTGAGAGGGTGCCATGTGCTGGTCTGTGCAGAGGTGGCCGTTCCCCAGTGTGCAGCAGAGAGAAGTTAGACTGTGGCAGGAAGAGGCGGATGTACAGGTAGGCCTACATCATTCTGTGAGAATAAACAGGCATCCTTGAGCTCAAGTTCTCTTTACAACTCCTACCCAACACTGGCTGGTTAGTGCGCTTTGTAAATATTGGGACTTAAAAAATATTTTTTGTTTTGGGGTTTGTGTCTTGATGACTAAGGACATTAGGCTATTTTATTAGGCAGAGTATTGTATATTGTGATGAAATCACATGGATATTGTTAAGAAATCCTTACCTCATGCCAAGTTTAGGTTTATCCCGTTTAGGTTACCTTGGAGGTCTTTGGGTGGATTCACCATGATCTTGTTTATGAACAATTTGACCACAATAGTATTCATGTATGATACCGGTAAGTTAAAAATAAGTTTCATCTTCACAATTACTGATGACTTTTCCCGTCTATTAGAGAAAGATGTCATACAAATGAAACTCTGCAACACTGTAGTACAGTGGTCCCTAAACTACGGCCCGCCACCTCATTTTGGGTGGCCCCCCAAAACATGTCCGTGGTATATAGCATATCACTGCAAAAACTGCTTATCTAACAAAATCTAACCAAGTGTTATTAATCTTATATCAAGATAAAAAAAAACTAGTTGGTATTGTTTTCAGTATAAAGAGACTTACCTAGTGCTTTCTTGTGAAATCATTTGACTTAATTTAAAAACAATTTGACTTATTTTAAGACATCTCATCTTGAAAACAAGCAAATTTGTCTGCCGGTGCGTTAAGCAAATTTGTCCTAAAAACAAGCAAATTTGTCTGCCAGTGCGTTGAGCAAATTTGTCTTGATAACACTCCTTAAAATAAGTTAAAGTCTTCTTAAATTAAGTCAAAATGATCTTTTGAGAGGGCGCTAGGTAAGTCTTTTCATACTAAAAACAATACCAAATAGATTTTTTAATCTTAATATAAGATCAATAACACTTGGTTAGAATTAATTTTTTGCATTGTAGCATCTGGCCCGCACGGGAGAACGACATCGTCAAACTATGACCTCCGTAATTTCCCCCATTCATTCTCTATGGCGAGTCTTAACAATACACGTGAAATACTTTTTTTGTCCACTGGTGGTTGTTTTGGCGCTGTTTCGCGTTTGCCATCGAAAACGGAATGAAATGTAGGCCTACCTGCAAACAATGTAAGAGGCCTATGCTGACTGCATCAGTGCTCAAAGTATTCTAAAAGTTTATCAATTAATTGTTAATAACTAACTAACTTCTATTTAAGTCATATTTCTGGGACTTTCTGGGATAATTATTCACTCATTCAAATGTTCATAGAGTTCACAAAGTTCTCATAAGGTGATTTCAGATGTTTTTGCTAGCACTTAATAAAACTCTCATAGTTTGAGAACTTTGAATTCTTTGTAGGATATTGCTTGTTCACAACTTGAGCTGTGTATGCAGACACAGAGTTCAGAGTTCACACATTTGGAATATAATACTTCTGGGACTCTCGACTTCTAAATTATAAGTTTACCTGCAAACCTCAACTTCTCGTCGAAGCAGATAGTGCAGTGGTCACAGGCAAGGTGAGGCATCACGCGGGATTCCCGTGTGATGCATTTTGTCGGAGTGAGTGTGCATGTGTACCAACGAGTGTGCATGTGTACCAACGTCTCTGGAGAGAAGGCGCGCAATTTGAACAAGAAATCGGTTCTCAAACGGAAGTTTTGATTGCAACAATTAGCTAGTTCATGCACCAGGGTGTAAATAGCATGCAGTACTATAAACACCTGGGTACGAATAGCATCCACTTCTAAACTGTACATTGATGCAGACAGCATACCTTATTCAGAGTGTCTATTACACAGCTGAGCTATTCACACTCAGTTATGTAACAACAAAAAAAACATGTTGCTTGTTTAAAAAAAAAAAAAAAATATATATATATATATATTATTACATTGTGTAATCAATATGCCAGATTAAATGCACAGGGGTGCAAATAGCATACACTGATATTTGTACCAGACGAGGTACTAATAGAACACATTGCTGTGTGCACCGGGGTACGAAGAGCATGCATTGATATTTGTACCAGACCGGGTACTAATAGGACACAATTGCTGTGTGCACCGGGGTACGAATAGAATTCACTTCTTATTGCACCAGGGTACGAATAGCATACACTGCTAATTGTACCAGGGGTGCAAATAGCCTTACCCATAAATATATGGTGGAAATAAGTATTGAACACTTTTTTTTTTTTCAGTAAGTAGCCTAAACTTCCAGTGAGTCTATTCGAAATTTTCTCCACACATTATATTAACACACATATAAAAAATCCAAACATAAGAGTTTTGTGTATTAAAGTGGAATGACACAGGAAAAAAGTATTGAACGTGCCTACTGACATTTCTTCAATACTTTGTGGAAAAGCCTTTGTTTGTAAAGACAGCTTCAAGACATTTCCTGTATGACAAAACTTATTGGTCGCAGTATCAGGTCTGATTTTGGCCCATTGTTCTAAACAGATTCCAGGGATCCCTCTTGTGAATCCTGATCTTTAGTTACTTCCAGAACTTTTTAATTTAATTGGCTGCCTTCAAATCTTTCTGGAGCTTTCTCCGAGTGGTCCTTGGCTCTTGGAATTGACTATCCTTCTGACTCCCTGGTCAGAAATATTACGAGATCCTGTGCATGGCCGGTTGATGATGCAGTGATGTTTCTTCCACTTGCAGATAATGGCTCCCATGCTGCTTACTGGAAGATTCTGATGTTTTGAAATGCATCTGTAACCAGTTTCATTGATATGTTTTGCAACAATAAGGTTACAAAGGTCTTGGGAGAGGTTTTTGATTTTATCCATCATGAAATGTTTCTTGTGTGACACCTTGGTAATGAAAAACCTTTTTATAGCCCATCAATATGTAGGCTACTAACCAAGCTTATATTAATTTGCACAGATAGAAAGGATAACTACTCTCTATACAGATTCAAGCTTGTTCCTTCCCTTTCCTTTTCTTAGCGTGTTTAATACTTTTCCCCTGTGTTATTCCACTTCATTACATTACTCTACTTATGGAGTTGTTTGGATTTTTTTATGTGTGGATTACCTGAGTTATTACTAATGCCTGGTGAAAATGTTGTGCCCCCTGTATTCCACTTTTCACGGGCCCTCTCCTCCATTGGGGCCCTATACTTACCACTTTCCCCCCCCAGTACGACGCCCTTTAATCTGCTGAACCTTTTGCTCGTTTCCAAATATAAAAAAACTCTCTGCAACTCAATATTTGCCTGCCTGCCTCAGCTGCCTGTGAGGGGCTTTTCAGTTGTGCTGGATTACTGTTCACTGCAAAGCGACCCAAGGATGAGTGCAACTAACTTTGAAAATCAACTACTGCTCAAACTTAAAGGAGAACTCCGGTGATTTTTCACATAGATCTCCATTTCTCAACGTCCTTTTCAGGCAAGTACCTCCACTCGGCGGCCATATTGCAACACTTTTTGGGCACTTATCGTGCATCTATTTCAGCAGAAATGCGTGTGCGTAAGGCTTCACGACACCAATCTTGCTCCAGCAGCGAGATCACAACAGATGATTGGCACGATGTCTTCACAGCACACCACATGATTGGCTCAATGTATTTTACAACACACCACATGATTGGCTCAATGTATTCACATGTCAACGTTTTGCCGCGGAAGGGTTGTGATACGTGTAGACATATGATGTGTAGACAACTGCCATATTGGTGTTACAAACTAACCCCATGCATTACTATGGAGGATGTTTTGAGTGCTGTATCTCCTCATTAGAAAGTCTTTGGTAAAACTGGTTGTTCTGGTACCCCCCCCCCCCCCCTGGTAGCCCCACCTGACCCCATCAACCTGACAAAATGGTAACATTAAAATATTTTTTTTGCATTTTTGTTCCATGTTACATTTCCTGTCTCGGTCTGCTGGATCAGATGTTACTTTAATTCATTTGTCAGTCTGTTTATGACTCCTATGTCTGTGTGTGGCTATTTTGTTTTGAATTTTTGATCTTCCTTGTAAAAAAAGATAGGCACAAAAAACAAATTCCCTCCTGTTCATCAAGTCCCACCTGTATTGTCTCTATTGGGGACCACCCCACACTTTGAGAACCACTAATTAACTTGACTTCAAACTGTCCTTATAAATTAGCTCTTACATTTCCAATGTTTAAGTTTAATCTAGCAGCATTCATGCTGACATATTGATTAACACACAATCATGCCGGATCAAGATCCGTTTGCCTGCATACCACAAAGTATTATAGCTGAGGCTGGATATATTGGCATGGATCCCATGTGCCTAGCCTACCTCTAACAAAGGTGTTCTCAAACCCTGTCCTGTCCTCACCCCTCAGCCTAATGACATCATAAGATATTTGAAGTGCCAGATTTGCAGTATGGTGGTATTTCAGTATTTCAGCATCAAAATTTACTTTTGGCTTAACAAAATCAGGGATCTTATCTGAACATGGCAAACCCATTCATCCTGGTGAAATCAGAATGCAGTGATGAAGAAAGTGTATATTTATAAAGTGTATATTTTGTATAAGTCCACTTTGTGGTCACTTGATAATAATTGAAGTTATATGTCATAAATTGGCATCATACCACCACTAGATGGCAAGCTCTGTATGAGACTCATACAACATATAATCACCACAGTGTGGGTAAATACAGAAATAATGTCAAGTCATTGAAGCAATGCTGTTTATAGTAAATTACATCATAGTTCACAAATTATGCTTGCAGGTCACATTACTGAATAGTTGACAATGTCTTCATTAAATTGTTACTAATCATTTTTATTTGCAGTTTTCTCTATTCCTGTAACGCCACCCGGACCAGGATCACACTTCGTGTTGGGTTGTATGTATTCCCTTGCAAACGTGCGCATGCCTGCTGCACAGGACTTGTGTGTTCCTGAATGTAGGCTACACCATAGATATTAGCAAGCTCGATACCGCATTGGGCTTCAGAACGTACATAAATATAGCGGCGCCATCTTGATGGGGCCAACAATCACTGGAGGCCAATGGAGCAACGTGTGACTGACGGGAAATCAGACAGGCGTCTCTGATTGCCGGCAAATGTTGCCCAAAGACAGTAAGGTGTTTGCCCCCAGCAATGTGGCGGCTTCGTTCACAAGGATACAAGGATACAAGGAAGTTTATTGTCACATGCATATAGTTACTGGAAGTAAGAAATGCAGTGAAATTATGTCTGGTGTCAGCCTATTTGTGCATTTATGGGGGGGGGGGGGGGGGTAAAAAGTGCAGTAGAAGAGGGGTTTAGTAGATTAAGTGGCAAAGGCTGCATAAAAAAGGTGGGGGAGGATTAGGATTGGGGGGGGGCACCAACAAGGAGCACCCAAGAGCAACAGGGGCAAGGAAAAACTCACTTACCAAGGAAGAAACCTTGGGCAGATCCACGGCTCAAGGGGCTAACCCAACTGCCAGGGTTCTTGGTGTGTGTGTTGGGGGGATGACAAGGGAGATGGGATAGTGTGTTGTGTATGTGGGGAGAGGGCAGTGTGCAATATGTGTGTTGGAGAAGCTTCCTCATGAGACAATGTGCTGTGTATTGGGGGGGGGGGGTGCAGTGTGCAGCAAGTATGTAGAGGAGGCTTACTGTAGCAAGCAGTGTGCTGTATGTATGTGTGGTAATGACAGTGATGATGTAAGTGTGTGTTTTTTTTTTGTGTGTGTGTTGGGGATGGGAGTGGGGGTGGGGTGTGGGGGGCAGAAAGGCTAGGCAATGGGTAGATAGATGGAGAAGAAATCAAAAATAATAAATAAAAAGTTCTATGGAGATGTGCAAAAGTTGGAGAAAGTCAGATGTGTGTGTGTGTGTGTGTTTTGACGTGTCATGAAATAAGAAAATAAATAAAAGGTCTGTAGCATAGGGAGAGGGATGTAAAAGTGCTAAAAGTCATGTAGGTGTGTGTGTGTGTGGGGGGGGTCATGAGTGCTGAGGAGTGAATGAGTGCAAAGTCAGTATAGTGTGAGTTTAGAGTTGGGAAATGTTTGAGAGTGCTGAGGAGTGAATGTGTGCAAAGTCAGTATAGTGTGAGTTCAGGGTTCGGATGGCCTGGGGATAAAAACTTCTCCTGAGTCTCTCAGTTCTGGCTTTGTGACTACATAGGCGTCTTCTTGATTTCAGCGGTAGGACTAATCCATTGTTAGGATGAGAAGAGTCCTTCAGGATCTTTTGGGCTCTTAGGAGTACTCTTCTGGAATAGATATCTTGTAGAGCAGGGAGTAGACGTTGGCACATTATGCCAATAGAACTCGATAGGTGCAGAGAATAAATCCCCATGGTAAATTATGTGCCATCTCTTTTGTGAAACCAAGTCAAGGCTAAATTCATCCAGAATAACCAAAAAATCCCAGTTTAGTCCTTTATCTAGGTTTTGTGAAATACCCTTCAGGTCAATTCATATATAGTTTAGCTTTGATGAGGCATCAACTAACTCACACATAAGCCTACTTTCAAATTAGGATGTTTGTGAGCCATCTCTCTCTCTCTCTCTCTCTCTCTCTCTCACACACACACACTCACACACACACAAGGAAAATATGAATTGTCAACTTTACTGTGAACTGAGACCAAACCACAATTCATCAGTACATTGTGAAATATATCATATCTGCTAATCTGATACAGAAATGAGGACTTCAATTTTATAATGACAGTATTTGAAGCCTGCTCTGTAGTTACCATGAACTGTAAAAGAACAAGCAGTAAATTGTTCTGGGCAAAAGGGGAGTAGGCAGAGTTCGCCACTCCAATGGTGTTGGGGCCCCCTGGTGGTGATCTCAGGTATTACGGGTTCAGTTTTATAAGCAAACATAGTTCTCGGAAGCAGTACAGACTTGCAGAACACAAACACAAGGCTTTCTGAGGGGATAATTGTATAAGCAAACTATATAACAACCATGACATTGTGTATATTACAAGAGATTACATTGTCCCCTGAGCAACTTGGGGTTAATTGCATAGCTCAAGGACACAACGGTGGAAGCCAGGAATTGAACATACAACTTTTCAGGCTACTGCACACTAGCCCAGCTCCTTAACCACTACACTACCATTGCCCATATTCTAGCCAAGTCTCAGAAGCAGCAGAAGAACTTACAGAAGAGGAACACAAGGCTTGCTGTGGTGGTTGTTGTTGGCCCGCTACCTGCTGGAATTGAAATGTATCGTAAATTGAAATGTATTGAAATGCATTGTAAATAACTCCATGGCTGAGGATATGCTGCACTTTTTGTAAAATTCTGGTGACCTGGACAGTTATTCAGGAGCTGGTCTTTGCAGAGGTAGGTCTTCCCTGGGTGTGGTGCAGACAGTGGCAGCTACAGGCATCTGCACATCTGTGAAAAGACACAGCCAACGTTCGGCTCTCTTCACCAATCTCTCTCAAAGTTCTCTTCTCATCTCAGTTGACACACTGTTTAGTGACTGTAAATAAACGCTATCGTCATTTTTGTGTGAAGATAATAAGATTTACATAATAAGATTCATAATCTGAGAATGATGATGTCCTCACATCTTGTATACTCAAGGTTAACCTGCAGATCTTTGGGTGGGTGTTCAGTCACTTGGTCGATGAATAGGAATTTCACCACAATAGAATTCAACATTCGTGTGTGGAAAGTAAGTCTCATCTTCACTACCACCGAGGAAGACCCTGCCCTGTTGGAGAGGAGGCATTGTAGATCAGATACAAAACATGGCATAGCCTATAGACCCTTTCCACAATAAAAACAAAAACAATGCTTAAACATTCTATTTGGTTCCCAATCTACTTCCTCTGCATTAAGATAACATATGGAATGTTAAAACGGAAGCCTTGTGGGGCCAACTATGTAAGGGATAATGGACGACACGGTGGTCTGTTCACAGAAGTTAATGCACGGTCGAGGTTGTAAAACGGCCCCGACGCGAAGCGGAGGGCCGTTTAAACCTCGCAGTGCATTAACTTCTGTAAACAGACCACCGTGGAGTCCATTATCCCGCTTATTCCACTGTTGCCACTTGCGTTGTGTTCATTTCCTGTTGCAATTTAAACATTTTAATCGCTAAAACTGTCTTGTTTGTACAACTAATTTCTTCCGACACATATCAACTAATTTCTCAACTCACAGGACAAACTGCCGTTACTAGTTCTAAATGGATGGTTGCTACGGCCAAAGGCCAGTTGTTAGTTCTATCTCTCCCGTTGTCAAGCGGGCGTATCCCAAGATTCTGATGAACTTTAGCTTTGAAACATCGCTTTTACTTAGCCTGCTGTCATCCATCTAGCTAAAAGTCACCTCTGTCATATGCTACAATGTTGCAATGTTCTGAACGCCTGCATTTTACAGCTCGGATGCAACGTGACAGTTCATTTAAACTTCACAACGAGTTCGGTGAATTAATATACAAGTGTGATACGGCCAAAAAAATGGATCTAGGCCTACTTCATAGGTGTGCAGATAACATACGGTTAATGGTCGTTAATGGTTAAATTACGTAGGACAATGGGAAATTCAACCAAGCAGTGGAATAAGATGCTGATAATGGAACTCTCTTGAAAGGGTCTATAAGATACATGTTGACCATGAACAAAAATAGTTCCACAGTTGTATAGCTTTTGGTCATGAAGTGTGACTGTCAGTGCTCTGTTTGGTCTATGTCCCTTGGTCGCACTAGCCTGGCTAACGTCAGACCCTCATCTCAAATTAAATCACGCGCGCAAGGCAGCATGGGAAAACCCAGGCTATGGTTGCACTGATATAGTAATCAAACTGCTAAGTAAAAATAAATCTAATCAAAACAACCCTACATTATTTTGATTGATATTACTTGAAATTCACAATTAAAATGATTTATGAAACTTCTTTAAAATGGCACATATGTGTTTTTGAAACTGAACTCTTCATAGTTGCATGTGCTACTACCATTAGGCGTGTTCGTCTTCATGCAGATCTGACTTGATGCGATGCATGCAGGGTTAAACACAATGGAGAGCTCCATTGTGTTCAACCCAGCATGCATCACATCAAGTCAGATCTGTACAGATCTGCATGAAGACGAGCACGCCTATTGTGTTTTTGAACCCGCCCTCACCTGTTACGTGTCACTTCCTGCCCTTTTTTAGTTCCCCGCCATGTTCTATTCCCACCTGTTTCTGTCTCTTGCTTGTTCATTCTCTGTAGTGATTTCACCTGCCCCTTGTTGTTTTTGTCCTATCATGTGTCATCTGATTTAGATTCCTCATGTATTTAAGCCCTTGTGTTTGTTCAGTTCTTTGCTTACCAACAAAACTAGATGCTCGCACAGACGTGGGGCAGAAGACGCTTGGTGGCCTTCCACAACGTTATAAACTTAACCTAATAGTTGGCTACTGTAAGCTACAATCGCAATTTTTTTGTATACCCCTGTTGTCTCAATGATAATAACATCTCATTTCAGACTATATTTCAGAGTTTGCCGTTCATTTGTATTATTAATATAACATCGTATTTTGTCATTTTTGGCAAAGACATGCATTCTGTTAGGGATATTGAACATATTAAACATTCTCTAACCATCGTGATTTCGAATTGGTGCAGTTTTCAGCACAAAAACGAATTTTATTCTTTTCATGGAGAGCACTGTTCTATGCTGTTCTATGGTGCTTTCTGCCTCTTAGTTGCGCACACATGTTTTCGTGACGTTGCATATAAATCCATGTATATTTTTTAATAAAATTTGAGTTTTTCATGTGTTTGTGACCAGCCTTAGTAGCAGCCCTGACAGAGCAACATAAAAAAAAATCTCAGGACAAAAATTCTTAGTACTCTGTGTTGTAAAGGTTCATACTTAAAGGTTATGCCCGTAGCACCTGCGTAGACATCACGTGTTGAGCAGGAAGAGCACTTGAAGACATTATCCATCTGGAAAAAGGAAGCCAGTGTTTCACCAGATATTCAGTATTTCACCAGAAATGAGCCGTCAAAGTATGTGTAAAATTCTGTTTAATCTAATTAAGTGGTCTTTGATGCTGATGATTAGGCTAATTCAGGACCCATACCTCACTACAACATTAATGGCCATTCACACCGAGAATGATAACAATAACTGTAATTATGACAATAAAAGCATCCACACAGGCTAACAATATTGTTCTTCATATCGTTATAGTTTATTTGTCGACGCTTGCATTCATATTACTTTTTTTATATAACTATCATTATTGTTCTTGGTGTGAATGGCCCTTTAGCCTGTTAAGGATACCTGTCCAATTAGCCAGTTTACCCGTCCAAACTATATGACAATGATGACACAATTAGTTGCTTTTACATGTAGATTCACCAAGAGGTTTTGACTGTAAAATGACCCATAGCCGCCTGTTTGGCCCAGACCACTTAAAGTGTAAGTTCAGTGTAAATTGACCCATAGTCCTGTTGTTCAAGCTCATCACATGCAGCCCATAGGAAAAAGAATGAAACAATTTGGGACAACATAGGCTAAGTTATGGACAGGCAGCTTAAAGCAGACCCAAGTACTTTGCACTTGTATAGTCTTTTATTTTGGAATCTTAAGAGCAATAAACATATATTGCAATGTTAAAGAATTCATGTTTAATTCATTGAGATGTGTAAGACATGTATAAGTTGCTATTAGTCAATTAATGAGGAGATAATCGATAATCGAATCGAATCGAATCATTAGATTAATCGATGCATCGAAAAAATAATCGCTAGATTAATCTTTTAAAAAATAATCGTTTATCCCAGCCCTACTCGTGACAAATCTAAACAGCAGACAAGACAAAGGGGAGCTGAAGCGCTGCTGGTATCCCTTGCATCCTCTGGTGCTCGTGGAAGGGTTCAAAGTTCATAAAAAGAGAAGGGCAATTCCACGGAAAATTGACTTTTTGTCACATCCATAACGCCAGTGAAATGCCTTGGCATTTGTATGATGTGAATGATGACATTCATTTTTTGTGCATTTTTTCTCATGTACATTCCTCAGCCAAAAATAGCAAATGCTCAAATTTCATGTAATCATTCACATCATACCATACCATCACATTTTACTGGCATTATGGATGTTACAAAAAACTAGGTCCAGGTGCTCAGTAGGATGCAAAAGCTAAAGGAACCGTATGCAAGAAATGTATTTTAATTCATCATAAAATGGTCCTGATATGTCACTAGACATTAAGAAATCATGTTCATTTCAAATACATATATCACTGACAACAGTAGTCCAGCCAGGATATTGTCATTTAAAAAGTGAAGTTGCAGCCCTCAACTGATGGTGATGTTGTCATGTTGTGCTCAGTAGGATGCAAAAGTTAAAAAGCCTTTATTATTTTTGAGGGCTAAAACATTAAAACACCCAATGCTTTTTAAATGTTGCATCCTACTGAGTGTCTGGACCAGGATTTTTCCAAATCTAAACAACATTTATACTTGTTTATCTACTTACCTACTACTACTAACTTACCAAATCCTCAACTTCAGACTTCAGCAACTTGTAGTAGGCTGAACTGGGATTCAGAAGAGAGTCCTGAAATAATTTATTGGTGATCTCCATGTAGAAGCAATAGGCTGTTGAATCAACTGGCTGTTGAGGACCGACCACTGTAGCAAGTGGATTATAAATAAAGGTAAATACATATTTCATCCTTTTCTCTTATAACACAACATTATATTAATATGAGATAGTGGCGAAGTTATACAGAATATCAGTTGAGATTGTCAGATTCCAATAGGGATTATATATATTTATTCATAGATAATGCACATCATACAGCACACCTTTGACTTTTGACTTTGCAGGTTACAGAAATGTCACAATAACAATCTTTATTTGTTATCTGTAACTGTGCTTATGTTAGTACTGGCAAATGACCTCTGCTTGGAACCCTGGCGGATATGGATCCGGTTTTCTTGGCATGGAACTTTCCACATTTTGAGATAAGGAAGGCCACATGACTGAAATGTTATCAAATAATCTGTGTGTCGTCAGCAAATGAGGAGTAGTAGAGGCTGACTTACTGCTGGAACTGGTGGTTGGGGGCGTACTCTCACTGGCGGGAACCCCTCTGGAGCTGTAGGTGCTAGGAGTCCTGGTGGTGGTGGGTATGGTGGTTTTGGTCACTGACAAAGCAGAGATCTTTTAGCACTTTGACATCTTTCTTGGATTCAATAGCAATTTACACAAAACAACACAAAACTAGGGACCCACATTTGAAACACACAACACACAATTGGGCACCATGAACAGGCTTCAGTGAGGTGGCCCATAGAGAACAAGTGGTGCTCCCAATATTTGCTCATTTATTGGGGCACACTTTACTTAGATGGTTCACCCAAAGGTTATCTACAGATGATCAGATTATAAACAAACTATATGTTTACACAGTTATCTACAATTAATAATTAAGGTTCGAACCGGCAACCCTCCGGTTACAAATCCGAAGCGCTAACCAGTAGGCCACGGCTGCCCCAATTCCTGCGTAGTTGCTCACTGCACCTTCTAAATTGAAATTAGAGTTGGTTTGTTTTTCGTTGTCTATTTTGGTTTTGTTGGTCATTTGAAATAAATAGTATTCATTTCATTTGGATAGAGCTTTTTAATTGGTATACTGATCCACCCATCTGTGCGCATGGTATTAAATTAGCAACATGATTTTGCCTTGCTAGTACATTTAAATGTAAATCAGGTTTCTCTGGCAAGTATACTTTGGTCTCTGCATTTACTGTATGCCATCTGTGAATTTGTGAACACACAGAGCACACACTAACCCGGAGCAGTGAGCTGCGGCGTTCAGGGAGAAGTGAGGAGTTAGGTGCCTTGCTCAAGGGCACTTCTGCCGTTCCTACTGGTCGGGGATTGAACCGGCAACCCTCCGGTTACAAGCCCAAAGCCCTAACCAGTAGGCCACGACTGCCCCATATAGATAGCATACATAGCATATAGCACATGCTGTAGCTTTAGCAGCACATGGGGCGAATTTTCTACCATGTTGTGTGTCCTACAAAGAGAAGCCCTGGACTATGCTTTTACTTGGGAATTAGGCCTAATGTTTCATTTTCATTTAAATTTGTAATTTAGCGATAAACTAAACTAAATAAAGAAAATGAAAAAGCCCTTACTATATGTGCTGAGATGGTTAATTCTGAACGGTGCACTTGTTGTTATGCTCATATAGTCCTCGAAAATGTATGTAAGCAAAATGGTGTTTAGGCTGGTTGGACTTAAAGAGAAGAGAATAGTTGTCTCCACATTAATCAGTTGACCTCTCCTGCAAGAGAGAAGGTGTACAAGCATGAGATGGACATCATCTGATTAAAAATTGTAAGATGTTGTTGTCAGTAAGGAGGAAATATAAAAGCTGACATGGTATGAGTGCTTACGTGAATTTCATGTCTGCAGTTCCCAAATAATGGCCTGCTGTGGCTCCAGAGATATTGTAGGTTTCAGTCAACTGCACAAAATAACAAAAGAACAGTATTTTCAAAATCATCCATGAATTCTGTGAGGCAACTGGGAGTGTGTGTGTATGTGTGAGTGTGAGTGTGAGTGTGTGTGTATGTGTGAGTGTGAGTGTGAGTGTGAGTGTGAGTGTGTGTGTGTGTCTGTGTGTATTAAGTATAAGTATATATACTTTTTTGATCCCGTGTGGGAAATTTGGTCTCTGCATTTAACCCAATCAGTGAATTTGTGAAACACAAACAGCACACAGTGAACACACAGTGAGGTGAAGCACACACTAATCCCGGCGCAGTGAGCTGCCTGCTACAATGGCGGCGCTCTGGGAGCAGTGAGGGGTTAGGTGCCTTATAAAGGGCAATTCAGCCGCGGCCCACTAGCTAACCAGTGTGTGTGTGTGTGTGTGTGTGTGTGTGTGTGTGTGTGTGTGTGTGTGTGTGAGTGTGTGTGTGTGTGTGTGTGTGTGTGTGTGTGTGGGTGGGTGGACATTCACACACCCATATCTGAATAGATGAATTTGTTCCCTACCACACCAGTTGGCCAATAAAAGCTCTAGAAGAAGCATGCTACATCAGCACCATGTAGAGTGTATACTGTAATTTCCTCTTACCACTGAATCAACCAAAGACTCTAGGTATTTGTAGTAAATAGTGTCGGGGTTGAGGAGGGAATCAGTAAATGGAAGGTTGGTGATCTCTGTGGACAATGAATAAGCAGCCATAGCTACTGCCTGTCGACTGCGGATCCATCCAGTCGGTTGTGTGGCTGGAGGGGATTCAACAAAAGAGTGGTTTCATAAGATCTCCATGATCTCCTCCCCATTATCACTGGTTAACACATAGCAGGAAATGCCCCACAACCAGGCAGGTCATATTTTGGGTTAATTTAGTTGTTCAACATCAGTTTTAAAGCAGCACTAAAGAAGATTTGCTCTCGGGGTCCCCCTAAAGTTGAGAAGCGCAATAATAAATAAACTAAATATGTGTCTTTTCCTACAAAGTATGAACATAACTCCAATGTAATAAAGAGGGAATGCACCGACAGCAGTCTAAAGAGATCTCTGAATGCAGTAGAAGAGGAGCTGTAAGTGAGTACCAAAGATTCTAGAACAGAGCTCCGCTCTACAGAAGTGTGACGTTCGGTTTCCATGACAGCAGTGTCACTGGATCTAAACAAACTTGTATTATTGGTTTGTGTAGAATGTAGATCCAGTGAAATTGTTGCCTTGACAACGCTACGTCATGGCTTTAGTACTCAGAATACAGGAAATCACATCAAACAAATTAAAAAAATTCTGGAGGAGGACCCCCAAACCCCCGAAAGTAGTAAGAACAATATCTATATATGCAGTGTATTACAGAAAAACTGAATAAATATGGATATTAAGTATGAACCATATAAACATATATATAGGCTAATTTGCATCTGTAGATAGTCTATGGGCAGCCATCCAAATAAAAAAGAATAATGGACTGGACTCATTTTTGCAAACCTAAGTTTTAGCAATAACTCGAAATCACTTTCCTCAGCAGTGAGTGTATAGCTACAGGGATGTTGTCCACGCTGTGTTACTGGCATTAGTGCTCCCCGGGATTATCGGTGCCTTGCCCTACCTGCTGAGCTACTGCCTCACCTTGTACAGGTTGTACGACAATTACACTTTAACAACAGTTAATGGTTATTTCTATTTCAACCATTTTACGAAGTTTGAGTTGCAGAACCCCCTAAACCGGCCCATTGCTATAGTGGTAGCAGCAGTAATTAAGCTACAGTAGTGTAAAACACCCTTATACTTTTGCTATTGCCCTTCACATGAACTTCAAAACACAGAACAGACATTATAAATGTAAAATAGGGGAACTCACAAGAGACTGCAAATATCCCAGCCAACACTAGACCAACACACAATATCAGTCTTGCAGGCTGTGCCATTTTCCTCTTCATCAGACAGACTTACAGGTAAAACACACAGGAAAAAAATCACAATTATGCCAATAATATGCTAATATAAATTATATTGTTGCAGCCCCCGGTAGGAGGTTGTTGAGCGTCAAGCCACTTTTTATATCGAAGAAAGGGGGTTGCACTTGCCCCATTTCAAGGGGGAGTGGCCATCGATCATGTAAGTTTTCAATTAATTTGGCCAACACTGCTGTCAACAGAGGGAGATTCTGCAAATGATGTCATGCAATGTTTCAGGTCTAATCAAAAGATTTTAAATGTTTGAAATTAAGGACAATTAGATCTATTGTATTAGTCCTTCATCTGAATTCAAGTGATATGAACTCATTCAAGCGAGTTAAAAGCTTGGTGGGAGGATCCAATAATAGATCTATTTGAACTGTTCTGATTCTAAATAAAATCATCACTTTAGCAACAGCTATCTCAAACATTCTCCTCCCACCAAGCCTTCAACCCGATTTCCTAGGAATGAGTTCATATCACTTGAATGCCAGGTGGAGTGAAAGAGGCAGATTGATGGCATTTGTATCAACATTTCTTCTGATTGGAGAGAGGTGTAGGAGATTGTGTATTGTCCATTGTTTCCCAGCCCTGATTATTCTATCATGTCGATTTGATATCGAGGCCTTTTGATGTTGATGAGCTCCGTGAGCAAAGGTCAATCAGGAACACAATGCAGTTCTTTTATGTTAAAATAACAGTGTCAGACTAATTCTAATGCTACATTGGCTTATGACATTGCATTTGCCCGCCCGGAACGCTTAATATCGCATTATGCTACGTTGTTGATCAAGTAGGCTCATGACCCTTTTAGATGGTTTTTGACTACATGGGTACCGTCTTAGTGATAAATGACGTTCAAGGAAAGATCTAGCAGTATTAGCCTGAGTTAACCCAGATGAACCTGTTAGCAAACTTTAATTTGTTCTGCAAGTTGTGGATGTGTAGTTTCTTTGTAATTGAGTAAACAACTGCATTTAAAACCTTCATTTAGAAGAAAAATTTGCTTGTTGAACTTCTGAAACGATTTGTAAGAGTTTAATGCACTTACATTTAAGTTTAAGTTTAAATATAGCTGCAAGCAGCAATGACGGGCCAGGCAGGCTGGAGTTGCCATGGCAACTCAATGCTGTTACCTCAGACATATGGCCATAAGCTGTCAGAGCAAGTTTCATATCTAGCACCCAAAGATTGCCTGAGATATATGGTCATTTCCTGTTTGGCGGCTTCACAGTGGATTTCAATTGGCTGTGTTTGGTGAACGCTTGTGAATATGGCTTCAAAAATCAAGAAATATCTAAGGCTCAGTCTGAAGTTAATCTGTGCCAAGGTACACGACAAACAGACAATGTCTGTGACCTGTGAAAACGTTTTTCGCGTTTTGGACAAAATCGAAGATGGCGGCAAGATCGGTCATGTTGATGTCACAAGTAGCCTTTGTCAGCCTAAAGACCTCACACAGTATAACCAGAGATCACTAGTAAGTTTTAATTCCAAACACATCAACAGCTACAGGTCAAAATGCCATTTTGCTAATTGCAGTGCCCCCTAGAGGTCAACGGTCACCAGATTTCTAGAGCATCCTCCCAATGGGATGTGAAGTCCATGTACTAAGTTTAGTTTTGATACATGCAAAGGTTGCTGAGATATGAGCTCACTTCCGGTTTGGCAGCTTCGCCGTCAAAATTTGATTGGCTGTGACAGAATGAAATGAATACACAATGGGATAACTTTTGTGAGACTTGGTCTGAAGATCATGTGTGTCAAGTTTGGTGTCGATTGGAAAAAAATTGTGACCTGTGAAGATTTAGTTTCACTTTCGCTAAAATCCAATAGTGCCTTGAACTCGGCTTGGTCCAAGGATTCAAACGATACCTGATTTTTGAAAATCGGGCCAATGGGTCAAAAGTTATGTGCGTGAATGCACGTCCAACTTTGACCTGTTGGTGGCACTACAGCGTTCGAGGTGCCAATTTGAAACTTTGTGAAATTAATCATGGGACTGTCCCCAATCAGTGTTCCAAATTCCACAACATTTTACCCGACAGAAGAATAATAATAGGAAAACGTATAGGAAACACGTAATAGGAAACACAATGGGTGCCTACACAGCTTTTCTGCTTGGCCCCCAATTTCACTGCTGGTTTAGCCTGGTTACCGCCAGACCTGATCTCAATTGAAATTTAAATTGGGTCTGAAGAAGGTTCATTCACCTGCTATTTCCAAGGGGCGTCACCATAGAATTTGTGATTGGTGCCCGGGTTTTAGGAACATTGGAAATGGAAGTGAATGGCCTCTTTACCAGACGGACCTGCAGAGCAAATTTAAATTTGCCAGAGGTTCATCTGTGTTTTCCCAGGCTCTGCTGGTTATCCCCATAAGTCAATGAAGACTTCCAAGATCCACTCTCAATCTCAACTTGTGTCTGGTGTCAACCAAGCTATAGCAGTGTATAATTTTTCTGCATCAAACTCAGGCAACAGGTTATTACTTGGCAGTATTTGAAGACGTATTATGGTTGGATGTACCATTTCACTACTGCCTTTCACCACGGCAACAGAGGTAACGTAAGCTAATGTGCAATACTCTAATGCAGCGTTTTACATGAATTCAATCACTCTTACTTCCCCGAGTTAACAATTCCCTTTGTAAGTGATAACGCGTGTCTGAACATCCTGGCCTGTGAAAACATCTTAATTATCAATGTTAAATATTATATTTGTTTGTTTTTTTCTCATACTGCTATAGTTTTTAAGATTCATTTGTGTTGTTTTCTCATACATTTATACTTTTACAAGTTTTTCTTAGAAGAACGCACTCTATTTAGATACACACAATAACACTGCTCTTAGATCAAAACTTGTCAATGCAATTCAATTTTTTAGTCAGTCAGTCAATGAAACAAACAAACAAACAAAAACAACTCAATTCAAACAATTATTACATTTATTCAGTTGTGTTGATGAACACCATGATGCGCCCTCTAGTGGCCAATTATCTGGCAAGAGGCAGCGTCTGTCATCAGGGAGGCCGATGGCTAGGCTGGTTGGTTCTGGTCAACAATTGGCTCAACTGTGAGACAAAAATAGACCTTAGACATACAGTAGGCTCTTTCACCAGTCTTGCCAGTGTCAGTCAGAACATATTCAAGACATACATACAGTATATAGAATAGTGGCAAAATGATTCTTGTGAAATTCTCACCTGTGACAGTTTGAATGTCAACCTGAAGTTGTGTAAGATGTTGAGAGTATTTGTGGTTGAAGATATCTTGAACCACAATGCTGTCTATGTCTATGTGGAAACCAAGTGTGATCCTCACAAGCACGGAGGACCCACCATAGCTGTATGAGAAGGGAAACTGCTTTAGAGATGATACATCTAACCAAGGCACTGTGTGCAGTCAACAATACATGTATATATATAACAATCATTATCATCCAAAACAAATTTACAGTATGGTACAGGTTTACATTTCTGTCTGTATGACCACTTCCTGTGTGTTGTTATTGAGCTTTGGTGTCATCAGCTGTGTTGGGCTACAGGAACTGTGGTGCGTTCAAATTCGCAAACATACTGTAGGGTGCATCCCAAACATCTCATGGGCGTAGGTTTAGGATGGGACGCTAAGGACTAGTCCCAATCAATATTTTGAGATGACAAAATTGTCCCCACCAATATTTTAGCGAATGTATTTGTGAATGTAAAGAAATAAAAGATAAACTATGGTGCATTCCAATACTCAATGAACATGCGAGACACTTATCACCTTCTACGATCTCATCCCAGAAAGATTTTCTTTGACTTGTTTAGTTTTTTGAACATTTATTTTATCTAATGACATAGCAAACATGATGAATTGAATCCACATATCCTTGCACTATGCACAACTATTTTTCACTAGCCTAAAACCATGAGACTGAAAGCTAATTGCGTTCACGTTCTTCTTAAAGTGACAGGCACTCAATTAGACTTTAACACCACAAATGTGATGATATTGAAGACAAGTGTAGCCTAATAATTTAATTATCAATATGATGTATTCAACTTACTAAATATGTTTAGCTATTAGTAATAATGCAGATCATAAAAATATCCTATTATAAATAATTAACAATATATATGTGTGTGTGTGGGTGGGTGTGTGGGTGGGTGTGTGTGTGGGTGGGTGGAGGGTCAATTAAATTCTATGATTGCCACTGATGTGAATGATCATACAATATTCAATCTTACAGATGGCGTCAAGGTGGCGGGGGGCCCACAAACCAAATAAAATGAAAAAAAAAAAAGCAAAAGTGGGCCTATTGAAATCGAGATTCTTCACTTGGTATTGGTGTTGAAACAATAATGTTGGTATTGTGACAAACTGCCAAGGTGACAAGTTCCCCCCATGTCTGTCAACGTTCCGTTTGAAACAAGTTTGTAGCAAATAGATAAATGATCTGAGGAGGTTGTTCTCCGAGAACATAGCTGGACATGAGCTGGACAACGTGTGACTGTTACAATGGAATGTTTACACCAAATCGTTCAAATTTAATCGTTCAGAGAAAACATATTCGCCACGAATGTTCGCCACTGTTTGTCCAGTTTGAATGTGCTTGGATTGTGAAAAGTGTTTAAAGTTGGACTGTAATCACTACTTTATAGTGTAGTTGGGACAAGGTTCAAGGTGTCATGGGTCATTTGGCTACCTGAGGGTAATGTCTGTAGCTCCGTCATAGAAAGATTTTGTCAGGCACCCAGTGCATGCATATACTTTATCCATCTAAGAAAAACAACAACATCATTAGCCTCTCACATCAGTAGTTCATCTCCAAAATATATCTAATGGTTACATTTTGCTAGATTGAAGATATTTGAGAGAGCACTTTTAATCCAGATCAACTGAAGTTCATCTTTTGAATACATTTTCAACAATACATATGTTGTCCACAACTTCAACACTCCTTAAGACAGACCTCGGTTTCTCTAAAAACTGGTGTTACTGAGGACTCACCAAATCCTTAATCTCAGACTTGAGGGAAGAGTCACCAGAGGGTTGGTTGGTGATAATCATTTCGAAGTAAAAGTCACGCGACACTTGTTGAATGTCCAATGCAGCGCCACCTGCAAGGCAAAGTGAACAGAAAAGTGTTAAGCCTTTTATATGCCTTTAATTAGACAGGACAGTGGAGAGAACGATAGGAAGTGAGAGATGGGCTGCGATCAGGAAATGACCCGGGCCTGACACATGGACCCAAGTATGGTACGGGTGCTGTTACCAGTTGCGGCACAACTCTCTCTTCTCTCTTTCTTTATCTCTCTCTGTCTCTCTCTCTCAGATAAGAGGAGAGCACCATTAATTCCCCTCCCTATGCCAACAAAACTCTATCTCTCTACTCCATAGATGCTTTGATTGGTACATTTACATTTATTAATTTAGCAGCCGCTTCTATCCAAAGTGACTTATATTATGACGATTGTATTATAGGGCCTTTGTCCCCGGAGCAACTTGGAGCTAAGTGCCCTGCTCAAGCAGTACAGTACAGTACAGTGTCTTTTAAAGCACTCTTAAACTTTGGGTATTGCCCTTCACATGAACTTCAAAGCACAGAACAGACATTATAAATGTAAATATGGGGAACTCACTAGAGACTGAAAATATCCCAGCACACACTAGACCAAAACACAGGATCAGTCTTGCAGGCTGTGCCATTTTCCTTATCTTCAGAAAAAATCACACTCTTGCCAATAATCTATGGTAAAATAGATTATATTGTTGCAGTCCAGTCCAGTAGAATGTAGGTTGTTGGGTGTCAATCCACTCTTTATATCTAAGAAAGGGGGTTGCACTTGCACCATTTCAAGGGGGAGTGGCCATTGATTATGTAAGTTAATAAACCAATTGTATGACATGTATGTTTGTGTTTGATGGATAACAACAATAGGCAAACAAGAAAACTAAAGGAAATTGAATTGTAAACATTTCTATTAATTTGGCCAACACTACTGTCAACAAAAGGAGATTCTGCAAATCCTATGATGTCATGTACATTATGCAAGATTTTCACCTTAAAGAAGCCTATGCAACAATTTGACCAAAAATGACCTTAATTATGCAGGCTGAGAGTCGTTCTGATGGTTCTACAACACTTTTTGGGTCGTTTGGTGGATGCTTCGTCTCCCCCTAGTGCTTCTCCGCAGAAAAACCGAATATGCCACTTTCTGGTCGCGGTCCGAACACATCAGGATGTGACTCAGCGGAAGTATCCAATCGCGCCTCGAAAATGTAGTCAGATTGTAGAGGACTGCAAAACGGACTCCGACTTGGCTTTGTTGCTGTTGAAATTGTAAGTAGCCTACCCTTGTGTGTTTTTGTAATGTGGTTTGATAGTCTCTTGAACAATGTGTTTGCTCGACCGTTTTATTGTGAGCCCTCTATGTGTTTAGCTTGGTTTCTTGATGGCTAGCTCGCTAGCTAGTGGGGGTTTAGCGTAGCAGTCACTTGCTACTGAAGCTGCAGGGGGAGCTATGTCGTGAAAAATGCGAGCCCAAATCAGGCGAAAACCCAGAAACAGCGAAGGAATAACCAGACCTGCATAGGGCTTCTTTAATACAACCTTTACGAAGCCAATTTGATGATAAATTAACTTGTAATAGGAGAATCGTTCACTTAGCATAGCTATACAGCATAGACGTAGCGAGTTGCTCCCGGGAAAACTAGCCATGCAACTTCAAGAACGGCGGCCCGACAAATCTTGTGAGAATCGTTGTGAAACATTACCTTGTCAGTACATATAGCTCTTTGGAGATAGTTTTTGCCTGTTGTTAATCCTTCACCTCCACAACAAAAGCATTTCCATTGTGTACAGGGGGGATAAGTCACGAGAAGTTTACTATTTACAATAGCAGAGTAAAATGTAAATATATCGCGACTTTAGAGGGGGCTCTACAGTCGCCAAAAATTCCTAAATCTGCATAGTATACCTTTAAGGGCTCCACTGAAAGGTTTAGGAGGTCCTTTGTTCCTTTTTTACTGCTGGCTAATGCTGCTGTATAGTATCTGGCAATCTCTGAACAGTCAGTATTGACTCCTGTGTAATTTTTCTGACACAATGGCACTTGTATATTGCATTTTGCACATCCTTTGCTTGTGTTTTGGACACTTATCAGTGATGTTGTGGTGATAACTGCGCTCTTCCAGTGGCTATGCCTGGTGCCATTATACATGTATTGTTGTTTAATGTCATGTACTGTTGTGTATTTGTCACTGTACTTGTCTTGCTGTATTGTTGTATGTTGTACATTGTACTGTACTGTCATTGTCTTGTTGCTGTCCTGTTGCTATGTGTTGTCCAAGGTAGCAAACTATAATGGAGTTATCTATCTATATGTGTTGGACAGTGCAAACCTTTTAACACGGATAAGAGATTGCATTCATCCAGTTATCTAACAACGAGTTTCAGAGACAGATAAGGCTTTCTTGTAATCTGTTTAGATATGCATCAAAAACATTCAATGTGTGTATAATCTTAATCAGACATTAGAATGTTATAAATCATTTGGAGTTCTCTCCTCCTGGCATGCCGCTGCAAGGAACCCTTTCATTGGAAATCAAATCAAAGCCTTGGTGGGTGGAGATTGTTTGAGATTGTTCTAGCGTAATGTATCATAATCAGAGCAGTTACTATTGTTTCAGTTATCTGTAGTACTATCACAGGTATGCACAACTGAATAAGAACAAGACTGAAGTCGGTGCTGCATACGTCATGCATCTTGGCATGCAACAGCAGTAACCGAGTGGCAACCGAGAGTATCGGGAGAACTCCTTGTCGGCTGATAACGTTTTTAGGCCGGGCTGATTACTGAGTTGTAAAAGTGCATGATGTTGTTTGTAAGTTCTTTGCTGTTCCCTCCAGCAAGCCTGGACTGTACTGGGCGATCGTAGCCCCTCACTCTTTCACACACACGTACAGCATTGCTCATAACTAGCCTGGCTAATTGGCCCCGGCTGTGGCGTGACTGGCTGGGGCACCTGCACCGTACGCCAGCGACCCGGGTTCGGTTTCCGCCCCGTGGTCCTTTCCAGATCCCACCCCGACTCTCTCTCCCACTTACTTACCTGTCATTTTTCACTGTCCTGTCATTAAAGGCATAAAAAGGCCAAAAAAATATACTTAAAAATTAAATTAATTTAAAATTATTAAATTTAAAAAAAAACTAGCCTGGCTAATGCCAGATGTCATCTCATTGAGATGGAGTCTGGGAACTACACATTCATTTTTTCGTATTTGAGACGTGGTTTACGAATGCCCAGAGCCGTTTATTGGGCGCTACGAATGTCTATCAAATGCGTCTGTATGTAGCTCATACTTCGGAGTGTCGTCATCGTCTTGCTGTCCCCCCTCCGTTCTGTGATTGGTTCCTTCGTTGCGGTGAAAATTGGGTCCATGGAATCCAGGCTGCCTAGCAGCGCGCATAAGGCAGCATGGGGAAACCCAGGCTAGCTAATAACATGCTAACAACTATGATGGCCTGACATGGAGGTGATTATATGCAGGTTCAGACTACTGAAAATTAGATGAGCAGCTGGGACATGTTTTAAGAAGCCCCAGTAATATTTAACATCCCACTCCGCCCCTGTGCATCAGAACAAAATTCTGTTGATCCCTTGCCCAGTTGACCTCTGACCTCACAAGCTAATGAGACAGACATGAAGACTTATGCAAAAGACTTTTTGTAAACACCTTTATTATTATTTTGGCGGAGAAACCCTGCCAAAGCACAACAGTAATGTGTACAATGCCTTCCTTTTTTCCTGCTCCCATGGGTAGGATTGGTTGGTCACCAGGGAAGACCAGGAAGTAACCTGCTTTTTTACATTTATTCATTTGGCAGACACTTTTATCCAGCAATTTACAGTAATAGAATAACAGGTAACACTTTATTTGACAGTATCTACATAAGAGTGACATGACACTGTCATGACACATGAACCCTAACCCTAATCCTAACCCTAACTATAATCCTAACCCTAATCCTAAGCTAATAGGACAGAGATGTTACAAACCACCATGGGTGTGTGCAGTACCAATAGGCCAGTGCACTGATGGCCAAAGGCCATATAAAATTCACATTCCCCTACACATAACTTGTTATGACAAAAACCGAATGATGACAGAAGCGTTTATGACTTGTTTATGACACGTTCATGACAGTGTCATGTCACTCTTATGTCGATACTGTCAAGTAAAGTGTAACTGAATAACATTTAAGATACAATGCAGAGGTGACCTTAGCTAGGAATTACCACTGCATCGGTCAATACTAATAGCACAAGAGGATATAGTGCCTACATTGTGGTGGCAAGGTTTTGGTTATACCCATTATGATGCTGGATTGAACATGACTTTAAATATAAGTAGGGGTTACATTCGGCCTTTATAGTTGCTAATTGTAAAAGGTTATTGCGTTGATCATAATGTTACAGATATTTTTATCAATCAATTAATTAGTGTATCTATCTATCTATATATCAATCTATCTGTCAGGCTATGCATTTATCTATTTCTGACAGTTAAACAACAAATCAATGGATCCAGTAGTCTCTAGAAACACACCATACAGAACCCTCTAGTTTGGTTTGAGTACAGCACACTCTGCTGGTTTGAATGTGTGGCTGTTGCTGGCATCAGGGAAGTCCATGATTAGGCTGTTGGGCTCTGGTCCACACGCTCAACTGTCAGAACAAAACACTTTTCAGAACTAAGCTGTTTCAATGGTCTTGGCAGAAACAAATTCTAGATGTGAGATATTAGATGATTATAGTAGATATACTCACCTCTTATTTTCTGAATGTTAGGTTTCTTTGGAGACTGTACAAAGGCATCAATGAACATAAATTTGACCAGAATGCTATTTATGGATTGTGTGCGAAATCCAAGCGTCATTCTAACAACCGTTGACAACCCAGATTTGCTGCAAGAGAGGAGAGACTATGCTTTAGAAATGAGACATCTGTCGTAGTCATTGAGCCCATAACACTGTGCTTTACTGTAGAAATGACACATCTATAAGTATAAGTATACATACTGATCCCGTGAGGGAAATTTGGTCTCTGCATTTATCCCAATCCGTGAATTAGTGAAACACACTCAGCACACAGTGAACACACAGTGAGGTGAAGCACACACTAATCCCGGCGCAGTGAGCTGCCTGCAACAAACAGCGGCGCTCGGGGAGCAGTGAGGGGTTAGGTGCCTTGCTCAAGGGCACTTCAGCCGTGCCTACTGGTCGGGGTTCGAACTGGCAACCCTCCGGTTACAAGTCCGAAGCGCTAACCAGTAGGCAGTAAGCAGCAACCAGTAGGCTGCCCCTAAAACTTTTGTCAGAAGTGGGATCGGGGCATTGAACCCATAATAGCCCTGTTGGGGGTCATTTACATATAGCACATCCACTTTCATCTAATATACATTTAGTGCATTACGTATACACATTATAGCATTATGAATGTTATCTGGATATTGTTATAGCCTCTGATCTTTGGTGTCAATAGCTACTCTAGCTGAGGAACTGATATGATCTGTGTTTAAAGTTGGATTGTAACCATATGGTTTAGACTAGAATGATGTAGAGATGATGATAAATGGATACCTGAAGGTAACGTCTGTAGCTCCGCCATAGAAAGATTTTGTGGGACAATCAGGGCACTCATATACATCCTCCATCTAAATAGGAGAATAATAAGAGTATCAGCTTCTCTTACCTGTGGATCCTCTCCAGAAAATCTCTCGCTCTTATGTTACATTTGAAGATCTTTGAGTGAGAACCTCTGACCAAAGCAACAAATGTGTATTGTAGCTAATACATCCTTATCAGTACTTACACATTGCGCTATATACATAAAATACTTTCATACAGGTCCCTGACAAAATGTGAACAGCCCACTATGCTGACCACTGAAACTTAATTTCTTCATATAGGACGGGCATACGTTTCACCATAGATTACTCACCAACTGCACAAAATCAGACTTCAGGCTTTTATAGTAGTCTGAAGAAGGATCAAGGAGTGATTCTTCAAAAGGTGGGCTGTTGAACTCCATGTAGATGTAAAAGTCATGTGAGATGGCAGACTGTTGAATGTTAGCTGAAATGCCTGCTGAGTAAAGGGGTGGGGAGGATAGAAGATTCATGATTCTTCTCTCATTTCATATCCTCATGAATCATGATATTTGGTGTGTGTGCAAAATGTCTAACAGAAAAGCTTTACTATCTGAAATTAATAACACGATTTTAACATTCAGCCCATTCAGTAAGTAGAGGAAGTCTGTCATAGACCTGGATAGTTTGACACTTTGGTTCCACTCAAGACCATACAAGCATGATTTCGCTCAGGGATTAGGTACGTTTAGGGCTTTTGATTATGTGTTGACTGCTAGCCCAGCTCCTTAACCACTGCACTACCATCAAGCTAGAAACAGACCATTGACTGTATATATAAGGAACAGACATTATGAACATGAACGAGAGGAACTCACCTGAGACCTGAAATGGGGCAGCAAACACAACGCCAACAACACACAGGATCAGACTAGTAGGCTGCACCATCTTCCTCACCTTCAGAGAGACTTACAGGTAGATCAAAACCACACAAAATAATCTTTCTAGCCCAATGCTACATATACAAATGGGAGCTTCAGCGTAAGTTGCCACGTCATTCATTCATTCATTAACCTCGACCAATCACTGGCTTTCAATAGCTTTATAAGTGCCGCCCACATGTCCCCACCTTCCTCCCCAACACCACCAGTTTGGTCTGTCAACCTGTTCAGGGGGTAGCTCCGTCCTGCCAGCTTTCAACAGGCAGGATTTGCCGGGTCAAGCCTCTTCAAGACCTGGACTAAATATACTCCTAAATACTACTAAATATTGTACATTCATGTTATGTAAATAAACCTTTCAGTCACAACTCTACTTTCTGAGTGTTTCTGGTAGAAACAGGAGTTATACTGCTGTAGTCTGGTATGTAATGTCAAATATTTCTGCACTCTTAAAACGAATGTGTTGTCCTTATCTGGACACAGAGATGTGTTAAAAAAAAACAACTCAAGGTGTTATATTGCAAGTTGGTTATTTTCAACACATTTTGTGTAACAAATAAAAAAGGAAACAACACAAACTGTTGAAACAACACAAACTATTGAAAACAACACAACGGACGTTGTGTTGTTTAACACATTCATTTTAAGACTGTGGTGAAAACGAAACACTAATGTTTCTTTTGTGTGGTACAGCCTCTTTTATGTCAAAGATTGAATATGTGCTTTAGCACCATTGTGAATGGGAGCAATTATTGGTGAGATAAGATAAGAACACTTTAGCTTAGAGGAATTTGGGAACCTTATCTTTAGACAGATAACTTTGGGTAAATAGCTTATTGTAGATATCTAAAGGATAAAGGATATATAAATATGTATGCAGTAGATACCTTTGAGACAATAGCATACTGTAGATCAGTGTTTCTTAAATGGTCTGGCCTTGGGACCCTTCATTTCCCATGGTCATTAAGTCGCGACCCATATTTTAGTGTTCAAACCCACTGATACGGGTCTTTGTCCAAGCATGTTTGTCACATTTCCAGATGATTAGAACCATAGGCGCCGATTTATGTTTCCGTCGGTGGGTGCTCAAACAATTAAATGCCCGATACCAATGCCCATGTGTATTGTTGCCATACGGTTTTTGAGAAGTAATGTATACACTTCAACACTTCAGGAAATCAACAGCGGCTGATAGTAGCCTAAACCTTTTAATCATTGTTTTAACTGTACATATAGGCATTTTCATTTTACCTAGTTTTCATAGACATTCTCTGACTTACAAATGTCAACACACTTTCTTTTTTTAGTGTATTATCTTGTCTTTCCAATGTTGAAAAATGACTAGAGGATTTAGCCTCTGTATGACTTTATTTTCATACCATAGTGAAAAAGAAAGCCATGAACCTCTAAAAGTTCACAGACACTCTAATTAACTTGAATAAATTTAAATTAGATAGGAAAATGCTTCTGTTAGGTTTTGTATATACTGTAAGATTGTTTAGGGGTGACTATAATTGTGAGCAATGTGTTGTTGTTAAAAAAGAGATTTTCCTTTTTCTCAAAATAAATTTGCTTCCTGTGAAAATGCTGACTACATCTTCCCTGTTTTAGAACAGTTTTTAATTGAATGCACTTTTGCACATACAGTATTCCTGTCTGTGTGTTAGCTGACTGACTGTCTGCAGGCGAAAGTAATAATTGTTAATTAAGTTAATTGGGCCACACCCACAGGTGCTCTTTTAAAAAGGGCCAGTGTGTTGGTGTGGGAGAGTCAGACTGATTGATGTGCAAGTTATCGTGTGTGTTAAACATTTGGATAAATTAAAGAAAGATGTTTTCTACCAAAGAATATCCTGTTTTTTAGGGATGGGCAAAGCGAGGCTTTATGAAACACTGAAACGTTCGAAGCAATTGTGCCGACTTGTTCCGAAGCTTTGAAACAATTCCGACACCTCAGAGCTGTTTAGGGTGAAACAAATCTGTCAAATACTTCGTATTGGAGATGTAGTCTTTAAAGTTTGTGGCTCGCTGTGTTACCTGTGTTCAGTCTTTGTCAAAAGCTAAGCAGCATGCCCTTGGTCAATAACTGGATGGGAGACCACATGAAGTCACAATAAAGAGAATCTTATTGCTGCCACTATGTGTTCTCTAAATCACTTTCTTCTTATAAAAACTCTCGATTTTTGACCATTCTGAGAGTTTAGTTGAAACTGTGGTTAATGGTGAAGTAAGAAAACATAAACAGATACGATCTGAAACAATACCTTACAAATCAAACGGGGATCGAACCACATTTGAGCAGCCTGGGCTACCGTGCAAAAAACACCCTCACTAACCACTACACCATCATGGTTATTGCATAAGAAAAAGCTACACTGTTAATTGAACGCGCGGGCACGCATGCCGACACCGGTTAAATGCACCGAAGGTTCACTTAACTTTGGTCACATGACATGGGGATTTTGAACGATGTTTTGAAGCAGTGGTCACATGATATGGCTGTTTTGAACCACGTTTCGAAGCAGTGTTTCGAAACACTTGTGCTTCGAAGCCTCGACACTGATTCGAGACGTCGGTTTCGAAAGTCACACCCCTACTGTTTTTATCTTTTTAAAAAACAAGATGGTGGACACATTTTTCACATTTGGTGGCAGTGGTGGGATTATCCCTCTAGTTGTGTGGAGGGAACCCACTTTTTCATTGATTTGGAACATGAAGGTGTACTGCGGAGAAGGGGATGGCAGGCCGATGAAGAGACCTGCTGGGAAAAGATCACTGGAGGAGTTGCGCTGCTGTCCTGTTGGGTTGGCCTACGCCTGATGGAGCAATAGCTCGGGGACTCCTTGATGCTGATGTGAGCCTTGTGGGGAGCTATTACCAAGCCCAAGAGAGCAGCAGTGACCTGAGGACTTCCTGAATATATCTAGTGGCAGACTGGCCTGTGGCCTTGGGAGTAGGCCGGTGCTCGGATAGCCTGTTATCGGCTGGGATTGCAGAGGGGTGGGCGGTGTGTCAGGCAGTCTGGAGGCCTGGATGAGGAGGTATCAGGGGGGCTGTGTACTGTGAAGAGTGCAGTTTTGGGCCAAGAAGGAGTGATCTTGAAAAGACTGGCAGTCACCTGAGACATTGTTTAACTGATCTTTTAAAGCACTAATGACTTGCACAATTTATTGTCATGTACTGTTTTTTTTTGTGTCTGCGCTTGAAACTATGTTTACAAGCTTAAAAGAGGGGGAAGGTAATGTGAAGATGCTGACTACATCTTCCCTGTTTTAGAACAGTTTTTAATTGAATGCACTTTTGCACATATTCCTGTCTGTGTTAGCTGACTAACTGTCTGCAGGTGAAAGTAATAATTGTTCATTAAGTTAATTGGGCCACACACACAGGTGCTCTTTTATAAAGGGCCAGTGTGTTGGTGTGGGAGAGTCAGACTGATTGATGTGCAAGTTATCGTGTGTGTTAAACATTTGGATAAATTAAAGAAAGATGTTTTCTACCAAAGAATATCCTGTTTTTATCTTTTTAAAAAACAAGATGGTGGACATATTTTTCACACTTCCCTTCAAGGTTGGATATTTCCTATTTGTTTTCATTGTGAGATTACAATAAATCACCAACAGATTATTTTTTTAAACTGGTTTTTAGTCAACTTTAGCAGAGGTGCCAATAATTATGGAGGGTACTGTACATCAATATTTAGGGTCAACCTATTGTTGTGTTTTGTAGGCCTACTCTTACTCAGAAGCGAAAAGTAGAGAGTATGTGAGCTCTGGTCGAGCACAGAGTGCCTACGCTCTGCTGTTAAGCCACGAGACCGACAATAATACTTGTGATACCATGAAATTCTTTTAGGGCCTAGGCTATATATTTTTTTTAACATAGATATTTAACACAAATAATGATACATATTGGTCTGCAAAAGTAAACTGTTTTATATGCTGGCAATAGGTCTAGGTTTTTGCTGAAGACAATGACAATGCCAGCATTAATCACTTTTAATTTAAATTACAAAAATGTAAACAGGCTGTGGCAGAGAATTTCTAGGTGGTGGGGTATTACACGTTACCACTGTTTTCACCAATGATATCGCTGCATCATCAACAACGTTGTTTGAACTAGGGTTTTCAAACGCCGGAGGTAGCAAATTGTGACACAGGTACGATGCTTTCTGTGTATATCTCGAGAACCATAGGGTTTAGGAGGACCACCTTTTTTTGTATGTTGATCTTAGTGCCACCTAGTTAAAGGAAAATTTCGGTTTTTAGCACTTTAACCTTTTCTGGTTTGTTTTGGATGAACTAGAGTGGTGGACACCGAAATTTTGACGATTGGTCCTGTCTCGACTTTTCTGACTCGTTTTGAATCGCCTTTGACTTCTCAGGGTGGCTGGCAATGGGCATACTCTAGCTACTCAAACATGTCCTAAAACAACCCTTAACGTTCGTTTTCAAAACTGTGCAACTCACCGAGTGGTTAGTGGTGTTCGTTGATGTTCCAAAACAAGTAGCGTAGCGAAATACAGTTTCTGTCGTGTTTTATTTGGCATTTTGTAAAATCCCATTGATTTCTGTTGGAAGACTCATTGCACGTTGATAGCTGCGCCACCGTCTATGCTTCAGGTTCAAATATTGAGCGGTTGTGAATAGTTCCACAATAGCAAATAAGACGGCTGGAAATCATACATTGCGCCAATATATCTGCTTTTAATAATATATATATATATATACAAAACTGTCATTGTCTTACATGTTACTGTCTGTGCATGAATGAGTGTGTCTGTGTGTCTGAGAGACATGCATATCCTTGAGCATTAAGTGAATCTGACATATATCCCTATTGTTTTCTGTAGTGGTGGTAGAGTGTTCAGACATGGTTCTGAAATGCAACTCCAACAACAGTCCTGAATTTCAAATATTGTATTCTCACTTGATTATAATTGTAATACAGGACATTATGTTTTGGGGAATGAGGATTTGTCTGTGAACAAGCTGTCCCTAGTGGATGCTGCCTCTGCCGTGCGAGCTGGCAGAATTGGCAGCAGATGTGTGAGCATATAATTGGTTCTTATGGGGCAGCCGTGGCCTACTGGTTAGCGCTTCGGACTTGTAACCGGAGGGTTGCCGGTGAACCCCGACCAGTCGGAACCGCTGAAGTGCCCTTGAGCAAGGCACCTAACCCCTTACTGCTCTCCGAGCGCCGCTGTTGATGCAGGCAGCTCACTGCGCCGGGATTTGTGTGTGCTTCACCTCACTGTGTGCTGAGTGTGTTTCACTAATTCACGGATTGGGATAAATGCAGAGACCAAATTTCCCTCACAGGATCAAAAGAGTATATATACTTCTATAAGTATATATACTTCTATAAGTATATATACTACTTTTGGGGTGGGGGTGTTCGCTCACTAACTAGCCTTTATGTTTCTCTCTATCAACCAACAGATGAACAGCACATGAATCAACGTGGACTCCCTGTAGGAGTAAAAGTTGGAGTTGGAGTAACAGTAGCAGTAGCAGTAGCAGCAGTACTAGCAGGAGGGGTGGCTAGTGGGTACACTTGCATTGATGTCTCTCTGTTCCATATGCTGCACATGACCTTACCTCTAGCTCTGTCGTGCACGATTGTTTACATTTTTGTAATAGCACCTGCTGTCTCAACCACACTTAAACTTTGTGTGTTTTTGCCTATAAATTGAGTAAATTGAGTGAATAAATATGAAAAAATGCTAATTTGAAATACCCCGATTCTGTTTCTGTTCTTCTCAGCTTACCGGTACTATTACAGGTAAGATACTGCTTTCTCTGTCTGCCTGACTGATGTCAGTGTGGCCTTTCTGACTGTTGAGTTCAGGATTTATGTATAACTTACACTATTCCTTAACCACTCAGTTTTGATCACTTCTTCTCGCTTCATTCTCTCTAGCTGTCTTTCCGTTTGTCTTTTGCCACCTCTCTCTAGAGCTTTTCTGTACCATTTTCACTCTTAATGAGCAGGGCACCAAGTTTGGGTCATTAGGTAGTGAGTGTAGTAGTGTTTGGGAACTGGGCTTGGGTGTGGATCCTTGGGCCTGTCCTGTCATTGTCTTTGGGATTGCAGGGAGCCGACGACGAACACTGGACCCTCCGCTCGAGAAGAGCCAGTCGCACTTTCAGCCAAGTGACCCAGAAAACTTCAAAAAACGTCTGTAGTTAGACAGTGGGATTACTCCGACACCAGTGAGTAAACACATCAGTCAACACCTGTCATGTTTACGTTTATGGTATTCGGCAGACATTTTTGTCCAAAAGTGACTTACAGAATATGAACACTACAGTACGTTAGCTGAAAGTAATACTTTGAAATACAGTTGAAAAGCTTAATAATAACAACAATATGTAAGGGATAATGTATAGAACGCCGGTCATTATTGGAAAATAAGTCCCGCCAGGGCGAACAGAACCCCGACGTGCCAGCTACTTGCTACTTGCCAAAACGAAAAAATAAACTCCACATATGACGATATGACTCTTTAGATTTATTTGTTACCGTTTCATCGTGGCTTTTGCTGAGAAACAAATAGTTCACAACACACAATGAACTTGAATCAAACATTCTTTAGAACACAACTGATCAACCGTCTGCTTTCACTTTTGAATTAAGTTCCATTGCAAGAAGTGACCGGACTACTTGCGGAGTGATATGAAAGATGTGAATTAGAAGCACAAAACCCATTTTCCTTGAAAGAGGTCTGTTATACTTAGCAACGGTCTGTTATCAAGAAATAGCAGACCACCGAACGTTGGGATGGCCCATTCATGTGAATGGAGCATTCTGCAGCATTATGAAGAGCCGTGTAATAACAATAATTATAACAATATAAAATATCAACAATGAAAATGTGTTTTCATACAAACACCGTACACATACAAGCCCTAACTCTCTTAAGATAATTAATTAATTAAGTGCAAGGTGAACAGAGTCTTTCACTTCTTGAAAGTCCCAGAACGATTTCAGTTTCTATCATTATGAAATTGGTTGTGTGAATCAGACCTAGTGAAAGGTTTGGAGGTTCCTTGCTGTGAGCCACAGTGATCCATTGGTTTTTGTTGCACAAAATCAACATGGGAGAGATGAGTGTGCAGGGTAACCATGAATGACATAGACAGTGAGTGAGTGGTATAAATATTGTTTGGACTTCCTAAGACTCTAAAGTGTAGATCATGGACAATTTTGCGGGAAATTCATAATGAATCTTTTATTTCGATGGCAGCGTACGGCTCACGGGCGCGATAAAGGCTCTATGGGCTGGCCCGCACCGCGCACATTCCTCGGCCGGCTGACCGGGAAAACTCCCCATCGTCCCGATTGCCACTCCGCCCCTGTCTAACAACCTTTTTAGGTTAAAGAGATGTGTGTGTGCTCTTGATCTGGCTTGGTGGCTAAAAATGTGTTTTTTTTTTTTCAGCTCAAAACATGATTCTTGATCCCGGCCTACAGCATGTTACCTTAAAGTGTGTGTGTGTGTGTGGCATCCCTCCTGTTTCATGGAAAGAGCAAGAGGAACTGCCTTAACCCTTAGAACCCGATTGATGCAAAGTGCGTCAAAAAACACACCCTTTCTTCTCTGTTACATTGCTCCGGATGTCAGGGTTGTGCAGGAGGACCCAAGTGCAAGACTCCAATAGGCAGAATTACAGACAAAACACAATTTATTTTAACACGAACTTAACAATTAGACTTACTTACAACAAACAGGACTTGGGCTAGACAAGGAGGAAACAGAGAGGATCCGACAAGGAACAGAGAAACAGGAGGGTAGAAATACACAGAGCAATTAACAGAGAGACAGAGGACTGGACGAAACCAACGAGACAATAACAGGGAACAGGTGAGGAGGCAGAAATGGAGGGAAAACAAACAAGACAGGAAGCACAGACCAAATAAGGAGATGGGGCAGAGACAAAGACAGATGACAGGCAGGTAACACAAAGCACATGGGGAAGGGGCAAAAACAAACACAGAACAATACACAAAATGGCCACCAGGGTGGCACAAACTCCAACAGTCCAGGCCAGATCCTGACAGTACCCCCCCCCCTCTACGGACACCTCCTGGCGTCCCCTGAAGTCCAACCAGGGTGGGCGGAGGGGGCCAGGACGGAGGGACTGGTCATACAGACTGTGACCACGGGGCAGACTCAGACGGGGCAGACTCGGGCGACTGGGCTGCAGGCGTGGCGTCGGGCGACTGGGCTGCGGGCACAGGAGCGGACTCGGCTGCGGGCACAGGAGCGGGCTTCTCTGGGCTGGGCACAGGAGGCATGGTGTCGGATGACCGGGTTGGCCGACGCTTGGCACGTCTCCTCCTGGAGGGAGCCTGAGGGACCTGGATGAGTTCTGGGGAGAACTGGAACTCCTCAGGCTGGGGTTCTGGACCTGAAGCGGCCAGCTGAAGGCGCAGCACGCCCACCCTAAGCCCCTGGCAATGAGCTGGAGGGGCAGGGTCAGGCGGGAGACTAGCAGCCTCAAAAACTGGGTTACTGGAGGGACCAAGGAGGGACTGAAGGCTCTTACCCAGACCTGACAGCTGGTCGGCCAGGGTAGCCATTCCTGGAACCTTCAGTAGCCAGGGCCTTGAGGAAATAGTCCTCTCCATCAAGGTAACGATAGCATGCCGGCGCTCCAAGTCAGTGGACTTCACTAGCTCAGAGTTGAGCCTGCTGAGAGTGTAATCCCCCTGACTTAGCTCCTCTATTGGGAAGTCAGAGTTTGCTGGGTCCATTTGTGGTCGGATCGTACTGTCAGGTAGGGATGTGACGCTCGAAGCTGACGTTTCGAAACAGTGTCGAGCTTCCGAAACGCAAGTGTTTCGAAGTGTGGTTCAAAACACCCATGTCACGTGACCATGGCTTAGTGGTGTTTCAATTTGGTTTGGACAGGTGGCACACTTGCCGCGCGAGCCAATTACCCGAGTAAACACCTGTTTGATCTAAATTACAAAGTCCCAGAATGCTTAAAAGTCATTTAAACACATCCTATCTTTGTGGGTTTTTTTGTGAGGAGAGAGATTTTGAGAGATATAGCGACATAGAGAAATATAGAGATATAGCGATTTATAGTGCATTCTTGTGATTGATAAGTTAGTGATATAGATTAATTGACAGGCTAGAGACAGACAGTGAGCGATAGTTTAGATAGATATAGTCTAGTGACGTTAATATTTAGATCGTAGCAGAAGTAAAAAAAATATATGACTGATGCCTTTATTTCAAGAACAGCTGACCCTTTGAAATACTGGCAGGAGAGGAGAGTGGTTTATCCAAACCTAAGTGTGATGGCAAAAAAATATTTGTGCATGCCAGCAACAAGTGTGCCTTGTGAAAGAATTTTTTCCAAGGCTGGGGAGGTTTATTCAAAAACAAGAAACAGATTAAATGCCAAGACGGCAGAACAACTGTTATTCTTAAATAAAAATGTATGTTGACATACAAAAAAATTTGTTGTTTATTTCCCATGTTGTACCTGATTAGTCTAACCTGCTTCACATGTATCCTTTATTTCCCTACAACATGTTCCCAAAAAAAACCCTGGGCCATAAGCATAGCCTACATTTTAAAACCATTGTAGCATTTTCCTCTCCAGCATATTCCAAAGGATAATGTACTATGAAACTGAAATAACAAAACATCTAACTGGCAGATATAAATATGTTCTAGCTATTGAAGGCATATACTAGTCTGAAATTTCTAAGCACCAGCAGGCAGTCGAACACCGGCCGCTCCGGCCGAATGCAAGTGTGTTAACCACTGAACCACGTGGCTGTGGACGAAATCTTGCGTTCCATGTTGGCTATTTATATTCTTCGTCTGAAGCAGTTGTGCTTCACGGTCAAAATGTGATGTTAGCAAAACTGGCCACTAGATGTCACCATGGAGTTACGTGTGTCGGATTGTTTCGAAACCTCGACACATTCCGGCGCAATTGCTTCGAACGTTTCGTTGTTTCACAAAGCCTCGTTCTGCCCATCCCTACTGTCAGGGTTGTGCAGGAGGACCCAAGTGCAAGACTCCAATAGGCAGAATTACAGACAAAACATGATTTATTTTAACACAAACTTAACAATTAGACTTACTTACAACAAACAGGACTTGGGCTAGACAAGGAAGAAACAGAGAGACGATCCGACAAGAAACAGAGAAACAGGAGGGTAGAAATACACAGAGCAATTAACAGAGAGACAGAGGACTGGACGAAACCAACGAGACAATAACAGGGAACAGGTGAGGAGGCAGAAATGGAGGGAAAACAAACAAGACAGGAAGCACAGACCAAATAAGGAGATGGGGCGGAGACAAAGACAGATGACAGGCAGGTAACACAAAGCACATGGGGAACAGGCAAAAACAAACACAGGACAATACACAAAATGGCCACCAGGGTGGCACAAACTCCAACAGTCCGGGCCAGATCCTGACACCGGAACTGTTCATCACAGCGAGACAGAGCAGAAGTGGGGCTTTCCAACGAGACTACGCACTTGTCTGTACGGTCAAGTATGAAAATAAAAAATAAAAATAAATAATGAAATTAAATCAAATTGCATCATATTTACAGTCTATACTTCTCTGCGTTCACCTGCGCACCCATTACTCTCGTTTGAATTACTCGCGAACCCGTGATTGCACAGATATGGCAAGCTTATCAGATGAAAGAGGAGACATGGGGCTATCCATTGGTACCATGTATATCAATCCTTCTGACTTGTCTGAAAACAATGTTGCACACCCATGTTTGAATTACTCGCGGACCCGTGATCGGATAGATATGCCACACATGTCAGATGAGAGGAGACACAGACCTATCATTTGATACCAAGTACATCCTTCTGGGTTATGAATCGTGTGTTTCTCTATGGCAAAGCATGTTCATAATCCGGTTTTGAGATCCTAGCAAATTCCTGCATGGCATCCAATTGAAGGCTCACATTGCATCCCAATTTCTTCAACAAAGAAACACCTTTTTGCCTTCACTTTGTTCATGGCAATGCAGTAAAAAGTTGTTGTAGAGAATCATTAAGTATAAGTAAGTATATATATACTCTTTTGATCCCATCTCTTCATTTATCCCAATCCGTGAATTAGTGCAACACTCTCAGCACACAGTGAACACACAGTGAGGTGAAGCACACACCAATCCCGGCGCAGTGAGGTGCCTGCTACAACAGCGGTGCTCAGGGAGCAGTGGGGGGTTAGGTGTCTTGCTCAAGGGCACTTCAGCCGTTCCTACTGGTCGGGGTTCGAACTGGCAACTCTCCGGTTACAAGTCCGAAGCGCTAACCAGTAGGCCACGGCTGCCCTAAACTAAAGTAATAATGGTATAATGAGATCATTATGGTATAATGTCATCATTCCACTTCATTACACATACCTCTACTTATGGACTTTAATGGGTGGATTATCTGAGTGAATACTAATGGCTGGTGAAAATGTCATGCAAATAAACAAAAATATTGACGTGTTTAATACTTATTATGACCGCCGCGCAGTGAAGCGGCGGTCATATAGGTTTAGTCAGATTTTTTCTTTTTTTCTTTTTCGCATGTCCAAATTTACGTCAAGGATTCCCGGGACACTGAAAGACCGGGGTAGACGAAACTTGGTGGGCATGTAACCTCATATGGATAGCATGGAACCATCGTTTTTCGTTTTGATCTGTACCCCCCCCCCCCGCTGGACTGCACCCCCCGAAAGGAGGGTAGGGCAGACACAGTTTTCTGTGAATATCTCGAGAACCGTAGGGTTTAGGAGGACCATTTTTTTTTGGTATGTTGATCTCAAAGGGCCATGTCAACCCATTCCATAACCACTCATTTCATGTATAGCGCCACCTAGTTAAACACAAAAAAGTAAAAATGAGGTGTTGTAATCGCAGGTATCTGTGACCTAACATAGTCAAAACGGCACGAAATTGGAAGTGTAGGATCATTATGACACCCTCTGAATGCATGCCAAGTTTCATGGAATTCCGTTCATGGGGGGCCACACAATAAATTAATTTATGTTACAATACACCTACTGGCCTGTAGGTGGCCGGAGACAGTTTTCTGTAAATATCTCGAGAACCGTAGGGCCTAGGAGGTCCACCTTTTTTTGTATGTTGGTCTTAAGGGGGCATGTCAACCCATCCCATTACCACTTCTTTCATGTATAGCGCCACCTAGTTAAAAATTAAAAAGCAAAAAATTAGGTGTTTTCATCACAATATCTCTGGCTGACATGGTCAAAACTGCACGAAATTGAAAGCGTAAGATCATTATGACACCCATAGGAGGAAGGGGGAGGGAGTAGCGAACTAGCTCTCTGTTTTGTTTGAACATCAACAGAAGTGACGTATCCCCGCTATTGCTGATACAACCTTTAAAGGATAATTCTGGTATTTAGCACTTTGAGTCCCTTTTCTGATTTGTTTTGGATGAACTAGAATGGTGGACACCGAAATTTTGACGATGGGTCCTGTTTTGACTTTCTGACTCGTTTTGAATCGCCCTTGACTGTTTCAGAGTGGCTGGCTATGGGCATGCACAAACACCACTAACCACTCGGTAAGTTGCAGTTTTGAAAACGAACATTAATGGTTGTTTTACGGACATGTTTGTGCATGCCCATAGCCAGCCACTCTGAAACAGTCAAAGGCGATTCAAAACGAGTCGGAAAGTCGAGACAGGACCCATCTTTCAGTGTCCACCACTCTAGTTCATCCAAAACAAACCAGAAAAGGGACTCAAAGTGCTAAATACCGGAATTATCCTTTAGTGAACTCTGCTTCACTCTGCCAATAACGAGTGACTGACTTAACGAGAACGACAGACCGAAGTGAAACAGGTGGGGGGTTGGCGTGAGAACGAACGAACGAACGAGACAGATTGAAGAGACATTTATTAACCTGGCATGACACAGAAAATACAAAGACAGCATGCATATACCATTAGACAGATATTTAAATGTAAATGCCAATATTGAAATGCAAAATGGAGTTGTTAATGTAAACCATTATCGTTATTTTTTATCGTATGCTCTCCCACTAGTCTCACTAGCCCATTTGTTTTTTTTCATGGAAACGGTTGCTATGCTTTCATGCCTCTCATTGGCTAATTCGATGAGAACGTTTTAGAAACAATACAGACAACAGCATACGATTGGTTTGGCCATAGACATTCACAGCAGCACTAGGTCAGTGTGATTCAGCGACGAACGAAAGAACGAATAAGAACTGGAAAGGCGAACCAGTTCAGGTCGTTCATTTTAAAGACCCGTTCAAAGGAACTAGTTCGTTCGCGACCGACCCACCTCTATCACTTATAGTTTCAATTTCAACTGTTTTGTCATAGGCTAAAACCTGGCAACCCAAAACCCAAATAAAGAAGCGGGTGCCAACTGCGCAGCCTGAGTCTCGTCGTAAGCAAGCGGGCTAGTTGAATGGCCCACTCCAGAACTAGCTGTTGTGAAATTGTTGGGAATTTAATTGATTAACACATCACGTAAACTGTTATTGAGTGTTGTTGATACACTGAACTTGTTCCCTCGGAACCAAATCTGACAGCAAGCAGCTTTGGAGTTTTAGAAGTAGGCTGCAGGCAGGCAGCTGGTGGATACATAACTGGCATGCGTAAGGTAATGGTAAGGTAAAAGCAACGACCGAAATGCAGTGTTGAAACATGTGTATGAAACGTATTAAATATGCAAACACAGATCCGGTATAAACACAGCCCCCCCCGAAAAAAATCTCCCGTTTTTGGAAAGCTAAATGTTGACAGGTATGATGTATCGACACGTACAGACGGAGTTTCATAGAGAAAAAGCATCAGGCTTGCCTGGTATCCCTTTAAAGTATTACCAAATTGTTACATATACTTCCGTTCAAAAGTTTAGGGTCACTCAGAAATATTTCATCTTTTGAAAGAAAAGCACTGTTTTTTTTTCAATAAAGATAACATTAAATTAATCAGAAATACAGTCTAGAAATTGTTAATGTGGTAAATGACTATTTTAAATTTAATTAGATTTTTAAAGGAATATCTACATAGGTGTACAGAGGCTCATTTCCAGCAACCATCACTCCTGTGTTCTAATGATACATTGTGTTAGCTAATCGTTAAAAGGCTGATGATTAGAAAACCCTTTGTTCCGTTATGTTAGCACAGCTGAAAACTGTTGTACTGATTAGAGAAGCTATAAAACTGGCCTTCCTTTGAGCAAGTTGAGTATCTGGAGCATCAGCATTTGTTGGTTTGATTATACTCTCAAAATGGCCAGAAAAAGAGAACTTTCTTCTGGAACTCGACAGTCTTGTTCTGAAAAAATGAATGCTATCCATGCGAGAAATTGCCAAGAAACTGAAGATTTCCTATACAATGGTGTGTACTACTCCCTTCAGAGAACAGCACAAACTGGTTCTAACCAGAATAGAAGGAGAATTGGGGTGCACAACTAAGTAAGACAAGTACATAACGGTCACTAGTTTAAAAAATAGACACCTCACAGGTCCTCAACTGGCAGCTTCATTAAATGGTACCCGCAAAATGCCAGTCTCTACATCCACAGTGAAGAGGCGACTCCGGAACAAGTGAAAAGAAGCTGGAGGAGTGCCTGACACCATCTTTCAAGCATGTTGGAGGTAATGTGATGGTCTGGGGCTGCTTTGGTGTTGGTAAAGTGGGAGATTTGTACAAGGTAGAAGAGATTTTGAATAAGGAAGGCTATCACTCTATTTTGCAACGCCATGCTATACCCTGTGGACAGCGCTTGATTGGAGCCAATTTTCTCCTACAAGAGGACAATGGCCTAAAGCGCACCTCCAAACTAAGAACTATTTAGGGAAGAAGCAGTCAGCTGGTATTCTGTCTGTGATGGAGTGGCCAGCGTAGTCACCAGATCTCAGCCATATTAAGCTGTTGTGGGAGCAGCTTGACCGTATGGTATGTAAAAGTACCCATCAAGCCAATCCAACTTGTGGGAGGTGCTTCAGGAAGCGTGGGGTGAAATTTCAAATTACCCCAACAAATTGACAGCTAGAATGCCAAAGGTCTGCAAGGCTGTAATTGCTGCAAATGGAGAATTCCTTGACAAAAGCAAAGTTTGAAGGAAAAAAATATTTCAAATGAAAATCATTATTTCTCATCTTGATTATATTTTTATTCATTTTGCAACTCATTTGATTAATAAAAGTGGTTTCATGGAAAACATGAAAAGAGTTTTCATGGAAAACATGAAATTGTCTGGGTGACCCCAAACTTGAACAGTAGTATAGACCTTGGTGTGCTATGTCTTAGCTATATTTGCTAGGCATTTACTCTCTTCATTCATTGCTGTGTCCTGTGGTGACATCAGGTCAGCAAATATCTAACATGGCTGAATGGAAACTGGCTTTTGTTTGATTTGCACATTATTTTAGCCTACTTTACTTTGGACGTTATTTTAGCCTACTTTGTACTCAATTTCCTAGGAATGAGTGCATATCACTTGAATGCCAGGTGGAGAGTTTAATTGCATTTCTATCAACATTTCTTCTGATTGGAGAGAGGTGCAGGAGGTTGTGTGTTTGTGTGTTGTGAAGTTTCTGGCATTGCCTGTGTGTGCATGGGACGCTTGATATCGCAATATGTAACTTTGTTGATCAAGAAGGATCATGACCTTTTTAGATGGTGATAAATGGCGTTCAATATTGACACCTAAGAGCACAGACATTAATTCTTCCACTGTTATCAGTCTTCTTGGAAGGAAAGATCTAGTGGTGTTAGCCTGGGTTAACCCATATGAACCTGTTATCAAACTTGAATTTGCTCGCAAGTCTAAACAGCTACAGCTTGTGGCGAGTTGTTTATATGTTATTTTACAGTAGGAGCGCATTACAGTGATATGGGCACCATGCTTCTCTCATCCACGAACGCGCATCAGCGCACATCCATGCAAAACATTTTAATTACACGATTACAATGGGAACCATAATTAGAATAAAGATATTACACCCACGTAATATGTCACAATAGGTATTCACCATCATTTGCAAATTGGTAATGACGACGAGGCAAATATAAAGCACAGCTGAAGACGCACTGTCACGAGATGTAAGCAACTCCTCTGCAAGATAAATGTTTTTTATTCAGTCATTCGGACATTATTGGGGTAAGTTTTGCTTTTTCCAGGCTATGTTTTCGACGGTAAACCATTGTCAGTCAATAGTGAAAGTAATTAACTGTGTATAACTGTTTTGTCGTTGACTGACACCACGGTGAAGTTAGTTTCACTTTGCCAATGAGTTCAAATAATAGACAAGTGCAAATGCATGTAGGCTATACTTTGCTAGGTTTTAGAAAAGCATGGTTTAGTGGAATAACTGTTCCATACGGTCTCACGTGCAAGCAGATTCCTTCAAATGCGTCACTGACTGAAAATACCAATGCACTGTTTAAAGTTGTACCGCTCGCTGTTAAAGGGAATGACGCATGTCATTCTCATTGGTTTAAATGATGTTACGCCCAAAACCATGCCTGATTAAGAAACCTAGGAACGCCTTGTTGCGCCATCCGTCCAACATTTGATAACGAAAACGCTCCCAATGTGGACTGGACATCCCGCTAAATTTAAAAAAACTTTCGCCAGCGTCCATGCATTTTAGACTGTCATGATAGGGCCCTTTAATATGCTCAAACCACTTTATATCAAGGGGTGTGTATTGTACTTAAGTGTTGTTTAACAAAGACACACAATCCACACCCACATTTATCTCAAGGGAAAGACATTTTCTGTAAATCAAAATGGTTGTTAAAGGAAAAGTTTGTTTGTGATATTGACCTAAAGTGTGTTGAAACATGATACCGAATGTGAACTTTTGTCTCATAGCCTATCTCGGCTTGTCACCTGCACTCCGAAATCTGGCGCTATTTAGCCGATGCTACCAACAGGTTTTCAATGGGGGTGCCTCGGGCATCGGGCTGGCCATGTAAATAAATCACTGTTTTACACCATTTACGAGGCTCAAAGTAGCTCCACACTTCATTGGTAGACTTCCGAGGGCCCTGACATTTAAAACGAGACATTGAGAACTGGTAGTTTATTTACAAGACTATTTATACAGACAGTACCTTAAGGAAGTTTACCATTCGCTGCCATCTTGAATTTAGTCACGATAAGTCGAGTGACGAGCAGGAGCGAAACTACAGCTGATAAGTCACGTGAATACTTGCATTAGTTTTGGACTGGAGTTAGTGCAAACAGTTGGCAACTATTGCAAGGATGTCAGATGATGAAGCTACAGAGTTTTATGAAGACTTTGAAGACGAGGAGGAAACATTTGAGTTTGATGGGCGTCCTTATTTATTTGAGCCTGACTATACACAAATCCGCCGCAAACTCTATGGGCGCTGCCATCTTGCCAGCCGCCATTACTGCGTGCCTGCGGAGTGTCGGTGTGACACTTGCCTGTGCCTTCTAATGACTTTTCAATGAAAGCATCCTGTCAGAGAATATCTAATAGGAGATCCTGCTCATGAAAGAAAATATCAGGTGAAAGGGAATATTGAGTATGTAGATGATGTCAGGCAGTGGCCAAAATTTACCGATGAAGGTCATTTATTGACAACATAATGTATTAAGACGTGTATTAATTAATGACAGCAATAAAACCGAACGCTGTCATTACTAGCTGTGTTGCTAATATGTTCACAAGCTTCAGAAGTTGCAAATAACTATTAGCCACGGCCAGCTGTAGCAGTAAAATACATGTTCTTACAGGTATTCAGGATTATTTTATTAATCGTATGTATTTCATCCACTTGATGCATATCTTGGTCCTCCGCTCGACCAGGAACACTGTAATCCGTAAGGCCGTAAACATGGGCAGTCAATGTGCAACAAAGTTTTGTGAATTTCACAAACGATTTAATTCTAGGCCTATATTTTCGTGCTGTTGTTAAAACAGCCGACCACACAACATGCTCTTCCCGGCATCACTGAACAGCAAATGCTAAAAAAAACTAAAGAAAAAGAAGAAAATTTTGCTACAACAGCTAACGTCTGCTACAGCCGCCTACGGGACCAACACGTTACTTCGCTACTTCCTTAGCAGCAAGGCAACGCAGTAATGGCGGCGCTGCTTTACTTCCGTGTTTCGCCGGATTTGTGTATACGGAGGAAGAGCTGCGTGAGCGCCGTGAAAGGAGAGAGATTGAGAGACAGCGTGCGGAGAAAGCAGCTGCAAGCACAGCCACAACACAGCCGGTGCTGTGAGACAATGCCTACTGACATGGAGTGTTTTTGTTGCAAAGAGTGGGACCTTTTGCACCATCGCACTCAAGACGCACGCTGCGTGACATTAGCGCAAGGCTTTTCTTCCGTTCTGGACTCGTGGGTATTGGAAGCCTTTTTCCATGTCCAAAAATTAAACTGGACACGAAGACCCACGCCGGAGGGCCCAGATGGACATTTATCTACTGAGTAAGTACTCTGCACACTTGGGTTTTATTGCTTTTGATCAATCCAATAGTTACAATCCAATGGGACTAGGGGAAAGACGAGTTCTGCCAAGCTGTGTGGTTACAGCAATAAGAAAAAAATACCCCTCTACCAGTGGAGTATACCATGGATTCCAGGAGGCAGAAGACGCCTCCAGGATCATCTAGTTACCAATTACTAAAATTTGTTACTTTGTTGATATTATTTGTATTGCGATGTGAACGGGTAATATAAATATTGTTTATACTCATTTGAAATAACAATATAAAATCAACACATTTTGTTTGTTTTCATTCCAAACTGCAATATTTATTTATAGACAAACAACAAAGACGTAGACCACACATATAACATGAAATAAACACAAAAGGAAAAACAAACTATGTACATTATAAATAAAAAATACAAAGAAAACTATATACAAAAAAGAACAAAAGAAATGTCACTACAAAGTCAGAGTTGCTTGAACCGCGACAGCCTTTGGGCCACCAACTCAGACGGGTCTGGCCTCGGCACTGGTGCGATGTTTTGCAGCAACCTTCTTGGGCGAGGAGGACTGGGCCAAGGTTCCAGGCTTTTCTCCTCCCTCATCTTCAAGACGTCCTCCATCAGGTCTTTTCGAAAGTCCTGAGAGGTGGGCTCATACACCGGCTTAGCCACCCACTGCTGTGTCGTCTTTGTGTACATGTACTTCTACTGCGGATTTCCTATCCCACAGACAAAAGTAAAAATAAGTCGTTGATTATGTAGGCTACTATAACTATGTTTAGCTATGTGTGTCATGGTAAAATAAGTCCGAAATCAAGTTTGTTATTCTACTAATTACTGTACTGTTCAGAACACACAAAATTTGGAGGCAAAGCCGTTTTCTTTACCCCTCAAGCGTTGTTTTTTTGTTATTCATATTGTGATCTATGATGGCCAACTCTGTGCGGGCTCTCATCGAGTCGTATGTAAAGTGAAGTCGCTTTGGCGCGTACTTCAGGGTGACGTTATGAAAGACTTTAAGAGATCCTGCAAAATATGTCCAATTGAAATATATCAATCAATATCAGTCATGTAAAGTGATAATAGCTGGTGTTGAAAAGTTTAGATGTATCAGGAATGCTGACAGTCTTATGCTGTCTGAGGTTACAAATGACAACAGTGTGACTAGATAATAAACAGCTGTTCGCTTCCTCTTTTTAATAACGAAGATAATGCAATTCTAAGAAACTTATTTCAATGACAGTGAAGGCATACCAGTGTGTTTGAACAGAGCCATCTGTCTCAGGTCACGCACGAGAGTTTTTTCCTCAACTAACTCTGAGAGAACAGAAAGCTGGGAAGTCATGTTCCAGCCACTTTTTTTTCTCCTGATCCTCCTCTGAGAGAGGTGGGTGAGCACATTGGTATTTCCGCCCATTCTCTTTCATTCTGTGGATGCCACAAATATGGTGAAATACAGATGTCCACACACTCCTAAAAAACTATATAAAATACAACCCTTAGAAATTATGGAGAATATACTTTTGTGAAAGTCCATGTGTCAACCATGTCTTGGCTCTTGGGCCATACATTTTTAAACTGTAAAATATTCTTCCTGATGTAGGTCATAAAATAATGATTCATAACTTCATGGTTACCTGTTCATCACCATGGCTGGAACTGCATGCCCAGTTTAAGTGATTGCGGATAGACCTCAGCCATGGTCGAAGCTCTATGTATTTTTTTTTTTAGAGACAGACACCAGTTTCTTCTTGAGAACTATGGAGAGTCCACAAACAACGTGAGCTTCCATTTCACCAGCAACAACCAGTCACACACGGATATGTGGATATCTAGTAAAGGGTCAAGGGTCATATTCGTGACTAATGTTGCCATAGCTTTCCCTCATTAGTTTTATTATTGATGGCGATCTGTCCGTCACCATCACCCCAATGTCCAGTCCGAGATCGAGGAGGTGATTTAGGCCTCTCTGAAAGCCCATTGCCACGGAACTCGATGCTTCTGTAACCTAGTAACATAGTAAGAATACCAGGGCATGTGCATGTACATAGTCCCAACTCATTGCCTTGACAGCAATTGTACGCTTATTTCACATAATAACAACAGGCTTGTTGTCTATGCTTGTTTACCTGTACTAGTTCAAAATGAAGAATCTCTTTTGTTGCATCATCTTGAAAAGAATAGGTGCTGCACTTGCAGCTGTAGCCTTTTGGGAAAACAAACATGTCTGTGATTTTGAAAAAATAGGAATTGTGTATATTTGAAAGTCAACCAAAATCTGATGAACAACAATGCTTACCAGGGCTATCACACTTCGCATCACCACACATTTCCAGTTTTTGCCCCGAAGCAGAAAGTTGAGAAATCCTCTCCAGAATGTTTTGTTGTTGTCCCTTGTATGCATGATTTATCACAAGGATGACGTATTTGGATTGAATGGTGTAAAACTGAGTCTTGTTTGGTAGCTGCAGGTTGATTAGTTCTGCCTATTCTTTGATGTCCGAGTAGGTGGCTCCGGTGAAAAATGTTGCAGCACATGCCAAGAGGATGTTGCGGCCCATATTCCTTTGATCGGTGCATGATGCCCATTCCCCGGTGTGTCCCTTCAAACGCGTCCAGTGTATTCTGATCTGGCTGGCACGTGTGGCTACTCGTTTCCCCTCGATGGACGCACCACATTGAGCGCGTGTTCTAAAAAGCTCCATCAGCTTGGCCTCATCGACTAGCCACTTCCTGCCCGCCCATCCATTTGTGCTGCCAGAGCTGGAGACAGAGTCAGAGCTCGGGCTGGATGAGGTGGTGTCACTCGGGCACAAAACGGGTGTCTTTAGGGTCCAAATCCATTTACGCAAAGCTAATGCTCATATCTCGCACAGATGTGTCTGAAGCACCTGAAGTACCTTCCTCTACATCTTCCTGTTGATCAAAGGACAGATGAATAATGTCATTGTTGGAAAAGATTACACATTTACTTCTAAATGGAGCATCAGTGTAGCGCACAATCACCAAAACCATATTTGAAATGAAAAATTCAACTCACTGATTGTGTCACACCACTGGCTTCCCTCGAGGGACCCCACAACGAGGGGGGTGTTTCAGTCCTTTCCTTCAAATTGATTTTATTCCTAAAAACATGGCGGAAATTGTTTTTTTTCTATTCATGTTTTACCCTTTTCACCTGTATCTCACTTTATATTCAGCACATTGAACGAGAAAGGGTTAATATTGAGAATTGCCCAAGGGATATCACCGGGCACCCTCTCTAATCTTATTGAGTTACCCCTTGACAACAAGAAACAGCAAAAAAAAAAAAAAAATTTAACAGACAAAACCAGGTTCACCTAAATCATGACATATGGCTGGACTAAAAGTTCCATGCCAAGAAAACCAGATCCATATCCGCCAAGGTTCCGAAGTCATCGCAGAAGTCATTTGCCAGTAATGGAATTGTAGTGACGTGAGCAGAGCACATACAGAAACCACCATCAAAAGCAAATTAATTAGGAAAGATTGACATATAGTAAGCCATGTCAGAGTTAACTTGCTTTGAGTTAACTAATTATAAACACACATTTCCAAAGCTATCTGAGTTGTCAAGATATGACATTATAATTATTACAGCTGCTAGCACTATGCGGCATACAGTAGTTTGTTTATCTAAGTGTTAACAACCAAGTTGATTTACAGAAAATGTCTTTTCCTTGAGATACCGGTAAATGTGGGTGTGGATTATGTGTCTTTGATAAACAACACTGAAGTACAATATACAACAGAAGGGTGGTCCCGGTTTGAGCCTTTTAGAGATACTTTTACACTCCATCAGCTCAACACTGCAGTTATAGACTTAAAGAAACATGCATTTCAACAGTAAACCTTCACAGAGGAAACATTTCAGAGGAAGTTTCTGGGGGCCTCTTTTAAAGTTAATTGGATTGGAACAGAGATGCTGATGATGGTACAGTCTCTAAGTCAGTGGTCAAGAGCTGTGTTCTTTTGTGTACTGGGGCAATCCAGGTGTCAGGCGTGCATTTTTTTATCCAACTTGTTGAGATAAGAATTAAAGATTGTTATTGTGACATTTCTGTAAGCTGCTAAATCAAAAGACAAAGATTTGCTGTATGATGTTAATTATCTATGAATATGTGTAATCCCTAGTGGAATGTGACAATAGTTTTCTCATCTGATATTCTGTATAAATTCACCACTATGTCATATTAGTTATAGCATGTTGTGTTAAAAGAGAAAAGGATAAAATATTTATTTACTTCCCTGATTTTATTCTACTTTATTCCCCCACTTGCTGGAGGGGTCGGCCCTCAACAGCCTATTGCTTCAGGGGATCGCAAATCGATGCTTTCATGACTCTCCTGAATCCCAGTTCAGCCTACGACAAGTGGCTGAAGTCTGAGTTTGAGGATTTGGTAAGTTAGTAATATGTAAGTAGTAGTAGTAAACAGATAAACAAGCATACAGTAAATGCTGTTTAGTTTTGTCATGAGGTGAAGTGGTCTGGGCCAAACAAATTCTTCTGCTGCTACTGAGAGCTGGGCTAGAATATAGTTTGCTTATAAAACTATCCTTTTGGAAAGACTTGTTTGTTTTGCAAGTCCCTGACCTGCTTCCGAGAACTGTGCTACAACTGCATGTTTGCTTATAAAAACTGAAGCCTTAATACAGTACCTGAGATCACCTCCAGGGGACCCCAACACCAGAGCCGCATATATAGAGTTTGGCTAACTAGGGAATGGAATGGTCTGAGCTATCCCGTTATCCGATTGGTTCCGAGGTGGTCACGTGGTTCGTGGACAACATGTTAGATACCAACATTCATCAAATTCCCATTGACATATTGCAGGGAATAGTGGAACAATTAAAATAAAATAAATTATTAACAAAATGCCCAACTGTTGCGAGTTTGGCTGCAGTTCAAGACCGGGAAGCGGGAAACAATTGCACAAGTTCCCCCATGACCAAAAAAAGAGAAAAACATGGGAGCAGAAGGTCAAAACAACAAACTGGAGGGCAAATAGATAGATAGATAGATAGATAGATAGATACTTTATTGATCCCCAAGGGGAAATTCAAGGTCTCAGTAGCATACAGACATCACACACGACATGCACTTACAGCAGAAATGGTAAATATAAGTAAACATATAACCAAACTCCACTGTACAATAGAGACAGTAGAAGATAAGAAAAACGAACAAAACTAAATACTAAATATACAATATAAATTAAATAAAAAAATCCACAGTGTGCTTGAGGGTGATCAAGCATGAGACGCTTGCAGGAAGGGTTTTATCGATGTCTTTTAATAATGGTACTAACCAGGGCCGTAGTCACCATAGACTTTGGGGGGGACGTGTCCCCCCCCAATATTCAGATGTGACCAAAATGTCCCCCCCAATATTCGGACATACAAAAAAATAAAGAAAAAAACGCTATAGGCTACTACAGGAAACCAACAAGTCCCGCCATCTGAAATGCAATCAAACGTAAATAACACACAAATTAGTGACCTATTCATGGTTTCAGAGAGTACACTGTGAGTGGTTTGTCCTGGAGGTTTTGCGTTTATCGTTTGAGGCGTGCGCTATCAAAAGCTTTCTGCACCCTACTGTGGTGCGGGCTGTCAATAACATCGCAAAAGATACCGGTACAATTCTCACAAAACTTGTTGGAAAGGTGTAGCACTGTCTAAGGAAACCCCATTCATTTTTTAAGCTGATCAGACTCAAAGGTAACTTTGAAGCATTTTCCATATTGTAGCCTATTTTCTCGCAATGATAGCGAAAGTGAAACGTAGTGTCCTTTCATTTGAATTTGTGCGTGCCTGTGTCATTCATTTCTTTCACATGTCTTACAACATAAATAATGCATTCATATGCTAGTAGTAATGTCAGAAATGAACCGGTTTATAAGCCTCTTAGAAATGGCTGTTGCATCTTGCATGTTACATTTAGATGCGCACACAATCGCACATCCATGCAGGCAAAACGTAGCACTCAAATGTGGCGACGGCACAAAAGTTGAAAAAACGTTTACAATGGCGGTGATAGCCTACAGTTCATGTAAATCGCGGACCTTAACCAAAGAAAGGAATTTCCACCTCCATTCACCAAATAAAGGCTGTGTTTCTACATTTTAACACAAAACGTAATTTCTGTCAGAAACCAGCCTATAATGCATAGGGTAACTTGAGGTGAGTCAGACAGAAGAGGGACCTGTCTTAGTAGCCTATATTGAATCCCATCCCTTTCAAACAACCTTAAAATTGTGTGATTAGCCGCCAGAATAATAAAGTCAAAATACAAAATATGATTGGGCTAGGTCCAAACAAATGAGTAAGCATTCAGTGTAATATAGAGGTTATCAAAGATACTCTAGTTTGTATTTTCTTTTAAAATATACATTTTGGAGACAAATGGAGTCATACCACAGGTCTATGTCCAGGGATCAATTATTGAATGGACCTACGGGGCCCAAGAGCTCAGGGGGCCCTGAAGCCTAAGACTGTGTGAAGTTGCTTCTCCGCCCTTCTCTTCTATTTCCACAAAACTCACAAGTCGTCATAATATAAAGGGTCATTTTTTTTTAAAGGTCTTCCGGGGAAGTATGCCCCCGGGCCCCCCTATCTTAACAGAGGAGGGTTTTTTTGCATCTATGCCCAGGGCTTCATAATTCATCCGTGCCTATGTCCGTCAAAAGTTTGGTATATCCTAAATGACTGACTTAACTAATGACTTGTTTGTGATTTTAATAATATTTTTGCATGGTAGGAAATGTATTAAAATTCTGTTATTGAAATTCACACCGCACCACAGATTTGGTCCCCCCCAATGTTGACATCATGGCTACGGCCTTGGTACTAACAGTGCAATAGGGCAATTCCACGGAAAATTTACTTTTTGTCACATCCATAACGCCAGTGAAATGCCTTGCCATTTGTATGATGTGAATAATAACATTACATTTTTTTCTCATGTACATTCTTCAGCCAAAAATAGCAAATGTTCAAATGTCATGTAATCATTCACATTATGCCATACCATCACATTTTATTGGCGTTATGGATGTTACAAAACGCTTAATTTTGGAATTGCCCAATAATAGTTACAGTTACAAGTTTCACCACTGAGTAAGTTTAACCTGTCCTCGGCCATAGATGAACTACAAAAGGTTACGTCAGAACTCGGGAGACTACATAGGAAACACTGCTCCGAGACTGATTAGGCGACGTGGTCACCCACAACAATGGACATTATACAGGCCCATTTAAGATATAGAAGGTAAATAGGCCTACGCACTGGAATATTTGTGCAATGGCCTTACATATTGACAAACATTGACAACATTTATATTCCTATTTAATGGTGAAAATAAGCTATTTATTTCAACATAGCATATTTGCCCCATAGGGTTACACTGTAGAATCATTTGACGTTGGTCTCCAACATAGTGACCATGATTTGAGTTGGCCAAACTCCCTATACAGCTCTGGTGGAGTGGAGATCTCTGCCTCCTCCCCTCATGCCCAGAACATTATGTACGGCTTGTTCTTTTCTTACTTTTACAGTTCATGGTACCAGAAAGTGGGCTTCAAATACTCTCATTAGAACACTGAAGTCCTCATTTCTCTGTCAAATTAGCAGACACATTCTGGTCAAATATGTCTTCATTGATACCTTTTTACAGCCTCCAAATAAACAAATAAACATTCAGAAAATAAGAGGTATTTCTAAGTTTCTAGGTATTTCTAAGACTATAATAATCTATTATCTTACATCTAGAATTTGTTGTGACTGCCACTGCCAAGACCATTGAAACAGCTTAGTTCTGAAAAGTGTTTTGTTCTGACAGTTGAGCGTGTGGACCAGAGCCCAACAGCCTAATCATGGACTTCCCTGATGCCAGCAACAGCCACACGTTCAAACCACCAGAGTGTGCTGTACTCAAACCAAACTAGAGGGTTCTGTATGGTGTGTTTCTAGAGACTAGTGGATCCATTGAGTTGATGTTTAACTGTCATAAATAGATATATGCATAGCCTGATAGATTGATAAATATATTGATTGACTGATTGATTGATTGATTGATTAATTGATTGATAAAAATGCCTGTAATATTATGTGTAACAATGTGTGTTTGTGTGTGTGTGTGTGTGTGTGATGGGGCGTGGGGTATGGGGTGTACGTGTGGGGGATGCATGTGGTGTGTGTGTGTGTGGGGGGGGGTGAATGTGGTGTGTGTTTGTGTGTGTGTGTGTGTGTTTGCTTTGCGTGTGTTCATGCGTGCATTTGTGACAGTTTCTCACCATCCCCTCATGGCAATGCTTTGTTCAACACCACCATCTACAGTCACTAAATGTCCACATACAAATTCATTGAGTAAATTTACTCATTTACTTGAAAATTAGGTTTAAGAGCAACACCTTTATGCTATGGTATAAAAAGCCTGACCCTACACATAAACGATCAAGTTTTAGTTTTCACCAGATATGCGACATTGCATCTACTAAAACTGCGACAGAATAACTCCTCTTAGGAAAGAAAGATAATTTTGAGTGCTTTTGATTTACTGGTCAGTCTATCTGAAGGTGCAGAAGATGGCACAGCCAGCAAGTCTGATCCTGTGTGTTGGACTCAATACTGCGATATTCCTGGTCTCAGGTGAGTTCCTCTAGTATATGTTCATAATGTTGGTTATAGCCTTTCAAATTCATCTGAAGGCTATGGAGGGTTATAGTCTTAGTATATTGGTGGTGGTTAGTGAGGCTCCCCCTTAACTGTATATAGCACTTTTTCTAGACACTCAAAGAACTTAACAGTGAAGAACAAATTATTCAAACCCCTGGCAAATATTGATTTAATGTTGATTTCCTCTTTATCAATATGTTTGTTCTGAAATGACACTCCCACATGCCAAAAGGTTGCAAGACGATGTGGTAGAAACATGGAATCATAAAAAGAAACATTTGTTTAAAGGAATCATATGTAAGAAATGTATTTCAATTAATCATAAAATGGCCCTGATATGTCACTAGACATTAAGAAATCATGTTCATTTCAAATACTTATATCACTGACAACAGTAGTCTGGCCAGGATATTGCCATTTAAAAAGTGTAAGTTGCAGCCCTCAACTGATGTTGATGTTGTGTTTTGGCCTGATGCGCCACCCTCTACCTATCTACTAATCACAAAGTCAGTAGTGTTTTGGCATCCAGGTTGGCAACTTCAAGTCAGGAGGGGGGGGGGAGGGGATACACTGCTCTACAGTAATTTGAAAGTGATTGCAGTACCAGTTTTGGCCATAATCTTACATACTGTATGCTTCCTTTAACATTTTAATGAAAAATGGTGTGTCCCAAATTATTGTAGGTGTTGTATATAGGTGGCTGAAAAGAAACTGTGGGTCCAACGTGTCAAAATACCTCAATGAGTGTTACCTTCCGCTTATAATGCATAGGAATTGGATAATGTGTGGTGTTATTTGATTCAGACAGTAAGACAACTCTGTTATTCACCTTGCATTATGGTACTACAGTAGACACAGTTACTGAGTGGGATTTACATTGTTTATTACATGTAATCTTCATTGTTTTAATAAATTATGAGATGCATTACTGCATAATGGTTTACACCCTCTCCCTTTACACAGCAGGTGAGTCTACTCTGACTGATGTAGAGTCGGACTTTTATGTGTGCATGAATGTAACCAACCGATCCTTCAATGACTCACTCCTGGACCCAGACTCAACCTACTCCAAGAGCCTGAAATCTGAAATTGTAGATTTGGTGAGTACAAAGTAAAGCAGTACATAGAGAAATTGAGGTCAATTGCATTCAAAATATGTAGTTAAGTTAAGCATGATTTCTCCTCCCATACAGCAACCCAGGGCCTTCCGTGAACATGATACTTCACTTCAAAACACAATTAATTAATGCAGTTGTGGTTCAATATCTCTTCAAGCTCAAATATGAACTACTACAGCCAACAAAACTTCAGGTTGACATACATCATTTAGTGGGTGAGAATAACATCATGGCACTTTACGCATGCTGAACACAACTTGCGTTGTTTTTAACACATCTCTGTGTCCATATAGGTAAAACACAGTTTGTGTTTCCATTTTTTTTTATTTGTTACTCAATATGTTTTGAAAATAACAACTTAACAACTTGCGTTGTTTTTTAACTCATCTCTGTGTTCAGATACCCTGGAAATCCAGAGTTCTCGCGAGAGCACAATTTGAATTGTGCCCGCAAGATACTCTGGCCACGAGCAATGATCCAAATTTCTTCTATCTCTCGAGCGAGAGGGACCAATCAAATCGGTGTAGGCGGGACAAAGGCGAGCTACACTGATGACGACAGTGCTGCGACGTCCGGAATCATCTAGAAAACATTGCAAGATGGTGTTATGACCTAGGGGTAAGGCCACAACAAAAGAGGGAGTCGAGAGGTTGGATCTTTAACTAAAATATAGATTTATTAACCAAACTAACCAAATAAGAAAACAAACAGTGTTAGGTGGGTCAAGGCAGTCATCAGTAATGCATGGATGTTGTGTGTTTGCAATGTTTCTGAGTGCAGTGTTGCATGTCCAAAACCGAAAGTAAGAATGGCCCTCCTAAGGGGAGAGGAAGCAGTCCTCTTATCAGGACTCCAGTGTATAGGTGCAGCTCATCAGCTCGTTAAGTCCTGAGCACACCTGAAAACAAGTAGTCAATATGCAGAAGGCCTAACAGGCCGTCACACCCTCCCCCATAAAACAGAAACCATAGGTTTCTGAATTTCAAATCAATCAGGCCCAAAACATCCAATATGGACAAAACATTAAATTACAATATGCAATTGTTAAAACTGTACACAAGACTGCATCGCGCTTCCAGCTGAACTCACCACTCCAAGTACCCATCCTGAGAAACACAAACACAAAAAAGGAGATGGCAAGAAACAGGCAGACGATCAATAAGGGAAATACTTAGTTTCTTGCACTTTAGTGTAGGCTACTAGACCTACACTGACATTCATCGTTGGGATAGTCACCAACCATCATTCGCTGTGGATCTTTGGCCCAAGACATAAGGCCCTTTTCCAGTCTCTCCCCAAATCCCCACTGACCCAATTCACGCTTGGACTTTTCGATACTGTACCTAAATGTTGGGACTGATGGACACTGAACTCTGGGTTATTTGAGCAATTCATTGTGAAGTGGTTTACTGTAAAAGGAGCGTCGGAAACCTGTTTTGCGCAACGAGGCCATTAATTAAGGGAATGCTGAGAGAATGCTGGAGAGTCAAGAAAAAGAAGACTAGCCTAAATGCAAACATGTTATGTGCAATCTTACAACTGCACACAGGTAGCCTGATGAGCCACCCACATTAAAATGTAGGGTCTGGGCACTCACTGTTGGCAGTGCTCAGTCCGAGGGGCGGGATAATCGGTTGTCTTTCAAATTCCCTCTGCGCGCAATAGAAGGACAGTGCTACAACTCATGAGTCCCATGCGTTTTCCCACCAGGGGAGCTAGTTGGCTAGTTAAAACTTTTGCCAACTTAAAAAAAGCTTAACTCGTGTCACACTGTTCGTCAACAGCAACATCCATCTTCTTTGTTTTGTAGTAGCAGGGAATTCAAGCCAAACCGTTGTAACTCTGCCATCAATCATTATGTTAAGCCCGTCTAACGTCTCTACACGATGTGATTGGCCCTATTGAAGTTTAATTTTTTCAACTCGCAAGCCAACGAAGAGTTGCTAGACTAATTACCAGGGCTGCCAACTTTTCAAAAAACCTTGGAGTGAGATTTGGTGGGGCCAACCAAAATTTTGCTGCGTAAATTTTTGTTTGGCTCATTCAGCATTATACCGTACAGTAAAAAAAACGCACATCAGTGGTTCTCAGGTGTAGGGACCAGGCATGGACGGATTATGAGCTTTTGGGCCCTTGGGTGGGACATTTCAGCAGGGGGTATGGGGGTCCTCCCCCAGAAATTTTTTTTTGGACTAGATGCAATTTCCTGAATTCTGGTACATTTTAACAGGTTATTTAGATACTTCTATATAACAAAATAAAGCCAGCCTACGAAATTAATAAAAAGTAAATCATGCATAATTTAAAAATAACTCAATAGGCTACTTGGCTACGCAATAAGGTTTCCATTACAGCACCGCGGACGTTCATCAATGAACGTATGAAAGCGGATGGTTTGTTTGAAATCCCGACACATGGAACGTAATAGTGATCATCAAATACCTCCCCAGATTTCAGTGCCCATCAGTCCCAACATTTAACAATATAATCAAACAGTCCAAAAGTAAATTAAATATCAAACTAAACCGAAAATGTCATGCTTTAGAAGGCCTACCAGTATGCCGCTCCAAGAAACGCATGTCTCAAAATAAAACTCGCATAAGAAATAAAGGGCTGTCTCGAATACAATCCTGCCCCTAAAGGCCTGTACTTTGTCTTAAGACCCCGGCCATAATTTGAGGATTTACAGTATCTAAGTAGACAAACTGGCTTCAGATATCCAACAGAGTGAATAGAGATTGTGCAGTCTTAGCTGTGGTTAGTGACGTGATGCTGTTAATGGGGAGTTTTACATAGCCTAGCGTAAACCTATAGGTTATTATTTATTTGGCATACCTATAAGGCTTTTTACCTTATCAAAAGTGAGGGGGACGACTGATCTCTTCAACACTGCGGGGGATTTGGCGCTTGTCACTGTGTGTGTGACAGAAGCGGAATGGGAGAATGCGTGTAACAAAAAAAAAAAAGTTTATGAGCGATTTACGCGAAAATGGGAGAATCCAATGAAAATGACAATGAAGCACTAAACAGATGCTGAAAACAGCACTGGTGTTTCACATGGCAAAAGTGGGGGTGGGGGGTCCAAACTAACAATTTTAAAGAGTGGGTGGGTGTTTTGTAAGAATTTAAGAAATGTTTGTATATTTTGCATCAATCAGATGCACTTTCAAAATAAATTCAGAGGTCAGACTTATTTTTATGGAAATATTTGTGCTGTAGCCTAAGCTATTTTGCACTTCAGAATTATAACCATGCACACGCAGGTGGAATAGTTATGGTGATATTGCAATAAGTTCACAACCACAAAAACATATGCTACATTTCACAGTTCAGAAATGTGTGTACATTTCAGCACTCCATGAAATTATGCAGAAGTGGTCACCTGTGTTATTCAGCTAGTTTATTTAAGATAATATATTGGTCATTGTAATGGCCATAGCCTATAGCCTACATGCTATTCCTTTTTCAGGATGTACCCATATCTGCATGATGTGAATGTTTGCATATGGCTTATGTCAGGCTTTATATCAATATTTGTGTCTTGTTATTTGATTTTCTTCATATTTTTGCATTAATGTCACTAGGAAGCATGCCAATATAAATATATTCATTTATCTGTAATGGGATTGGCTGGAACCTGACAATATAAGAACCATGATAGTGGGATAATCTATGGCTGAGCAATTTACAAAAATGTATGTAGGCCTACTGACAAATAGTTAACATTAGAATACATTATAATTTCGCCCCAATGAGGCTATGTAGAAATGTGTTGCCATTTCAAAACCGGATTACTCAGGAACCACTTATTGCACAGAGGCATGCTTTATATCCTCGTATTCGGTAGGTTTGCTGTTTATTGTGAAATAGGGTTTTCCACGTGTTGTGTGAAGGGTTAGTGAAATATTAAACCGAGAGTAATGGGTAAATGCAAATATGATTAGCCTAAATTGCACGTCGGTTCAATGTTAATTCTCTCGCGAACCATTTATCACAGCAACTTGGCGCTAATATCATTGGAAAGCTTAGATTCCGCACGTTCACATGATGTGTGATATCATATGTATAGGTTTAGTTTAGTTGAACCTCATCTGCCAGGTATTTGACCTACCAGGTTGACACTTCAGCGTGAAAAATACTCAATAATACTCAAAGCATACCTGAAGCCGGGGAAATGCGGGGGGGGGGGATGCGCCTGGGATGGCTTCTGAAGTAGCATCGCAAATGAGAAAATTTAGAAAATTCCACAGACAGGGGGTGCTCTTGAACCCTCTCACCGTCTCTGAAAGCATAATAGTGGCTCAACAGGTAGATCTATAGATAGGCTAAACTCATTTTTCAGGCATCTGACCGACCGGGTTGACACTTCAGCGTGAGAAATCGGGGGTGTGGCGTGTGAGCGTGTGAAACTAATCAAATGCGTGTGTCTCACGGCCAATGCGTGAGAGTTGGCACCTATGCTAATTACATTTGCTGCTGCTAGGGTGCGTCTAGATTTCTAGGCTAGCACGCAGGCCGATGGCTTGTAAATAAGACTGTTGTTATTGTTTGGCACAATGAATTTAATCTGACAGGCTGTTCTGATCATCTCAGAGGTCGGGGATTGTTTAACAGTGTATGTTTAATGGATTTGCTTCTATGGGAAAAACAGTTGGTTTATTTTTATTGCTCCCCTTCAAAATAATTATAGGTTATAAAGTCAAGTAAGAACACACAAATAACCATAGACTAGGCCTACATGAAGTAGTTATCAGGGAATCCATTTCAAAAAAGAATATTTCGCCGTTCTTAAATTAGCCTAGGCTACTTCCACATGCAGGGCGAAAATGTGTGTGTGTATATATTTCTTAACAGGTAGTGTCTTGAAACTTTCTTCTATCAACTTAAAGTCCGATCAAACTTCATTCAAAGGCAGTCCATAGGCTAATTCTCTTCAAGTGCTTCTTAATTTTTTTCAAATTAAGGAGAGGTCTGCCAGCAACGTTGGTCACAGTGCATTTGCCTATTGATGCTCGGTCTATGGGCTGCATAGAACAGGGTTTTTTTTTTCAGTGCAAGCTAGACGACCATTGTAGGCTATAAATGTATAACCTACTATGATCCTGGAATTAATTTTGCTGCTGCTGCAGCTCATAACTATAGACTACTCCGCGGCAGTTCGTATGGCTATTGCTTTCAGTTTGAGATCCAGTGAGGGCAGACATTTATGCCACCAAACTTTTTTGAGTTCCAGACATAGTTATTATTTTATTGTGCAACTGGACAATATTATGTATACTATCATGAGCCTATACCTATAAACAAAAGAGAACACAAATAGATGGGTGATGAAAAATAACACCAGAATTACATTTTAATGCTGAGTTTATTGATTAAATTTGTGACAATCAAAGATTGAACTGAGGAGAAGGAATTCTGCAGGAGATACATCAGCACCTGATGGTCTGGGCTGGCTGCAGTCACAGGTGTGTGTGGTGCACACAAAGGTAATGATTGCACAGGTGTGTGTGGTGCACACAAAGAGCCATGACTTGCACAGGTGTGTGTGGTGCACACAAGGGCCATGACTGCACAGGTGTGTGTGGTGCACAAAAGGGTGATGACTGCACAGGTGTGTGTGGTGATGACCGCACAGGTGTGTGTGGTGCACACAAGGGCCATGACTGCACAGGTGTGTGTGGTGCACAAAAGGGTAATGACTGCACAGGTGTGTGTGGTGCACAAAAGGGTGATGACTGCACAGGTGTGTGTGGTGATGACTGCACAGGTGTGTGTGGTGTACACAAGGGTGATGACTGCACAGGTGGCTGCCCGGTGTCATAAACACTGGCCTTACCCCAGTGCACTCATACACACAGATCTTGCACACAAACCGACACACCACCTGTGACTGATCTCTAAGAGCCCTGCTGTTCAATGTTGTGTTTTAAATTCAAAGGAAGGAAGGTAAGAAGGCTTAAAATCACAGGTTGTGGGTGAACTCCTCACAAGATGCCTGATTAGTAGGCACACACAAAAGGGTGACTCTGGTGGCAGGGAAGATCATTCCAAAGGCCGCCACCTGGAGGAGAAGGCAACAGTTGTTCATCAAAGACAGATAAACACATGACAGATTCCAAATACCAAACTAACATGTAAGATTACACAAAATAAAAAAAAAAGTCCCTCATAAATTGTAGCCATCTTGCAAGAGAAGGTTTAGTCATTCATACTGCATAGTGAAGAGCATAGTGCAGAAACGTTGTAAAGACCATAGGCTAATGTATTAGAGCTGCACCGATTGATCGGCCGGTGACCGGAACCGGGCGATTTTCCCCATGATCGGCCATGACCAGCGACCGGTTTCTATAATTGATGCATTTACCCGGAATTTGGATTGAATTTTTTCATCACAAAACAGACGCATGCTGTTTTCATACGGCGGAGCACCTAATCAATCGCCATTAGCACTTCTCCTCTTCTGTTTTGCCGTGATACTCCCACTTTTCCCTCGGCCTCCCATAAATGCATCAATGCATATGAAAATATGTTCCATGGTAGCATGTTCAAATGTATCATGATTTTGTATTTTAGTTGGATATTGGATGTGAGAAGAAAAAAATGGGTGTTCCATAACAGTGCATTTATATATTAGTGTGTGAAATGAATGTCCCACACTGGGAAGCATTAGTTTGATACTGCAGTTGAAGTTAGACTTGAAGAAGAATCTGTCTGTTCACCAGTTCCATTTTTTTAACAGCCATTAAATTATTAAGAAGTTGATTACAGTTATGTGCAAAATAATAGCAGTGTGTTTTAAAAAATTGAATAAAGCTCAAAATCCTTGGAATAGCTGTTAATTCCATAATATCAATGCATTGGGAACACTGCACATTCAATTTCAAATCAAAACATGACCAAAATTGATTAAGTTTGTGTTATACCTTTACAGAAAGTTCTGTATTTTGGGCTTTTCAAAGAAATAGCAGTGTTTGCATTTTTCTTTACAAACTCAAACATTTACTGTATAAACTGAAAAATGTCTTAAGATTTTGCTTTACTTTGAATCACTGCACTAATATCTAGTTGCATTACCATTATTTCTGAGAATTGCTTCACATCTGTGTTGCATGGAGTCGACCAACTACTGGCACCTGTGAACAGGTATTCTAGCCCAGGACGTTGAATTACATTCCACAATTCCTCTGCATTTCTGGGTTTTGCCTGATATTATAGAATTATGGAATTAACAGCTATTCTAAGGATTTTGAGCTTTATTCAATTTTTTAAAAACACACTGCTATTATTTTGCACATAGCTGTACATTTCTATATTAACATGTTCTATTAAAGAAAAGATAGAGAATAACTCTTTGTGAGTGCTGCAAAGTGGTTAGAAGAAATGAAATCGGAATTGGCTAAAATTGGTATCGGCAGGTCAAACTATGAAAAATCGAAATCGGCCCAAAAAATTGCAATCGGTGCATATGTATGCTTACAGAACAATGATAGAAACAATGAAAGGATATTGCTCAATAGATGATTAGAGATAGACAGAGATGGAGTCCAGAAAATGGAGAGACTACAGATTACTCTGAGTTAATGGAGTGTACAAGTACAATACCATTGAAGTTGGTGCTTGCGCAGTGTTCATTTCCAAGATAGTTATTAGGCTCCCATGGGGCCCAGTTGGAATAGTCAAATGGGCTGCCATCAGTCCAGTACCACGTGAAACCCTGCAAACAGGACAAAATCTCTTTCAACTTTACCCCCAAAGTAATTTTGGACATTTAACCATTTTGTGCTTACTCTTAACCTGGAAGCAAGGCCAAATTTAGCCTGCCCAGGAAATTTGAAGCAGGGAAATTGAAACACACCCCATAATGAAATTCAAATGGTGTGTTACAAGACTCGGTAACACTTTACGGTAAGGGTACATGAATTATCATGAATTCATGATATATGTATTACTTCATTCCTTAATATCTCATGAATTATCATGAATTGACATGAGTCATTTGATATTCATTTGTAACCTCATACATGAATAGCACATCACCTAAAGCATTAGGTATGGTGGGAACATCATTATGAGTTATGATGTATTAAGGATGATCATGATTATTTCTTTTATCTGCCAAAAATGTGGTCATCACTGCTCAAATTCTGATTTGAATACAACTTTGCAGTTCTCTAAACACTGCAAAAAAAGTTTACCTCAGCGGATCCCCCAGCCCCAATCCACGTCCAGACTTCATTCCCTGACGCGTCCCCTGCACAGCGTGCCACATCCATGTTGTGGATGGATACAAGATTACTTCCCTGATTCACGCAGTGTCCCTAAAGGTAAACAGGCCTTCAGATCATGGCACAGAATCTAACTTCAAATATACTGTAACTGAAATAGTGATAAGGCAGGTTATTAAGTCAATCCAAATAATGTAATAAAAAAAAACTGCAGCATTCAGAAACTGAGAAAGACCATGTTTATGAAATAAGCTCTTTTGTTTACATTTTCTGTTATTACATTTTGTTACTCACCTCTGCCTCAGACCAAGTAAGTTCTTGATCGAAAAACCTAAAGCAACGATTTCCACAGCTGTGCCATCCAGGCTGACACACAGTACGTTTTTCCACAACGGTCCGCAGCTCTGAGAACAGTCAGGTGAACCAGATCAGGAGGACAACATATTCTCTCAATTGCAGAGAGATCACCAAGTGCATCATGGACACAGCAGTTCTGAATCTCAAGACCAATTTGATACAGTAAAAATGAGTCGGCCATACAACTGTCAAATATGCTAGATTTCTTAGGGACAGCAGTTTATTAAAGGTGCTCTAAGTGATGCATAGTGATGCACCGATGTGAAAATTGTGGCCGATACCGATAACCGATATTAATATTGCTGTTATGGCCGATACCGATATTTACCGATGTCGATATATCTGTATAGAAAACACATTTTTATGATAATCAAATAAAGAGCTATTTTCCAAAATGCATTTTTTTAAATAACATTTCAATAGCCTATCTTAGAACACCAGAGGATTACAATATAATAGAATATATCTGTATTATTTTATATCCTGATATAAAAAGAGAGAATACTGAATGTCTGATATTTATGACAGCACTTTATGCAGATTAGCCTATAGGTATGGCACACTATAGGCCTACTATTTACATTACAACTCTCCCTCTTTAATTCAGCTGTGTGGTTGAAGCCTGGAAATATTATAAACAAAGTAGCATAGTTGGCTAGCTTATCATAGTCTACTGATTGGACTGTTCAGTTTCCCCATGTGTGTTTAAGTTTCAAGGTAATACTTGTTCTCCTTGATACAGGCACTTTTGGGAAACATTGGTATTGAGATGATCAGTCAACTTGAAACCAAGAGTTTTAAACAAATATGTGCAGCATGCTAATGTTGCTAAGCAGATTTAATAGTAATTTAGCTAGTCGTCTTCTATGAGTCCTTGCTTTCACGATTGTAATGTTTTATTTGGATTGCGTTGGCCGAGTCGTGCGTGTCCATTGAGTGAGCGAGAGAGAGAGAGAGAGAGCGGGGCAAAGAGAGGGGGTTTATACTGTTTGGTAAAGTCTACAATGAAAGCAACCTAGGCTACCGCCAAGTAAAGCGGGAGATGTGTGTTGTTTATGCGGCCGCGTAAGCTGCAAAGCACTGCTAGACACTAGAAAGGGTGTGTTGGTTCTGCCTTGTCAGATGCCCAGTGTCTTCTTTCTGTCAGTCTTGTTGCTCTGCTATTTTAAATAAGAAATATGATGCAATAAAAGGGCATATTTAACGAATTCAGTGTAGACAGATAACAAGCTTGGATCGCTACACACACGTCAAATACACAGGAATGATTATCGGCCTGTTCACATCGGCCCTATTTTGACATCCGAACGATACCAATGTGTAAAAAAATGACCATATCGGCCGATATTTTATCGGTGGCCGATATATCGTGCACCACTAGTGATGCAACACGTTTTTTAGGCTAAAACATTTTTGGTCACATACAGCAAACATCTCTTCACTATCCGCTAGCTGCCTGTCCCCTGAACACACCGTAAAAAATGCGGTCTCTAGACAGCCCAGGCTCCGCAAACGACAACAAAAACAAACTCGTGCAACCTGCACCACGAGATATAACAGTGTTCCAGCCAATAACTGACGAGATGTGCATTTAGGAGGGTTTCAATTGCACGGGAGGGAGAGGGAGAAGTGAGCTAGCTGTTTTGTTCTGTTTTGTTTTAACGTCAACAGAAGTAATGTTGCCCAACATCTCTTATAGCACCTTTAAATCAAAAAGTTCACACTGCATCTAAAATCAACCTTGAAGGAATCACAAATTAATCATTTATGGAAAATGCTTCGACAACCATAACTACCACTATTACTACTCCGATACCATTACTACTACAACAAGTATAGTGGATATTAAGGGTGGAAATGTAGCATTTCTTTAAGTGAAGGGAAGTTTGTATAACTTCATATATCAGCTAAAGATTTACAAAAGAATAGTAAAGAGCAGTGGCGGATCTAGAGATTTTCCAGGAGGGGGGGCCATGAACATTATTCAAAACTTAAAATTCACTGATTTTTGACTGACGGATTTCACTGAATGTGTTTTTTACTACATTACACAGGGTGGGAGGCAAATCAGAGATGTATCTGGCTTTTTGGATGGTGTGGGTCTTAATTTGTGAATTTTGGACCCTTTCTCTGTGTAAACACTACAGTCTGTGTATTCTGTACTTAAATTGTACAATGTCAAAAAGCAATTCTAGGGGGGTTTGGGGGTATGCTCCCCCAAAGAAAATTTTGAAAAAATGACCCCTCAAATGATGTCTTCTAGTGAGTTTTGAGGGAATATGGACAAATTTAGTCAAGAAAAATAATTAGGGGATAATGTATAGAACACCGGTCATTATCGTAAATTAAGTCCCAACAGGGTGAACAGGACCCCGACGTGCAGCCAAGTAACCACGGCTACTTGCCAAAACGAAAAAATAAACTCCACACGATGTAACTCTTATATTTATTTGTTACCGTTTCATCATGGCTTTTGCAGAAACAAATTGTTTGCAACACACGTTGAACTTGTATCAAACAAACTGATCATCCAATTTGCCTTGACAGTGGTCTGTTATACTTAAACGGTCTGTTATTGAGAAATAAATATTGAGAAATAGCCAACCACCGAATATTGGGAGGGCCCAATCAAGTGAATGGAGCATTCTGCAGCATTATGAAGAACCGTGTAATAAGCCATCAATATATGTAGGTTATCTGGCATTATCTGTATTTCTCTAGCCTCTCTCTCCAGTCTCCTGGTTTCTCTCCCTGTCTTCTCCAACTGTGTCCAGTTCCCCCCTTTTTTCTTTGTTTAGAAAAACCTTTTCATTTCCCATCCTAATTTGACCTGCAGTTTGTCAAACATAGAAATAGCATGCTGGTTAAAATCATGTCGTACAATTCCAATCCATCTATCCATGTCAATTGGATCTTAATCCTTAGTAAAATGTAAATACTTTGACTACCTATTGTATTCCCATGATACGTTTCTTTTAACCATGCTGCAGAGCCATGAACAGCTGTTATCAAAAATGTCACTGTTTAGATAGACAGCTAGATTTATACTTTATTGATCACTAAGGGGAAATTCAAGGTCTCAGTAGCATACAGACATCACACACAACATGCACTTACAGCAGAAAGGGTAAATACTGTATAAGTATATACATATAACAAAAAACAAAACTCCACTGTACAATAGAGACAGTAGAAGATAAGAAAAAACTAACAAAACTAAATACTATATAAATTAAATTAAAAATCCACAGTGTGCTTGAGGATGATCAAGCATGAGACGCTTGCAGTGGCAGGGCCGGGACTGGCCTGTAATTCTGTGTGCATGGTAAGGTGCTCAAGAGAGTGAGTGGTGAAGGTGCAAAAAGTAGTCCAACAGTAGTCCAACAGTGCAACAGTGCAAGAATAAGGTCTAGAGACCAGCATAAATAATACAGACAAATAAGAGAGTAATGTATAATGTAGACAAGATAATATAAAAACTATGTCAGTGCAAGAATAGGTTGAGGTAATAGGGTTATGTTCTCTTTAGTTGATTGTGATTTTTGCAAGTTTGGTCATTCTTTTCATGGCACTGACACATTGTGTGAAATACCACTGTCTTCAATAAACCGACAGTCTTGTTCCAAATCTGCCAAATGGTTCTAAATCTGCCAAAATCTAAAACGGTTACTAGTGTGATTGCTTAAAACGAATGTGTTGTCCCTATCTGGACACAGAGATGTGTTAAAAAACAATGCAAGTTGTTATTTTCAAAACATATTGAGTAAAAAAAAAAAAACGGAAACAACACAAACTGTGTTGTCCCTATATGGACACAGAGATGTGTTAAAAACAACGCAAGTTGTGTTGTTTTCAACACATTCCCACTCATGTGTCTATTGTAGTACCATAATGCAAGGTGTATAACAGAGTTGTCTTACTGTCTGAATCAAATAACACCACACATTTATCCAATTCCTATGCATTATAAGGGGAAGGTAACACTCATTGAGGTATTTTGACACGTTGGACCCACAGTTTCTTTTCAGCCACCTATATACAACAACCTACAACACCTACAATAATGAGACACACCATTTTCATTAAAAATGCTTCTTTTTATGATTCCATGTTTCTACCACATCGTCTTGCAACCTTTTGGCATGTGGGAGTGTCATTTTCAGTCAGAACAAACATATTGATCAGGGCCGCGTTTGTGCATTGGGCAAAGGGGCTGCTCCCCCGGCCCCGGTCATTAGGGGGCCCCGGTGCGGGACATTTAAAAAAGAAAACAAATGTCTTATCGTCACCTGTCTTTCCCCTTATCAATGCATGCTATCCCAGACAACAATGGCTTCGCGTGAGACAATTAGGAAATATGAAAGCGGAGCTCGAAAAAAGAAAGAGCGGCAGCCAGACGTTCTCAGTAAGGCGCGCCAAAGCCACGGCCGTACCCAAGTACGCACTGTGCGTATCATCAGGCTACTCGAGAGAGAATTGCCCCTGTGTGTTCACACCAAATAGGCCTAGGCTACCATAACTTCCCAACACTGCGCAGTATTCCATTAACTGCATGACAGTAGGCTATTTACAATTTTCTGTAAAGTAAGTTTGTAAACACGTTATAAAACTCAACTTAATGCAGAACTATGCACGCACGCACCTTTTGTTTGGGCAGGAGAGCCTACATACGCATGCTACAGAAGTTGTTGGCTAGCTTGTTGTTTTCTATCTATGCTGGTTATCAGCACACAATGTTATAAGCTAATTCATTAACTCTAGACTCATCATGGATATAACACGTTTTTTAAACAACGAAAACAGAAAGGATAGGGGCGAGAGGGGTTATTTCAAATGGGCAAGCCGCAAGCACAAGGTAGGCAAGAGTATCGTGCTTGTCAAAATGGCTAGCATTACCGCTGATTAAACCATACGTGAACGTAGCCTTCGCTAGAACAAAACTAAAGGTAACTTTACAGGGCTATACAAAGTTGTCCAAATAAATAGGTCGTTGTTAGGCGTTGCTGTTGTAAAGATATTGCATGTGGATGTCATTAGCCTACTATGTAGACTACTTTTTAATTGACCAATGCAGGAACCTAACCGGGACAAATATTATCAAAGCATTGAAAGTTAGGTGGGTGTGTGCGTACCATCGCATTCATTCCTGCAGGCGTCTTGTCCACTTTTTTCAAAACGAGGATCAAAATAGTGATAAGTCCACGTCCACCCCTGTCCTTGACAACGTTACCGTTATCGGCTCCAACACCCCCCTTGTTTGTATTTGATGTGGCTGGGCTGTGTGTGTGCGCTAGACTGCGTGTTTCAATGTATTTGACGTCGTGGCTGGCTAGGGCTGTGTGTTAACAATGTATCATGATGTGGCTGTGTGCATGCGCGCCAAACTCTAGGCTACAATGTTTCATGAGTTCAGAGTTCGGGACAGACCTCTCAAGTCTCACGCATTGAGCGTGAGACACACGCATTTCAATGACTTCACACCCTCACACATGGCATTTCTCACTCCGAGAAATTATTAACTGCCCGCACAGAAATTTCTAAGGGTTATATTTTACAAACGTGTCACACAACGTTGCTGTCTGTGCGATCATTCAGCTCAAAGAGCTGCTGTTCAGTTAGGCTACTAACCTATTGGCCAATCAGAAAATAGGATTTCTCAACCAATCAGGAAATAGTTTTGTTTTGATGTGGGTCCGTAACGTGGAGACTGCTGGTCCGCGGAGTCGTGGAGTGAAATTTCGTCTGATAATTTGCTGCGCAGTTGATCAAGATACCGCGGACCGAAAACAAACGTTTCTGCTATCGATGTCATTAAACATGGAGCCATACAATAAAGTGGTGGTATGAGCGTTCATTCAATGCAGGCATCTGCACGAGAGAAACTGAAACTAATCGATAATGTTGGTATCAAAGCTCCGCTTCAACCTGTTGAATGCTTTGACGACAAATAGAACAACGTCAAATTTGAATATAACGTGGCCAAAAGCTATTGTAGCCTTCTTTCTATCTGTTAAAGATCAACAGATCAGTGATTTACGCCTATATGCTCGCCAAAAAAGCTGGTATTGTGTTTCCTGAATCCTTACATCCAGGCATTCAAACTTAAAGGAGAATTCCGGTGTGAAATTGACCTTAGCTGCACTGAAAGATGTTGCCGAGTACTTACATGTGTCCAATAGTCACCTTCGGTCACCCCCTAGTATTCCGAATTGCGCCGATTTTTGCCAAACTTGCATAAGGTTTTCAGCTAGCTGTGGGGGCATAGCGTAACCTATGCAGCTAAATCGCTATTTTTACACCATTAAAAATGTTCCAAGTAACTCCACACTGCATTGGTAGACTTCTGAGGGTCCTGACATTTAAAACGAGATACTGAGAACTTTGGAAGTGCACAGGAAGTTTATTAAAAAAGACTGTTTATACAAGCAGTACCTTCAGAGAATCTCTCCGCTGGCCGCCATCTTGTAATGAAGTCGCGATTAGTCGACTGCCGAGCACGAACGAACAGGAAGGACAGGGGAACAGATTGCAAAAGTAATTACAAAATTACTAATTACAAAAGTAAAGAGGAAATATATAGTTACTGTCTACATGAGCATGAGTACAAAGTATCAACGAAGCTCAAAAGGTTTTACATCAGTGATGGGAATCTTGCAATGTTGTTGACGGAAGACATGCTGCACACGTGAAGGAAACAGCTGATCAGTTACGTAATTATTTACATTACTTGTGGACTGGACTGTTTGCAAATCTTGAGAAGATGGCAGAATACGAAGAAGACACAAAGTTATACGAGGAATTTGAAATCATCGGATCTGCAAGATAGTTTTCGGGCAAATCACAGCACTGAAACAGCTCTCATTAAAGTTTCCAATGACATACGCCTCAACACAGATTCAGGTAAAACATCAGTCCTAGTGCTACTGGACCTTAGTGCAGCATTTCACACTGTTGATCACAATATTTTACTACACAGACTAGAACACTGGGTTGGATTTACAGGCATAGTTATCAGCTGGCTAAAATCATATCTACAAGAAAGGAGCTTCTTTGTTGCCATCGGAAACTGTATCTCAACACCAACGTCCTTGACCTGTGGTGTTCCCCAGGGGTCGATCTTGGGGCCACTATTATTCAACCTCTATATGCTCCCACTTGGACAAATCATTCAAAATAATTTGATTTCATATCATAGCTATGCAGATGACACACAAATTTACTTAGCTCTATCACCAAACGACTATGGTCCTCTTGAATCTATGTGTCAGTGTATAGAACAAATCAACACCTGGATGTCTCAACATTTTCTTCAGCTGAACAAAGAAAAAACTGAAGTAATTATATTTGGTAAAAATGAGGAAAGACTTAGGGTTGCCACTCTCCTTGACACAAAAGGGTTGAAGGCAAAGGATACTGTTAAAAATCTTGGTCTATTAATTGACAGTGATCTAAATTTCAACAGCCACATGAAAGCGATAACTAAATCAGCTTTTTACCAAATCAAAAATATTGCCAAACTCAGAGGGCTGATGTCAAAACATGACTTAGAAAAACTCATTCATGCATTTATCTCCAGCAGGGTTGATTACTGAAATGGACTGTTCACAGGCCTTCCTAAAAAGACTATTAAACAGCTTCAGGTGATACAAAATGCAGCAGCTAGGATTCTAACAAAAACTAATAGAACTGACCACATTACTCCAATTCTTAAGTCCTTGCACTGGCTTCCAGTAAGTCACAGAATTGACTTTAAAGCACTATTGCTTGTTTATAAATCAGTAAATGGAGCAGGACCTAAATACTTGTCAGACATGCTTCAGCAGTACACACCTTCTCGTCCTCTCAGGTCCCAGGTGAAAAACCTGCTAGTAAAACCTACAGTTAGAACTAAACATGGTGAAGCAGCTTTTAGCTGCTATGCGGCTCAGCTGTGGAACCAACTTTCAGATGACATCAAAAAGGCCCCAACTGTAGCCAGTTTTAAATCTAGACTTAAGACCAAACTGTTCTCAGATGCTTTTTGCTAACTGTGCCGAGTTACAAATTCTCAGTCTGCCTTGATAATTATTCTACTTTGTCCTTTATTACTTTTTTTACTACTTTTGCCTTTGTTTTTGCTTGCTAATTATTCTTTATTTTTAAATGATTTTACCTTGTGTTTTATGTTTTCTTTTTATTATGATCTTTACCTTTTAATTATTATTTGACTATATTGCCCTTCTATGTTTTTATTTGTTATTATTGTTTGGTGATTATGGGCCCAATGGGCCTGCCTTGCATTGCGCCCCCACATGGCCAAGCAAGTAAATGTGGCAGAAAATAAAATACAACACATAGCACACGCATCAAATATGTACATTTCACAAACGCACCACGTCGGTGCTTTGTTGGATTCCGACATGTCACGGGTTGCGGCCCGCAGGTGCTCGGGCCCGCCATTGCCGCTTGTGGCTATATTTACATTTGGAGGGAGTGGGGTTGGGTACGTGTAGATGAGCCCTATGACCCCAAAGTCTGCCATGACTGGGCCTCAGGTCAAAGAAGTTTGAGAGAGGCTGGTCTACATAACCTGCATCAGATTGAGGTTTGCAGTGATGCGCCTGAAGGCACAGGTTATGACCCAGTCAGTTACATCACAACATGCACATTTGTTTAAATTCATACCTACGTAATCACCATGACCAAAATTGTACTTTTCTTTTTACTTTGAATCTTGAAAAATTGTTTTTAATTTTTTTGGCTGTTACTGCAAACAAGAATATTTTTAAGGATGGCCTCATGACTGTGAAAATGGCTGACATTGAACCACAGTGCTTTAAATGGGAAAAAGTTTCACACTCTTCAAAAATAATCAAATCTTCACCAAAATTATCACAGACAATGGGTGTATTCGAAACGGGTAAAGTTGCTGATATCTAACTGGGGAGCAAGGCAGCAAGTGCGGTTCGAAACCGAAAAAACTAATTCTGCTGCCTTTTTAGAATTCCCAAATAACGGTCATTTTTGAAGGCAGCATCGATGCACGCTTCATGCTCCCTCCTACCCATAATCCCTTGCGGCAACGTCTAAAACAGCTGTGAAAGGTAAACAAACATGGCAGATGACATCGGTAATGGCTGCTGAATCTGTTTAAAATGTCATTTGTGTGACCTTATTTTGCTTAGATTTGTAGATTACAGATTAGAAATAAATAATTTACTATCTGATTATGCCATTGTTGTAACCATTAATAGCGTCTGGTCTGATATATCTGCCGGCCGTAAAACTAATTTATACCGTTAGCCTGCTAGCTTACGTAAGCTAATTTAGTTTAACGTCATACCGTAGTGTTAACCAAAGATTCTAGAGTGCTACGCTCATTTTTAAAAGATGCATTTAATCCAAAGTCATGTCTAGTGAGACAGCTCTCTATGTAGGGAGGGAGGCAGTAGGCAGCTGTCTCCCATTTCGAACACACCCATTGTTTAGACCAAGTCTCACAAGTTACTGCTCAGAATTTTGATATTTTGTTCCATTTCAGAGATATAGGCCAATAAAGTTAGACCACTTTTTTCCTAGATCACCTATATTCCTATAAACCGTAACTCCTAGAAACTTCACATTTTCAAGTATTGTTACCAGTACCCCCCACTACCCATAACCCAAAATTTGGGGTACTGCACCCAAAGGTGGCGCTCTTGTCAAAAATGCTTATTTCTCCTTACCAGATTGACCTAGACTCAAAATTCTTTCATCATATTAATCTCTACATTTAGATGCATCTTTTTCACCCTGGTCTTATGCTCTAAACATTTTTTTTTTCCTTGGAGAACAACCATACAACCATCATTATGTGGATACCACTAACAGTGCACATTTTCAGATCTATACTCTTTTTTATAAAGCCCTTAATTCTATTGTCAAATGTATGCTAGGAATTTTCTTGAGGTTGTGTGTTTGCCAACACACATTTTCACCATGTGAATGTGACTGCAAAATATGTAGGATTGTCAGTGGCTCAGTGGGATAATGCCTAGTGCTGGTGTTTGTTAGGTTGAGAGTTCGAATCCCCGGTAGTGCTTTAGGCTCTAGCTCGAATACTATTGGTTATTGAAGATTCACACCATTGAACAGCACCTGAATGACATCAGCCAATCAACATTCACACTCATCAGTTGCCAAGAATCAGAATGCCGAGACACTCTGACATTCAGGGGAACTTCTTTGTTTACTATTTTTCCTTCATCATTAAGTCTATCATATTTATATTTCATCCAGTATTCTTCTCTACAAATGTCTAATTGCCCCAGAATTTCAAAAAGTTTTCAGGTGTACTCTTTTTTCATGTGAATGTGACTGTGAAATATGTAGGATTGACAGTGGCTCAGTGGGATAATGCCTTGTACTGGTGATCCTTAAGTTGAGAGTTCAAATCCCACTTGAAGCATTAGTGTTAGAATACTGTTGGGTTGTGGATGTTAGCATACTACAATAGAATGCTGTTGGGTTGTGGAGGTTAACACACTATAACATTACAGCTACTTGTCAATATGGACTTGTAGTGCAAGGCAAGTATAACTGTGTAATTATAGGCTGTTTATCTTATTGACTCTGACACAGCTGTAGCCTATAATTATTAGTTATTCTTATAATATTTGTCATTTCTTATACATATTTAGTCGGCTCTTCCACTTGACACAACAACTCTGTATCGGTTAAGGATGTCACGCATGAAACAATGCTGCAAAAACACGAAAATACGACTTTGAGTTTAGTAGGCTATAATTTTCAGTTCCGGTTCATCTATTGCACGATGGGTAATAATTTAAAGGAATCGTGTTGCAGTCTTGTAAATAGTGACCCTGCAAGATCCCTAGTCATTGCAAAATCATAGTCTGTGACTTAAAACTCTACTACTTGTCTTTAGATGTGAGAGGGTCTGAGACTGTAGTCTTTCAAAAATCTTTTCCAAATCTTTGCAAATCTTTCCAAAGTCTGTCAGTGTAAGGAGGGCTTGAGGTGAAAGTGCTGTGGAGAAATTGCAGGATTGTTTGGCTCTGCCACCTAACCACACCCAGTTTACCCAAAGATGGTTGATTACGAAGATACTTCATGAGAGGCCATTTCCTGTCCCTGGAAATTTATGCAAATAGGGTAGCAGTACACGCCCCCGCACATTTATGCAGTGATCGGGCTCTCTTTTTAACATTGAGGTCTATGGCAGAATCCAAGAATTTCCCAGAATTTGTCAAAGCCTTATTTTTCTGAGCAATGGATGCACATTTCGGACACGGTATCATGATCTCCAAACCCTCCTCCCTATTTCAGTAGAATGTCGTGATAGTATGACCCTCCAGTCGGGAGAAAATCAACATTAATGAAGGTGTACACCAAGTTTATTTTGTACTCCGGCTTGTCTGGCGTGGAACCGAGGCATTCAAACATAAGTCATACGTCAGTGACACGCCCCTGTGCAGGCGGGAACTGAACCAGAGCCCGTCTCTGACTGAACTCCACTTTGCCCTCATAGACATGAACTAGGACGACCCATCTTGCTACGCATTCATTATCTTTGGTTTACCTGCTGGGAAACCCTGTAGCTCTGGAGCAGGGGCACAGACCAGGATAAATCGTTTGCTCCGCCTCAGTTCACTCTTTTGTTCATCTCAACCCAGCACTCCAGTGTGTCCTGCTCTGTGTGTGTCTTTGAGTTAACGTAAGTCATCACTTTAATGACCCTCACAATGACTTTTGTGATGTTTATCAGTTTGTAGAGTAGCTCTGCCATCATGTGTAAAGTTAAGGTCTTTGTTTGTTGGTTTGGTGTGTTGGAGTCCCATGTGAGAGATGATTAGGTGATGTTGGTTGACTTGGGATGTCAAGTATTGTTTAGTTGTACCTTATATAGCCATATGATTTCAGTTTATTGTTCAAATGTCAATTGGTTTGTTTGTGAGTTGGGATCTGTACTGATTTACCCCATTTCACTGATTACTCCATTTTCTGTTTGTTTACTCTTTGATGCAGCACACATACAAGTAAAGAACAAAAGAACAGATGAATTGAAACTCAAATAAAGTTCACTTGTGTTGCACCGAAACCTGCCATCTCAGTGTCATCACTCCATACCATTGAGCCTTCTGACCGAGGCTCTGCCTGCTCGCCACACACTCACTCTACCTCGACCCACATCGCCCCCTACAGTTCCTTCAGTTGGGTTGTGGAGGTTAGCATACTAGAATAGAATACTGTTAAGAATACTGTTGGGTTGTGGAGGTTAGCACACTATAACGTTACAGCTACTTGTCAGGACTTGTCGTGCAAGGCAAGTATAACTGCATAATTATAGGCTGTTCATCTTATTGACTCCAACACAGAACCCACCACCCCCCTTCACCTACCACCAAAAATACAATTCCATTCTGTGGGAAACACTGCCTTCCATTATCAGACCCTTCATCTTATCCATGACAAATGCATAGTGCTGTAGAATAGAGTATTGTTAGAATACTATTGAGTTGTGGAGATTAGCGCACTAGAATACTACTGTTAGAATACTGTTGGGTTGTGGAGGTTAGCACACTAGAATAGGGTATTATTAGAATACTATTAGGTTGTGGAGGTTAGCACACTATAACGTTACAGCACAGGGTAATCCTAATTTTATGCATCAAATTTATTCCAATCCAACTCAAAGTTTTGAACAACACAAAGTGAAGGTTTTATCCAGATCAAAACCAAGAATAGATTATGTGATCTAATCCAATTTCAGGATCCTTGTTTCCCTTTGAACAAGCCATTTTCAAGATTTGATCCAATCCGATAGCCGAAATCCGGTAACTGAAATCCGATAACCGAAATCCGATCACGTCTCTTTTGAACAATTGGGCCCAAACAATTAAAGCATATGTAAAACCAAAAAGCTATGCTACCTCATGTTCGTTTTGCTCTGACCCCGTAAATCACCGCTTGCGGTTATATTTATTAAGTGTGCTGGCAAAGCAGCACACTTATTGTTCTTCTTAAGTGTTATTATTTTTCCCGTCTCCCTAATTTTTTGTCAGCTCTAGCGCCTAGGCCCTTAGAGACAGAGACACCGTTCCAACTTTAAAACGTCCGGTCAGTACCGGTGTAAGTTGGTCGCGAAGATGACGTCAGGTGGGCGTGTCGTTCGTCCGCCATATTGGATTGAACAGAAGGCGAAACTAAATTTTCACAGGTCACAAATTTGGTCCAAACCCCACGAAACCTGCCGTACATTATCCTTGGACCAAGCCTCACAAAAGTTACTGGAAAGATTTTTGATTTTCCAAGGCATTTGCCCGTCACAGCCAAATGAAATCGGCGGCGAAGCTCCGAAACAGGAAGTCGTCCATATCTCAGGAACACTGTCACATATCGATACCAAATTTTGTATATGAACTGGGGACTCCAATGTGAGGGTGCATAAGCTAAAAAAAAAGAAATATTCCAAAAGTTTCCATCATTTTGCAAACCACCCACAGGTATTTGGTTACTTTCACCATTCACCTTTGCACCTTCTATCACAATGCCTTCCAACTATGCTCAATGCCTCTGGGCAGCCACAATGTCTCCGGGCAACCTTACCCACTCATGAAATCCTTGCTCTGCCATGGGATATTATGGACTTACGAACTAAAATAGCAAGGAGAACAGTAGCTATATATAGCTTACATAAGAGTTGTTTTCACATTGACGGTATTCAAATTAAATTTTTCATTATTGTTAAATATCATGATGGGAGAGTATTATTAAAAATATATGCAAATGCATATGTTTACGGGCATTTAGGTTTTACTGTGTTGTTTTGTTGTAAAGACATGCAAGGCATTCTGGGCCATGTAATGAACAGTGGTCGGCAGCACTCCATAGGCTACGTAATATGAATAGGTGTTTCTGTAAACCTAGGGACAATAAACGGCTATCTCTGTTACAAAAACGAGCTGGTAATCGCTCATTGAAGAGGGAACTATGATAAAAAGATTGTTTTCCTAAAAGCATGGAGTTGACGAAAGAATAAACAAGCAATGTCACGTTAATGTTAAATAGCCTACATCTGGACGCTAGGTGGCAACCTTGTATTACATTTCACTAGTGTAGCCTACTTGAAATACGGTGTGAGATTCACAAGTAAGGAAGGTGCAAATATTATGTAATTTATCATGGGAAATTATTGGAAATGTTATTTCTTGTTTATTCTAATTGCAAACCACACACATCCATTCGGAAGCACACGTACACATTTAATACTGAAAGACTATCATTTCGTTCAGAGCCATATAAAGGTAACCTTTATATGGCCCTGATTTCGTTTATTTGATGTTGCCTAGCAACACAGCCTTCAGAGCAAAGATTCTAGAACAGGGCTTCAGAGAGACACGTTTTGAGTTTGTGGCCAAGAACCTAAAATATCGGTTTCCATGTGTATGTGCTGTATGGTGTGCGTCCTTTATGAAAGTAAGTGTTTTATACAGTTAACGTTACAGATATAATGAGTCATGTTGTAGTGGTCAACATAAATGTGCCCCTTCTGTTATTAGAATGCTAAGCGGAGAAGCTATGGGAGAAGCATGCTAAGCAGAGATTTAGTATCATTAATTTCTTGTGTGGCTAGCTATAGGGAGGAGATGTATGTTGCTAATTGGGATTGATGTTGTTTAGCGTAATGCCATGGTCATTTGATATGAGATGCTTGCACTCGTAACTTCGTCACTTGTAACTTTAGGACTGCTATTTTTTTTACTAACAGTAATTCACGAAGCACTTTAGCCCTAAAAGTAGCACCTAAGTCTGTGACAGCTTAAAAGAAGTGGCAAGGACTCCTAACGCGATGTTTTGAAATGCGTCTACTATTAGGGGTTTGCACGGCGTGTCATCAGATCTGGACGTTGCCATAGTGGAGGTACTCGCCTCATTAGAAAGCATTAGGCACTGAAGTAAATCCCTAACATAGTCAAGGAAAATGGTTAATTATTGCCGTGTTTTAGGTTGTACCAATAGGTCAGACTGAGAAAAACATCTGGTGTAGGTATCAACTTCCAAAAGTTATTAAAAAACTAGGGAGAAAGGAGAATAATGTCAGAAGTTATCAGAAGAAGGGGGGCGCTTGTGGTTGAACTTGGTACTTCGTCTCCCTCACCCAACTCATATGGATCTGCGCTGCCAATAAACTGTAATTTCTCGAAACATCGCGCCTTTTCTTGTGGTCCAAGTCCTGCCCTATATGCCTTTGCATCTTAGACGCATTTTGATGAGCTTTTCTGTTGTTTAGACACGGCTACAATCACGTAAGATATCCAAAGTGCATAATACTCCATTGTACTTCATTCACCGAGTACCGCCAATATGGCCGCGCGTGCTGGGTTACCATGGTTACCGGCCAGAACGTGACATCCGTGCAAACCCCTAATTGTCTACAGGAGCTTCCAATCGCGAGGGAACTTGCATTGTAGGCATAACTAAGGGATGCAATAACACCACCAACAACCAAAACTAGCCTACTCATTGTCAACATGTACATGAAATGTAACGTTTCATGTGAATCAAATTAAAATGTTTTCTTTGCAAAGTAAGCATAGGCATATGGTGACAGATTAATTTAATAATGCTGCTGTGTGAATCACGGTAAGCGGGAATGAAGTGGCCACTTCTTAATGGGACCCACTGTATGGAAGTGGGATAAGTAAAATAGAGATGTTTTAAATAAGAAAGTTAGGATATGCCCGCTTGACAACGGCAGAGATAACTGGCCTTTGGCCATAGCAACCATCCATTTAGAACGACTGGCCTAAATAGCAACCAAGGATCTTAGCTGTGATTCATGTAGCTACAGTATGCATACAATGTGATGCAAAGTAGAAAGGTGATAAAATATACAGAGACAGGTCAAGAAATATACAATAAGTAAAATAATGTATGTAGTAGTAACATTATAATAGTAGAAATAATAATATACATATATGCAGTGTATTAACAGAATATAATAAAACAGAATAAATATGGATATTCAATATGACAAATATATAACAGATATGTACATAACATACAGCTATGTGCAGTGTGGAAACAGTGTCATTGTAGTGCAGAAACAACATTATAAGAGTAGTAAGAATAAGTCTATGTGCAGGATGAATAGTATAAAGATCAGTAGAATAACTATGTATAAATGTAATTACAGTAGGCCTATGTACATTTGTAAATAAATAGAAAACTATGGGTGAGAGGGATAAATTAATTTTATTTAATCGTAAAAGTAAATTGCATTTAATTAAATTGCAATTAAAAATCTTTCCAGTAGGCTTTAATGTCACGCAAAAAGTACAACCAAAGCTGAGCTTGATCAACTACAACGTCTAAAGAACCAGAACTTCAGTGTAGTTTTTTGCTGGGTCCCAGGCCATGTTGGTCTGAGGGGAAATGAGAAAGCGGACAGTGCTGCTAAGCAAGCCCTCAATGAAGAAGTCACAGAATGTCAAATCCGTGCCCCAGACCTTAAACCTATACTGAACTCTTACATCACAGATAAGTGGCAATCTGAATGGGATTAATGTACCAACATCAAGCAAGGAATGTGAATTTTGGCACGTTTTCATGATCCACTGGGTTGTTATGGGCCACACAAAATACGGTGTTGCTAAAATTACTCCTATTGTGGCTATTAGAGACATGCGTTCATGAGTATTCAGCTACATTTAATGAGTTAGGTAAAATACATTCACACACAAAAAAAATCACTAATGTTGTGGACATTACTTTATTCTGAGATACATCAATAGGCTCTCAAAACAATCCTAAACAGACATAAGGTCTTTATAGAGCAAATCCATATAGATTATTTGTCAAATAAACCAGTAAAACAGAATTAGGGGATGGAATATATAACATTCACACTCATAGCTCATATTTTTTAAATAAATCAGTGAAAAAGTATTCTGACAAACAAGCAGCATTTGAATTCCTTAGTCATATTTCATAATTTCAATTCTTCTAGGTTACCTGATAGCCCAGTTTGAGAGGTGCAAGACGCGTGACATTATTTATTTTTGCAGCCAATCACTGCTGTTGTTTTATTTTATTGATTTGATCTTAGTCATAGAAGCTAAATTCAAAGGCAGGCCACAGGTAAAATCCAACGAACCGCATTCACCCCGCAAGCCAATAGTTGAATAGCCCTCTCCTAGAGCTTTTGCGGTATTGCCACTGCTCCAATACTGAAAGGCACTGTGTGAATGCTTGGATCAAGCCAGGTTCAGCATAGCGTATGCCACTGTCTGTTCACGTTGGTGACAGGACCAGGGCAAGCACACTTTTGCAGTTCCCGCCGGAAATGCAGTCTAGTTTATGTTATTATTATTTATTATTATTTACTATAGGGTTCTAGAATAAATAAAACAGTGTGTTTTTGAAATAATGGAATTTGTGCTCTCTAATGAAGCTGGGTCGATGGGACATGGGGAGGGTGGGTCTGTTGATCGGGGGGAGGGGGCACGAGTAGTTCAAGCAGACGTAGGACTTTCATGTACTTCGATCAGGGGGGAGGGGGTGTGGCACTGTGCCAATGCCTCGCCCCCTCCCCCCTGAGAAACAAAGTCTCACTCCTTGCAAACTTCAAAACTTGAGAGCCCTGGTTTATTAACTTGCTGTGAATTATTACACAAAATGTTCATTAAATGTACGAAGAAGTATTTCTAGGTTAATGATTGATGATATGACTCTTACAGTATGAAGGCCTAGCTAATGTTAACTAGAATTACCAACCTCACTGCAAAACTCACCACACAACTTTGTAGGTCTTGTCCCTCATGCTGGCCCTTACAAAACCCACAAGCTAACCCTCGGACACACAACAGTCAATAATGTGACCATATTTAAAGTGGTTTTCACCCCTTTGGACACTCTTGATTTTGTCCTTGAAACAGTGAAATATTCACGGGGGCATGGACGGTTTGCTAACCATTTTACTGCAGTGTCTAGCTGCCAGCCGGTGGTAGCATCCAGCTTGTGCTATCAGCTAGCTAGCTAGTTCAAAAGTTTAAGTACTTAATGAGGATATACAGGGCTATTTATGCCTTGACTAAGTTGATGTTTCCTATAAACAACAATTCATGTTCATAAAAACAACAAGGTCACTAAAACATAATATATTTCATACCTGTATTGCAGCATGTAGGCTAATGTTAGCAGCATTATAATGCGTTCTAATGTCTGAAAGGCTAATAATTAGCATATCGGCTACCTGAAAAGTTAAGTGTTTAAACTAGCATTTACAGTTTTCTATTTGATGGTGTATTGGCCCTAAGACTAAGTTTGTGTGGTATATAAACCACAATCCTTGTTGATACAGGTACCAATGTTCGTCTATAAAGTTTTTATTCACATTAAGATTTTCGCCATAAGCAGTAAAAGACTCCGCCATCTTTGTCAATAATTTTCGCGGAGAAAGTTTCAAACTATGATCATAACGGCCTTTCCACCACTGAGGCATCACTGTGGGATTGTTCAGGATTGTGGGTAATGAAGTACTTATCCAAGACATCACGATTAAAAGACATTTATCTCAAAACAATGTTAGTGCCCCTTGAATTTTCGCCCTCTATATGAGCATATACAATCGCTTAGTACAGCCGTAGCTGGTTTTAAGTCTACCATGTATGGTTACGTTTTTATGGCTTATTTGTCAATGGAGAAATTGTATTGAATTCTTACTTCCGGAATCGGCTGTGGGCGGGACTGTGATGCTCTATTGCAAGGATTCCCACACGAATGCCTTAAAGGAACACGCCACCCAAAATCAGTAGTGATATATGTTCTTACCGTAACTTTCACGAGTTGAGTCGTACCTCTCCCGCGTCGGTAGGTGCACTCAAACGCTCTGTCGCGCGGCGCGAATGTGTTAGCATGTTGCTATGCTAGCGGGCTCTGCCGTGGCCATAGAGAGAGGCACATAGCAGTATTCAAACACCTCCACGTTTTACCTACTTAAATACAGTTGCACGAGTAGTTGATGAAAAATGTTAGGGCACACAACATGAAACGTGACGATTTTCCAAGCGAATAAACATGAGAACTACAATGTGTGGCGCAATAGCACTTGAGAGTACTTCGACCTAGCGTGGTAATATTATTAACACCTAATTGTAGATCCTATCCACCACAGAGTTTAGAATCCATGCTGGATCGACCCTCAGCCTCTCCCTCCCCTCTGAGCGAGAGAGGCACACACACTAGAGATGCGCTGATGGGCTATTATTTCAACCATAACTGCATAGCAAAACTTATCATCCATCAGCACCAAAGTTTGTTGACCAATTTTCAAAACTGCACCCGCCCACCATCCGCTGGTTGTTTTAATGTAGGCTATATGGGTGATGCAGCGCTGCTGACGTGAGGCTAGAAAGCCCTTGCCTGTTCTAGAAAGACTGATCTAATGCAGCAAATATATTAAAAGGCAAAAGTCGTACATTGGCTAGGCCTATCCCCAGAATATCAGCAGCAAACTCAGTCTCTGTCGCGCAAAACAGTCTCCAAATAAAACGCACATCGGCCTGTTGCCTATTCTGCCAGCTTGTGACAATATATCGTCCAAAATGCTTGATTGCATTGCATTCTCCACATTTTTAGCTACATTTTCATGAACCACATCAGCATTTTTGTTCAGTGAATCTTTTGTAAACTGCTTTACAATTACCGTCGGGCCTATAGGCCTATTGCCTGGCTTGCCTCAGCTTCGGTCACGTCCTTTTACAATTTTATCATTGTAATAAAAAACGCAATTTGCCACATAATTTCAGCATGCTCCTGGCCTACTAATTAATGCCTATTGTACTTTATTTTTTGCAAAAAGAAAGAAATCCTTGATAAAATAACAAGTCATCCACATTATAGGCTACTTTACACACTGTTATGTCAGGTTGACTGACAAGCCTGTTCTGAAGACTCCCATTAATTTTGACTGCACGAGCACGTCTTTTTCAGACAGACATCGCAATTCATTTTATAGCAGGCCATCGGACAAATATGACGCCTCGATATTAAAGAAACTCCGACTCCATTCATTCTGAAAGTCCACCGCACAACAATGCAACGTGCATGTTCACATTTTTAGTAACAACCGCCAAACTTGCTTGCTTGCCTTACACATCTAAGTTTTCCGACTATTTTTATTACCTTCTTTTTCCGCTGTGGATGTTAGTGAGTTTGTAGAAGTTTTAGCTCTTACGTTCTGAACATCTCGCACTGCCATCGCCCGATGTCATTTCTTAGTCATATCACTCTCTGTCTCTCTTTTAAATGCCTATTCCCTGAATGGTAGGCTACAATTATGTGTTTTATATATAGGCTAATATCTAAACAAAATAACCCAGGCAGTCTCATCTAGGATATAACACAGGTTGAAGTTGGTTCTATTTAGGGAGGTGAACATCTGTAGATGACTCAGAAATGACATCGGAAGACAAGGAGTGAATATGGCAAGAGGCAAGCCGAAGTCTGCTGAAAAGGGCCCGACGGTAATTGTAAAGCAATTTACAAAAGATTCACTGAACAAAAATGCTGATGTGGTACATGAAAATGTAGCTAAAAATGTGGAGAATGCAATGCAATCAAGCATTTTGGACGATATATTGTCACAAGCTGGCAGAATAGGCAACAGGCCGATGTGCGTTTTATTTGGAGACTGTTTTGCGCGACAGAGACTGAGTTTGCTGCTGATATTCTGGGGATAGGCCTAGCCAATGTACGACTTTTGCCTTTTAATATATTTGCTGCATTAGATCAGTCTTTCTAGAACAGGCAAGGGCTTTCTAGCCTCACGTCAGCAGCGCTGCATCACCCATATAGCCTACATTAAAACAACCAGCGGATGGTGGGCGGGTGCAGTTTTGAAAATTGGTCAACAAACTTTGGTGCTGATGGATGGCTGATGGATGATAAGTTTTGCTATGCAGTTATGGTTGAAATAATAGCCCATCAGCGCATCTCTAGTGTGTGTGCCTCTCTCGCTCAGAGGGGAGGGAGAGGCTGAGGGTCGATCCAGCATGGATTCTAAACTCTGTGGTGGATAGGATCTACAATTAGGTGTTAAGAATATTACCACGCTAGGTCGAAGTACTCCCAAGTGCTATTGCGCCACACATTGTAGTTCTCATGTTTATTCGCTTGGAAAATAGTCACGTTTCATGTTGTGTGCCCTAACATTTTTCATCAACTACTCGTGCAACTGTATTTAAGTAGGTAAAACGTGGAGGTGTTTGAATACTGCTATGTGCCTCTCTCTACGGCCACGGCAGAGCCCGCTAGCATAGCAACATGCTAACACATTCGCGCCGCGCGACAGAGCGTTTGAGTGCACCTACCGACGCGGGAGAGGTAACGACGCGGGAGTTACGGTAAGAACATATATTACTACTGATTTTGGGTGGCGTGTTCCTTTAAAGTGACAGGCACTCAATTAGGCATACACTAATGAAATTAATTGAATGCTACCTCTGACTAAGAATGCATTACTTTGCACTTGTATAGTCTTTTATTTTGGAATCTTAAGAGCAATAAACATATATTGCAATGTTAAAGAATTTATGTTTTTTTCATTCAGATATGTAAATAAACATGTCTAAGTTGCTATTAGTGAATTAATGGGGAGATAATCGATAATCGAATCGAAATCGAATCAGACTGCTGTTATGAATTGGCAGCTCGTTTCTGAAATGTAAATGTTTTCTGAATTTGCAGCGTGTTTTCTAAATGATGTGCATGTGTTGTCAAATGAAGATGAAGACGTTTTCTGAAGTTCTTTGTGTTTTGTCTATTTGCATGTGTTTTGTTGATTTGCATCTGTTGTCATAAATTGCACGTCGTTTGCACCTGTCGGCCACCGTAGCTATCACTATCCGCTAGCTGCCTCTCCCCTGAACACACCGTAAAAAACGCGGTGTCTGTAGACAGGCCAGGCTCCGCAAACGGCAACAAAAACAAACTTATGCAACCTGCACCACGAAACATAAGTGTTCCAGCCAATAACTGATGAGATGCGCATTTAGGAGGGTTTCAATTGCACGGGAGGGAGAGAGAGGGAGTAGCAAGCTCACTGTTTTGTTCTGTTTTGTTTGAGCATCAACAGAAATGACACACTGGGTGAAAGGCTCTGAATCAGGGAATATGCTGACCGGATATTTTTTTATCACATGCAGCATATCAGGAGCATTTTTGATCATATCCTGAATTTTTAAGAATCAGTGAAAATATTGATTTATTTTGACTCCTGAGTTGCTAATCAGATATCAGGGGTGCGTATACCCAAATCACAAGTCACACACACCATTTCTGTATATTTTGGGGATAGGTCATCACCTTTGGATAGGCTATCATGTTAGATATCCGCCTAGGCCCAGGATCTGCCTAATTAAGTCACGCCCACAATGTACCATAAAACATCACTGATAGGCTATTTGCCGTTTGATTTCTATCTATGAAATTTCGGGACATTCAAAAATAGACTAGGCCTACTTTGTTTAGGCCTAGGTTAGCCTACTATCTAATTATTTTGTTTATGGTTCAATTTCATTGATATATTTTATATAGTTGCTGTAGGCCTAGGCTAATTTTTTTTATGTATAATATGCGTGAGATCTGTTGGAAGAATAAAGTCCACATTTTAAATTATCTGCTTTCCCGTCTTCCCCAATGAAATGCTGTCTGCCAAAACTAATTTGGTTCATCTGGAGTTATATAGTATGCATCTATAATTGCATACTATTTTTGCATTACAAGCTATGGCCAACAATGGATCAATCTTATATGTTGTAACTCAGTGTTTCCCAAACTTTTTTTCTGGGGACCCACTTTTTAAAAATGACAGACCATCGCGACCCAATTCACTTCAGACCTAACATGCAACCACCAATATTGTCCAAAACGTCTATGTTTTAGGCCACAGGTTCTTAAACTTTTCTATGCCGGGCCCCCCAAACCATTCTACAGTGCCATATCTGGTGGTTGGATACATACTGTATCTAATAGCGCCTACTAGGTCTGGCCTACTACCAGTATATGGTTTGGTTATGCACTGACTCTGACACTGACATTGAGTTTTCCCACAATTCGGCAATCTCAGTTACACTCATGAAACAATATTAAATATTTTCAAAGCTGTTTTGTACACACACACACCCTCAGGTTGTCCTCATCCTGCTTTGAACACAGTTGTGTTGCATTTTGAGCACCATCAGCTTGGAAAGTTGGACATGACTACTGTAGCCTACCGAAAAGTTTTAATGTAGGCCTACATCCTAGAGTTTGGGGATATTCTGGCATTCTACGCAGTCATCACTCTTCAGCATATTAAGCTGCTCTTGTATTTCTAAAGATAGATGTTGTAGCCTAGGCTATGTTAGCCTGGAAACCAGACTCTCTGACTTCACAGAGAGTCTGGCCTAGAGCCATAGGCATACGTTTATTTCTGGGTGGGAGGGCACAGTTTGAGGTTTAAAATCATTGGAGTTCCTTTGAACTGCTTTGAACCAATCACTAACAACCGGCGTTTCGTCATACAGAGAAGTTTCTCTGCATCACGCCCATAACAAGCAAGCGTGCATGTTATCAGCAAACAATCACATGTTTCATCTGCGTAACTCTCGCCAAAATATAGTGTTTTGTGAATGTACCCAAGTCAAACTTTCATATAAATGCATAAGTATGTCCAAAGCGCCAATTTTAAGCTTGTATGCGTTGTCGTTTTCGGGTGAAATGACCTTTTGAATAGGAATCCTATTGGGCCACTACTTTTTTGATACAATCGAGTCAAAATCGCTATTTTTCAAACACTACGAAGGCTCGACACAACATGAAACTTTGATCGAAGTATCATCAGTGTCTCTACACATGAATTCGAGCATTGAGAACATTGTTGGTTTACACAGAGTTTACTAAAAGAAAGGTTTTGAACAACTCACTTTTTTTTGCTCGCTGCCATCTTGCAAGGAGTTGTCCAAAATCTTTCTTTTTAGTAAACTATGTGTACACAAACAATGTTCTCAATGATCAAGTTCATATGTAGAGACACTGATGATGCTTCGATCAAAGTTTCATGTTATGTCAAGCCTTCTTAGTGTTTGAAAAATAGCGATTTTGACGAGACCATGTAGCCTACTAAACTAAAGTTTGACTCGGGTACGTTTGTAGCCTATTTCAAGTGCGAACATCTATGACTAAAGTTTAGCTGACGATATAACATCCTACTCGACTGTGACTTCGTTCGTGACACTCTTGTTAATTAGGGGTTTGCACGGTGTGTCATCAGATCTGGACGTCGCCATATTGGAGATACTCGCCTCATTAGAAAGCATTAGGCACTGAAGTAAATCCCTAAGATCTTCAAGGAAAATGGTTAATTATTGCCGTGTTTTAGGTTGTACCAATAGGTCAGACTGAGAAAAACATCTGGTGTAGGTATCGACTTCCAAAAGTTATTAAAAAACCAGGGAGAAAGGAGAATAATGACAGAAGTTATCAGAGGAAGGGGGGCGCTTGTGGTTGAACTTGGTACTTCGTCTCCCTCACCCAACGCATATGGATCTGTGCTGCCAATAAACCGTAATTTCTCGAAATATCGCGCCTTTTCTTGTGGTCCAAGTCCTGCCCTATATGCCTTTGCATCTTACACGCATTTTGATGAGCTTTTCTGTTGTTTAGACACGGCTACAATCACGTAAGATATCCAAAGTGCATAATACTCCATTGTACTTCATTCACTGAGTATCGCCAATATGGCCGCGCATGCTGGGTTACCATGGTTACCGGCCAGAACGTGACGTCCGTGCAAACCCCTAATAAACAATTTTCTTGCAGCGAACCGCGCAAAAGCAAACCCCTGGCACTTTAATTTCTTTACACCATGGCTTGTTAGTTCTCCCCCGTTTCCAACAGCTGCCCATCTCCATTTATTTTTTCACTTTTGACACCTGCCTTCCTTTAGTAACAACGCATCCATGACAGCTAGTGGCCTTGCCAAATAGACGCACACAAATCATGACGCTAATATGCGAGGTTCTGGTAGGCCAACTGGTTATGGTTTTGTGCTATAAATTAATAATATTTTATAGCAAAGTTTTAAGTTGACTATTTTAATTGTATGGTTATTTTTTGTCAACATACACTCACAACCTACTGTCGTTACAAGTGAGGCCTAAGCAAAATAGGCTACAAGGCTGTCTGTGCGTCACAAACACGACTGACCCCCTTACTCGACAGTTCGCGATGATAAAATAATAATAATATTGTCATGTTAACACGCTCAGTCAAAACCTTCCGTCGCAAATTGTGAAAAACATTGTTGTACATGTCATAACAGACGGGATAATAAATTACATAGGCTACGGTTTATATTGCGTCGCTTTACACATAATGTTAGTTGCATTGATTAAAAACTGTAACAATAATAGTAGCCTACATCGGGTGGCATAGCAGGCTATCTGTTCAAGTCATAGTTGACACCCAAAATGAATGACCTCCCCTGACAAGAGTTTGCGATAGTAAGAAATTGTCTACATTGATGCACGGAAAGAACACAGCCTCTTCTTCTCCGAATTCGCACATAGAGCTCACAATATCATATCCAAAAAAGTTAAACGTATGGCTACCGTATATATTTACATCACCTACACTTCATAAAATTCATGAGGCAAATCCTATGCGAGGGTGGCACTGGGGCACTGGAAAAGGGCCTTAAAGGAAATATATTTGGGGCAAATACTAGGGGGGTCCGGGGGAGCATGAACATTTTGAAAAATAACCCTTTAAATAATTACTTTTATGGGAAGTATTGATACATTGAGATACATATATTTCAAACATTATAGCATATTACAATACAGCCTATAAGGCCTAAAGAAAACACATTTATAATAGAGCAAAGTAGATGTAGCCAAAGTCCTTTTAGCCAAGTCCCTTTACTCGGCGGCCATTTCCCAACGCTTTTTGGGCACTCGTAGGGCATCCATTTCGGCAGAAATGCGCGTGCGCAAGGCTTCAAGACACCAATCTTGCTCCAGCGGCGAGATCACAACACATGATTGGCTCGATGTCTTCACAACACACCATATGATTGGCTCAATGTATTCACATCACACCACATGATTGGCTCAATGTATTCACATATGTGTAGACAACGGCCATATTGGCGTGACAAACTAGCCCCATTTATTTCTATGGAGTATTTGTTGAGTGCTGTGTCTCCACATTAGAAAGTCTCTGATGTAGCCTATAACCTACACAAGACTAAACCAAATATGGCTGAAATATATAGGCCATCATGATCATTTTGCCAACAGTGACGCAGAACCATGGATTTTTTCCATTTATAACATGTTTTGTTTATAACTTAAACCAACATTGAGTTAAAATGTTGACTACATTATTTACTATACTCCTACTTGATGATAATATATAGCCTGCCCCCTAACAGTCCTCTGGGCCTACGTACAAAATAGTGAATCATGTGATAGACCTACTGATATTTTGATGCTGATTGAAGAGGTTGCAACTTGAAGGTTGTTGATATTTCAGTTCCAAAGATAATCAAATTACATCGATTACTCTCCTCCCAAAGTAACACTGTAGGTCCTACACCTCTCCTCCTAAAATAAATGGTAGGCTCTGTTTTAAGCTACTGCACCAGGATTGTGTAGGCTAAGCGGCTACAACACTAGTTTTACAAGTGCAAACACTAAATGGAGAGCTAGGGTTAAAATCCGGAATGCGCCTTTAAATTGGCGACTTTTTATCTATCAGCACAATGCTACAGTAGGCTATTTCCACTAAATATTCAGCTCAATGTTATTATGTGCAAGACGTTTACTAAGTATGCCAAAGCTTTGATCTCGCACCGTCACCATAACGTTACGTTTTCTCATGGTGAGATGGCATCCTGAAATATGTTTTAGACAAGGGGCGCAAGGTTCACGGAGGTGAACCGCTGGACAAACGCGAAATGACAAGGTGTTAACTAAACAATGTAGTAGGCCTAAGGTAGACAGGCTTTGAAAACCTGTAAGGTCTGTCACAGCTAACGTCAAGCACAGCTTACACGTGCAGAAATTAAAATTCAATATCAGCATCACGAGATTCATTATCGGAAAATCCTAACAGCGGATGCAAAGCCAAAACGAGGGGGGGGGGGGAACTTCATACATGATGTCTTTTTAAATCAATTAGTTGATCTTTACCGTATCATGGCTTCTGCTGAGAAGTGCGCCACACACACTGAACTTGAATCAAGCATTCTTCAGAACGCAGCTGATCAACCCGTCTACTTTCACTTTCAATGAAATCCTAGTAAACGGAATGCACTACAAGCGGCGTGATATTCGGAAAGATGTGAAGCACAAAACCCGTCGTCATTGTCAGCGGCCTGTTATAATGATGGCCTGTGCAAACTTTTAAAAATATCCTGGCGTTATTTTAGGGACCAGAGGGGTATTCCAGAAAGGAGGTTTAACAAACACTGAGATAAAACTTAACCTCTGGGTTGTCTGAACCTGTGGCGACTAAACCCGAGCTGTCGGTTCCAAAGCACCGGTTACCAGTTAGTTCAATCAACCCTGTGTTAGATAACCTAGAGTAGTCGAGGCTTACGAGGAGGAGAGAACTGTAGGCTAATAATAAAAAAAAGCAATACTTTACGCAATACCTGCGTCCGAGACCTTGCTTGGCAGAGAATAGCCTAACTGACCGTGTAAATGCGTACGTTTAGGATAGCCTATTTAATGTCAAAAGCACAATTAAATAATTCACTGGACATCATGTAGCCTATTGTATTGACTGCTTTGAATGATGCTTTCTTAAACTAGCCTATCTTGTCACAGATTGAGTGGGCCATAGAATTCTTTGAGAATCCCAAATTTAATTTTCTATTTTAACGCGGGTTCTGCAGCTGTGGGCCAAGTTAAACTTTTGCGCTCCATCATCGGAAGGGTGAATGTCGGAAGGCATGGGTAGCCTATTGGACACATTTCGGTGCACATTTGGAAAATTGAATAAGTGATGCTGACCTGCCAGTTGGTGAAACTAAACTTTAATGATCCTCGTGGGTTTGTGTCCAGGAAAACGAATGAAGTTGCGCAGGAACTGGTTTAGCGCAAGGCAAACTTTACGGACCGACCGACAGCTTGCCGATATGCTCTGCGTCTCCAACACTACAAAAACTCCCAGTCGGAGAGCGTGTGTTATTAAATTGTATTATTGTTATTATTGTTAGCCTATTAAAAAAATATTTTATCCCAAATGCCATCAGCATTCTTAATGGCGTTTGTAACAAACGGAAGTTCGGGAGGAGCATGACGGAATTTGCCACGCCTCCTTCAATCAGACAGGTTATTTATTCGCAGTCTGCCTCTATCTGCCGAAGTTGCAGCATCGGCGTCACTCCGCTTGCAAGGAGAGCTACTCCGCGGACCATATCTTTAATTAGAGCAGAGTTGGATGTAGGATCGATTGCCCTCGTTTCGCAAGGAAAGCAGACCTACGTCGCCTTCTCCAACAATCAGTTTATCTTTCCTCTCCTACTATAGCCGATCAACTGAGCACCAGCGCCGCAGCGCGGAGCTCCGTTTCTCCGGCGTCTCCCCCTCTGTTCATGCAACATGTTTTTCAACTCCGCAAGTTATGGCAGCCCGCGTGCAGCCCACTACCTTGTCTTCCGCTACTGCGGCCTCTTTCTCTATTCCTAAACAGCTTTCCCCCTGCTCACTCAACTCGCAAGTTATGGCAGCCCGCGTGCAGCCCTCTACCTTGTCTTCCGCTACTGCGGCCTCTTTCTCTATTCCTAAACAGCTTTCCCCCTGCTCACTCAACGCAGCAAGTTATGGCAGCCCGCGTGCAGCCCTCTACCTTGCCTTCCGCTACTACGGCCTTTTTTTCCAGCTAATCAACCCTCCCCACTTTTCTCTTTGCCTACCTAGGGTGCTGCGCAACCTCCTCCCCCTTCCCCCGTAGCGACCGCGTCGCTACTTTTTCCCCTTTCCCCTTCATCTCCCGCCGGCGCGAACCGCGTTCGAGCCCGCGTTTTTCCCCAGCCAGGGACCGCGTCCCTGGTTCTCCCTCACCCCTCTTTCCCTGGATTGGTGCCACCACCCTATAGGCTACCGTATCGGCATCTCATCTGAGACCATGTCTACATTAAATAGTAATACAATTTAATCTATGTGGTCATCACAAATAAGGGCGCATCGCTTTAACTCAATGCCGGCGTTGGCCGTAAGACAGCTGATACACAGGAGCTGTTGCTCTGTCGCTTATTGACAAGAGGGCAAGGAAGGAATTTTTCTCCTTTAAATGTCGGAGTTTTTTCGCCTTCCTCTGTGTTCATTGAGTGTCAGCATAGCCTATTAAAGCCCTTCCTTATCTGGCCAAGGGAGCACCTGCACCTGCGTGTAGCTCTGCCCTGTTCCTCGGAATCCTCTCTATAATGTGTTGCTGCTCATCACTTCTCTTGCCGTTATAGCTACCACAGTTAGCTACAGCAGCCTATTTTAATTGCTTAGGCCTTACTAGCCTACTAAACATTGGGGTGCATTAGATGTTGAACTTCACACCGCGCGTGTTTGGGCTGTCATTTTCAACATCTACTCTCTCCTGCAGCCCTATACAATTTGGCTAATTAGTTTTTCCATCGCATGGAAAGATCCCCCCTCCAGACTACGGACGCTCCGTTACTCGCTTTCAAACGCAGCTCAACGCTGTTCTAACGCAAATCGGAATCCCAGCAGGCCGTTACATATTTTATGGTGCAGCCACCAACGCGGCAAATAACGGCCTGTCCGATCAAGCGCTCAAAACTCTCGCCGTGGTCCTCCGACGCCTATCACTCTTATATCAGATCAAGTCTCTCTGATCTGAGGGAATTAGCGCACCTCGCGCTCTCGCGTCGAATTTGTTCGCGTGGTCCTGGCTATAGGGTCCCTCATCTTTAATGCATTTTTTGGGGTGTATTGCGGAATCCTGCACGACTCCTGCCTGCGCAGTTGACTCCTGCACGATCCCGCAAATCACTTCAGGACCCTGGCCAGAGACTTCGCCAAACATGCTTTTCTATTAGGCTATTATATCTGTTTGCAAATTACGGATGTGAACTAGTGAAATGGCGTTTGTAACAAGCGGAAGTTCGGGAGGAGCATGACGGAATTTGCCACGCCTCCTTCAATCAGACAGGTTATTTATTTGCAGTCTGCCTCTATCTGCCGAAGTTGCAGCATCGGCGTCACTCCGCTTGCAACCCACCACCTCCCCTTACGCCTCCCGTCTTCCATAGTTCAAGAATAAGGGGGTGTATTGCGGAATCCTGCACGACTCCTGCCTGCGCAGTTGACTCCTGCACGATCCCGCAAATCACTTCAGGACCCTGGCCAGAGACTTCGCCAAACATGCTTTTCTATTATGCTATTATATCTGTTTGCAAATTACGGATGTGAACTAGTGAAACCAAACTTAGTGACAACATGCATACCCGGCTGAGCTGTACAGCTATATTTAAACTTATTTATTAATTTTCTATAGGCTATGTTTCCCCTTTTTTGTACTGTACTTGTTTTAATTATATCTTCAATGTGTCTGAGATGTTGTTTGTCCATCTGTCTGGTGAGCCAAAGACGTAGGCTAGCTAGCCTACATTAAATATTTATTTTATTCTATTCTAATACACCATGCGTAATGTAGGGATGGAAAATTATTTTCAAGTAGCCTACTGTATATTTAGGATTCAGCTGAAAAATTCGAGCGCTCTTGAAAAACTCGTTTGGAAAAGAATGGATACGCGATCATGTGATGTCGTGGTCTTATCGCCCTCTCACGGTGAATTGCACGGATGAATATTACATGATTTTGTGCTTCTTTGTCAACCGGACCTTCGTCAAAATGAAACGCCATTGTGTGACAAGTGTAAAAATAGCGGCCTGGTTGAACATGCACTGAAATAACCCAACATAATTGAACATAACCTGAACAAAACCTACCCCCTACCAGGTTTAGTTCAGAGCCTATGTTACTATAGTTACTTACCCTGATCATTTTTTTGCTTTCTGGAACTGGAATCCCAGGTTTACCGTTTACTCTGGGTTTACATACCCAGTTCAGTTCAGAGCCTATGTTACCATAGTTACTTACATAGCCTGAACATATTTGAGCGTTCTGGAACTGAAATCCCAGGTTTACCGTTTACTCTGGGTTAACATACCCAGTTAAGCCAGTAAACCTGCTTTCTGGAATACCCCACAGGAGAAGTTTTCCATTGAAGTAGGCTAGCGCATTTTAAAAGTAGGCTAGGCTATACACAATCTGTGTACACAGAACACAGAGTGGCTCTGGACCAATAGTTTTAAACTTCAACAGAGTATTCGCCTTCAAGGAAGTTAACGCTTGGCAATGGAAAGTGGCCAGACTCTCTGTACATTATGAAATGTACATGAGTCTGGTAGGACCAGGCTAGACTAGACACACCATTTTCACAGATTTCACCCTCTCAGCCTTTAAAAGAAAGCTAAAAAGCTAAAAGACCTCCTAATCTAATATAGACACCCCTAATCCGGTTTATGCCATCACCTGCACCTACTGTCACATACTCTACATTGGTGACACTGGTAGCACAATACGCACACGACTCAAGCAACACTTATACTACATACAACACAACACACATAACAGACATATCGTACAACATTTCCAAATACACAATATCACTTACCTGAGGGTCTGTGCCCTTGAGGGTAATACAGCCTGGACAATTCTACAAAGCAAGAGAGCACAAAGATTGTGGATTTTAAAATTAAAATGAATCCCAACCCTCACCTCACTTCTGTACCCCACACCATCACACTTCACCCTCCCGGTGATCTCAACCCCAACACAGCTCAGCCGGACTTAATACCCCTCATCACCACATACTCCCATGACACATGATCCTTGCACTATACACTCAAACAGAATTTCACCACACTACAGACCACACAATCCATTTTCACAGATTCCACCCTCATCTCAGCCTTTAAAAGAAATAAAAACCTAAAAGACCTCCTAATCTCCTAAAAGACCTGACACACTCACACACTCCTCCCTACCCCCAGTCAGAGTGGCTTTGGCCCTGGGTAGCCATTCACACCACTCTAAGGCCCAAAGTAGCACACACACTCCTCCCTTTTTTTGGGGGGGGGGGTAGCCGTGGCCTACTGGTTAGCACTTCGGACCTGTAACCGGAGGGTTGCCGGTTCGAACCCCGACTAGTAGGCACGGCTGAAGTGCCCTTGAGCAAGGCACCTAGCTCCTCACTGCTCCCCGAGCACCGCTGTTGTTGCAGGCAGCTCACTGCGACGGGATTAGTGTGTGCTTCACGTCACTGTGTGTACACTGTGTGCTGTGTGTGTTTCACTAATTCACGGATTGGGATAAATGCAGAGACCAAATTTCCCTCACGGGATCAAAAGAGTATATATACTTATACTATACTTAATCCGGACCACTTTCACTCGCCATCTCAAGCCCCCACCCCCCAAAGAAAACATACATTTTAGCCCCCAACTCTTCATCACCAACATTCAAAGCCACACATCAGCACCCACCTAACCCTTGAATATGGACACCCCTAATCTGGTTTATGCCATCACCTGCACCTACTGTCACATACTCTACATTGGTGACACTGGTAGCACTACGCACACGACTCAAGCAACACTTATACTACATGCAACACAACACACATAACAGACATACCATACAACATTTCCAAACACACAATATTACTTACTTGAGGGTCTGTGCCCTTGAGTGTAATCCAGCATGGACAATTCTACAAAGTAAGAGAGCAGAAAGATTGTAGGAGGATTTTAAAATTAAAAACACTTTTCCCAACAGGTCTGAACAAGAAATGAAATGAATAAAGATTAAATGTTCTCAGTCTCTATGGGAATTTATCTTATTAACTACATATTTTACTTACCTTCTTACATTCTTTCAATTTGTACAGGCTAGAGCAGCACCCTCTTACCCTTATTTATCAGTGTTTCCTCTATGTTGATTTGGTAGTGGCGGCCCCCCACGGTTACATTTTTTTTCCCCCATGGTATCAGAAATGGGGCAGACGTACAATTGTCGCAGTTGCCTTTCAAAATTCATTGTGCAGACCTGTTGTAGATTCTCCAAATATACAGCTCAATCACAACTGAAAATAATGCCTCATTGTGTGTGAATAGAGGTGAATACATATAATTGTTTGTGTTGCAGCGAAGTGTCAGTTGTCAGTTCCGTGGGACGGGGGGACGGTGGGGGTGGTTCGGACAGGCCTGCCCCCACTGCTTAAAAAAATACTAGAGGAAACACTGTTTATGAATTATTACTTATTTATTTATTACATATTTAACTTTTAACTATTTAATACATTATTTATCAATAAGTTCTGGCACTGTACTTTGTTTTAGGACCAGTACCCTTTTATTTCCTTTATTTATTACTCACCTTCTTACCTTGTTTTGCAGTGTTTTTTACTGTCTTTTGCACTTTTGGTTTGTCAGCACTCAATATTAGCATTTATTCACCTATTTTATAGTACTCAGTACTGGCCCCCACATTTTACTGAGCATAGGACTTTTATGAATTCTTTACCCCATCCCCTGCTGTGCCTCTAGCCACACACACACACACACCTTATCCCTCTCTTCCTACTACAGACCCTTCTTACCAAAGGGAATCAGAGTTAGTAGGCTACCAATCGGCCAGTGCATCTAATGATAATAAAGAAGATTCTGCCACCCATTAAACAGAACCCTTTTTTAAATCCAGCCACTGGTGGTCCCTTAGATCACAACATAAACAACTACTACTGAAACCGACCATCAGAACAAAGCAGGGTGAAGCTGCTTTTAGCCACTATGGCGTCCATTTCTGGAACAAGCTTCCAGATAACATCAAAAACGCCCCAACTATAGCCACTTTTAAAACGAAAGTTAAGACCAAACTCTTTTTAGATGCTTTCTGCAGTTAATGCACATTGTTTTTTATGCTTTTATGTTTTTCATTTCTTTTTTATTCTCTCATTTACTTTTAAACTGCCTCCCTGCTGTTGGTGTTTCATGTACATATATATATTTTACATCTTACTTGATGTAAAAAGTAGTTGCTAGGTTACGGGGACGCTGGCGAGACACGCCGCTCCGTCCATGTTTTGTTTATGTAATGTTCGTAATTTTATGTAATGTCATGTTTATTTTTTGTATTGGTTTGTCTAGTTAAATGTTTTCCCTATTTATTTACGCTATTTTTGATAGTTTTCGTGTTATTCTTAGTCCTTTTTACTGCTTCTAAGTCAGCTGATGTCGTTGACATTTGTCCATTGGGAGCTTGCTATGGCTAGCTTTTGCCCTAGCTTGGCAGTGACACCCTCAGTGTGTTCGAAATGTCCAGTTGATTGCGCAATTTGGTCTTAGTTGCAGTCATTGCCGAAAACCCGGCCTCGCATAGGTACGTGGTGGGAAATGGTAGCAACGTTTTTAGCGCTTTTACGGCTATCTCTGGATATTCTGCTTTGGTTTTGATCCAACACACTTTTAAGACCACCGTCATTTGCAATTTCGATCAACTGCTCTTCCTCCTGCGCTGACATGTTAGGAATATTCGGGATATTGGCAAATGGGTTGCGGACCCACTCATTGGTTTGCCGTGGATCTTTGGAGGATGGGAAGTAATGCTCAAACTCATTTGAAAGCGCAACAAGGTGATCGCGCACCAGCTGCGAGAGAAAGGGTCCTGCCTCAGTCTCTCCCAAAACCCCCACTACTGTTTGGAACATATCAAATACACCCCGGTCCACTCGTCGTCCCCACAAATCAAGCTTGGCTTTAAATGCGGCGACTTTATCTGCCAGTTTAAAGACAGTCGTCATTCTCCCCTGGAGTGACAGGTTGAGGTCATTAAGCAACCCGAATATGTCACACAGGTAAGCGAGTTTTGACACCCAGTCCTCATCACTAAAATGTGCAGCTAACGGTGACTTTTTTTCTGTAAGAAATCTCTGTAGCGGCTCTCGCAACTCAAACACTCTGGCCAGTGACCTGCCCCTTGACAGCCATCTGACCTCTGTGTGCAAGAGAGGCCGTTTGTGCTCTGCATCCATTTCTTCACAGAGCTGCTCAAATAAACGAGAGTTGAGTGTGTGTGCTTTAATGTGGTTGATAATTTTAACTACATCAGTTAATACCAGTGGCGGCTGGTGGTTAAAAAAATAACGGAGGAAGGAATGTCTGCTTGATTGGCGTTAGTGGCAAATGTGAGGTTGTGATGGTGTTGGTGGCATATGTGAACAATAGAGTATGTAGGCCGCCTACCCAGACACATTTATAGCAGCAGTATGTACTATGTAGCATTTTAACTGGCAATGTTGTGCAATAAATGCTGTTCTGACATTCTCGGGGGGGTCTGGGGGGGCACAATAGACTTTGTAATATAATTTAAATATATAAGTCACTTTGGATAATAGTGCTAAATTAATAAATGTAAATGTAAATAAATGTAAATTTAGGTCTGGGAAGTCAGGGAAGATATGTAGGTCTAGTTATGAAATACTGTTTTCCAGATGTGCAAAATTACAGAGTCTGGAGGTTTTGCTCAGTGTAATACACTGGCAGAAAAGTCTATAATAATAAAAATAGACACTTGTTTTATAAAACCATGTAACTATTTACCATTAAAAATAGACCTTAAATGTGGTTATTTGTAACATGCTATGGTTTTTAAAGCCAAATCCCTATAATTTAAAGACAGGTTGTAATAGCTAAGTGGGAATTCATGAAAGCATACTCGAAAGGCAAATGTTATTGAAGACGTCATTAAAGGAATGCCTCATGGTCTGACATTGTTGACAAGATACATTTAGAACGGTGAAAACAAGAACATAACAACAAGAACCTCATTTAACTATTGTTTAGTTAATGCATAACTTGGATGATTATAACAACGCATAACTATCCAAAAATGTTTTATCACCAAGTGAACTGTCCACGTATGTGACAGGCCAGCAGTAGGCTATGGCTGATTGTTTTCTGTGCTAACGTTACCAGTTAGCCACGAGTAGCCTATTTGTCTGACTATGTAGCATTCAGTAGCCTACACTAGCCTTACCATCTTGTTTTGGAATATGAATTTTTGGAGCTGGTCTTCCTGCTTTGATAAACATTCATCATACATCAGTGTATTCGCAGTGTATTTGAATGTATAAAAGATTTGAGATTGTCCTCTGATTCCATTGTACAGTTTATTTCACGAGCAAACAACAAACAAGCTTTCCGTTCAACATAATATTCGTAGACTGCAGATAACGTTCTTGAACCGTTGCCGCTAAAAACAGCACCCCCTATCGCAATTGAAAATTACTGTACGGAGGAGCTTCCTCCCTTGGCCATTGACCTCTCCAGAATAAGTCCCGCCTCCGTAACTTCCGTATCCATCCAACTTCCGGGCGTGGATTGTCTATGAGAAATAACATGGCGTTTCGAAATATCATACAGGTAAAACATCTGTAGGTAGCGAAGTTGAAAAAGCTGGTGGGCAGATTGGCCTATACACTTCTGCCATATAGTTTCCACTGGATTTTTTGATTGTCGGTGCCGTTTAAGTAGTATACTATAGACTATACTACTTAAACGGCACCGAAAATCAAAAAATCCAGTGGAAACTAGATCGCAGAAGTGTGTAGGCCAATCTGCCCAGCAGCTTTTTCTACTTTGTCACCTACAGAGTTTGACAGGTACGATCTTTCAAAACGCCATGTTATTTCCCATAGACAATCCACGCCCGGAAGTTGGATGGATACGGAAGTTAGGAGGCGGGATATATTCTGGAGAGGTCTATTGAAAACGACGTGATTCACGAGCCGCTGGGGTCCAAGGCGTTTATAATGGACTTCAATGAGGGTCTTGAGGAGGAAGCTCCTCCATACAGTAATTTTCAATAGCGATAGGGGGTGCTGTTGGCATTTTGACCTAGGGGAACGATTTTGTTCATTCAAAGTGTTAAAAATAGTAATATTAACAGTAATTTATCAGATTAGTAATTCACTTTATATATTTTTTATTTTTCTTTGAAATTTTAGGGAGGGTGTTCCTCCCTTTCCTCAATGAAGGAGCCTCCTCTGGTTAATACCCCATTCAACTCGGGCGACAGTTTTCGGCTAGCCAGCATTTCCCTATGAATGATACAGTGTGTGGGCTCGCAGTCAGGGGCAACCTCTCTAACCCTTGCAGTGAAACCGGACAGCCGTCCGGTTATGGCTGCAGCCCCATCAGTGCATACGCCAATACAAAAAGACCAGTCTAATTTTCCAGACACATAACCATCCAAAGCCCGGAACAGTTCTGCAGCTGTGGTGTTCGTTGGAAGTGACAGCACACACAACAAATCCTCCTGAACATCCTCCTCAAATATGTACCGGACAAACACCAGCAGCATTGCCTTATTTTCAACATCAGTTGACTCATCAACTTGGATAGCGTACCACGGTGACCCATTCACCCTCTCTAACCACTCCGCCTCAATATCCTCTGACATATCATCAATTTGTCTATGGACAGTGCTTGCAGAAAGCGGTACCTGAGCTATTTTTTTAGCTGCAGCCTCCCCAAGGAGTTCATTGCACATGTCTTTAGCAGCAGGCAGAATTAACTCTTCCCCAATAGTAAAGGGCTTCTTAGCTTTAGCAATCCGACTAGCCACTAAGTATGAGGCTTTTAGCGCAGCCACGTTCACCGATGTGGTCGCTTTAAGCACTAGTTTTTGTCCTTCTTGCTCGCGTTTCTTACGCTCAAAGAACTCAAGGGGTTTGTCTTTCAGTGTAGGATGCTTGGACTCTAGATGTTGAATTAGCTTTGATGGTTTCATTGCTTCATTTGACAACTTATCGCCACATACCACACATAAAGGACTTGGTGCATGCGAGTCACCGGTCTCTGCGAAACCATATTTTAAATATGACTCGTCATATTTCCTATTGAATGACCCCTTCTTTTTCTTTGAGGTATCTGGCTCACTACCACCATCAGTGGGTCTTTTTCCCCCACTACCCCTTCCAAAGAAATGCTCTAAAGATTGTTGTTTTTTGTTGCTCATTCTAGCAGTTTAGCTAACTTCGTGTGACACTACCGTTCGCGGAGAACTGATCAAGTGAAGTGAGCTGACGCAGCGCTGAAGGGAATATGTAAAGTGTTGAAGGCGGGAAAGACAGACAGACGTAAGAAAATAGACCTTGCGAAATGCAAACATGCGTGCAATCAAACAACTGCATATAGGCCTATGCCATGTAAAAACGTGACATTATTGTAAATTAAATTGAGTTTATTTGGTTTGCATTTTTTTTTTTTTTTTTTTTAAACTCATGTCGGAACGCGGCCCGGTGGTTGGGGACCGCTGCTCTAGACTGCCAGTGAATTCACCGGGTTGGTCAGTTGCTAAAGAACTTTGTTGGCATTGCATCGGTTGTGAAGACACAGCTCTGTGTGCAGTTTTCACGGATCATCATTGCCCTTGGACATTTTCAGCTGGTTTGGAAATTGGACTAATTTTAACATCACTATTCCCCCTTTTTTTCTTTTTTTTATTTGTTTATTTGTTTTGTTGTCTGTCTTGTATGTATTGGTGTCACGGGTACGCTGGCGACTACGCCGCTCCGTCCGGCATTTTTTGTATTTTTTATTTTTTAAATGTATTTGTCATGTCTTGATGTCATGGGTACGCTGGCGACTACGCCGCTCCATCCGGCATCGTTTGTCTTGTTATGTGTCTTGTTTGTGGAGTGCTTTGGGTTGCACTATGTGCATGTTAAATGCGCTTTAAAAATAAATCTGACTTGACTTGACTACATCTTACTTTATTATTGTCATTTATCATGTGTGAAGCACATTGAATTGCCACGTGTATGAAATGCGCTATACAAATAAATATGCCATGCCTTGACTTCAACACTTTTCTGTCATGCATCTGACTGCAAGCTGTTCAATCTCTGCCATCATTATATCCAAGGTATGAACTACAGTACGTTTGTATGCCAATTGAAACCTGGAATTAAGGAGAAGAGAGCCCCCAGCATGGGGAGAGCAGGCTTCTTTTTTTTTTTTTTTTAAAGAATATTTTTTTGGCCTTTTATGCTTTTAATTGACAGGATAGTAGAGAATGACAGGAAGTGAGTGGGAGAGAGAGTCGGGGTGGGATACGGAAAGGATCACGGGGCAGGAATCGAACCCGGGTCACCGGCGTACGGTGCAGGTGCCCCAGCCAGTTGCGCCATGGCTGGGGCCGGAAGAGCAGGCTTCTTATCCCCACACCTGGGCCTGACAAAATCGGTCAGATTATCCTGTAGTGTGAGATAGGCATTAGTTTGTAATGCCAATATGGCAGTTGTCTACGCATATCACACCCCTTCCGCGGCCAAACGTTGACATGTAAATACATTGAGCCAATCATGTTCTATGTTGTGAATACATTGAGCTAATAATGTGGTGTGTTGTGATCTCGCCGCTGGAGCAAGATTGCAGTAGATTGGTGTCGTGAAGCCTTGCGCACGCGCATTTCTGCCAAGATGGATGCCTGATGAGTGCCCAAAAAGCGTTGCCATATGGCCGCCGAGTGGAGGGACTTGCCTAAAAAGACTTTGGTATAAGTAAATATACCATATATTATAATTTAAAGGTGGTGAAACAGTTAAATTGCCTAAAGTCAGTTTGTGCTATAAGCAAATAGTAACATAGCCTACTTTAGCAGAGCTAGAGCTAGTCCTTTATAACAGCTCTTGTTAGAATCACTAGTAGCCACAAAGTAATTAATGAGGAATTCATTTCAAATTTGTGCCAATCAAATGATGTCTTCCGCAACAACAACAGAAGCCTGAAGCACCCATACAATACTCATGATGGTATATTCTTAAAAGACTTGACTTATGGAACAGGAGATATAAACCCACCTGGAGACTCTTCAGTTTCACCTGGACCACCATCAGTTACGGCCTCTGGAGAACAGAGGGTCATTATGTCAGCATGATTCCCCACACCCAGTTCTTTTCAAATTATAGTGACTGTTGTTTCATATACATGCTTTTTTAAAATGTAATTTAAGCATCCTCTAAAACGGTTACTAGTATGATTAATGGTGTGCTCCACTGACCTGAAGCCATGCTCAGGGCAAACATGGCATAGAGAAGAGAGATAACTGGCAGAATCGCCATGGCAGTTAATTATTCTGAAACACACACACAGACACACACACACAGTGACACAACAGCAACAGAGATGTTAACAAGTCATAGGCCGGTAGCTCTAAATGAATACTACAAAGTTTTAATCATGTTTTTTTTTTCTGAAATAAAATGTGGGCACTGGGCAGCCAAGAGTGGATGTGACACCAAAGCGACTGAGAAAACCTGCAATACAGTACATAGTTTGAGTAATATTGTTCGGTTCTATTGTTATTTCTGAAAAAAACACTTGACAGACATGAGAAGCTTACCGAACAAATCTGCTCTTCTTTCTTGTCTTGTACTAGACTTGATACTTCCACTGATTGTGTCCTGTCTACATGATGTTCCCCTTTTATAGCGATCGAGGTGAGCTTCCTTCGTCCATAGAAAGTCAACAGAAAACGTCACTGGGCCTTTCACAGGGCTTTAGGCTAATATGTGAATTTGCATGTATGATCAAAGGTTACAAGTCAAGTATTTTTGTCAGATGGTGATGTATAAACAACCCCATCATAAAACGTGGGCTATCAAGTGTTGTCAATAACAAATCGGATACAGTAGAACACTATGGACCTTTGAAACCTTTTTTTAATATCACTTTTAACTTAGCATTTTATTTGTTTCTGCTTGTGCATTTGACATGTTGACAAGTTACTGTAGATTAGATGCTTTTATTAATCCTTTACAGAAGATATAAGACATATTTGTCTTATATCTTCTATAAAATACCAATCCTGCAGCTTGACAGATGAGCAGTGATCTTTGACTATTAATCCTTTACAGGAAATTACAGTGTCACAGCTTCAAGACAGACATAATCTCCACACATTTAATGCGGCAGGCCACATCTCACCGGCGCCATAGCCACCTGATTGTCGAGTTTTCTGAGACTGGAAGGGAGAAGTCTTGACTCAAACAGGCAGGAAGAGATTATCCTGGATGAGAGAAAAGTCAGTTTGATCATAGTATGAAAACATCTCACAGATAAATCTCCACAAGCATTGATAGTGATACTTGCAAGCAAGTCTATCTGAGACAAAAATACAAAAACATTGTATAGTTGCATAGTTATTACATGGCAGAATTCTGACATTTAGTTATGCTCGGAATAATGCATGTTCAAATGAGCATGTCAAATGCATGTATTTAGAAAAAGTCAGACATTTTATGTCTTCTTGTGATACAGATTTTTGCTGTTGCCAAAGCACTAATTCTAAAATTAGGGCGCTCTTCTTCAAAACTTTACACAAAAAAACACATAAAGAAATGAGAAAACATCTAACATTTCTTACGAAAGCACACACGTAATTCCAAACTACGTAAACTCTTCCAAAAATGCAGGTTTTTAGCGGATTTATACAGTTTTATATTTTATAGATTTATTTAGTATTATTAATTTCTTACAGGAAACATCTTTTTTAGCAAAACTGTTGCCTGTTAACTTCCATAAATGTATTAAATTAAGCCTTTATTACAGATTTGTTTTCACAAATGTTGTATTTTGGTCATTTTGGTGTTGACATAATGGTTGTGACATGCCAGGTGTTAATAGATGGATATTAAATACACAAAATATGTAATTATAAAAAAAGTCTGACGGTGTTGACCAAAACTGTAACTTTTGATATTGATAAACTGTAACTTTTGATATTGATGAAATTATTTACTTAACTATATACATTATAATCAGTATTTTACATTACTTTTACATCTTTTTAAGGTATGTTAAAGTGAGGAGATCTGCTTCCAGGCATGGTTTTCCAGGCACCAATTACATTCTCTATCATTTAGATTTAGAATAAAACAAAAATAACATTTTGAAATCATGCTTTGTTGTGCTCCTGATTTTGAGTATTTTTTTAAAATCAATTTTGGGCATATTTTTACCCCAAAACCTTGTTTTATCTGGCGGACATGTTTTGTCCCAAATCTCAAGAATGACTGATTTCACAAAATTGACCTCCACTGTTGTGCATACCAAAGTGCAAACATAAAACCTTGGTAGTGCTGTAGCCCTGATTTTGCAGTCAGATTGGTTACAGATTGTTTTAGTTAAAAAGGGAAATCCAAGGTCTAACAGGAGCCAAGGAGCAGGACCGGAGCACTCAATGCTTAAAGTGTTTTTATTCGTGCAAACTGACTAACGTTCGAAGCCCATGCGTCTGTAACCCCTTCTACTTGTCTGTGTTGTGTTTTCCCAAGAAATGGCAAGGAGACGTGGGACCAGTTCGTCATTTATTGACCTGGCATGAGAGATATGACTTTGGGATTCCGTAGCAAGGCAGCAGCATGGATTTTAACACAGTATGCGCTGGCTCTAATCCTCAAACTATAAAGTATTTATGAATGAAGTAAAAATGCAATACAAGTCAAGTCAAGTCAAGTCATATTTATTTATTTATATAGCACACTTAAACGCAATGTTATTGACCCAAGGTGCTCAAAAATAAAATATACAGTAATAAAAACAAAAAAATAAAATAAAAACATAAATGACAAAAAATAAATAAATAAGTAAATAAATGAAAATACAAAATAATAATAATAATAATAATAATAAACAGGTTATGATTGTAGATAAAAATAAATATATGGTTACTGAAACTACTACTACTATAGGCCTAGAGAAAGATGTACAGTAAAGGTAGATGCCAGTTAATATAATGCAGAAAAGAAATAGAAATAAAATAGGAATAAACAACCAAACAAGGGGAGAAATTAATGGACATTATAGGCCAAAGAAAATAGATGGGTCTTTAAATTTGATTTAAAACTACTGATGGTGGGAGAGGACTTAATTTCTATAGGGAGATTGTTCCAGAGTCTAGGGGCAGCAACAGAAAAAGCTCTATCACCTTTAGTTTTAAGGGTTGCCTTTGGGACTGATAGAAGAAGTTGTGAGGAAGACCTCAGTGGCCTAGAAGGACAGTAGGGACTTAAAAGGTCACAGATATACTGTGGTGCAATACAGATATACTAACAAATGATATAACATGTACCTGGCATGAGAGATAACACTTTGGGATTCCGTAGCCAGGCAGCAACATGGATTTTAACACAGTATGCTAATATGAGAGGGAGAAGAAATATTAGCTATCCACACGTGTGATTTGAAATTTCGACGTAAAATGTCTTCCAATGTACAAAAACACTACACAAAATACACAGGTTACATTGGCAAAGGAAGTGCATAACACCTCGAGACCATTGGTGTTGATTTGGAATGTTTAGTAATGAATTCTAATCTAATTATGTGGGAGTTCTGTTTACATACAACTTACCGCTGGCTCTAATCCTCAAACTATGAGGAAAGCCACACAGTTTTTACGTGTATGACCACTAGAGGCCAGTACTCAACCAACTGTTACCAGTATGTAAGAAAACAACTCAAAAATGAGTGCAAGTGGAAGAAACCAAATCATCACTGTTAAACGTCTTCTTCAGAGTCAAACAGTCAATGACAATGATGTAGTCAGATACTAACATCTTTCAAGGCATTGGTTACTGGCCTAGGTGGGTGTGGTACATCAATTAACCAGTTCTGTGTAAGCACTAAGATGTAGACAGAAAAGGGGAAAAACAAAAACACCAAAAGGAAGCAAAAAAGGAAAATACATATATATATATATATATATATATATATATATATATATATATATATATATATATATATATATATAAAGTACATGTAAAGGTATTGAAAATAAATATACATACAGACCCAACATTTATACAGGTACCTCAAAGTGTGGATTATAAAAAACATGAGAGGCCAAGTTCCTCATTAAGACCATTAGGTTCTACTGTGTTCAGAGTGAAAATCCAGAAAGCCTCTCTTTGTAGTTACGAATGGCTGCTTTGTGTTCTGCAATGCGTAGTTTCAGGGGGCATTTAGTTTGGCCCACATAGACCAAGCCACAAGGATATTTCAAAATGTAAATCACATGGGTGGTGTTGCAATTAATAAATGAGTTGATGTTGTATGTTTTGCCTGACTGGGGATGGGAAAATTGCTTCGTGTCTAGGGATGTAACGGTATGAAAATTTAACCTCACGGTTATAGTGACCAAAATTATCACGGTTTTCGGTATTATCACGGTATTATATACAAGTGTGTTCAATATGTTCAGAAAGTACTGATAGGCCTATACAAGCTGAAATAGTTTCAAAAAATGTCCATTTCACTTTTTTCTTGGTCATGTTTAATTGGCTATGTGCTTATAGCTTAACTTACCCTACCATAACTTGGAGTTTGCTATTTCTGTTATTTGGATCCAATGAGTGAGACCAAAGTAAGTGTTTGAAATAAAACTTTAGGCTACTGTATTCTCCTGATAACGTGAGTGGAATGGATTTAATGTGGACGCAAACATAAAAAGACGCAGAGTGGCTACATGATACAGTACACGTTTTGCGGTGAAAATGTTACGCCTTTTAAAATCAGGTGTAGCCTAATCCGAATCGCAGTTAAAACCATCAATTAGACAACAGAATCAGTAGGGTACCAGTTTTGTTTCATTGTACCAGGCCTACTGTATGTCAAAAGCAGGCTCGGATGAAGCTGGGAAGGATTAAACACACGGTTTCCACACCGTGGTAATCAACCCTCATAATCATGATATTTGAAAAGAAAACGGTGATTTTTATCGTCAAATCTTTTATCGCGGTTTACCATTATACCGGTAATCGTTACATCCCTATTCGTGTCATAAGAGTTCGAACAATGAGTACAATGTCCACATCTGTAAAAACCCAGGGGAGGAGCCGGCAACCACGTAGGTTTTGGTGGAGGGCTCATGGTCGTGTGAACCAACCTGTCTCTAAGTGAGCGAGGACGTTTAAAGTAATACGCGGCGGTTCTGCGCATATGTCTTTAAGAGCTGGATCGCTCTGCAAGATGTGCCAGTGTTTCTTAATGTCATGCTTTATTTCTCCACCAATATGCAAGAATTCTGTGGAGAAAGAGTCTTTGCTTTGAGGCGCATTTGGTTTTAACCTAGAGGTGTGCTCGTTGCGTCGATCTGGCTCGTACATAGGCTGCGGAGATGTCGCTTTCAGCATAGCCCCTGCTGCGAAAGCGCTCTGTCATTTCGCGAGTCGTAAAAATTGGCCAATGGGAATATTTTTAATGAGTTGTTTGGGAAAGGAAATTTGATGATTTCTGATATTTGACAAATATCTGACAAAATTATCATTTCTTAATGATTTAAAATTGTTAGAAAAATACTTAGGGTGTTAAAAATCATCAGTTAACCTCTGTAAATATGTATTTGATAGAAAATAACAGTTTTTTGCTAAAATTACACTGGTTTCACCGGAAATGTCCCCATAGCAAAAAGTGTGTAAAAATGTGCCCTTTTTGGCGGCCATATTGGATTTTTGGACAAAATTCAACATGGCCCAAGTTTTAATCTGTTCCAATAGGGGTACTGACCAGGAATCCATGAAGAAACCTTTGACCAAAAAATAGGCCTAATCTTTCCAGCAGATGACCTGTCTAATAGCCACATTCTGCAGTCTCCCCACAAGGAAAAGATTAGCACAATGTTGATAATATATTTTACAGCAAAAAAGAAAGCATCTTACAGACGATGCTGTTCCCACAATAATCAACTGCCCGAAACCCCCTCCATCAACTGCAGTAGATGTGTCCTGCAGAGACATGGTGGTAGTTAAGCATTTACAAAACTAAATACTGTTCTTGTCTTTGAATTAACTAACATCCTCGATGGATTAGTGTGAGTGCAGGAAAGCAGGATCTCTTCGTTTGGTTGGATGAAGGTTGAAGTCATATGGCCAGCATTTACAGCACCTAAAACAGAGACAACACTGCAAAGTAAAAAAAAAAAACATCATGAATTACAATTATGTTCTTATGTTCTTGAAATTAAGTTATTACACCTGCACATTTCTTTGCTTAATATGATCCTTCCTACTTTAAATGCTGTGATAACACAATAGGACTGAAGACTATTATATAGCTGAAGAGGCTGCCAAGTTAGGGAAACACTATGACTGACTTCTTTGAGGCCATGAACAGGCTTTTTGATGTCTTAAATTCACGGTATAAATGTCCATTCAAATCCTCTACTGCAGTTTTAGCATCAGTCAAATTGTGATAACAGCACTTGATTAAAAAACACAAACACTTACTTCTCAGGCGCATCTCTGACCCCAATCCATGGCGTCGTCTAGGACCACAAAGCAGACATCAGATCCACCATCTTACAAGAGAGAGCCTTCATTGGATTGAGTCTTGGACCTTCAGGTTGCTAGAGAACAATACATATGCAGCAATCATTCTCAGTGTGTTTACTAATGTTGAATAATAGATCTTTTTTCCATACAGAGGGAAGTTTAAATAGTTACAGAGTTTCATAGTGACGAAACATGTTGGCCAATGCAGCCAAAAAGGCTTTTCCTTGGAGTGCCTTTTGTAGAATTAGTTTCAACTTTATTTTGGTTGCGTTTCATGAAGTCTTCAGGTCTGATTGTGAGTAGCCTATATAAAATTGTATTTGATATGTTTAACTTTGAAAGTTTGTAACTTGTATAGGGCAATTTCATAGCCTGGGTGTTCCCATGCTGCCTTGCGCGCGATTTGATTCACGCTGCTAAGGCAGCCTGGAGACCATGGAGCAAATTTTCGCCTGAGATAGGGAATGAGTTATGCACAGACGCATGTGATAGACATCCGTGGCACCCAATAAACGGATCTGGGCATTTTTTTTCAAATACGAGAAAATTAACGTTTGGTTCCCAGACCACGTCTCATTGAGAAGTGGTGGCGCTAGCCAGGCTAGCAATTCCACGCAAAACTGTCACATCCATAATGCCAACTAAATACCATGGCATTGTGTTGCCGTTATGGATGTGACAGTTTTGCGTGGAATTGCCCTATACATTTGAAAGGCCACAAGAGCTGACAGTTACAGAACACTATGTAACATAGCATTGACGTATCCTCTGAATAACACAGGCTCAAGTTCATTCCTCCCTGTCATCGCAGGTTCATCCTCAACGTCCATAGCGTCCTTCTGCTCGTCCAGCAACTGGGGAGAGAATTAGCAAACATGACTTTCATTTTAGTGCTGCTACTAACAACTAATTTTCTAATGACTAATCTTTCATTAGTATTTATTTATTTTTAAGTATTTGTTATTTTGACGTGTACATTTTATTTTGAACTCAACTGAAGGGCCAAAACATAAAATATAGCCTATATCAGCCTACTTTTGTTAGAAGCTCATTAAGTAAACGGTTTAAAAACATTATGTATTAATGTTACGCCCGGCTCATGGCACAACACAAAAGAGGCTGACAACAGATTCCAATTATAAATAAATTATATTTATTTAAAGTGAGCATGAATGAATGGATATGTCTAAAGGTGGAAATTAAGTGTATGGATGCGTGTTAGCTGGTAAGTCCCGCCCATCCGCTAAACCCCCAGTGGACCTCTAGATTGAAAAATCGTCAATGCAAGTGAATGTGAGAAAATTATTATTTTCTGGTCCCGTTTGAATTGTGCCATGAATGTGAACATATGTTGTCTGAATTTTTAATATAATTTTTCATGTTACGAGTTTGACAGTATATTATATGATTCTTCGGCTTTCAGTTGAGGAAAAGACATAACGAGAAAGACTACATGTCGCCTGTGACGTGAGCTAGCTCTAATCGCTAACATTAACTGAGATGCTAGTTTTTGTAACGGCAGGAATAAACACACATGGTAACAAAAATATTCGAAACATGTCTAGCTTCACATTAACACTATGATACAGTGTGATTGTAAAGTTGTATGGTTCACTGTGTTCAAAGTCGATCTTAATAACCCTCTACATCTCGACCAACTGATGGTTGTTGTGGGAAACTAGTTAGCTTCTAGCTGTCATCTAGCGGAAAGTTGTAGTCCACAAAGTGCTCTCACACAAATTTTAACCGCATCAATCTTCTACCCACTCAATTGTAGCAATCTTTACACGAAAATTTATATTAAAAATTCACAGACAACATATGTTCACATTCATGGCAAAATTCAAACGGGACCAGAAAATAATTATTTTCTCACATTCACTTGCATTAACGATTTTTCAATCTAGAGGTCCAGTGGGGATAGCGGAAAGGGCGGGACTTACCAGCTCTATTCACTTCACATCCCAGAGCAAAGGCGCAGGCAGAGAATAGGCGAGTTCGTCTTGCGGCAGATCTGACTTGATGTGATGCATGCTGGGTTGAACACAATGCATACTGGGATGGACGCAATGCATACTGGTTAGAAATTTCTGTCAGCCGGGGAGGGACTTACCATAGACATAATATACATAGACGCCGCATCGACCGCTGCTCCCTACTAGCGCTGACGAGATTTGGAGCCGCCATCTTGGACCGGTCATCCACTCCACTCAGTGTAATCTGTTTGGCCGGTGCAATGAGCTGTCAGCGCACTTAATTAATCATATCTCACTGAATACCGAACAGATTTTCACGCGGTTTTTTTTGCTGCAAAGGTCATACATGTAGTTATGATACAGGCCACATTGTTCGAAAATACAAAATACAACCAATAGTACGGTAATGTTAAATCTTACTTGTGAAAAGTAAATCCCCCGAGTATGGTCCGCCGATTTGAGCAGGAACATGCTGCACAGTGCTGTCATCTTGTGTTTTCTGCTGCAACGCAATGAGGAGTATGACAGGTCCAAGATGGCGGCCGCATTTCTTGTTTCCAGCAGCCAATGCGGCGTCTATGTATATTATGTCTATGGGACTTACCACCGTGACACCATGTCACATGGCCTTAAAATATTGCGGGAGCCTTAGCCTGCAGACAGATCTTGCAGTTGCCTTCCACGAGCTGAAACACGCCCTCATGACGTCAGTTCAAAGACGTGATAGGGCCATTTGGGAGGAATCCCTTCATGACCATTTTGACGAGAGTCTCATGCTGCTTCCTTATGTTGGAATATGCGAAAATAAACAGAAATCGAAGGGATACCTTCTTATATGTGATTTCTGCAACAATGGTAGTCTAGCCTACTGAAAACGTTTGGATATTCTGTTATTTTCTGCTGTTGGCTAAATAGATAGACACACATATAGGGAAAACACTTGATATTGAATTTATGTGCTACAATGCAGGCCTGTTAACCGTATGACAACAGTGGTTTATTTAAACTACATCATAAGAATTTATTTCGTCAGTCATCATGGTCATTTTAATGAGTAAGAATGAAAGTTCTGCTGTGTTTATTGCAAACAACATTCCGCGATATCTCCCGCGACAAGACGAACAAGCCTAATAGGCTTGTTCGTCTTGTCTGAGTCTGACTTTCGTCTGGCTTTCTACGTAAACGTGATCTTCAGAGGCTAGCCGGGAGGAGCTACAACAGAGGGCAGCTCATCCCGGACAGAAAGGCTACAGTCTGCCTGACGTGACTCGCGGGAGATATCGCGGAATGTTGTTTGCAATAAACACCAGTGTTGGGAGTAATGCATTAAAAAAGTAATGTAATTACAGTAATGCATTGCTTTTTGCTGTAATGCAGTAATGTAAGGCATTACCAATACAATTTCAGTAATATTTTACTCGGTACAATTCTCAGTAACTGAAGTTACTTTGCTTTTTAATCCAAAATTGAGAAATGCTCAATTAGCACCAGAGAAGATTATCCAAGAATTAAAAAAAGTCATCTATGCTGGTCCTGGAATTTGATTGCCTTGTTTAGATGACTGTAGAAAGGGAATTTGAGTTATCTCTGCCATTCATACAACAGATCTAACATGGTTAGGCTATACTTCTCATTTCAAGCAGTGAGAATAACTAAAATGTTGCTTTTACAGACAAAGATCATAGCCATTATTCTCAAACTATTTGCATTAAGTCTACACCACTGTAAGTGGAAGGAAAGGCAACCAGCAATGATGAGAACCATTTAAAGTCAACATACAATTTCACTATGACTATATTTTACTATATTAAGTTGTGAGTGACCTTTGGCCTTTGGGGCCTACATTGTCCCATGAGCCATAACTGCAACCATTATATTGTTCTTTTGTTAGCCTTAAGCCTAGCTCAGTCATTTTGCTATACCACATCACCTCCTGCCGTGTAATGAGCTGCATTGAACACATGAAGATCTATTGAGAACACCAAATCCATATTTCCTGTTATTTTGGTGAAAGTAATGTAAACGTAGTGTAATGCCTTACAATTCAAAGACAGTAATATTGTAATGTAACAAATTACTTTGAGATGACCGTAACAAGTAATAAATAATGCATTACGCTTGTGAAGTAACTTGCCCAACACTGATAAACACAGCAGAACTTTCATTCTTACTCATTAAAATGAGCATGATGACTGACAAAATAAATTCTTATGATGTAGTTTAAATAAACCACTGTTGTCATACAGTTAACAGGCCTGCATTGTAGCACATACATTCAATATCAAGTGTTTCCCCTATATGTGTGTCTATCTATTTAGCCAACAGCAGAAAATAACAGAATATCCAAACGTTTTCAGTAGGCTAGACTACCATTGTTGCAGAAATCACATATAAGAAGGTATAACATAAGGAAGCAGCATGAGCCTCTAGTCATAATCGTCATGAGGACATTCCTCCCAAATGGCCCCATCACGTCTTTGAACTGACGTCATGAGGGCGTGTTTCAGCTCGTGCAGCTCGTGGAAGGCAACTGCAAGATCTGTATGCAGGCTAAGGGTGCATTCAGAGCACCTCGGAATGACAAGGACCGCCCCCATGGCTACTTTGTTTTTCCGACAGCAAGTGTTCAAGTGCTTTGCCATCGAATGTGTGACAAACACGGATGCCACAACAAAGGTTAAAACATACACTCACTAATCCTAAACAAACAACTGTATTTGCTTAAAATATAGTGTAAGATGCTCGTGAAAGAAAGATATGCAGCTTTTCAAGTGATAAAAAGGGCAAATTCCCAAGTTCACATTAAAACTGTTGGACATGAAAGGCCACATGGACTACAAACGAACTACAACGTGACGACAAAAGTGATGACGAGCCCCTAACTGGGCAACTCTGTTAGCAAAATCTAGCCCCAGTTTCCGACCTCTGACTCACACATTAAGTGACGTGAATGACGCGGAATGATGATGTTTTCACTCGGAGAAAGGTTTTTCCGAAGCCCGTGAAAGCTAGGTGAGACTCCCGCGATATTTTAAGGCCATGTGACATGGTGTCACGGTGGTAAGTCCCTCCCCGGCTGACAGAAGTCGGACAGAATTTCTAACCAGTATGCATTGCGTCCATCCCAGTATGCATTGTGTTCAACCCAGCATGCATCACATCAAGTCAGATCTGCACAGATCTGCCGCAAGTCGAACTCCCCTAATGTCTAATAAGGAGAGAACCTTCACTCTCGGAACTCTTCCGGTGTGGTACTGCATCTAGGGGCGCTCACGGGCGAGTCCAGAATGAATGGAGGTCTATGGAGCTGTACCCCTCAATCTCCACTTTTCTCGGGATATAATTTTTTTTCAAGTAATTTGAATATTGTATTCGAAAGGGGAGGCAAAGACAATACACTTGGTTGAGTGTTATATTTTTTAAAGTCACTTAATTGTTCTAAAAAGCCTTTCAAACGTGCCAATGACGTCATTCATTAGCATGATCATAGCATAGCATAGCATCAATGCTAGCGTGTTATGGGCAACAACGACCCAACCTGTAAGAAAACGAAAGGACATGACTCCCGGATTATTTAACTTTTGATTGAAAATCCATATCCATTTTGCGAAAAATAAAATAAAATCTGAGGGTTTCAGTTGTTAAATAGGTGAAAACAATAAATGTAGCCATGTAGCTCCATAGGACCCCATGTATTTTGGACTCGCCCGCAATCGCCATCTAGGTGAACTCTGGTGAACTGCAGCCAAATTCGGTTTGTATGGGATTAATAGAGAGTGGGGAGGCTCTCTTTAGAAGGGCTCTGGCGCAGGTGAGGCCAATCTCCCTTAATTAAGTCTCCCCACTACAAGCCGGCAACCTGCCCGTGTGGCCACCACGGAAAACGGCAGACGGCCCGTAGGGGGAGCAGAGGGGCGTTACAATTAACAATCTAAACACTAGAATGTAATGCCAGAGGAATTACAATAGTGGATGGAAAGCTGCTGGCTTAATGTTGGTGGGGAAATTCCTTGAAAAAAAAAAACATTAAATCACTTAATCTTTGAGTTCATACAAACTGTGATGGTCGCCATAGCGGCCACACACCGAACGCACTAACTCTCCCTTTTTCATTAAATCTTAATTATATGCTCACACTTTGATGTCTACATATTTACATTCATATTCACGTACGCTCTACATTTAGCAACACTACGAAACCAAGTAAAACGCAACACATAGACTTTTGATTTCATACAGACTTTATTGCTTAGTTCAATGGTACGTGATTGTGTGGTTGAGTGCACGCAACTTATCAATTGTGTTCCGTTACTAATTAGTTTAAGTTTGTTATTTAATGCATTTTGTTGATTTAGCCTACCATGTATCATGTTTGTGGTGTTCCTGTTTGAGTGCGGCCGACTCCGGGAGCTGTGTGCGTCATGGTATTTGGTCCGGGCGGACTTCCTGACTGTCAAGACGGAGCGGCACGTTCCGCTGGTTTAAATTATCTATGGCCACATCCATTGTGCGTCTTTGCCATGGGGGAAGGAGGAGCCTTTTTGTGTTTATTGTCTGGAGCTTTTCTAGTTGGATTATTTTGTGTTTATGCCCAAATGTCTTTGTGTAGTTTATGTATTGCTAGCATTATGTGTGGTTATCTTTTTGAATGTTTTGGTAATGTCTGAAAGTTAATTGATTTTGTCGTGTTCCCCTTTTAGTTATTCATGGTCTGGCCAGTCTGTATTTAAGTTCCCCTTTGTCTCCTTTTGTCAGTTCTTGCTGTGTGTTCATGTCGGAGGTTTGCATCGGAGGTTAATGTTTATTCTGTTTAGATACCCGTATTTTGGGCACAGAAATGTATTTAAAAAAGTAATTTATTGATTTTTGGTAATAAAACCATTTTTGCGGAATTTGCAATCCTGGCTCCCTGTGTCGACTGCTCGATCCCTCACATATGGTGGCAGTGGTGGGATGATCCAGTAAGGGAGCAGGATTGATTTTTTTCCCCTTTCCGTTTCTATATTTTGGGATTACATTTCCTTTTTCAAAGATGAGCCAAGGAAGAGGCTGTGGCTTAATGCGTTCCAAGGCGTATGCTCGTGGATCAGTGGAGGGGAGTGGCGAAGAAGAGCCCGAACCTAATGGTGGTGAGAACAGCACTGAACCAACCCTGAAGGATTTGGCCAGTATGCTGCAGACTCACATTGCCGCCCAGGATGCCCGAGAAGCCAGGCGTAGCCAGGAAGCGGCCGAGCAAGAGAGATGGTTTGAGGCACTGAGACATCAGTTTAGCCGTATGCAACAGGACATTGAAAGGCGATGGATACCTCAAGTACCCCTAGATGGAGAAGTAAGAGGGCCTGCTCTTTTGGATGGTGGACAGGAGGAGCCAGATGGAGCGCCGTATCCTGTCCAGCTGTTGTGTATTCTGTTGTATTTCCTTTGGGCAGGTCAGCCACGATTGCTTGAACCTAGACTAGAACACTTTTTTGAACATTATCAGCAAATGCTGCCTCGTGAGCTGCAGGTATGGGCGCACAATCCCAAGTCACCAGTTGAGGCAACAACATTGGCTGATATTTCGGGGCAGCCCGGAATGGGAACCAGCCATGGAGCCATCCTCGTAGGTCTGGCCAAAGGCAGCAATGGTCCGAGCCAGCACAGTGTGTCACCCAGGGTTGGAGAACAAACTTTCCTCCTGGATTTTCCAGATCCCATGCTAAACAGGTTGTGGAGTCACATCTGGGGACAGGTACATCTGCAAGGGTTCTGGGGAGCCTGTTTCCAGCAAGGGCCCAGGGAAGGCCAGGATCCGGTAACCAGTATCAGGTGGAATTTGATACTCCAAGAAGTGTTTGCCGCTGCTGACTACCATCCTCGCTATCATAGCGAGTTTCTAGAAGAGGGGGGGAATGTGATGGTCGCCATAGCGGCCACACACCGAACGCACTAACTCTCCCTTTTTCATTAAATCTTAATTATATGCTCACACTTTGATGTCTACATATTTACATTCATATTCACGTACGCTCTACATTTAGCAACACTACGAAACCAAGTAAAACGCAACACATAGACTTTTGATTTCATACAGACTTTATTGCTTAGTTCAATGGTACGTGATTGTGTGGTTGAGTGCACGCAACTTATCAATTGTGTTCCGTTACTAATTAGTTTAAGTTTGTTATTTAATGCATTTTGTTGATTTAGCCTACCATGTATCATGTTTGTGGTGTTCCTGTTTGAGTGCGGCCGACTCCGGGAGCTGTGTGCGTCATGGTATTTGGTCCGGGCGGACTTCCTGACTGTCAAGACGGAGCGGCACGTTCCGCTGGTTTAAATTATCTATGGCCACATCCATTGTGCGTCTTTGCCATGGGGGAAGGAGGAGCCTTTTTGTGTTTATTGTCTGGAGCTTTTCTAGTTGGATTATTTTGTGTTTATGCCCAAATGTCTTTGTGTAGTTTATGTATTGCTAGCATTATGTGTGGTTATCTTTTTGAATGTTTTGGTAATGTCTGAAAGTTAATTGATTTTGTCGTGTTCCCCTTTTAGTTATTCATGGTCTGGCCAGTCTGTATTTAAGTTCCCCTTTGTCTCCTTTTGTCAGTTCTTGCTGTGTGTTCATGTCGGAGGTTTGCATCGGAGGTTAATGTTTATTCTGTTTAGATACCCGTATTTTGGGCACAGAAATGTATTTAAAAAAGTAATTTATTGATTTTTGGTAATAAAACCATTTTTGCGGAATTTGCAATCCTGGCTCCCTGTGTCGACTGCTCGATCCCTCACACAAACCCTCATACCAGAATACCTTGTGTGTCAAGGCGTTCTTGAGATATAACACTCAAGGTGTTTTTGACCTTGACATTTGACCTCCAACATCAATTCACTTCATCTTTGAATCCATACAAATACTCATACCAAATTTCAGGCATGTATGTCAAGGCATTCTTGGGATATTGCGCTCAGAGTATTCATGGACTTGACCTTTGACCTCCAACATCAACTCACTTCATCTTTGAGTCCATACAAACACTTGTACCAAATTTGAAGCATATGCGTCAAGCCGTTCTGGAGATGTAATGCGCAAAGCATGAGATATGGCTGTGACTTTTATTTTGACACACGTAGGGATGTAACAATTACCGGTATAATGGTAAACCGCAATAAAAAACTTGACGATGTGTGTTTAATCCTTCCCAGCTTCATCCGAGCCTGCTTTTGACATACAGTAGGCCTGGTACAAACTGGTACCCTACTGATTCTGTTGTCTAATTGATGGATTTGACTGTGATACGGATTAGGTTACACCTGATTTTAAAAGGCGGAACATTTTCACCGCAAAACGTGTACTGTATCATGTAGCCACTCCGGTCCTGCTTTAATTGCGTAATGCCCTCGAGAGTTGAGACAACTTCGTGGATAGCTTCTAGCGTCTCTTCCTCCGTCGCCATTGTTGCTATGCTGTTGAACTACAAGCTTCGCTGGACTACAAGCAACTCGGCAGGCAAGTTCCGCGTCATCACTCAACTGTTCGCTGATTGGCGCGGTCGTACGCGAACCGCATACTGTCGGTTGGGCCAGACTACGTGCGAGGCTGAAATCAAATTTTGGCCGGAAGTACGTAGGATGGTAACACCAGGCTAACAGAGCAGGGCCCGTCTTAGCTTCTTTCTCTGGCTGTTAAATAGCCTACACAATTTTAGCGCAGTTTGGGAGGGACAGAAACAGAGCAGGGCCCGTCTTAGCTTCTTTCTGACTCCCGTGACGTGAACACTGGCTACCGGCAACTGCATAATTATTTTATCACTTCACTGACACTATGGAGACATATTTCACGTCAACAATAGAGATGAAGACTAGCTTTCGGTTAACGCAGATGTAGATTATCTGCCTAATTGATTTCTTTGCGCAACAGGCCACATTCTACGTTCATTTCAGCGAGATGAGTGAAATAAATGTTTTTTAAGCTGCCATCGCCATAGGCTACTATTTGCTACGATATTCACCTGTTAGAAATAGAACACGTTGCTATTTCCTTTTTTTTCGTGCAGTGGATTAGGCTATCAAATCGCTCGTTTGAACAGTAACAGTAATCCAGTTCATTCGTGGTTTTAAATATAGTTGTTTCTGGCCTACCCACGAGAGGTTCAGTTTGTCAGTTTCACTTGCGCAGACACGTAGGCCTACATTGACACTACATGGACACTCTACTAGGCAATTTAATATTATGCTTCTATATTTTATGACACCAAAATTAAGAAGTATGCTATATCTTGATCGGGAAAACTTTTAGTTTATTTTTCTTTCATCCGATAATAGCCTGCTGCAAATTAACAGACAGGGCACGCCCCAAATGAAAATTAATGAATGGTACCTCGCTTCTCGCGTCAATCAGGAAAAACACTGTTCACCAAGTCACGATGATCAGCTATCCAGCAGCAGTGTGTGTTGTTTAGCCTAGGCTGAGTGTAATCTTAGGTAATGTCATGTCATGTATGAGAACTAATATTGCCTGACAATACTACATTGAAATAGCGGTGGCCATATCTCCAAGCATTTTGGTGTTAAAGTTAACGTTAGTTTGCTTTGCATGTGAACATGATGTGACTTGCGATGTACGACATGAAGCAGTAGCCTAACATTCCCTTGAACTAAAATTAGTATTACAAATAATTTAGATATTAAAATCATAGCAAATTATGGCCTAATGACATACTACAATTATAGCCTTGTATTACAAAAAAAAAGTAAGTCCTCGACGAGTCATCGCGAGTGCGAATGCACGAGTCCAAGTTCGAGTCATTCAGTGCTCAAGTCCAAGTCAAGTCACGAGTCTCTAAATTTAGCTAATGACTCGGACTCGAGTACTACAACACTGGTACACAGTAACAGTTACTCATTTTTTACTAGCAGCTAAACACATTTCTAAACTGCTAAATCAACGTTGCTTGCAGTAGATTTGATCCACAAGCTATAGTGATGACGATTTGGGTAGAGCAAATATAAGGTTCGTAAATTATCTTTGTAGCCCAACTACCAAATTAATCTGGTAGCTAGTGCCTCAGCTAGCTCTGCTATCGGTATCGGATGGTTAGCTAACGTCAGCTAACGTTAACTTACTCCTCAATGAGCTAAAATTCATGACGGCAACACGAGATAATTCAGAGATTCAGAGAGATTTATTCATCACATGCATAGTTATATTAGTATATAACAAGCAGTGAAATGTAAGTCTGGTTAGCTTCATGACTGTGTGAAGTAGAAATAATCTAAATAAACAGAAGTTAATAATAAATAATTCAAAATAATAGAATAATAAAGTGACTTGAATACTAATAAATAATAATAATAAGAATAATAATGTTATTAAAATGGGATGGAGTCCATGGTGTTCATAAGAGTTGGCATGTCCATGTTGAGGAGTCTAATGGCCTGAGGGAAATAGCTTTTCCTTAGTCTCTTAGTTTTGGCCTTCAAACTGCAGAAGCGCTTGCCTGACTTCAACAAACTGAACAGACAGTTGGGATGGGTGGAGTCCTTTACGATTTTAGTTGCTCTGTTCTTGCAACGGCTGATGTATATATCATGCAGGGAGGGTAGAGAAGTCCTAGAGATGCGCTTGGCTGAGCGCACCACTCTCTGCAAGGCGGTCTTTCTCAGTGCTGTTGGCATACCACACAGTGATACTGTACACCAGTGGTCCCCAAACTTTTTCTTCCGAGGGCCAGCTCACTATGCCTGGCTCTAAGAGAGGGCCAGAGACATATCAAGCATAAATAGCTTAGTGCTGTGAACAACAGCAGTCTACGAATATTCCATTACATTTAATCATAGGCTACTGCAATTTAATACCATTGCTAGCTGTGTTTATGTTGCCACCATGCCATATCAGTGTAAAATGTAGCTCAAATGAAACTAGAAAGCATTTCCTGAAGGAAATACAGTGCATGAAAATGCAAAAATATGATGAGTTTATATGGTTAAATTATTTGCTTGGTAGATAAGGTTTAATATAGTTGGAATGACTGAACAGTTAAATAGGTTGATGATTTAAATGGTTAAATGATTTAGGTAGATAGTTGACGATAACTAACAGTTGGAATGGCTCCAATGTTTGCTAGTAGTTATGCTAACTATGTTAACAAAGATAATAATGCTAACCAAGTTACTATGCTAACTAGCAGGCTAACAATGTTAAAATGCTAACTATGCTAACCATATGACTTAGCTAACCTAGCTAATCATTTTTATTAGTTATGATAACTATGCTAATTAGCATGCTATAACTATGCTAACCATGTGACTTAGCTAACTTAGCTAATAATTTTTAGCAGTTTTGCTAAAAATGCTAACTAGCATGCTAACTATGCTAACCATGTGACTTAGCTAACTTAGCTAATCATTTTTAGCAGTTTTGCAAAAAATGCTAACTAGCATGCTAACATGTTAGCATGCTAACTATGCTAACCATGGGACTTAGCTAACTTAGCTAACTAGCTACAGTGGGTAGGAGTCATAGTTGATGACAAGTAACAGTTACAATGGCTGAACAGTTAAAAAGTTAAATTGTTTAACAGTGAAATATTGTAGTGAGGACTTTTATTTTGAAACAGTTTTTGGCAGAGGAAGCAGTTGAACAGGATGTGTAGTCTTAATAGGGCCAGTTTGTATGCTTAAAGCCTGAGACTGGCAGTTGATGCAGCTGGCCCGAACACCTGCCATAGGATTCAAATGGTTAAATGATTTGCTTGGTAGATGAGGTTTAATATAGTTGGAATGACAACTAGGTAGATGAGGTTTAATATAGTTGGAATGACTGAACTAGGTAGATGAGGTTTAATATAGTTGGAATGACTGAACGGTTAAATAGGTGGATAGTGTAAAAGGTTAAATTATTTGCTAGGTAGATGAGGTTTAATATAGTTGGAATGACTGAACTAGGTAGATGAGGTTTAATATAGTTGGACTGACTGAACAGTCAAATAGGTGGATAGTGTAAAAGGTTAGCCTGAGAAACTGATAGGGTGCAGGTGGCCTGGCCACCTGGCCTAGGATTCTAATTGCTTATCGGCAGTCTTAATAGAGCCATATTGTATGCTTAAAGCCTGAGACAGAGTATATAGTTTAAAAGTTAAATGTAGATAGTGTAATGGATGTTGATAGACAGAAAGTTGAATGGATGTTGATAGGCAGATTGTTTAATGGATGTTGATGGATAGTTTAATGGGTGGATGAGTGAATGGTTTGAAGAGGATGAATGGATAGAAAGTTGGATGAAATGTGTCTTATATCCTTGTAGAATGTAGAGACACAGAGAGAGTTGGTCTAGTTCAGTAGAAAGCAGTTGATACAGGTGCAATCAGTTGAACTGATTCTTTGATGGGGCCTAGATGAGCAGCTGGAAGATGATACCAGGTGCAAATCAAGTTAATTACTCCATTGTGATGTCATCAGCCCATGTTAAGTCTATGGGGATTTTATAAAAGTTAATAATTAATAGTTTAAAAAGTATAAAAGTTACAAAGATGAAAAATACAAAGCCTACATGTCCTAAGTAAGACCTACGTAACATAGTTTGAATGAAGTTTCTACGTTAAATGGTTGAAGCTGCATTAGCTACGTTAGAAGAAGAATAATAAGAACTAGAAAAGCATTTCCTGAAGGAAATACAGTGCATGAAAATGCAAAAAATCTGATGTAAAATATCATACAGAGTAAAAACAAACTATATTGGTTGCTAGGTAGATGAGGTTTAATATAGTTGGAGTGACTGAACAGTTAAATAGGTGGATAGTTTATATGGTTAAATGATTTGCTTGGTAGATAAGGTTTAATATAGTTGGAATGATTGAACGGTTAAATAGGTGGATAATACTTAACTTAGTTAACTTAGCTAATGTTTTCATTTTTAGTAGTTATGCTAACTAGCATGTTAGAAATGCTAACATGCTAACTATGTTAACCATGTGACTTAGCTAACCTAGCTAATCATTTTTAGCAGTTTTGATAACTATGCTAACTAGCATGCTAACATGCTAGCATGCTAACTATGCTAACCATTTTACTTAGCTAACTTAGCTAATCATTTTTAATAGTTTAGCTAAAAATGCTAATTAGCATGTTAGCATGCTAACTATGCTAACCATGTGACTTAGCTAAGTTAGCTAATCATTTTTAGCAGTTTTGCTAAAAATGCTAACTAGCATGCTAACATGTTAGCATGCTAACTATACTAACCATGTGACTTAGCTAAGTTAGCTAATCATTTTTAGCAGTTTTGCTAAAAATGCTAACTAGCATGCTAACATGTTAGCATGCTAACTATGCTAACCATGTGACTTAGCTAACTTAGCTAATCATTTTTAGCAGTTTTAAAAAAAATGCTAACTAGCATGCTAACATGCTAACTATGCTAACCATGCTAACTAGCTACAGTGGGTAGAAGTCATAGTTGATGACAAGTAACAGTTACAATGGCTAAACAGTTAAAAAGTTCAGTCGTTTAAAGGGTTAAATTGTTTAACAGTGAAATATTGTAGTGAGGACTTTTATTTTGAAACAGCTTTTGGCAGAGGAAGCAGTTGGACAGGATGTGTAGTCTTAATAGGGCCAGTTTGTATGCTTAAAGCCTGAGACTGGCAGTTGATGCAGCTGGCCCGAACACCTGCCATAGGATTCTAATTGCTTAACGGCAGTCTTAATAGAGCCATATTGTATGCTTAAAGCCTGAGACAGAGTATATAGTTTAAAAGTTAAATGTAGATAGTGTAATGGATGTTGATAGACAGAAAGTTGAATGGATGTTGATAGGCAGATTATTTAATGGATGTTGATGGATAGTTTAATGGGTGGATGAGTGAATGGTTTGAAGAGGATGAATGGATAGAAAGTTGGAGGAAATGTGTCTTATATCCTTGTAGAATGGAGAGACAGAGAGAGTTGGCCTAGTTCAGTAGAAAGCAGTTGATACAGGTGCAATCAGTTGAACTGATTCTTTGATGGGGCCTAGATGAGCAGCTGGAAGATGATACCAGGTGCAAATCAAGTTAATTAGTCCATTGTGATGTCATCAGCCCATGTTAAGTCTATGGGGAAATTTTGAGCAGTTTTTAATTCATAGTTTAAAAAGTATAAAAGTTACAAAGATGAAAAATACAAAGCCCACATGTCATAAGTAAGACCTACGCAACACAGTTTGAATGAAGTTTCTACGTTAAACGGTTGAAGCTGCATTAACTGCGTTAGAAGAAGAAAAATAATAAGAACTAGAAAAGCATTTCCTGAAGGAAATACAGTGCATGAAAATGCAAAAAATATGATGTAAAATATCATACAGAGTAAAAACAAACTATATTGGTTGCTAGGTAGACGAGGTTTAATATAGTTGGAATGACTGAACAGTTAAATAGGTGGATAGTTTATATAGTTAAATGATTTGCTTGGTAGATAAGGTTTAATATAGTTGGAATGATTGAACGGTTAAATAGATGGATAATTTAAATGGTTAAATTATTTAGGTAGATAATTGACGATAACTGACAGTTGGAATGGCTCTAATGTTTGCTAGCAGTTATGCTAACTATATTATCAAAGATAATGTTAACCAAGTTACTTAACTTAGTTAACTTAGCTAATGTTTTCATATTTAGTAGTTATGCTAACTAACATGCTAACTATGTTACTTAGATAACTTAGCTAATCATTTTTAGCAGTTTTGTTAAAAATGCTAACTAGCATGCTAACATGCTAACTATGTTAACCATGTTACTTAGCTAACTTAGCTAATCATTTTTAGTAGTTATGCTAAAAATGCTAACTAGCATGTTAACACGCTAGCATGCTAACTATGCTAACCACATTACTTAGCTAACTTAGCTAATCATTTTTAACAGTTTTTTTAAAAATGCTAACTAGCATGCTAACATGCTAGCATGTTAACTATGCTAACCATGTTACTTAGCTAACTTAGCTAATCATTTTTAACAGTTTTGCTAACTATGCTAACTAGCATGTTAACATGCTAGCATGCTAACTATGTTAACCACGTTACTTAGTTAACTTAGCTAATCATTTTTAGCAGTTTTGCTAAAAATGCTAACTAGCATGCTAACACGCTAGCATGCTAACTATGCTAACCACGTTACTTAGCTAACTTAGCTAATCATTTTTAACAGTTTTGTTAAAAATGCTAACTAGCATGCTAACATGCTAGCATGGTAACTATGCTAACCATGCTAACTAGCTACAGTGGGTAGGAGTCATAGTTGATGACAAGTAACAGTTACAATGGCTGAACCGTTAAAAGGTTCAGTAGTTTAAAGGGTTAAATTGTTTAACAGTGAAATATTGTAGTGAGGACTTTTATTTTGAAACAGTTTTTGGCAGAGGAAGCAGTTGAACAGGATGTGTAGTCTTAATAGGGCCAGTTTGTATGCTTAAAGCCTGAGACTGGCAGTTGATGCAGGTGGCCCGAACACCTACCATAGGATTCAAATGGTTAAATTATTTGCTAGGTAGATGAGGTTTAATATAGTTGGAATGACTGAACTAGGTAGATGAGGTTTAATATAGGAATGACTGAACTAGGTAGATGAGGTTTAATATAGTTGGACTGACTGAACAGTCAAATAGGTGGATAGTGTAAAAGGTTAGCCTGAGAAACTGATAGGGTGCAGGTGGCCTGGCCACCTGGCCTAGGATTGCTTAACGGCAGTCTTAATAGAGCCATATTGTATGCTTAAAGCCTGAGACAGAGTATATAGTTTAAAAGTTAAATGTAGATAGTGTAATGGATGTTGATAGACAGAAAGTTGAATGGATGTTGATAGGCAGATTGTTTAATGGATGTTGATGGATAGTTCAATGGGTGGATGAGTGAATGGTTTGAAGAGGATGAATGGATAGAAAGTTGGATGAAATGTGTCTTATATCCATGTAGAATGGAGAGACAGAGAGAGTTGGTCTAGTTCAGTAGAAAGCAGTTGATACAGGTGCAATCAGTTGAACTGATTCTTTGATGGGGCCTAGATGAGCAGCTGGAAGATGATACCAGGTGCAAATCAAGTTAATTAGTCCATTGTGATGTCATCAGCCCATGTTAAGTCTATGGGGAAATTTTGAGTAGTTTTTAATTAATAGTTTAAAAAGTATAAAATTTACAAAGCTGAAAAATACATAGCCCACATGTCCTAAGTAAGACCTACGCAACATAGTTTTAATGAAGTTTCTACGTTTAACGGTTGAAGCTGCATTAACTGCGTTAGAAGAAAACGAATAATAAGAAGAAGAAGAAGAAGAAGAAGAAGAAGCCTAGGAAGAACAGTACAGTGCATTTTCATGCACTGTAATAATAATAATAATAAGAAGAAGCCTAGGAAGAACAGTAGAGTGCATTTTCATGCACTCTAATAAGAAGAAGCCTTGGAATAACAGTATAGTGCATTTTCATGCACTATAATAAAATGCCTTGGAATAACAGTACAGTGCATTTTCATGCACTGTAATAATAAAGACTCTTGCATACAGACTTCTTTGCATACATAGCTCAAGTTGTGAACAAGCAATATCCTACAAATAATTTAAAGTTATCAAACTATGAGAGTTTTATGAAGTGCTGGCAAACACATCTGAAATGACCACCATTCTAACTTTCACTCACCTAATGAGAACTTTGAACTCTGTATGAACATTTGAACGTGTGAATAAAAAAATAGAAATAATTATCCCAGAAATATGACTTGAATAGAAGTTAGTTAGTTGTTAACAAATAATTGATATATTCTTAGAATACTTTGAGCACTGATGCAGTCAGCATAGGCCTCTTATATTGTTTGCAGGTAGGCCTACATTTCATTCCGTTTTCGATGGCAAACGCGAAACAGCGCCAAAACAACCACCAGTGGACAAAAAGAGTATTACATGTGTACTGTTAAGACTCGCCATAGAGAATGAATGGGGAAATTACGGAGGTTATAGTTTGACGATGTCGTACTCCCGTGCGGGCCAGATGCTATATACCACGGACATGTTTTGGGGGGCCACCCAAAATGAGTTGGCGGGCCGTATGTAGTGAGTTGGCCGTAGTTTGGGGACCACTGCTGTACACTGTGTCAGTATACTCTCTATGACCCCAGTGTAAAATGTTTTTAAAATCACTGGGGGGAACCTGAATTTCCAGAGTTGTCTTAGATGGTACATTCGTTGTCTGGCCTTTTTAACCTGAGCTTGGATGTGAGTAGTCCAGGTCAGGTCCTCAGAGATGTGTACTCCCAGATATTTAAAACTATTAACTCTCTCTACCTGTGTTCCATCAATCAAGAGAGGGGTGTAAGTCTGCTGCTGCCTCCTTCTGAAGTCTACAATTAGCTCCTTGGTTTTGCTAACATTCAGTTGGAGACAGTTTGCCTGACAGCAAGCAATCAGTTGTCGGAGATGAGGCCCCGGACTACTGTATCATCAGCAAACTTAACGATGGAAGTGGAGCTGTGAGATGACACACAGTCATAGGTGTAGAGAGAGTAGAGCAGTGGGCTCAAGACACAGCCCTGTGGAGCTCCTGTGTTCAGAATGATGGAATGTGAGGTGAACTGGCCCATTCTCACTACCTGGGGTCTGCCAGAAAGAAAGTTCAAAATCCAACTACTAACTCTTTACCTGTGTTCCATCAATCAAGAGAGGGGTGTAAGTAAGATAATAATAATGTTATTACCTAAACTCTGCAGACATTTTACTACATAGATAACTCGTTACACAGACTAATTACAAATACCTTGCCACATTTCAAACTGCCACTTACCTGGAAATCAGACCGCATCTTGCCACGACGAACCAACCAAATTCAGTCACCCAGGCCAGCTCCAGTTGGTCACAGCAGCAAGAGAGAGATGCGAAAATGAAAAATCTTTGACGTTTTCATCAACGAGCGTCAGCGCATTCTGACGACGCCTTTTTAGGAGGCAGGAACTGTGTACAATTCCATTCCATTGTAGAAGCCTGTGCTGCTTTATCTTTGTATATTAAGGATCTTTGGTAATATTATACACCATTAGGTTTGATTTGCATTGAACTCAATAAGCATCAAACCAGGCTAACTGAAGAACACACCATGCCAATCTCTAGGTATAGTGAAGGGTATGTGATGATGTGGGGCTATTTTAATTCCAAAGGCCAAGGGAACTTTATCAGGATGCTTTTATTTATTTACGATACATTCTTTCTATATTTCTAATACACTCGAAGTAGGATAGGCCTTGTCTGACTTCTGGGACCTGATGAACACGCCCCTAAAAAGCACAAACGTCTCTGCAGGGATGAGTGGGTAGGGAAATACCCGTGAATTACTGCAGCCTTGTGCGATGCAAACAAAACGTTTTGCAAAGTCTGAAGGAAAGAATTTGGTATTTTGCAGTTTAGTTTATAAATAAAAATAAATTCTGGCATAGGCCTATTACTGTTAAAAGTCTAAACACACTATTTAAGCGCAGTCATTGTGTTTGTTATTCATAATGACATTCAGTGATCGGCAGTATTTCTAATACTGTACATGTATTTCAAATACGTATTTCAAATACAAAATACTATTTTGTAATTTGTATTATATTGAGATGATGAAAATGCCTTTGTATTTTGTATCAAAATACTTCAGTGTTGTGTATTTTTGTATTTTCAAAATACTGTACAATATTTTCTGTGAAACACTGTGATGAAATCTATCTAAGTATCTATAAAGCACGAAATCTCTGTCTCTGTCTGTTTGTGGCACCCTTGCATGGTCAAGCCCCTCTGCTCGAGTAGAGCGTTTATTTTCCTTTGCTGGACTGATTAACAGGCCCCATAGGCGTCGTCTGAATGCAACACTGTTTGAGAAGTTAGTAATGCTTAACCAAAGATAATTAATGCGTAGCAAGATGGGTCGTCCTAGTTCATGTCTATGAGGGCAAAGTTGTACTCAAAACACTGAACATTGTAGGGTAAAAAAGGGAGACAAGTAGAATAAAAAAAAATAAAAAAAATTGGGAGGCACACAAAAAGTGTACATGCACTCACACGTGTGGATAGAAGCAGACAGATGCCAGTACAATTAAAAGTGAGTAGAGAGCAATTTAAAAGGACAATAAAAGAAGCTCTATGTAGATTATAGGTTAAAAGCTATCCTAAACAGATGGGTTTTGAGCAGAGACTTGAAGCAGTCGACCCTGGCAGCAGATCTGATCTGCTGAGGCAGAGCATTCCACAGGCGGGGGGCCGCTGAGGAAAATGTGTGTGCTAAATGAATACGTTTTGAAGATGATGATTGCCGGGTTGATGTGAGATTCAAATGAGAGAGCGGAGTCAGGGAGGACACCTAGGCTTTTGACATGGATGGAGGCTGTGACTGGTGTCGTCGTCGATGGTAAGGCTGAAGTTATTGAGCCTCTGACCTGTGAAATATGTCATAATTGTCTTCTAATTGGTTTAACTGATTGGATGGTATGAATGTAACAACCTGATTTTAATTTTTACTTTTTTTTGTATTTCCATTGATAGAGGTTGTGCACACACCAGTTTCAGGTGTCTACAAAATGATTCAACTGTGATGAAACTCACCATAAGTGTGGTAGTGATGGTTAAAATGCTACCTAGTTTAAATTTCTAAATAAGTCATCCATTTGGATTGTTTGTCTTTGAGTTATTGTCACTGATTCATTGTGGGCAATCTATTACACCAACTGGCTGGGAGGTGCAACAGTTGTGGAGTGTCGGCATTCACAGCCTGTTGCTGCAAAACTACATCCCCAAACTCAACAACAGTAGACTAAGTCAATAAAAGTGGACTGTCAGAGCAGCACAAAATACTAAAGGCCACGCCGAGTGTCCTGTTCACTTAAACTTTCCATCACATTTGGTGCCTCTGCCTAGCCACTTTCTAAATGTGTTAGAATTAGTTCAAAATGTTCTTTAAAGTACAGAACTATCACATAGCCTACGTTCAATGTTGCAATATTATCAGAAGGCCATTTTGCTTTTTAGCAGGATCTTACAAGATCATTTCAAAATGAATGGAAAGACAGTGATGAGATTTTGCACTAGCTTAGGCCTGCTAGTGGTGAGTGTTATAGCCTACTTGTATTGCAGCCTATATACAACTATTCTATTAAACTCTGTGTGCAAGTCTATTAAACACTATAGGCTATGACTGCTATGTTCTTGCACTATTTTCCCCCATGATCATATTGATTCAGTTATCCAAAAGGCTCGAAGGATGCTCTTTATTATATGGCAATTTTGGAAAAATAACCAATAAAAGTGAGGTGAGGTGTCAGTTGTCTTTACATGGTTTTATTTTTTAATTGCAGAGATTCACTTTTTGTACCTCAAGAGGCTACAAATAACCGTCAGGAATTTAGTTGGGTGGTTGACCTTGGACAGACATGCAGAGAAGCAATGAGTTCTGAAGTTCTTTACTTTCAAAACCACAGGATACAAAAAAATGCAGTTCTTCAGTTCAGTTCAGTGAAAGTTCCCAGAGTCCCAAAACAAAAGTTCACAGCCAGCAGTCCAATGACAACAAAAGTCTTCAGTCAAAAATCAAAGTTCCAACAAAAAGTATTTCAGCACAAAAACAAGCTTTTCAAATTCTCCAAAATGCAGGCAGTAGTCAAAATCAAAACAAGAGTTCAAGATTTAGCAGCACAGAAAAACAGGTACTCACACTGTGTCTTTCAGGAAAACTCAGCAAAGACAAAGAAAAAAACAGGATCTTAAATAGGCCGGTACATCAACACCAATTATCCAATCATCCAATCTCAGAAGAATTTCCATTAACCAAGGAAAGGGGAGCGAGTAAACAAAAACACGCAAAGGCAGAATGGCGACATCTTGTGGGCAGGTGAGTACATGGCAAGCACAAAAAATCATTGGATTTCAGAAGCACACAGTGGCAGAATGGCGATATCTTATGGGCAGGTAAGTACATGGCAGGCACAAAAGTCTGTAGGATTTCACGAATAACGATTTGATGGACTGACTGCATACATCAGTGGCACTCCTAACTGGCGCAACACACTGATTTACCTAGATACTGTATATCCATTGTGTGGGTATGAGCAGGGATGGTGTAGGTGTGTGTGTGTGTGTCTGTGCGTGTGTGTGTGTGTGTGTGTGTGATACCTGTGGTACGTCATTGAAATAATAACCAAGAGGCGCACACACCGAATTACCGAATTAAGCTTTGCGCGGGTGAATAACGAGCTTTACGCCATGCGCTGGAGCCCAAAATACAGCCCCTCATTTCACTTGTTTCAGGTTAGTAGTAAACTGCCCTTAACTAGCCTACGGATGGGTTTTCAGCATTTCCCCAATGGCTGTTCACTTTTTATTTTGAGCATTTTGAGTTCGAATGAAAATAGAAAGTTTGCCATCAGATCGACCGGTGGCTGCTGAGATAACTTAGGCTAAACGGTTTGCTAACGTTAGCTACCGTCTTGCAATAAAGTCGTGACTGTAATTTAGCAGACGCTTTTGTCCACAATAGGCCTACAGTTCAATCTGGTTCGGTTCTTAACGGGAGCTTTTACTGCCTAAAAATGATCGGAACGTCACATATGTCCAACCTCTTACGTGTGTGTCACTTAATATTCATTTATATACAAACCAAGACGGCGGATTCCTAAAGAAACGCAAGCACCCACACCATAAGTGTATCTAATTTAGCCTATGTACCAAAAATTGGAGCTCCAGTGCAATTTTTAATTGCGACAAGAATTAGACCAAGTTCATTTTTAACCTATCAATTTTCTATCATTGTTATGACGCACCCATCCTTGGGACCTGTATGCAAATAGGCTAGTAGCCGTGTTGTTGATTAGGCCTATATATTTTTTTTTTTAATTTAGCAACCTTTATAGGTTTATCAAAAAGTGGAGTTGTTCCTCTTAACAACCATTAAAAGGAAGTGTGGGCACTGATAAGATTAGATGATAAACCATATTTTCCCCCTTATGAGGTTGTTATGGGCAAGGTATTTTCCTTGTTAAAAAGGAATTTTCTTTGCCACTGTCACCAAAGTGCTTGCTATGGTGGCTCAAGCTGTAGGCTCTGGAAACTCGAGAGAATTTCAGTTTGCAGTGGTGCTATAGAAATGAATCAAGTTGAATTAGCAATATGGAGCAATAATTTGTTTTTATAATCAATTTTCAACAGGGTTCAAGAAAACATAGTTACAGGGGTAATCTACCATGACTCCTGAAAGATTTCAATATGAAATGTAACTACATACATCTCCTGAAAGAAATACCAGTGCATGCAAAGCCAGAATTTAAAAGACATGTGTCTTAGAGATAGCAAGAGTGGTTGAGGTTGTGTCTCTGTGTGCACTAAATCCTTTAGTGATACTTTATATCAGTCAATCAAAAGAAAAAGTTAAAATAACGTCATCCTTTAATGAAGTGCTGTACTCTATTTCCTCCTCATTCCTAAATGTTTCTTGATGGCTGGAAGTGAGCATTGCACATGTACAGTACAATGTTTGGAATAGTTTCAGCTCTCATAACTTCTGAGAAAATCCCAAAGTTATCTAAAGTTTACTCATATCAAAAAGTTATCTACAATAGGCCTATATGCCATTGTCCCAAAGATATCTACCGTTCAGCGATAAGTTTCCTTGTAATCAAAAAGGCACACTTTGAGTAATTGGTATTATATTGGTTTATTTGTTTATTATGAGTGGCCACAGCCCCTCCAATAGTGCTTAATAAACTCATAGAACACAGTTTGACTGTACACTGTCACCTTTAGCTTTCATCAGAAACCCATGAAATACCAGATTGCAGCAGTATAACATCTTTGCATAGCATTAGGCAAGAACGATTGTTTTCTGGATTTTTGATTTACTTGTAAGTCTTTTTTTAAAGGTGAGGAGAATGGCACAGCCGGCAAGCCTGATCCTGTGTGTTGGCCTTATGTGCTCTGGGATATTCCAGTTCTCAGGTGAGCTCCTCTATAGTTCATGTTGATCGGTTTGCTTTGAAATTAACATGGTAGACTATATAGCCACCAGGGGACTGGGGAAAAAAAAAATGTACTTTACTTGTATTCAACATAATATAAATATAAAACTACTTCTACCATTTTACCAGTACTCTATAATTTTTGTTTGAAACAATTATTTAAAAATAAAGATAATTATCATGTGAGCATGTTGGAATTGTGAATGGAATTGTAATCAAGTAATTTAAAAACATAAACAAACGTCCTGTAGTTGTTAGCTTACTTACACAATGGTAGAATATTTCTGAAAGGATTTAAAAAAAAAAGATGTCGGGTAATGAGATATCATTATATTATTCAGTGGATCCAAACTGTCAAACTATAGATTAATGACAGTTACCCTCTACTCATAATGTGTAGGAATCGGTATGAATGTGTTACAGAGGTGCTTTTTATCAGACAATGATGCCACGTCACAATACTGTACATGCTATTTTACATTTTGGCAAAAAAGTATCATGACGAGAACAGACAAGTTAATGAGTATAATTCACTGTTTACTACATGTAATTTGATATAAATAATAATAAATTGCGACATTGGTGTAAAATTAAGAACTTATTAAGAACTCCTCTACATCCTCCCCTTTCACTCACCAGGTGCTGAAATCTCGGACTCTCAACAGTCTGTGGTCTCTCGTTACTTTTACTTCCAAATGTCCATCACCAACCGACTCTTTAAGGGCTCACTTCGGGATCCCTTTTCAGAATACCACATGATCCTGAAGTCTCAGGTTGTGACTTTGGTGAGTAACACTGATTTCTAGTAAAAACTGAAATCAGTCTTGAGAGACGTGTTGAAGTGGTGGTCAGTGGTTGCTCTGGATTAAAAGTGCCCTCTCAGATATCTTTATCTAGCAAAATGTAATAATCACAGACATCTTGGAGACTATTATATATTTATATATATATATATATATATATATATATATATATATATATATATATGTATATATATATCAGCTAATGCTGATTTTTTATTTATTTTTTTCTTTTAATTTTTAGGTGGATAACATATATGCATGCCCTGATTGCTTGACAAAGTCTTTCTACAGTGGAGCCTCAGACATTGCCTTTGGGTATTAATCCTTGCCACACAGCCTTGTTCCATCAACATTAAGCCATTCCAAACTGTGTGACTGATTACAATCCAACAGTAGATATGTTTTTGTATATCATTTCCTGTAGCCAAATAAGTAGGATGAGGAATTTATCAAGTAGGATAAGGAATGTATAAATAACTCTTGAATTTCCCCTTGGGGATCAATAAAGTATCTATCTATCTATCTATCTATCTATCTATCTATCTATCTATCTATAAGGAGACAACCAAAGGTCATAGAAAGCCTCATATTTGTACTTAAAAGTTCATCTGTATTATCCTCTTACTTTGGATGGCTGTGTGTCTGTTGTATGTAAATGCCCAGCAGTATTGTTGATTGGACAGTGTTTTGGTAAGATGTTTGATCTCTAAAGAACAGTTCTGCCTCTCCTACAGTGAAACCAATTCTTCAGTTCTTCTTGTGAGGATGCTGCTTGCTTTCAGCATAGACATAGATAGCGTTGTGGTTAAAGATATCTTCAGCCGCAGATATTCTCAACATTTAACACAACTTAAAGTTGACATTCCCAAAACAAGAGGTGAGAATTTAAAAGTCTCATCCTGCCACTGTCCTAATTCAATACAGAATGCACTGTTACATTGACAAGACAATATTTTTTTTCACAGTTATACCTATGGAGGACAGGACAGTCTAACGGTCGACTTCTGATGCAGCATGACATAACCGTGTCACTAGAGGGCGCTGCATCAACACAACTGAATGTATCAACTGGATATTTGATGGACCAATTTTTTTTTTTTATTGTACAGGATATATTAGTGCAACTAATATTAATAAACACAGCCAATAAATTGCAGATACAGTAATTTCCTGTGTATTATCTGTATTGTGTATAAACCGCAGGAAAGTGTTTCAAGCAAAATAACTGCATTAACCACACATAGGCTATATTAACCGCAGTACTTAATAGCCCAAATACAATAGCCCAAATACAAGATTGTGCTTTTATCATAAAGAAGAATGAAGAAAATAAATGCATCCCCATGTACAGGCCGCCCCCATTGACCTCATATCTGAAATAACTTAGCAAAATCAATGTATAAATCTTAGGTAATAGTTGGGAAATTACGGGTAAATTTGATTTGATTGATTTTTTCACTGTGCAAAGGATTATGGGAATCCATTTCAGTTGCCCTAAATGACATTCGGCTACACTGTCCTTGTACAAAACAAAAGAGTGCAGGGTACACACATCCAAAAAAAATTGCAGGTGCTCGATCAAAACTAAACTTGAAGATAAAAATTAAAAAGAAAGATCTGCACTCTGTTCAATGCCTCCATAAAATATATTAGGCAACGTTTCTATCAGCACACTGTTGCACACAATGCCTGACGAAGATCTGTGATCGAAACATTGCATAATAACTTGTATGGGAGCCTTGAACAGTGTGCAGACCTTTCTTTGATTTGATTTTTTTTTACACACATCCTTTTGCATTATCTAAATAGATTAATGGCTTTATCATTGAATCACTTGCCTGGTCAGATAACTGGTTAAATGGAATGTCTCGTATCTGGTTTAAAAGGTTTGCACAGCCCGCAGTGGTGTGGAGGGTGGGGCTATGGCAGTTCTAAGAATTTTGCATATTTTCAATGAAGAAAGTTTAAACCGTAAAGGTGTACACTGTTTGGTATGACATGAAACGTCTTGATTATTTGATGAGGTTATATATAACTTTGCTGGATTTTGACATTTTATTTATCAGCTGTTGGTGACATTACATCAAAAATGCTATTTTTTGACTTCAAACTTGAAAAATGCCATGTAGCCCTAAGCCCTTTAAACAAAGGAAATATTTATTGTTGTGACCTAACGTAATGTAGAAGATGTAGAAGAGTTTTATTGCTCATGTATTGCCTCATCACCACTAGATGGCATGCTAGGACCTAGCCCACACCAATGTTTAGCTCTCAAATTCAACAGACAATCAGCACGTTTTCATGCCGGGAATAAACCGTTTTGAATCAGTTCATTGCCCAAATTCAGTTGTCAATATTCTGTTTAACCTGTTTACAAGAAAGCAATGAATGTCACATTTTGAGCATATTCTTGTTTACATGCAATCAACATTATTCCGAATAAGTCAGGGACGCAGCCTACAAATAGGCTCCCAACGTCATGACACAAATCTCCACTGGTGGAATTCCCTCTTTTGGCTGAATAATACAATGTCTTCAGAGTCTTCCACCTGTATTTCACTTGTTCAGGCGTATGTCGATAGCCAGCCTCATTAAGTTTTTTACAAATCTTTTTAAAAACGTCGCTATTACGACATTTTCAATTTGCGTTGTTTCGCCATGATTAGGAAAGTGTGTGAGAGACCGTTGGTTCCTTTTATCCTAATTCTGTGCGAATTGAGCATGCACAGGCCTACAACACTCTTCCAGTTTATTAGTAAACCGAATATGGCCTTTTTCGGTTAATTTCAATCAGAATGAGGTGTTTACAAGACACATGCATATTTGGTTTATTCCCAATAAACTGATTCAAAACCGTTTATTGGCTGCATGGAACTGTGCTGACTGTTTTGACAAAATTGTATTCCAAAGACTTGTCCAACATCAGTTAATTCCATGATTACAACTGTTGCATAAAACATTACACCACAGTCAAATCTCCATCTGTCTGTGTCCAGGGGAGTGCTTTGCCTGGTGCTTTGTCTGATGCACTTTGTTTTATTGCCAGGTTGATGTGATAGTAACCTATGACCTGGATGTAGTTAGCCCGGGTGCCAGCTGAACTTAGCCCCGCCCACAACATTTAAGGTCGGGAAGTTCGGTCTGGCATTACGCCGTTGTGGAGCAACTATGCTTGATGCAGAGCTGTTAGGACCCATCAAATTGGGCTTTACGATGATGGACAGGTGAGCAACAGTGCCTCGTCTATTACGTCATCTGAACACCTTAGGTTGATTTTGTTTGCGACAAAAACGCTGTGGCAAGAAGGAGATAGATGGCTTTTAAGACCCCATGGAAAAATGCATATTATTTCCATGAGGTTTCATCATCGAAAACGATTATTTCTGAAAACTTTGGCCAAAGTTGAAATGTGGGAAAACTGCGGTTTCACTTTCATTAAGGGAAAACAGCGTGTTTGCAATTGTGACATGTTGTTCTCTCGTTTGTTTGAAATCTCTGATTGGCCACCTGTTTGCTCGAGGGGTTTGCGACACCAGTCCCCAGCTGTTTTATAACATGTTTGTAGCATCAGTGTTCAATTGAATTATTTCAATTCAAAGGGGAAATATCCGTTTTTCCTAATAGCCTATACCCTGCAACGTATTTAGTTGTCTTAGATTTCGCTATCGGGTATTGTAGGATATATTGACAGCACAAAAACTTTTACAAAAGACCAGAAAACAATGTTAATTAGGCATTTGTGGTGAAGAAGGATGGTTTGTGTGTTCTTCCTACAGCTCCCGGTAAGCTATTTCATTGCTCTGACTGGTTAAGGTCTATCCAATTGAGTGCAGAGGCAATCCCCCCTGAAACATGCCCCATTATTACGTCCCAATGGAGCAATATCGGACTCATATTCTGACTAGAATCTGAGTATGACGGGCGTCAGGCTAGGGTGTAGTTCCTCTGTTGTAGTATCTCTAAAACTGATTGACTTTGCTGTTGTCAATTCTGGCCATACACTAGCTGCACTGTCTGGCTGCTGTAAGTCAAGTCTCTCTCTCTCTCTCTCTCTCTCTCTCTCTTTCTCTCTCTCTTGTGCATTAGCTTGTTCGCTCCAGATTTAGGGATATTGCATCTTATTTGTAGGAGCTGCTAAACCTGAGACCAGGTTTGCATGACCAGCTTGACATCTTCACACTTCACACGTGAATGTCATTGCATCTTACGTAAACTGCTTCAGCTACATCTTCCTCACCACAGGATGTGCAGGTACACCACAGTTCTCACAGTGTTCACTCAAAGTTCCGATGGCTTATGGTGTGAGAAGCTTGTCCACAAGACCTGCTTTTTTTAAAAGTATATTGCATCCACCCAAGGAGCTATGCTTGCAGAATCGGAAAAAACGGAAAGAGCACAACTGAAATCACAAATAAAAAAGGGTAGTATACTGTCCCTCAAATACTTGCAACCTGCATCCCCACCCAAGGAACCATCACACTTAATGAATTGGAGGTTTCTCTGTATGCGCATATCAGTGTGTATTATGATCGTGCAAAAAGTCGCAGAGTGCCTTATACCTCACACTCTCTATAGTAGACAAAACTCTTGGTGTCAAACAGAAATTAACTCAGTTGTACACCACACACTGTTGAATGTATCTTACTGTAATGTTTCACATAAGCAATGACTACATTAAACCTGTTCCACATTAAACATTATGTAGCCTGCATACTAGTGTTTATCTGCATACGAGAAGCTGGTGACATAAAGTGGAAAAAACTGTGACTGTAAGGACACTTAGTTGATGAATGGAATTGTAACTCTGTACTGTTTGTGCCATAACATATTTGTGTGTGTGCGTGTGCGTGCGTGCGTGTGTGTGTGTATGTGTGTGTGCTGCAGCAGGCGGAATGCAGGCAGCATGCAGACAGCATGGTACATTTCCGCCTCTAGTGAGAAAACAAGTTACACAACAGCCATGTGCCACTAAGGAAAAGTTGTATGAAGGTGACTAAACAAACAAGGTGAACGCATTTGGAGGAACACGTAGGCTATGGTACAGGGTTGTATGTGTGTGTTATTGTGAATTGGAAAGTGCACCTATGGCTATTATTGTTGACTCGCAATAAAACCATAGTCATGTTGTGAAAGTTCCTGCAATGGATTCCAGATAGTCAACAGAAAACAAAATAAATTTTGAGTCAGTGAATTTATGGATCTTGACAGCCAACACATTAAAAGGATGTTAGTAATGTGTGCAAGCCTTTTCTGGAGTAGATGCCGTACATTTCTAACATGTTCTCAAACAACATGAGAGGTTTTTAATAAATCACAGTACATTCTTCAGTGAGACAATATTTACAAAAGCCTGTGTAAAGGTATGATGAATCCTCTGATTTGTGCTGTTATTCAGTGATTTACCACAAGGTGGCAGTGTGCATCGCAAAAGACCAGTTACGGCTCTGCAAAAGACCAGTGACATACTGTAAAAGGACATAAGAAATCTGGTAAACGTCCCGTCCGCTTGTTTACCTCTTTCCCGCCCCAAAGAGGAACTACAACATTACGTAATCATCTTGGTGCCTCTGCTTTTTTAAACGTTGTGTTATGGCTGCGTGTATAGCCTATGCACTGCAGTTTCTCTAATACAGGGGTCTCAAACACCCGGCCCGCGTCCGGCCTAATTCCGGCCCGCGACGTAGGCCTATGTCAAAATAATAATGTAATCCGGCCCTTGAGACTTTTTAATTGTGACAAACAACGATACTGATTAAAATAGACGATAGTTCCAAGTACGGTGACAAATCTCATTTCTACTCTGCTCCACTATGTGCTAGACATCCAGAGCTTCATTCAAACCCAAAATCGCTGCACAAAGTTTTCAGGAAATAGCCTACTTGTATTACACGCGAGAAACAAAGACGTGCGTTTGTAATGACGCGGAAGCGATGCAGGCCATAGTGTTGCAGAAATTGAAGCAGAAATAGGCCTACACCAAATGTTGAAAAACGTTTACGTGTGATGAAGTCTTAGGTAGGCTATGTTATTCACCTATTCTAAATCTGAAGGAGAATATCCTTTTGGAGATTATGATCGATCGTCTATTGAATGGAGGTGCGTCTGCGTGTATACGACGGTGTCCACTATACCATGCTTATTTCGACCCTCTGCCCAACATAGCTTGGAGGTTGCAGTGGTAATCTTGATGATAGTGTCCGTAATGGACGTGGTACAGACAGCAGGGCTAGTAGAAATAGGGCTCAAAACTACAAAGTCACCCGCAATATGATGCGAACTTCTGGGTACTCAGATTACCCGCGATAGGAACTGATTTGACCAGAATACTTTATTGTAGGCCTTGTGGTTTAGAAACCATATACATCTTAGGTGTTGGTATACATCTTAGGTGTTTTCCTGTTAATTTGTTATGTGGGCAATATGAAAAAAGGAAAGTAAACCTGCTCAAATATGTTCATCCAGTATTTATTGAAAGGTGCATAATTTGAGGTGCTTGCCATCCAGTGCCAAATTAGATGGGTAAATTTACCCCCTTCATAAACTTTTGTTTTACTCAAAGATTTTAACATTTACAGTAGGACTTTATCTCTGACCACTTTCAAGCCATGACCTTTTGAAAATTTTATATAAAAATCCAATGGTGTTGCTTCACACCAAATATTTTTATTTGGTGTGAAACACACACATACCTGTTTTTATGCTTTTCATTTGTTTAATAATTTGTATTAATATTTATTTTATCATTATTTTATTTATAAGCTAAGGTTGCTAGCACAGGTGTCTAAAACTAGATAAAAACACTTGCACTTTCTGTTTGCATTGTGGTATTTGAAAAAAAGAACATCGCATTTTCAGAAATAGCCGGCCCTCCAATCAGATGACGTTGGCAGAATTGGCCCCCAGCTCATTTGAGTTTGAGACCCCTGCTCTAATAGCATACACTAACAGAGATCTAAAGGAAGCAACAGAATATTATAAATGCTTTTATTCAAGAACGATTAGGTCTAACTAGCCTTTCTTTATCATATTGCATCAACTCCACAGCTGTCCCTATTGCAAAAACTAGGCTACAGACTCTAAAATGTGGAGTGGCCTTCACACAGATAATAATAACTATAGGATTATAGTTGTTTTCTTTTAACTATGATCCAGGTAATTTAAGGAAATGTTAACATCCAAATCTTTTGACAAATACTGCTGTGCATGCCAAACATGATAGCTTTTCCTGAGCTTACAGAACACCGCTGTATATTATGCATATTGGCTCAACACGTCTTACAAACATTTACATGTTTGCCAACAATGTAACTTGAGTGTAAATTGTATAGGCCGACAACAGGAAAGGTTATGCTTGGTATTTGTAGGTGACTTCTATGGTTGTCTGGATAGTAGCCTACACCAGGTGCACAACTGAAGCGTTCCATTAGCTGAGTGTAAAAATAGTTTTAGAAGACTAGTCTATTTATTTTTTCAAAAAGCCTCTTTCACATCTGGTGAAGCCACATCCATTGATGATAGTGGAAGCTAATTGTTGCAGCACACGCTGTCTGTGCATGCACAGAGCGAATCAGTTTACTGTCTGGTGTGGCCTGCCTGTCAGCCTCTTCTTTCAAAGCTGCCTCTTTCATGTCAAATGCATGTTACAGTCACTACAGTGGAATGAAAGGGTGAAGTGATGACTCTGCATGCCATAATAGTAGAGAAAGTAGTGCCATGGTGGTTGCTAGGTTGACATAGTGGTGGTTGCTAGGTTGTTGCTAGGGTAATTAAGATGGCTGCTAGGGTGTTGCTAATAGTAGAGAAAGTAGAGAGGATAGAGTAAGAGTAGAGAGAGAAGAGTAAGAGTGAACACACCAAGGTTAAAGGTCAGATTAATAGCTAGCCAAAGGTCACACATCATTTCCACCATGTCAGAGTTGTGATGGGATTGCTATGACGACTTGGTCCACACAGCGTTGGTGTGTGCCTGGGCGCCCTGTGTGCTGACGTCATCACCTGCACTCAGCCAATCATGTCTCTCCTATCAGTGGCAGGGCACCCAATCCCTTGAGGCGGCCATTGGAGGTTAATCACTAGCCTGGAAAGAGTGTGTGTGTGTGTGTGTGTGTGTGTGTGTGTGTGTGTGTGGGTGGAGGGAGGGATAAGCGTGACGGAAATTTGTTGTGTCATGCCGCTCCAGCCTACCTGTAGTCAGCACATTCTAAGCAGCCGGCACCCCGAGCTCACACCCACCGTGCCACACAGACTTCCGGCTCCACGCCAGAACGAGCACGCGAGCGCTTAACGAGCCAGGGAAGAGGATGAGAGAGGGATAGCTCTTTCTTGTGCTTGTGTGTGTGTGTGTGTGCTCGTGTGTGTGTGTGTGTGCTTGTGTGTGTGTGTGTGCTTGTGTGTGTGTGTGTGTGTGTGCTTGTGTGTGTGTGTGTTAGTAATCCAGACAGAGGATTTCAGCCCAAATGGAATAAAGGAAAGTATTGAGGTGAGACCAGAGTGCCACGTGCAGTATGGAGCGCCAGCCAAGTTAAAAATCAGAGAGAGAGAGAGAGGGGGATAGAGAGGATGAGAGAGAGAGAGAGGGTGAGAGAGGGGATGAGAGAGAGATAGAGAGGATGAGAGAGGGGATGAGAGAGAGAGAGAGAGAGGGTGAGAGAGGGGATGAGAGCGAGAGAGATAGAGAGAGAGAGAGAATCATCGGAGGATAAAGAGAATAAGAGAGAAAGAGCCTAATCCCCAGGAGAGCAACTGACAGCTTTGAGAAACTACAGGTGGCGATGGACAGAGAAAGGGAGAGAGAGAGAAAGAGAGTGGAGGAGAGAGAACTTGTTGGTTCATAATCCGAGGGTGCTACAGACAGCTCTCTGACGCCACTGTAGGGTCTGTTGATAACAGATCTAAGTCAGTGCATCTGTCAGATGTATGGCCCCATGCTGATCTTCTGGTTATCCAGCTGTAACATGGCGTCACAACGCTAATCACCAATCAGTTGTGATTCGTCATGCGCATTCAAGATCCACATATGTTCGATCAGAATAATATGATTTGCAATATATAGATATATTTAATATTTGATCATAAGTGCTTCATTTCTCAGGAGATCCTGGCTGAAGGCTGGAAGAGTGACAATGCAAACTCTATAATCCCCTTAACACCTTTAGGCTGTGACTCCCATGTGCTTTTCACAGCACTGACTGCATGTGGGGACTATTCCTTTAGTCAGCATTCTCAGTAGTCTGACCTCTGGGAGGGACGCCGGAGGCAGCACACCCCACACAGTTATGGGCCGACACCCTAATCCTCAGAGCCAAAGACCATCGCCAGGTCAGCCATTTTGAGCACACTAGCCTTGAGCAGAAGTGACCTGAATGGTTTAAGAGTTTGACTTCTGGGAACCCAGGGAAATAAAATCTCAGGAATGTTTTTTGGGAATGAGTAGGTGTCACATTGTTTGTTTGTTTTTCTCTCTGGTTTTTTTTTGGTCTGGCAGGAGTTGAGATGTGGACCCAGCCAGTGGTGAACTCCATAACTGTGGTTAGATTTGGTAGCACGAGGAGGAGGATGAGGAAGAGGGGGAGGAAGAGGAGGAGGAGGTGGACGAGGTGCTCCTGCTGAAAACACTGCTGCTCTTGCTAAACTACTGTCCCTTTCCCTGAGGTCAACATGCCAATGATGCGTGTCATGTGATGACTTCTAAGTTGAAGATGAGCTGAGCCTTATTGCTGTGATTACTGTACTCTACCGTTTTTAAATTGTCCTACAATTGTTGAGAATTGCTTTAAAACTTAAACTGTTTACCATGTTGTTAGTCGCTTTGGTTAAAAATGCTTCAGCCAAATGTGATGTAATGTAATTAGCTCCATGCTACTGGCAGTGTAATCTCTGTTGTCTCTGCTGTCTTAGACATTGGTTGGATGTGACCTTGTTGACTACAGACAAGGCCTTTGGCACAGTGAACTCTGATTGTCTCCCAGTATGCTTCATGCTTCACAACATTACAACCACAAAACATCACTGGTTATTAGTGGGGTGAAGAAAATCCAAAAGAGAACCAAACAAAACAACATTGGGCACAATTTATCTTATTTTATCAGTTTATCTATCTTATTTTATTTTATTTTTATCCTCTGCTGACTTTATAATTCTCAGACCGCTCCATGCTGATTCGCCGCCAACAACTTTCCAGCGTGACACCCACGAGACACACCACTTCCTCCCAGCCAGCTAAGAAGAGAGCTCTGTATTCAGCGTTTCCTCTGCAAAGAGGCTCTCGGCCGTGGGAGGACTTCGCTCTGCACATCCTCTGTTTGTTCCATTTTACAGCTTTCACTTCCTGTCCACTCCCAGTCTCAAGCCGAGGGCCTGCGTAGTTGTATTATCTCAGTAAACACCTAGAGGGTCTCTATAACACCAATACAAAATTCAGTTTCCCTCCATCAACAAACAGTGATGTGATATTCAGTGTGCTTTTGTCAAAGCGATTGTGCCTTTGAGAGACTTACTCTAGATGGTATCAGTTCATTATAAAGGCTTTATTTGATTATACCATTGTCTGCTTTTTATTAGAAATGGTGTTTGTTTACTGTTTGTTTTCTGTATTCTTAGACAAACCAGACCAGAATTGAGAATGGGTTTGTTTTCCTTGCAGTTTGAGATCCTTTGTGTCTGTGTCACAACTTACAACATTCAGATGTTTATGGCCCTGCAGAGATTTTTGTCTGTAAACTCACCGATGGATACAAAGGGCTCTTGAGTCAAACACCGCATTTATGTTCCCATAAGGGAGTTTTATTACTGTATTGTGTTATCCATGGGGTGGTGTTGTGTGCTTTAGACCCTGTGTGTGTGTATGTGTATGTGTGTGTGTGTATTTCTTTGCGTGTGTGTGTGCATGTTTGTGGTGTGTGTGTGTGTGTATTTCTCTGTGTGTGTGTGTGTGCATGTGTGTATTTCTGTGTGTGTGTGTGCATGTTTGTGTTTGTGTGTATTTCTGTGTGTGTGTGCATGTTTGTGTGTGTGTGCATGTTTGTGTGTGTGTGTGTATGTGTGTGTGTGCATGTTTGTGTGTGTGTGTGTGGGTGGGTGTATTTGTGTGTGTGTGAGTGTGTGTGTATTTGTGAGTGTGTATGTTTGTGTGTGTATTTGTGTGTGTGTGAGTGTGTGTGTCTCTGTGTATTTGTGTGAGTGTGTGTGTGTGGGTGTTTGCTCCCTCTCATGTCCTATTTCGCAACGTTTCGGTATTGTGTGTGTTGCTCCTCGTAGACTTAGTCATATGATAGGAGTCAAAGGAGTGGTCTGTTTTTAAGCCAGTGCAAACATGCAGCTGCTATGAATGAGGCCCTAAAAAAAGGAAAGGTCCTGCAGGCTGTAAACAAGGTACTGAAGCTTCAGCACGTAGCCAAGATCAAGTAAATCCCATTCATATACATTGTATTCGTTGTGTTCTTACATTGTATTCATATACTGCAACACTGTCTTGATTCCACTCCACCACGAGATCCTTGACTCTTGTCTCTTATCCACCGTGTTACCCTCAGCACTGTGAGAGCCAGTCTTGGGAACGTCTGAGACGTAGCCGCCTCCCTGCAGCAGGCAGCTGGGCTCTGCATGCTACCTGAGAGTGTAGAGAGAGTGGACACCCCAAGGCCAGGGTTTGACAGATGGGCTTGTTTGTGTTGACGACCTTAGTGACGTATAGTCTTTATTATGAGGTGCCTAAAATACTCCTGCAGTCCCCAGAGGCTGTTGCTCCTGGTTTGGGCTCTATTCTTCATATGGGTCTCTGTGAAATCTAACTTGATATTAATTATCACTTGACCCAAGATGATTGCCAGAGTGGGAAACGTTATTTTCAAATCCTTGATTGTGGACTCTAGTTGTCAGATTATTTATGACATAGTGTTATGCCATGCAAATTGTGTGCATTCACACAACACACTATCCCTATCCCTAGAATCATTCAGTTGCATACAAACTTGATATCTTTTATTCATCTCTCTCTCTCTATACTATATATATGGTTATGGTTATGGATTTAGCAGACGCCTTTGTCCAAAGTGACACATAAATACAAAACAACATAATATTTAAAATTGAACAGGGAACAGATTAGAATGTTGGTCAAATATAATAAGGAGAATAGTTATAATAAACAATAATATCAATTCAATCAATAGCCTAATAAAAAGCTATGAAAATGAGGGGAAAGGCAATAATAAAACAATAATGTCCATTCAATCAATAATATAAAAACAATGACATGCTAAGACTACATTAAGGAGAATATCAATATATATATATATATATCTTCCCACCCTCTGCAACCTCCGACACCGTTTCCCATGGGGTTCCTCCAGTATGGAGAGGTGCCATGTCCCGACACCGCACCACAGCCAGCGTCCTGTCAGCACATCATCAGGGGCCCGTCCTGTCAGTGCCCGGAATGTGACGGAGAGGAAGAGGGCGAGAGACGGGGCCAGAGGACCGCCGGGGGCAGTGCCAGCTCACCTCGGCAGGTCATAACTTATAGACGCTACGCTAACAGTATACCCAGAACACCCGTTACCGAGTATAGCACATTGTGAATGAAAAGAACGTACTGTGTCAGCTGTCTGCCGACAAACAGCGCTTGCAGGCCGGGCGATAGGTTTGAACCCACCACAGTTCACTTCAAAGCGCGCTCGCAACATGACAAATTGCAGGTTTGTTTTGTTTACTTGCTGTGTGACAGTGAGTCAAATGAAGGTTGATTCCTATAGCATATCAGTTGCCTCATCATACTTCTGTGGTAAAAATAAATCTGGATCATGACTAAGACTTTGTGTTTGTGCCAGGTAGCTCAGGGTGTTTGCGACATTCATAGAGACATGTTGTGCGTGTTTATCAATAAAAAATGACATATAGCCATAATTTGCACCACTGAAATAATCTATCATTTGTTATAAAATTGGGAGCTTCGAAAAGCTCTGAGATCCAAAATACAGTATTCTGCTGTGGTCTGACAAGGTTGTAAACACAGACCTGTCCTTGCCAATTGTTTTTGTACAGGCCAGCAGTTGGTTACAGTGTAAGCAGGTCAGAGGCAGGAGGTAGTCAAACACGTGTTTACTTCTACTTCCTTTGTGGCGAGAGGGTACGGCACATTCTGATCTCGAGCGGCAGTGAGGAGGCGGAGTATAGGCCCTGTTGTTTACCCAGCAGCCTGTGCAAGACACCACTCTCGCTCTAGAGGAGAAGGCGGGTGGAGACACAAAAAAGCTCCCACTCTACACCCAACCCACTGGCTCGCTTGCGCTGTGCATTCCTGCACGTTGCGCACCGCCTCAGGTTGTTTTGGTTTTCTCTCACACTGCGGGAGAGTAAGGTGAACTGAATGGGGTGACCTTCTACAGTAGGTGAACAACAAGGCATGAGGCAATCGGAAGCAATACACACATGATAAGGGGTTCCAATAGAAAACAGATCATTTTCATTTTGATAAGAGGGGCATGTCATTAAAAAAAATGTTTATTGGCTCCAGAGTGAAGTAGTAGTATGTGGTTGGACGTTGTGCATGTGACTTCAGACAGGATTATATGAGAGTAAACATGTTATGCTCAACTCACAGCAGGAAATTTCCATGCATGGTTCTGTTGTGCTGCATCAAAAGACCATAACCATCTTTTGCTTTATTCACATTGTACTCAGTTTATGCATTTGATATTATTTATCTATTTATTTATTTATTTGTCACAAAATATCTGGTCTGAATATCAGTAACACTTTATTTAGATGACATTAGATAACATACCTGTACGGTGTGCTTTCTTTCCAGGCTAGGTACTTTGACATCATAGATTCAGTAGCTATTGCAAAGAGCAATGTGGGGCACTGCGTGAAAAGATTCAATACATTTTACTCGTGCTCTTACAAAACCTGAGACATTTATGCAACGTTCTCTCACACATGGTCTGTCTTATGTAAATGAAGTCACTTCCTGTCCAAACTGTCCTGAGTGTCATGTTGAGGCTTATGAAACACGCTTGCATGACAGGGTTACATACGACCTGAGACGTGATCTGTCAGGTGTGTTGCCATGTAAGTTTCATGTCAGATGTGGGTCAGAGACACAGTCCTATAGACCGGGGGGGGGGGGGGTGTAATGACCTAGAAAGATCCAGACAGACCTCCGTTTCATAAGGAGTATGTTTTGGGGTGTGAGGGCAAATTGAGGGGAAGTGGGTCTAGACGCTAAAATCATTATATCCTAGCACTACTCAGGGACACTGGAATATCCCTGACAATAGACATTTTTGAGATTTACACTTCTCGACATTAAAAGCCAGTTTGCTGTGCATGGATTAAATCTAGTCCTGCACTAAAAGAGAACTTCAATGGACATTAAAAAAGCGTTTAAACCTAGTCTAGTATTAGTTTTAATCCACGTAAGGGAAACTGGCCCTTAGAGTTTTCAGGATTAAAGTAACAGTTAGAGCTAGGCTAACCATTTCTACAGACTCTTCTGAAAGTGATAATAGGCTGCATAGAAAGTATGTATCATCAATGAACTATCCAGGACAATGTGTGCCCTCTAAAGGCAGTCCAGCTTAATGTTAGCATCTATTGAGGGCTACACATGGCGAGGGAGGAAAAGCAGCCGTGAGCATTTGTCCTCAGAAACTCCCTGAAACACTCCTCTCAAGTAAGTCAAAGCAAGTCCCAGACCAGCCCACGGAGTGTGTGTGTGTGTGTGTGAGCCATACTTGTTCATGCATCCAGTGAGTGCTCCCCTCATGCACAGGCCCAGCTAGCCAATCAGGCGCCAAGCTGCCTCTCTTACAGCCAATCGCATCGCGGTGCTGTTGTGGAGACAGGATGTTCAGATACGAGAGGGAAAAGAAGTGGAGACTGGCGCTGGCGCTGCTCTTACGTGGGATGGATGGGGAGGAATGTTCCGGCGTTCTCAGAAAACGTATGAAAGGGAAACGGCAGGATGAGTCACCCAGGACGAGACTGGACCTCCGGGGCCCATTGGAAACGTGAAGAGCTCCCGAGGAGCAAGTATAAGTATATAAACTCTTTTGATCCCGTGAGGGAAATTTGGTCTCTGCATTTATCCCAATCCATGAATTAGTGAAACACACTCAGCACACAGTGAACACACAGTGAGGTAAAGCACACACTAATCCTGGCGCAGTGAACTGCCCGCAACAACAGCGGCGCTCGGGGAGCAGTGAGGGGTTAGGTGCCTTGCTCAAGGGCACTTCAGCCGTGCCTATGGTCGGGGTTTGAACCGGCAACCCTCCGGTTCCAGGTCCGAAGCGCTAACCAGTAGGCCACGGCTGCCCCAAGCAGGGGACCTTTCTTGAGTCGACGTATATAAGAAATTGTTTATTCATGAAAGGTCTCCCTTGAGGTTGTCTATAAATAGGCTCAAATAAATAGGCTCTATATACGGCTGTGTTCTTTTTTTTATTATTTGCCGATGCCCTTGACATAATTCAGCCTCTGGAATTGAAGCGGACAGCCCAATCTCTCAAATCTCAGCTCTGTTAAAGGAGAGAGCTAATGGTGTTTCAATAAATGAATAAAGAATGACTGACTACTCTGTGATTATATTCAACTCCAGCTATACATACACATATTTTGATCTTATTTATTGTAAAGGCCTATTGGAAAGGCCTATATCATATGACTTATTACAAATTATGCCCACCTCATGGTTCACAACTGATCTCAGTCAGGTTCTGTCAGTGGTAAGAGAGAAAACATTTAGACTCCCTCAGGGTAACCTGTTCAACCTCCAGAAATTAGTCTGCAATCTCCTATACCTGACAGACTGGTTGCCTTGGAGCAACAACAGCCTGACATGTTATTGAGTCAATCGGTCCTCCTCGTGGGAACTTCATGTAATGTTATCTTATTTGATCAAGGTCAGGCACTGGTGTGACTCGGTGATGTAATGTTAGTGCTATTTAATCATTTAGATGATACACCTGCGTCCCACCCAGTATCAGAAATGCCAGAAATTCTCATCACATTCACACAAATTGTGAAAATGAATTCAGAAAGTGAGACTCATACTGTATATCAGACTTGATCAAACTCTTAATTCTGAGTCCTGAAAGTACAACATGCCCTTCTATGGCACACCCCTTTTCTCTCTTTAAGGGCATGTAGTACAGCATAGCCAGGGCATGAGAAAGAGAGAGAGAGAGAGAGAGACAGAGAGAGAGAGACGAAGGGAGAACGTTCCAACTAGAGGAAAGGCGAGTGAATGGGAGCAGTGTGCACGCGGTGGATGAATGTGAGCTCTTGTGGAACACTGGCTGGACCAATCACGGCGCGCGTGATCACGCTTGCAAGCCAATCAGACGGCACTCTGCACTGGTTGTCAGCCAAGGCGCAGGTTTCATGTTTGGAAAATGAGAATGGGGTAATGCTAGGGTTTTTCAGTGTGTCAGAGCAACCAACTGACAGACAAGTCAGACAAGTGGGGACTTTTTCCAGCACGCTGGTCGCTTTGATGGCTACATTACTGGAAGCTCTGAAAATGTGAAACAGAAAGTAAAAGAGAAAAATGTACACAGAAACTTTAGCTGTGTCTTTCGCTGCTGAAGTGATCCTTCAGAAAAATGCAAACAGAAGTGGTGATACGGTACTGTCAAAAGTTGCCGTCTATGATAGGAGCATTTGAGTGTAGTGCTTCTTGTAGACAAGGTGAGGGAGTGTTTGCTGTCAGAAATCTGACATTGCTGCGGTTTGTCATAAAATGAGGATGATGCTGATTAGAGAGAGAGAGAGAGAGAGAGAGAGAGGCAGATAGAGAGAATCAAGAGAAAGAAAAGAGAGGTATAGCATGCAAACCCAGAGGACATAAGACAGACAGAGAGAATACACAAGAGAGAAAGAAAGGAAGACAGAGAGAGGGATGGTCAGAGAGAAAGAAAGGAGCCTACAAACCCAGGGGACAAGAGAAAGAGGGAGAGCAAGATTATTAGGGAGAAAGAAAGGGAGACAGAGAGAGGGGATAGTCAGAGAGAGAGAGGAAAAGACAGACAGACAAAGGAAGAGAGAGAGAAAGAAATGAGGACAGAGAGAGAGAAGGGCTGAGAAAGAGAGAGAGACAGACAGACAGAGAGAGAGAAAGAGAAAGAAAGATAGAGGGAGCGAGAGAGAGAAAGAATGGGGGACAGAGAGAGGGATGGTCAGAGAGAGAGGAAGAGACAGACAGACAGAGAGAGAGAGGGAGAGACAGAGAGAGAGAGAGAAAGGGGGACAGAGAGAGGGATGGTGGTCTGAGAAAGAGAGAGACAGAGGGAGAGACAGACAGACAGAGAGAGAGAGGGAGAGACAGAGAGAGAGAGAGAGAGAGAGAGAGAGAGAGAGAGAGAGAGAGAGAGAGAAAGGGGGACAGAGAGAGGGATGGTGGTCTGAGAAAGAGAGAGACAGAGGGAGAGACAGACAGACAGAGTGAGAGGGAGAGACAGAGAGAGAGAGAGAGAGAGAAAGGGGGACAGAGAGAGGGATGGTCCGAGAAAAGGGGAGAGACAGAGGGAGAGAGAAAGAGAGAGAGAAAGAGAGAGAGAAAGACTGCAAGCCAAGAGACCTGAGAGCCCACATACCAAGGCCTTACTGAGAGTAGAGGGTCACAGATAACAAACGCCTTGTTTGGTCAGGAAGGGCTGTCCGAGAAAACAGGGTCTGTTCTTCAAAAGCCTCCCATCCCCCATCACTCTGCATCTGCGTCTATGCTCTCTTGCTCTACATGCTCATTGCTCTGCACTGCAGTGCTTCGATCTGTCAATCAAGCTCCATAGCTTGATTGACAGATTGAAGCGTTGATAAGCAGTGACAAGCCCAATTAACATTATACAGCTATATTGAATGTGATTTCACTTCATTTTTAAGTGAATCAGCCCACTATTGTTTCTGATTGAAGAGTGTTTACTTGTTCTCAATACAGTGCTGTTAAACGTGCTACGCAGTACGCTACTTTTTATGGCTTTTGTAGGTATAGCTGTTTTGGTATATGGAGCTGGGAACAAAATCTAGATGCAGAAATGCTGAACTTTTACATTTAAGACGGAAGCTGTAGTATAGAGTCAGGCGACTTTTGTTGGAAAAATCAACTCAGTCATTGTGTAACAGCCTGCCATTACAATGAGAGTTAACCAACCACTGCCTTTAGTCATCACCAGACTTCCTCTTTTGATGCTGACACAGGCCCTTTCTCATTGGTCCCCAGCTGTGATCACTCACAATCTGATTGGTGGACGGTGGTGTTCATACAGCTGTCCATGCACTCTCTGCATGTGTAGAGCAGTGTCATTGTTTCTGGTGAACTGTGCTAGTGATCATGGCATTTTTCATGTGGTCATCCATCATTAGTCATGGGTCGAGGAAGAACTCCTCGCAACAACTGACATCCCACCGTGGTTGTGGCACACCCAGCAGTAACAAAATAATGGCTTATAAGTCTAGCTTTCATAATCAGCATAATTTAGTAATAATAAGTAATTTCATATGAGAATGTTTCGATATGTAGATTTTCTGAACTCTGACTCACATTTGTCATGCCGGGTAGTAATGTTCTCTTTTATATCTAACAAAAACAAGGACGTTTCCCTGAATCCTTGTTTTGAAAAACACTGGCAAAAAAACAATGTTGTTTTCAATGAATGAACATTGAGGATAAACAACGATAGAGAGAGAGGACAATGCGAGACAAGCGTTTCTGGCGGCCAGGTTTCTAAGAAAGCTTCGGAATCTCCTATCTGACAAGTTTGATGCCAGGACAAGAGCTGGCACAAAGGTGCTTTTAGGACAAGTCACCAAGAGCCCCATGAAGTAGAGCCTACATGTGTGTCTCGTGTTGTGTGTCTGCTCGCATGTTCTGTCCGCATAGTCTGTCTGCCTCTTCACCACCTCCATGTCTTGAACTGTCTGTCCACCAGCCACTTTACCATTGTCTTCTGCCTCACTGTTTGCGTGCTTTATTAGCACATATGCACAACCCCTCCCTCCATGCCACAGCCAAACTGTGACCACACTTATACCTTTCTTAATATAGTTATTATGACCGCCGCGCAGCGAAGCGGTCAGATTTTTTTTTTTTTTCTTTTTCGCATGTCCAAATTTCCGTCAATGATTCCCGGGACACTGAAAGACCGGGGTAGACGAAACTTGGTGGGCATGTAACCCAATATGGATAGCATGGAACCATCGTTTTCCGTTTTGATCTGTAGCCCCCCCGCTGGACTGCACCCCCCGAAAGGAGGGTAGGGCAGACACAGTTTTCTGTGAATATCTTGAGAACCGTAAGGTTTAGGAGGACCTTTTTTTTTTTGTATTTTGATCTCAAGGGGCCATGTCAACCCATTCCATAACCACTCATTTCATGTATAGCGCCACCTAGTTAAACACAAAAAAGTAAAAATGAGGTGTTGTAATCGCAGGTATCTGTGACCTAACATAGTCAAAACTGCACGAAATTGGAAGTGTAGGATTATTATGACACCCTCTGAATGCACGCCAAGTTTCGTGGAATTCTGTTCATGGGGGGCCACACAATAAATTAAATTATGTTACTATACACCAACTGGCCTGTAGGTGGCCGGAGACAGTTTTCTGTGAATATCTCGAGAACCGTAGGGCCTAGGAGGTCCACCTTTTTTTGTATGTTGGTCTTAAGGGGGCATGTCAACCCATCCCATTACCACTTATTTCATGTATAGCGCCACCTAGTTAAAAATTAAAAAGCAAAAAATGAGGTGTTTTCATCACAATATCTCTGGCTGACATGGTCAAAACTGCACGAAATTGAACCCTTCGAATGCATGCCAAGTTTTGTGAACTTTCGTTCATGGGGGGCCTTACAATAAAATACATTACACTAAAGTACATTTAGTGACCGTACACCAACCAAAGGATTCCCGGGACACTGAAAGACCGGGGTACACGAAACTTGGTGGGCATATAACCCCACATGGATAGCATGGAACCATCGTTTTTCGTTTTGATCTGTAGCCCCCCCGCTGTACTGGACCCCCCGAAAGGAGGGTAGGGCAGACACAGTTTTCTGTGAATATCTTGAGAACCGTAGGGCCTAGGATGACCAATTTTTTTTCCGTATGTTTGCCTCCAGGGGTCATGTTAACCCATTCCATGTGCACACATGTGCATAAACAGATACACACGCACACACATACATTCACAGTAATCATACGTATGACACATACTCACACAGTAGACATATGTACGCATGCATGCACATGCACAAACACACACACACACACACACACACACACACACACCCATAAACATAAACGTGTACACGCACACATGCACACAATTCAAGAATTTCTCAGAATTATGAACAGGCAAGATGGGGGTGGGGTTGTATAAAATGAATTTTACATGTGAAATCTATGAACTAATCATGTTTTGGTACTTGTTGTCTAGCAGATACCAGTGAGAATTGAGTGTGGCTAATGCAATTTAGTGAGACAGTTAGAATCATATAGGCCTTTCAGCGTGATTTATTTTTGTGGAAAAAATGTGCTGGACTGGGCGGCGGTCATATTTTGTACCGCTCTGCGGTACATCTAGTTTATATATAGACTTTATTCTTGCACTGTTTGACTTACTTGTTTGACTTACTCATTTGCACCATCACCATGACCGGCATTCATTTGCACCATCACTCATTCACAAAGAGCACCTTACCATACCTTATGCACAGAGGACCACAGGCTCAGTCCCTGCTTCAGTCATTGCAAGCGCACCAGATTGATTAATCACCGACTATGTAGATACTGTTTTTTAGAATTGATTTAGATTAAGTTTTATTTAGTATAATTTGTATTTTAATATATTTAGTATATTCTTTATCTTCTACAGCCCTTATTGCTTAGTTGTGTTTTTTTATATTATATACTTTTAATTACTTTTTCTGCTGTTAGTGAATGTGTGTGTGTATGTTGTCTGTATGCTACTGTGACCTTGAATTTCCCCTAGGGATCAATAAAGTATCTATCTATCTATCTATCTATCTATCTATGTTCCCCTCTGTCTCTCTGCACATGAAGTCAGTTACGATGAGACTTAATCACGAACAGAATGAGTGATCAAGGCATGACAGCCAATAGGAACGTTCATGCACACAGGGCCGTAGCCAATCAGATTTGAGGAAAGGCACATGAGAAGAGTGCATTCTTGGGTGAGTGCAATAGTGGAATGGCATTGCCGTTTATAGAGGCAAGTCTGAACATTTACAGTACGTAGTGAAGCTGTGATACAGATCAGGAAGAGGTATGTGTATGTGCATGCCATAATTTGTCTTATATGTCACTATGCCTGCATAGAGAAAATTGCAGTTTTTTTAATTGAATTGAATACACCCTAAAGGCACGTATATACAGATCTGTGTCTGATATACAGGTCTGTGTATGATTTATTCATTTGATATTCAATTGAGATTCCAAAATGAATGCCATAATGCTTTGTCAGACTTTTGATTTTAACATTAAAAAGAATGTTTAAAAAAAAACGGCCTCAGGGCCAAAAATGATTTTGATATTTAATTTTTTCCGATTTCTGTGACCTGGAAGTCCATGCGAAGTCACTTTCTTGGTCTTTTAGGCCTGTCAGTGCTCAGTGTTGCCAATTTAGTGACTTTGTTGCTAGATTTAGCAACTTTTGGCAATCCCTAGCGACAGACAATATTGTCTAGCAACTAGCGAACTATTGGAAGAATCACAGACCATATCTACCCATGTAGACACAGAGATGTGAACAATTAAATAGACACAGACACACAAACCTACTTTATGAAACAGTTATTTTTAAGTGATGTCACACACACACAGACACACACACACACACACGCACACACTACTATTACTACTATATGTACTAGGATAGGTGGGAAAACTAGTTAAACTAGTAAACTAGAACAAGTTTAGTTGTTGCTGTGTAGCGTAGAGTTCTCTCTCTCTCTCTCTCTCTCTCTCTTTGCTGACTCAAGTCTTTAGTCCATCGTTCCTCAAAATTAGGCCTCTAATCCAGGGATTTCAGAGGCTTACTCTCCTCGGCTCCTCTGGGAAGCACACACACATTTCCATGGTGTTAAAGACCAGCACACAAATGGCAGATCAGACACTCAGGAGTTAAAGTCAAATTTAACTTGACTTCAAATAAAGTTGAGTTAAATATAGACTGAAGAATAGAAATAGAAAGAAAGAAGCCTTACATAATTATGTCCAGCTAACTTTCTGTTGCTGTTTCTTCTGATGGTATATTGCATTTTTACAGTTTGTAAAGGCCTCTTATAGCCTGGGCTCAGTGCCTCATCGGTCAAGTAGGGCGACTGTCTAGCTCTCCACATACGTCACTCAGGCTTAATCAAAGCTGTCAGTATGTCTACGCTACAAGTTGTCATTGTCATCCAAAAAACATTTGCGCCATTGCGTTTTCAATGTATGATACTAGGCCAGTTGATGCAGCCTTTATATTTCGCCCCACTCTGTGGTTCAGTCTTGCTCATAGCCTTGCGCTTCAAAAACGCGCTAGAATTGAATTCCGTGCATGCAGAACAGGTGGTGAATGTTAGTTAGAGCCAGTTGTCATGAAAGAACTTGGGATAGGCCTATCAAAAACGAAAAACAAGGCAACAAAAAACTGAGTGGGAGACTAGGCGTACATACATCTCACAATAGCCCTTTTCAAATGAAAAGTCCCCATAAAGAATATAGCCCAACATGTAACCAGGTAATTTACATGCTATAAGGGGTTATTTGCAGTGAGCTACCCCTGCCTTTCCTACAGACTAGAGGTAAAACAGGCCTGACAGTGTTGCTTTGTTTAGGCTATAAGATATTTCCCTACTCAGTAAATGTCATGTTAAGGTGAGTTTAACAGGTGTGACCTTTACCTTGATGTAGTAGCCTATGTGATGAGATCAGACTTCCAATAGACTTGCTTTAAATCAGTTCAATATAACAATCTGTGTACGTTTTTTATAGACCGTATTATGCTTTCAATGCATGTAATATATTTTAAGTCAATTTATCAATTAGTTTCCCCAAAATTTACCAGAAGTCATCATTTAAGGGGTTATTTTTCATAGTTTTTGTCATGGGGGAGCATGCCCCCGAACCCCCCTAGCATGTGGGAAGCCCAAAAGTATTTTACCGGTATGTTTGCCCAAATTCTCCAGCAGCAAATAATTTGCATTTTTGATGACCACCTATTTTATTTTTGAATGACAAAGTATGTGAGACAGCAAGGGACAAATGTGTATGTGCGTGTGTACTGTGTATGGAAATGGGCCTATTTGGAAGAAAGTCCAGGGCCTTTTTTTAGTCCCAGTCCGTCTGTGGCTACAGCCATATTTCACAACCATCTTTTTGGTCTTTTCACTGGCTCTGCTGAACATCTAAAAAAATGAAGCCATCTAATAGATAGATAGATAGATAGATAGATAGATAGATAGATATACTTTATTGATCCCTAGGGGAAATTCAAGATAGCTTAATTAATAGCTAGCCAGCATGGGGGGCATGTGTACAGTATGTCCAGAGAATTTTAAGCATTTTGTTTTTCTCGCTAGTTGTTTTTCTCGCTTCTCATGGGACTTCCTGATTCAGACACTGCCGGAACGCTAGTGCAGATCTTGGTTTTCCGTTATAGGAGACAGTAGAGGGAGCAGGGAAAGCCACCATTCTTGCCACAGCAGGTCATTTACATGTAACCATCACAATGATTTCTAAACTATTTTATTAAGTTGAAAATGTTGCATAGGGGGCCTTTAAAATAATGTTTACAAAATTATATTGATGGCACATCAAACTCGTAATACATACTGTACACATCACAGTCAAGGTTGTTCCAAAGTTCTAACACAGGTCTTATGTGGGTGAGCAAGTAGCATGTGTTTGAGTGGATGGGTTGGTGTAAGAGATAGGTTTGCATATGAACCATGGCCATACCAATATTTTGGGATGACAAAATTGTACAGACCAATATTTTAGCAAACTAAGAAAGTAATATTATTTTGTTGTGAAGTCGTATTCATTCGAACGTGTCCTCATGAAGTGAGCATCTCCAGGACAACTGGTTTATGTCCTACACCCTTGGGCCCCAGCCGTGGCGCAACTGGCTGGGGCACCTGCACCGTACGCCGGCGACCCGGGTTCGATTCCCACCCCGTGGTCCTTTCCGGATCCCACCCGACTCTCTCTCCCAATCACTTCCTGTCATTCTCTACTATCCTGTCAATTAAAGGCATAAAAGGCCAAAAAAATATCTTAAAAAAAAAAAAAAAAAACCTACGCCCTTGGTGTGTGTGAGCACCTTGCACGGGATCATCTTCCTGAATCTCAATATTCTGATCACAACAAGTCTGGACAAATTAGCACCTGTCAGAGGCTACATTAAACTACAATAATACACGCCTAAAGTATTTTGATATAAAATATGCATCCATTTTCTTCAACCCAATAAAATACAAATGACAAAATACTATTTTGTATTTGAAATACGTATTTGAAATATCATAAATATTGCCCATCCCTGCCTGTTCTGCTAGCTTTAAATTAACTGAGAATATTTTTGAAAAGGTGTCAAATGTTTTTTGACGTTAATTGACTAGACTGACGTATGGTTTGCCACTTAATTGTGTGGGAACTTGAATTTGAAACATGGTCGGCACACAAAAAAGCCTTCCGTTGATTACTGCATGCATTCAGTACATTTGGTACACATCTAGCCTAACGTCTTGCACCTAAACGATTCAGTATGAATAAGTATACCTTTGCATCCCTATACCGCCTTCTCATCATGCGGCCTTGGAAAGTCTTATTTAAAGCATAAACAATTTAATCCTTAATGTATAACTAATCCTCAATGTACAGTGATCACATACATTCTGCACATTCCCTTCAAAACACTGCATTGTATTACAGTACAAACATTGAAAGCTATTTTTAACTGGACATAAATGATCCTTTATTATTAAACAGACTAATCCTAAACTAATACAAGAACACCACCAGTACAGAATGTTCTCCTGAGCTTTCCTGTAGTTTTTCCTTAACTAAGCATGATCAAACAATTCTGTCCCGAGACCTGTACAAGTCAGGTGTCTGACCTGTTCTACTGCTGCCATTCTGGTGCATGCAGAAACTGTTAATGTACGTGTGTGTACGTGTGTGTGTGTATGGGTGTGTGTGTAGGTGTGTGTGTGTGTGTGTGTGTATGGGTGTGTGTGTAGGTGTGTGTGTGTGTGTGTGTGTATGGGTGTGTGTGTAGGTGTGTGTGTGTGTGTGTATGTGTACAGGGTAATAGTTTGACCTTGTTTGTGTCACAAACTCCTCTGAAAGTTCCAAAACAAAATGTGCTCAAGTACCAGCACCCGTAAGCATTCCCCTCTGACAGCTGTGCGGGTGAGGGCGCTCAATGCCCACTTCCTGACACTGGGTGCCCGGCACCTGGGGCGGCATTACCTAACGGCACCGTAAAACGTCCTGCCGGTCATTCTGTGCCCTGCAGTGTGGAGATGGAAACTAGATTGCGAACCTCCTCCCACCACCTTTGTCCTACATGGGGCATACTTATGTAAGGCAGCACCAGTGTGGGTCCACTGAGACATCTATTACTAGGCTAATGTTTCCACAGACAATATATCAGAGGCGTCGCTGTATTTCCATGGTAGTCCGCTGTATTTTGGTAGTAAATTATGTATTATTGTGTAAATTATGTATTTACCCCTACATACCTTCAGCATTTAATATATTAGCACAGGAAATTAGGTCACACCACTTAGAAAATGGCTACACCATGTTCGGTATGCGATGGACAGATTTTTGGCTGGCATCAGGTCTCATGGAATATCATAAAATGAATGGCAGTGTGAGAGTAGCCATGTTGTAGAGATTAAGATTAATAGCCAGTTGATTGTCTGGCCAGAATAAACTCAACAAACTGTTGAGCTGATGACGTTTGACACCAGAACAGCTACATTAAATCAATCAGCTCAGAGATTTCAGGTAATGTGCCAAAATAACAAGCATGATCACCTCTCCGCTACCGCCATCTATTTTAGGGGGCAACACAAGCAAACATGGTCGCTATAGCAACATCTGGGCACGGCGTGTGTGGAACAGTGTGGAGTCACGGCGTGTGTGGAACAGTGTGGAGTGGAGGGGTATGCAGAAAGAGGAACCATGAAGACAAACATGGCAACGCGGCACATGTAGCGGAGCGAGACGCAGAGAGGAAGCGTGAGACAAACATGGCAACGCGGCACATGTAGCGGAGCGAGACGCCGAGAGGAACCGTGAGACAAACATGGCAACGCGGCACATGTAGAGGAGGAGGAGAGACACGCCGGACAGAGAAGGGACTGACCTGAGCACACTTGGCAGCCTGCCTCGCGCACCCATCCTCTTCTCTGGTTTCCTGTCACCAGTCACTTGAGCCATGACATGGAGGATGCCGTGGAGATAGAGAAGGGGACTCTCTCTCTCTCTCTCTCTTCTCCTTCTCTCTCTCTCTCTCTCTGTATTTTCACTCTCTTTTTTATTATTTCTGTCTAATTCATGTGCACTCCCGGTGTCCATATGTCTATTTCATTTCCCCTTTTCCACATCTCTCTCAAATTCTCTCTTCACTCTAGATAGATAGATAGATAGACTACTTTATTCATCCCCAAAGGAAAATGATGGTGCAATCAGCAATCTGCAATCAGCAATTAGCAGTCAAAAATAAATAGCATTTAGAATGTTAAGTCTCTGTGCAATTGCATGTAAACTGAGCATTGTCTCTCAGGACATCATTATCCTATCCCTGCACATAGGGGAGTCATTGTAAACTGTTATAGAGAGAGGGAATTACTTTCTATAACGGTCCTTGTCACAGCGAAGTTGAAACAGCATCCAGCTTAAAACACTCTGTTGTCTGACATCCATGGTGGTGAATGTGAGGTGTTGTCCACAACATCCCTCTCTCAACCACAACTCCAAGGGCTCCAGTGCACTTCCAAGCACAGAGCCAGCTCTTCTATCAGTGTCTATATTTTCTCCCCCCTAGGGTTATCTGTGATTGGTCCCAGCTGTTGCAGCACAAATAAACACCAGTATTAGGTTTCTGACAGTGGGCTCCGGGTGCATTAGAATGATCACCCGTGATCACTAGGACCAGGGATGCAGGACGACGCTCGACATGCCAAAAAGGGGGAACTGGCCGCAAGGGAGGTCTGTGTTTAGCTGTGACAGCTGCCATCGTTTCCTTCCTAAAAAAAACAAACAGCTGAATGTGCCATTGTTAACTCAAAAAAGTTATTTTCCCCCTTTACGTTTTTACATGCATTAGGAAGTGTTAAAAATGGAGTTTGTACACCCGGGAATTTGCAAACAAACATTTGCGACGTTTTCTTGTTTCTGTGGAATCCAAAACAAAATGGTGAAGTTCCTGGTATCAATTATTGGGTCTGTTTACTCCACTGAACACTTCAAATGAAACAACACAGCGGAAATGAGATCAGGAGGAGCTGTTTTGTCACTGCGAGACTTACAGTAAGAATAAAAAATAGGGCCTAAGAATAGAGCAGTGTCCTTAGGAGGCTGATGTCACACAACCCAGAGAGAGATAGAGAGACAAAGAGAGAGAGAGAGAGAGAGAGAGAGAGAGGTGGGTGTGTGTGGGGGTGTGAGGCCTTCAAAGTCACCCTCTCTATATTTGTAACATGCTGTAGTTAAACTAACAGGCTATGGCACTGGTCAGATAAAGAGTGGAAAATCTTCCTATAACTTTCTCTCAGCTCTCAGTAGTAGTCACATTGCTATGTCATCCCTGCAGGCCTGAATTTATAGTCATACAATCTACTTCAAAGTCAGCCAGCATGCAGGTATTCGGATGCCCTGGGTGGAAAAATCACACAGTTGTGGTGCCCTAGCATAAGATATGCAGTACATGTTATGTTCGAGAGCTGTGTTGTCATGTATACAGGGCAGGCATGTACGCACAGATCTGTATGTTATGCCAACACCCTGAACCTAAACAGAGATTATCATGTGCAGTCCACATAAGGCCATCACATGTTGCATAACATGCTGACTGGACCCCGTTTGACCTGTACGACTGCGACACCCCTTCTTCACCAAACTCTATTGTATAACACACACACACACACACTCACAGACACATGCAGACACACACACATGCAGACACACACAAACACATACACATTGACACACACAGACACACACACATGCACACACACATACACACACAGACACACACACACACACACACAGACACACACTCTTTTCTTTCTGAGTATACATGGAACAAATGTGTAAATGTTTGGATTTCACCAAACTGTTACTTTTGCCTTCTTTGGGATGGCTGAAGGTCTTACAGTAAATAGGGACAGGGGTCATCCCCTTCCTGTAATTCACACCATGCCGACTGCCCTGTCGCCATTTTTCCACTTCAAATCTGCACGTAGCCAGCCACACATAGCCACGGAATACCTCCAGTGCGTGCCACTGCTCCATGTGAAGCCCCCTCACCATCACCAAACACTAGACAGCTCGTCATCTGGCCAATCGGCTTGAGGTAAACAAGCTTGGCCCCGCTGGCCTGTGGCAGTATGGGTCACCATTCCTATGGTCTTACTTCATGACCAACCAGAGTGCGAATTACCCCACCATAATTGGGGGGTACTGCTCCTTCACTTCTTCTATGACCATCATGGTCAGATATCAATCCCCATCGTGATCGATCGCCAAGTGCAACATGTGTTGTGCAACACACATACAAGATGTAAACATGCGACAAACTGATAATCAGTTGGCTACAGAATATGTCATTGTTATTATATCCAAAAGAGAACTGTTTTGATCAACTCTCAAAAGTTAGAAGTTAAGTGCACTGAAATACCATTCTAATTACTAGTAAAAGTACTACCTTTACAAGAAGCCTATTGCTTATTTCATGACATATTGATTTGGTTTATTTTTAGATTTCATAAGACCTGGAGGTAAGATCCAACCCTCTAATATAGCCTAGCCTACTGTATAAACAGAAAGCAATTTTTCATTAAAGTCTATGGTAGTCAGTGTCAAATCAACACAATTGCCTAGAGATATGTGAAACCTAAGCAATCTTTAATGTGATTAAGGAGCATATAGCCTACTATGAAAAAACATACTACCACATAAGAACTAGGCTACAGAGCGGTAACCTACAAGAATCCGATAAACAGAATGTAAAAACAATAGGCCTACTAACCATTTAAAATATGAAAAAGAAATGTATTTTTTTCTTTTACCGTCATCAATTTTGGTCAGTGATTCCCAGGTTACTGAAACACCAGGGAACATGAAACTTGGTGGCCACTCCCCTAAATAACTAGCCCTACCTGTTGCCTAACCGTTGCACCCAAGATGACAAAATATTTATGGTATGTTAGTCTCAAGAGCCCGCATCAACCTAACCCACACCCACTCATTTGTGATTTGCACACATAAAGTACATGCACGCGCACATGCACACACACGCACATGCGCACACACACACACGCACGCACAGTCGCATACAGACAGGCAAGCATACACACACATAAACACATACAGACAGGCAAGCACACACACACACACACACACATGCACAAACACCCACCCACATGAATGCAGACACATAAATACACACACACAGGCACGCATACGCATGTGGGCATGCAAACACATACGCACACACACACACACATACACACACATAAACACACAAACACAGGCACGCATACGCACATGCACACACACAGACACACACACACAGACACACACACACTCTTATAAACAAAAGCAAACTCACATCTGCACACACTCATTTCCATGCACATGAGTTGCAGGAGTAGGAAATGGAGACAAATTGACAAGCGTGATTTATTTTTGCGAAGAGAATATGCAGGACTGAGAGGCAGTCATATTTTGTACCGCTATCCGGTACATCTAGTTTATTGCTGCTCTTACTCATGTTACTCTGTGGGTATTAGCTACAGAGGACCGGACACTTCAAATGCTGTCATATCGCGTCACATTTAAATTAAACTGTGTTAAGCAGACGTGAACGGCAGGCTGAACAGATCTGCAACAGAAGGAGGTTGCTATGTTAACTCCAGCTGCAAAGTCAGCCATCTTCACCAGCTAACACGATAATCCAGTTACTGTACAACATTAGTATGACAGTTACAGGAAGATAATCGCTCAGATTTTCGTTATTAGGCCAACTTGAAAATAGGCTATGGCTAGGCTAATCACTGGAGGTATTTTAATATTATGTTTGTTTTGCTAATGGTTAGGCAAGGCCTCCCTGTGGTTTTGATCAACCTAATAATCTTTGAAATGTCAATTGTAAACACTCAGTTGAAATGCGTTGAAACTGACATGCCACCAGAACAGACATTTTATCGGCTTTGAGGTAGCCTATAATAAAGTCCCCAGTCTTGTAAATTCACATTATGTAACATCCATAACGTCACATCCATAACGCACCATTAAAGGTTTTAAAAGTAAGAAAGGGGCACAATTGGGTCATCACACTTTACATTGATATAAATCAGCTTTGCACAGACATGGACATTGTCGCATAAACACTATGTGTAGCATAAACTTTCCCTATAAAACGTTATGGATGTGACATGGCCATGGAACTTGCTGACTTAAAAACAAAAGCCTTACAAATGTAAGGAGTTGTGCTCTTAAAGGCAAGCTGAGCATAGACATTGCTCTACCATTCCCTTGTCAATCTGGAATTTGTCAAATTACACAATTTGTTTGAACATTGGGTCCATTTATCCACTTTTGAAATATGTATAATATTACCATGTAAAAAACGTTGTTTCTGTATGGTTGCACACCATATTTATGATGTAAAAAGAGTGTCATTCTCCATCAAATTCAATCAGATCAGTTACAAACAATAAAATATAGACCTAAATGAAGATTTTAACAACAGTTCTATTTGCGTATGCACAACTTTTTTTTCCATGGTAAGGATGACCTTTGCATGGAATTGCCCTGGTAACTAACCAAGGTCCACTTTACTAGCCTCAGTGGGTAAGTAAGTAGCAGGTATAGTAGCCGGTAATTAAATGTATGAAGACGTGACATGAGCTATGAAAGAACAAAACACGTTAACCCTCATGTTATCCTTGGGGTCAATTTGACCCCAAGCAACGTTTAACATCATAAAATATATGGTTCACTTTTTTTTTTTTTGCTTCATGTTTTATGACTTTTCCTCAATTGAAGGGTACAACAGAGTTAGCATGAAATTTGTACAATAATTTGTTTTCAATGTCCTGTACAAATATTTTGTACATTGATGTTCCTTGGGGTCAGTTTGACCCCAGCTGTATGAAACATGGGCTACATGAATATTTGACACATTATGGATATTATTATTTGAATAGTATGGGAACATATTGTTATTATCATTATTACATACGCAAGTACATATTACATATAAGTCATTTTGGGAGGACTGTATAAGTCAAAAGGGGAAGCAACAGCAAGCCTTTGGGCTGCTGACACTGGATGGGCAATACTGCCAGCCAGGGTTCCAAGGTTCATAAAGGGGTGTAGGGGGGTGGAATTGTTTTGTAGGGCTTTTGATGGTGGTTATTACACTCTTGTTAAGTACCTGTCACAAAAAAACTGGGTAACAATATGAATTATAATCATTTTCTGAGGGTTTATTTAGCTGGGGTCAAATTGACCCCAAGGATAATGAGTGTCGGTAAGATTTGAGGATAACACAAGGGTTAATACATGAAGGTTGTAAAATAGCACATTTTCAACAAGCTAGACGTCTACTAGTAACTTACATTTACTCATGCACGTCAGCAGCAAACCGAATTTAGGCTACTGGAGGAATCTAGCGTTTTTTGTCATTCGTCGTTGACACTTGCTTGAGAAGTTGAAGTCGTTCTCTATCTCTTTTAGCGCCACGGTTAATACTATGCTATACCTCAAAGTGTACTGATATATAGGTCCCAGCCGTGGCGCAACTGGCTGAGGCACCTGCACCGTACGCCGGCGACCCAGGTCCGATTCCCGCCCCGTAGTCCTTTCCGGATCCCACCCCGACTCTCTCTCCCACTCACTTCCTGTCATTCTCCACTGTCCTGTCAATTAAAGGCATAAAAGCCCAAAAAATATACTTTAAAAAAAAGTGTACTGTTGTATTCATACAAAAACACTGAAACATAAAACAATTTATATCAAACATACTCTCCATTTCTAAATCCCTCCTGATCCATATCGATATGCCCAGGCTCCCCTGGACCCCCCTGGAGGACTGTGATAACAAACTCATGAGTCCTCTCCTGACTGATGGCATCGGAAAGAAATAGCTGTGAAATGAGTCCTACGGAAATCTTTAAAAAAAAGTCCTACCTAATCTTCAACAGCATGCCCCATGGCATCCAGGGGGATTACGGCTTCAACACACAGTTGCGTTCCATCAACACATGGCAGTGGGTGCTCCCGACCGTAGCTATGCAAATGACTTGAAGTATAACCGTAATTTGATTGGTTGGTGCTGTCCATCGATTGGCTTGATTGGCCGGTGCCCAATGTCGGTGCAGCAACAGCTGAACTTCTCAACGCGAGCGATGGGAGAAACGCGACGCAACGGACCCACAATTCAGTTCGGCAACGGATGACGTGAGCCCATGTAAAGTGAATGGGCACTCCAGCACGGCAACGCACGCAACTGTGTGTAGGAGCCGTTAGTCATGGCAGTTAGTCATTTACTGTAGCTAGCAGACGATTCCTCATCAGTGTATTACCACCCTGCGGGCATTCTGTTGGGCCATGACAAACCACAGGGGCTGCCAAATCATGGCACCGTAGCATTACTCATCTGCTCCTGGGCAGAGTGGTGTGCGAATCTTTACCACACCTCAAATGTAACGTCACAAAATAGACTGAACAACAGAAAACGACAGCATTGCAACACACGCATGTTCTTACTCATAAAAAGGACTGTTAAGCATCCGTTCATCAAAGAAAAGATACAGTTTCAAAACATTCAAAATCTCTGGATTTATAGAATTTATTAGGACTTAGAACCTACAGTATAATTTTGATCAGATCTATAGGTGTGTTTGTTTACATGATGACATTCAGTTCAATATCGCTGACAGCATAATTTCCGGGATTTCCTGACACACCCAGACAGGCTGAGACAAGCAAGACTTTCACTGAGACAAACACACCTAAATTTTGATCTCTGACATATTTTCCTTCCTTTATGACATTTCATGTGGAAACCAAAGATTGTTTTGCTCATGATTGGTTGAATTGTATGGCTGCTCCAAAACCCAATCCCTGGCAAAATCAAAATCTTACTTGGATAGTCCAACCACAGAGACTTAACAGATCATCTGTTAAGATTCAAAGTCTGTATGTAAAATTGTTGTTGAACAATTACTAAACATTAAATCCAACCCCTGACCTTAACCTTAAACATAATCTAACAACAAGTTTGTTGATAATCTGAGCATCTGATAGTGTGTGATTCAGTCCCCTTTCTCTCTTGTTTCTAATGGATTTGAGACAGCATGAAGAAGTAGGCTAAATCATCTGGTTCCCTATAGACTATCCACAGCTGTTCAGATATTAACAAACTATTTGTTGAAACAGGGAACTGCAATTTATTGGGTTAGAGATTGGGTTTTAAGGTAACGTTCAGTGAACAAACTCTTGTATAGATAACCAACTACCAATACGGTTGCAGCATTTGCTAATTGGAAACACTTAAGGCCTATGTTTTACCTGCAATAATATTCCAATCTCTGAAGTCAGTTCACTTTCACTTCAGAAAGTAAAGGGTTATTGATTACTGTGGGACTTTTTGGGCTCAACAAGTAGAAGTAGTTAGCCGATTAATTGGTTACCTGATTAATTAATTAGCGGCTGTATAGATTTATCATAAATATAGGTGTCGATTGTAAATCCTGAAAGTTGCTGAACCAGCCACTCTCTTCAGTTTCCAGAGTTTTCCATATTCAGCCCTGCTCATATGGGGTTGTCTCATGTCACACGCTGGGGATCTGGTCAGCTATTTGTGGGGAAGGAGGTCAGGGCCCTTTCCTGAAATCTGCCTATGTGTGTTTGGTGTGGTAATAACAAACCATTATCGATTACTGTGGGACTGGTTATTGATTACTGTGGGACTTTTTGGGCTCCTCAGTAGCCAAGCTCTCAGTGGTTTAGAGTGTGTCAGTGGTCATCTCATGCCCAAGGGCTCAGCTCAGGGCCAAGACATGCCAGGCTTCTGAGAGGTCAAAGGTCAGAGTTGTGTTCAAAATTGGCAAACATTGGTGAACGTTTGTGGTGAAATTGTTTTTTCCAAACAGTTCATTTTGAACGATTTAGTGTTAACATTCCATTGTAACGGTATTGCATTGTTACCTTCGTCAAGCCCATGTCCAGGTCCACTGCATGTTCGTGGAGAACTACCTCCTCAGAATATTCTCCAAAAACTCAAAGCAAACACACCTGTTTTTGCGAATTTGAACGCACCCCAGGTCAGCAGAGTTGAAGATCACAGCATAGTCCGACCAGAGAACACCACCACAACATGTTTATTTTGCAGCTCAGGATCATGATTTTTTTTTTTACTTTAGCTTGGACAAATAGCACAATACAACAGTCAGTGATATAATTATAATAGCAACATAATAGCAATTATAATAGCAACAGTGATATAATTATAATACATTATCAAAGTCAAGCAGTTGTGTCTCCAAGGCAACAGAGATAAGATAAGTTTATTAAGCTACTGTTGGACAAAAGATCTAGAGGGGGAGAAGCAAGAAACTCAAACAATTGTGACCTGGTGATATTGTATGAACAATGATTACCACCCATTGCATTATTTATAATGACTAATGGAAAGTTAAATAAACCATCAATGACCTAAATGGAAAATATGTGAGACTTCTGTGTGTTAATCTGATCTGTCTAACAATCAGCTATCTCTGTTTCTCTGTTTACAACAAGGAGTGTGTGCTAATCTCTCCATCAAAAAAGTAAACGATCAAATCACTTAAAAGGCATCTAAAACATAAAATGGTGTCCACTCATTCATGTATACTGTGGGACTCACTATCAGCCTCAAAGTCGAAACAACTGTTACAAGTAGGGATGTCCGATATTGGCTTTTTTGCCGATATCCGATATGCCGATATTGTCCAACTCTCAAATTTCGATTCCGATATCAGCCGATACCGATGTCGATATGTGGGTTATTTTTCCTCAAAACTAATTTAGGTAACATCACATATCTCCTGTTGTGGAATTAACACAACATGCTTAATGTTATTGTGATGCCCCACTGGATGCATTCTTGAATGCAACAAGGCTTTCCAAATGTTAACATTGTCTGTGCAAAATAAGAAAAATTTAGGGAAAAAGTGCCATGTTTATTTTTTATTTTTTAATTGTCTCAAACAACAGTTTGGATTACACTCTCCCTGAGATAATCTTGACAATGCCCACAACAAATAGGGCAAATTTGACTTCTTCACAAATGATAAAACATTGCACCTGAACAACTATGTGCAACATAGCAGAATGTAAAGCCAACTAAAATAACAGGCATAGTGTATGACAGGCTACCCTTTTTCTGTGTTAAATGAGCCTGCATTTGTAGGATGCTTCATGAACTGTTTCTTTAACTAAAACTCAATCACCTTAATTGAATGAATGCACCAATTACAATGTGGCAAGCAACTATACTGCACAATTTTGAAAACATTTGTTTGAGCTACAAAAAATACTTCAGGCTTGAGGTGAAGTACATAACGGGCCATACCCACAATCAGGCTTGGAATTTCACCATTTTAGGGGCAAGGCCACTTGGCCTTCAGTTGGGCATATTTGGTGGGGGGCACAAAGGCCACATGTCAGGGCACCAAGGCCAAAGTTAACTATACAGTAGTAGGCTATAAAAATGATCAAAGTTGTATTCATTGCAGTAGACCTGCATCACTGTTTACAAAAACATAAAACATGACATATTACATATAACTGTAAATCATCTGATCATCTAATATTTTCAGATATCTAGGCTATATTTAACATTTATTTTATATTTGGCCTGTTATGAAATCATGTATTGAACAATTTAAGCACAGCTCAGCAAGAAACTCAAATAGCCTAGATGCATGCTTAGCATTTTGTGATCATTAAGGCTACTTTCACAAACTCTTACAGTCAGCTGTCCTCTGATTTACCGATATCTAGGCGACATTTGTAATATTTGTTTTGTATTTGGCCCGTTATGAAATAATGTGTAACCATTTAAACACAGTGTAAAACTTAAAGGAGAAGTTCGGTGTGAAATTGACCTTAGCTGTACTGAAAGATGTTGCTGAGTACTTACATGTGTCCAATAGGCACCTTCGCTCACCCCCTAGCATTCCGAATTACGCCGTTTTTAGCCAAGTAGCTGTGGGGGGCATAGCGTAGCCTATGCAGCTAAATCGCTATTTTTACACAATTAAAAAGGTTCCAAGACCCTCAGAAGTCTACCAATGCAGTGTGGAGTTACTTGGAACCTTTTTAATGGTGTAAAAATAGCGATTTAGTTGCATAGGCTACGCTATGCCCCCACAGCTACTCGGCTAAAAACGGCGTAATTTGGAATGCTAGGGGGTGAGCGAAGGTGCCTATTGGACACATGTGAGTACTCGGCAACATCTTTCAGTACAGCTAAGGTCAATTTCACACCGAACTTCTCCTTTAAATCCCAAATTTGGAGACATCCATGTATGTTGAAATTTACTGCGAATTCAAAACGGGATTAGTCTGGAACGGCTAACTGTACAGGGGACTGATTTACACCTTTCTGTTCGGTAAGGTCTGCTGTTTATTCTGATATATGGTTTGTCATATGTTAAACGAAGGGTTCTGTATTCCACCGAGATGAATGGGTAGGGAGATGGACGCAAAACCTTCAGTAGAATTTATGATTGAATGATATTATTTACTTTTCTCGCGAACCGTTCACCACAGCAATTAGCGGCTAACATCGTTTAAAAGCTGAGAAAAAGCTCTTTCATGTGATACTTGTGATGTCTGTGTGATGAGTAGGCTACTTCGCGAGTAGTTCAACTGAGAAGAATGGGTTAATTTGGACGCAATTTCTTGCGCTGTCACTTTCTCCACTGCGTAATTTGGCCATAGGCTAAATATATATTGCTATTAGTAGGACGCAAAGCAGAATATTTAAAGAAGGGGGCACCAAGGCCACCATGGCCTGTAAACCTCTGATTTTCAAAGGGGCGTCACGGCCAACTCAAGGGGCTACGACGGCCATGGCCAATTCCAAACCACAGACATAATGTTGAAACAGAGCGAGCAAGTTTGTTACTGCAGCCATCCACGCTTGTTTGTATCAGAGCCCTTCTAAGACTTCTCCTTATTAGACATTCTCTGTTTGTATGCTTCAAGACGCAGCTTGATGAGGTCATCATCTGTGCGCCGGTAAACGCTTCAGGAGCACATAGGCACTATTTGTGTGTAACGCAAGCATTATTTTATCGGTTTTAAGGCAAAAAAATCCGATAACGATATTAACAGATATTACATTTTTATGCTAATATCGGGCCGATAATATCGGTGGGCCGATATTATCGGACATCTCTAGTTACAAGCCTTGTAACTGTTAACATGCTACAAGTTGCAACAAACTCTTGGCAGACCTTTCTTGTCTACATGTTGGCATTCCCTCACAGAGATTTCCCATGCAGTCTTGTTTTTGTCAACTAAACAGTGTAAAAAAAAAAAAACACCTACCAACTACACATTATCCAGACAATAGGAAGATTAGGGCATGCAACCATGCAAACACTGTCTTAAAGCATGGGATTCACACTTATTGTCAGAATGACTTGAGCAGATCCTCTCACAAGCTGGTGATATAATGAGGCCTACAATCTTTCAAATCTTTAGGCGTCTTATGGGAAAGAGAGGAGCACAATAATCCATTTGCATCTGTTGCAAATCAGTTTGATAGAAATAGTGCTGCTTTAAAGGAGAAATCCGGTAAACAATCGGTTTTAGCTTGAGTTGCTAGTTTCAACAGCTAAAGCACCCAGGCAGCTAGCGCTACGCTCTGGGAGCATGTCCGTGAGCCCCCATGTTCATGCCCCCAGAGTAGCACTGATAGCTGCTTGGCTGCTTTAGTTACTAGCAACTAAAGCTTGGTAAAATTCAATTGTTTTTAGTTTTTTCCCCCACCGACAGTTCAGTTCTCTGTGACTTCGAGAGATGGATATCTATATGTGAAAAATCGCCAGATTAATCCTTTAACAGTGCAAATGTATTGACAAAAAGCATCCTGTTGTGTCTTGATCATAAACTCTGGTTAAATTTCCCTGCATGCTCACTGTTTTTCTGATAACCCTTTATCTTCGCCATCCCTTTTCAGTCATGGTTGTTGACATTCACCTTCCACTCTTTACAGGATTACTATTCTGCTGGCATTCTGCTGCAATGATGTGTTACAAAAAGGTCAGACAGACTTGGAAACTACACCTTAATGGAGTGGAACAACCCTAGAGAAAGAGTCATTAGATAAGCTTGAAGAGTCATGAGGGCTTAGTTCTGCATTTGCAGCACTTCTGGGTTGTTCATTAACCCAAAGAGGCTGTATCAAGTCAAGTCAAGTCGGCTTTATTGTCAATTTCTTTACATGCACTGGTCATACAAAGAATTGAAATTTTCTTTCTTACTTTCCCATGCAGACATAGACATACTTTAAATACAGACATAGACATACTTTAGACATAGACATAGCCATAGACAATAAAAAATAAAATTATACAGACATACCAGTGCGAGACTGAAATATAGAACATATATCAAAATATAGAAATATAGAACATATATCAAAAAGTAGACGTAGTTGTGTTGTATATTTACATAGTCCTAGCGTAACCTTCTGACAGAGTAGTAGTAGCAGCAGCATTGTGGCAGAGTGATAAATAACATTGATAACCTTTACATGAAGTTTAAACTTGTGCTTGCGTGTACTGTATATTTACATTGATATGCAGTCATTTCAAGTATATCAGGCTTGATGACTGCATATGCAAGGCTATGGAGAGAGAGATAGAACGTTCCCTTCTAAAAAAAAAGAACATATCTGTACGGCAAAGGAGAGCTGGTTTGCCTGTCTGGACAACTATAAAGTAATAAAGTTTATTGCAAGTGGATTACATTTGGTGTACTCTCAGATGTGAATGCAATATGCCTGCAGACCTACTTTATCAGCTGTCCTTTCTATAGGACAGGTTGAAAGAATTTTAAAGAGGGGATGAGTAATTCAGAGTGTGTCTGGTAGTCATCCACAAGCAATGGTAGTCATCCACAAGCAAGTGCTGCATTTATGTAGACACTGATGGATTATACAAATCTTTGCAAGGTCCATAACTGAGCAGAGCATATTTTACACTATTACTTAGCCCAGCAGAGGTAATGCAGCTATAAGTCTTATACTTTGTGGCTCAACAAGTAGATCAAGTACTGAATTAGTTAGCCGATTAATTGGTAATTAGCGGCTGTATAGATTTATCATAAATATAGGTGTCGATTGTAAATCCTGAAAGTTGCTGGACCTGCCACTCTCTTCAGTTTCCAGGGTTGTCCATATTCAGCCCTGCTCATATGGGGTTGTCTCATGTCACACGCTGGGGATCTGGTCAGCTATTTATGGGGGAGGTCAGGGCCCTTTCCTGAAATCTGCCTATGTGTGTTTGGTGTGGTAATAACAAACCATTATCTCTCTGGTTAGATTAAGGAGGTTTCCCGTTCACCTGTAGAAATGTTTGTGGTAGGTAAGTGATGAATCATTCCGTTATGCATATCTGTTTGGTCAGGTCTGGAGAGTTAACTTCCAGTTTCTCCTTTTTCTCTTTTTCTCTGTGTTCTTTTTTGTCCGAAAAATTAATACTGAAGCTGTGAAAAGAGAGATGGTCTGATGTGTCAAGAGAAAAACAACAAAAGTTCCCTTGATAAGACTCCAACTCTTCAGCATAACTAAAAAAAAAATGAGTAAGAAATATACAAAAAATTCATACTTGGGTTCACACATGGAAGTGAGTGTTGTATCTGTCCTTGTGTGTGTGTGTTTGTTTTAGTGTCCTCTGTCTCACTTGTGTCAGCATCTGTTTACCCAGTTCAGCTGCTAATCTTATAACCTCTCTGTTGAGAGGGAAAGTGAGAGACAAAGCATTGGGACCCTGGCAGAGAAGGGGTATAACATTTGCCAGGGGAAGGCGCAGCTACAGATGGAGAGAGAGGGACTCCACTCATGTCATCACACATGAGAACGGTGCAGAGGAGCCAAGCTAACAGTGCCCGGTATGAGAGGGGAATGGGTGTGGAATGTTCCGGTCTGTTTCAGGACAGATAAACAATTTACGGCCTTATCAGCACATAAGGCACGTCCACAGGATGTTCAACTCTCAAATCAGTTTCTGCGTATGTAGAGAGCAACGACATGAAGTTAAGGATGGCTTCAGTTCTGAGGTCTGGGTTGAGGTGTCAAGCAATGCCAATTTTGCTAAAGACTAAAAATGTGAAGGTCTTCTGGTCTGCTGACTGGACCAAGACAAACTGATCACACAGATACAGAAATAGACCCTTAGTCATGGGCCTGACCTACTGTAGAAACAGCTCCATTACCATAGAGTATCCAACAACTTCGATGGATTTGTATTCCTGAATAATCTACTAGTCCTTTTGCATATCCCTGAGAATGAATAGTCAAATCCCACCAATCTTAGATATTGAATAATATTTTGACATGCATACAGGTGCAAAAATTTGAATATTGAAAGTTTAATATTTTCCCGTAATTTATTTCAAAAAATGAAACCGACATACAATCTACATTCATGACACATAAAGGGAAATATTTCAATCATTTTGTTTGTTTGTTTTAATCTTGATCATTCTAATGTTGATGATAACGGTTTACAACTCATGGAAATCAAAAATCCAGAATCTCAAAATTTTAGAATAAATAGTTTATAATGTCGACTTGAGAAAAGCTCTAATCAACTCAATTATGTCAAAAAACTGACAATGGTTTCCTGAGCCTTTAATCTCTAAGTCTGGACTGAAATGGACTTTTCCACAATATTCCAATTATTTTAAATGCACTTGTATAGATCCTATGAGCTAACAATTATAACTGTCCTGTCCTATGTTGATCAATCGAGCAAATAATCTTTTGAGATAAGGCTATCTGAAGCAGATAGCTACCAGCGATTATCTTTATTTAAACGGTCTGACTATTAGTATGTTCTCACTTACTAAGTGGAGACTGGCGAATGGCCATCGATTTTCCTGGATTGAATGTGGTAGAAAGATACGATTGATGATCTTGACTTTGAGGAGACCAATGCACTGACCATAACTCACACTTCATGATCAACTAGAGGAAAATCAGATGGGCATATTTTCCATATCCCCTTTTTACACATCCTGCAAATGACCAAGTACCAAGTACTGTTGAAGTGCACAATCTGTTTTGGGGTGCAGGCAGCATACATGCATCCTTCATGCTGCCTTCAGCTAAAGATTCTTTGGACGTCTCTGGTTCAACTCCCACTGATTAAAGTCAGCTGACGGTATCCTAGCAATTGCGTTCTGTATTATTATCTGGCCATCCAAAACAAATAGGTGCTACCTTGATGCCTACTATACGTTGTTAGTTAACGCAGCGAGGCAGCTGCCTTCTGTTTTAGACACAGCTAATATTTTCTTATCTTTCATCTCTTGGTTATTTTAGCTAAGTCTATAATGATCACAAGCATTTATGTAGAAATATCGTTAAACAAAGAAGTTAACAAACAAAGTCAAGTGCATTTGAAACTTTTTATTTATTTTATACAAAACTAACCCATAGGGTCTCAAATACAAAAAACACTTTCCAAGACACGTATACAAAAACATGTGCATTTCACAGATCAGTCTTTGAAAGCTTTTCAAGCAGTTAAGTTTGAAGAAAACGTAGCACAAGTAAATAAACTTAACATTCATCATCAGAATACATGATGGTGTCCTGAGTGAAATGATACATTTGTTTTCCCCACAAATTAAGTTTCTTTTTATTGTGGAGGTGTCATTCCGAATTTATCACCATTTACACCACCACCAGACACTTTGGCACTTCGTTGTGTCAACTTTTTTCTTTTGGCCTAGTGATTCAGCCCTTGTTCAGAACCAGATACAACCACTTGTTTTAGCCCTTGCAAATAAGAGGTTTCTGCCCACCATACAGTGACAGGTCATGGGGTAGATCACAACGATGTGCTTTTTGCTTCGACTAATCTACGCATACAGTGTATGGAAAGAAATAAAATGGAAGACTGGGGGGTCAAACATAGAAGATGATCTAAAACATTTACAGGAAATCCTCTCTATAGGCGACAAGAGAATCCAAAGTACATTACAAAAAAAAAGTGCATCATGATCATGAAGGAAAATAAGAGCTTATTGAAGACAACACCGGTCTGCCATATAATGTGGTCTAAATTCTGCATTATTTTCCCCTTCGTTATAGGCAGGGGACTCACATCACCTTATGGAGTATATGTCATAATTGCAACCAATGTTCCACAATGCTCCATTAAAATACAGAAGAGAATTGAACAAAGGAGGTGCTAAGATGGTTCCTCAAAATGAAATGCCCCATAATATTACAAATGGAATGACAACAAAGGCTATGAAGGACGGACACAAGTCCCAAACGAAGAGGAAGTCATGGAGTGTCGATGTCATCAACAACTATTACAGACAAGACATGCTTCTGATTCTCAGCAGTACACTTGGACTCATCCAAATTCTGAAAGTTCACAGGGGTAGTAGCAGCTTAAGAACAGCGAACTTCAGCGCTCCGCTCGACTGTTGCAGGGCCTCCGTTCAAGCACTGACACCTTAACAGCAATATAAGGTTGGAAATGGGAGAGTGCTAGTGTTCAGCTCAGATGGCGTTGCGAAAATAATAACTAACTTGCTGACGGTGCAGGCACAGGGTAGCACCGACTTCCTTTTTCTCTCTGTGCTCTTTGCGGAAAAAAAAAACGTTCTTGTTCCCCTTCTCGACTGGTCTCCAGGACCCTGGTGACCACGAAAAATCACACCTCCAACAGTTCTTTTTCCAAAGGCCTCAAAATGGGCTCTTTGAGCCCATTTCTTTCCTGAGTTCGTTCTGGTGAACTAGCTCAAGTGCCATGAGTGGAAGGAAAGCGACCCCCACCACGAATCCAGTGGGGGGTTTTAGAAGGCAGTTCAGCAGACTTGTAGCATACGGACATTGCCATTGAACTCCTCATCCACCTGCAGGACACAGCAAAGGTAGAAGGGAAGCATGTTAGAAAACCCATTGACCTGCTCATCCAGAACAAATATGACTCAATTATACTACATTTATTGCAGAACAGTAAACCATTTGTCCCATTCCCTTGATTACCCCTTGTGACTTAGTGATTTGAGAGGTCAAAGGCTTTTGTGTGGAGTCTCACCTCTGTGTAAGCAGGTGGGGGGAAGGTGAACTGGGGCATGTTCATGAAGATCGGGCTGTCGTCGCCGTCGTAGTCGTCCAGCAGGGGCGTGAGCGGCTGGTCAAGGCGCACGTCGCGGGTCACATCGCAGTAGCTGGGGGGCGCGCTGGGCATGCGCAGGGACACCCAGCTGTTGGAGGCGTTGCTTACCGAGCCGTCCTGGCTGCTCATGCTGTTGGTGCGGCTGCCGAAGCCGTTGTAGGGCACGGTTCCGATGACCAGGGGCAGCTCAAGGATCAGTTTGTCACTGCCAGGGATGTGCATGTAGATCTGGATGAGGAGGGAGGGAAGGAAGGCAGAGTTAGGCAAGGTTGGGTGGCACTAGCAGTGGTTTAACTGTAGTGATGGAAGTAGCGCAACTGCATCCACATTGGGAATGCCAATTAATTTACCCAGCACATTGGCACTGAGACCTGAGGCCTCTAGGGCTTACATCTATGTTTAGAGGTGTTTAATGAAGAGGTGTCAAGCTCAATTACAGACACTTACCATGAGAGCATACTCCACGCGGATGATGTTACAGCCCAGCATGGAGGGCTTGATCTTGGGCACGCGAATGGTCTTGCCCTGCCAGGCATCGCACATGCCCGAGATGATGTGATTGCCCCGGACGGACGAGAGCTTCTGGCGGAAGACCTTGGTGCGGCCGTTGGCCTGGTAGGTCTGCTTGGCCACGATGGCTGCCTTGGGCACCACGATGCGCGAGCAGGTGTTCTCGAACTTGGCATTGATGCTGATCTCCTCGCCCTCGCAGTAGCCTCGCCTGTCGATCTTGGCATTCAGGGACACCTGGCCGTCGGGGATGAACATGCAGGTGACCTTCTTCTCCTTCATGCCGCCAGTGGGTGACTGCCCAGGGAAGAGGGGGAAGATGGAGGTTACTCACACATCAATTCACACAGTTTTCCCCCCATTAAAGCCCATCTATTGACAGCTAGCTATCACAATTAGAGAGGGGTATTGCTAGACATCAAGGAGACATTCACCATTCACTTTACATAATCTTTCCAGTGAGGCTGCCATCTCCACTAATTGTAGCTAGGGATCATGGCAGTGCCATTTTTATCCAGGCCCATTCAGTTTTTTCCGAGAGCTCTGCTGAGCAGGATGTGACACAGCTAAAACTCACTGCAGCCTCCTGTGTAATCCCACTAAAGCCATCTAGGCTGATAACCCCAAGGGCAGTCAAGTGCATTTCTACTACCAACTGCACTAATGCCATTGCCACTGTCACTACTAAAGGCCATGCTGCCTGCCTCTGACAATGTAGTAGTGTAGATGCTCACCAGCAAGTCAGGAGTGTTGACATCCAGGGGCTCCTCCACCTCAAAGCTCTTCCTGCACTCCTGAGGAGGCTGAGAGGGCCTCTCCATCACAGCCTTCACATAGTACTGCACAAAGCCAAACTTGCCCTTGTAGGAGGACACGATTTGCCTGAAAAAAAAAAGTAGCACAACGGTTATTCCACTGAAGCTGCATGTTGTAGTCTACGTAGTAAAGAGCTCACTGTAGGTCACTGTTTGCTGCTGATGTTAGGGGACACTTACCCTTGCTGAGGAAGCTCGAAGCCAAACATGTACTCGTACTTGTTCCCAGGTCTCAGGATAACTGATCCATCAGTATCTGTACAAAGAAAAGGATCATAACATCAATGAGGATTCAGTCATTAGCATCTTCAACTGCAATACAAGCAGGGTTAAGAATGTTCTGCCTGTTTAACACCAAGTTTAACAATTCTTCACTACCAAGTAAGGCATTTTCAATCAACTGTTCCTGATGAGGTCAATCATCTGAGGCAAATCATCTTTACAAGTGAGATTAATGTAAACGTTGGATGTCATCCACTACACTGTGCACAATGACTTGCTGCTTAGAGAATAGATTTACTCATTAATGTTTCAAAATAGCTAACAAGCTAACAAGCTAACGTGAGGCATACTAATTGTATGCATTGGCTAGCAGCTAACACCAGAAAAAAAACAGGATGCAGTAGCATTTGTAGCCCCTCGTGACCCCTCAACTTTTACACAATTTGAATCCTGAATCTTACCAGCTGGCTGGTCATCAAGATGAACCACCTCTTCATACTTCAGATAATCAATTTCCTCTCGGCATCTCTGCTTTCCTTTGGCATATTCCACTTTTGCGCTTCCGACTCCGCACACTTTCATAGCCGAGACTCTTGTTACTTCGTTGACCTCAACCACGATCCTCCCGGCTACTTTGTCCCCACCACTGTAGAAAGCCTTGCTAGGATCGTTGAAGATGATTTCGAAGGTCTTCACTCTCTTGGTCATAGCAACCATGTTTGCTAATTGATGGATATCCAAGTCAAGATAACAAAAATACTTTTCCGATGTGTTAGCGAGCAACGAAGCTGGCTAAATTGTTGAATGATCAACGTTAACGTTAGTGCATTCAACAAGTAAAAGCAATAATATCGATTGTCTTGTGAAGACAGTAATCAAAAGAGGCTATGAGCAACCGTGTGCTAAAAGCACTAGATTAGGTTGTCAGTTTAGGCGTATCCTTGTATCATTTCAGTTGGAGTAGTTTCCTCCGCAATAGCTACACACAGTATATATATGCCGAGCCCCCAGCCAGTGATTCACGGGACATGTTTATCAGTTCCACTGTGCATGTGGTAGAGGAATGAACAGCATGGCTCAGCGCGTGTACAACGCTCCCATTGGTCGAAATCCCCTGTTTTTGCCAGGTTCAACCAATCGCCGTTGAGAAGCTGCGCGTGGACACCTCATGGCTTGTAGCACTAAGCGAGTGTACAGCTGCTGTCGAGAGAGGAGGGGGAGTCAAAGGAGTGGCTTCTCGCGTGCTAGTCTGGAGACTGGAACAAAGGCAGCGGGGAACACCCGTTCACCAATCACATTATTGCTTTCAATTACGTTTACCCCAACATTTCGTGTGTTATGACTCATGACGTACCCTAAAACGAGCCTAGGACACACTGTACCGGAATCCCCCTATGAACCTGTGTGAAATAGGCTACCGGTCATACATTTATATTATGTTGTTCTTTGTGTTGGTCAGTTGATATTATTCATAGAGCAACATCTCTCATTCTCTAATTTCCATTAGACATTTACATTTTCATAGCTGGGAAATTACATTAGGCTATTAGGCTACCATATGAATCAGTAAAAACCCAGGCATGCCCCTGTAACCTATTCATCAATAAATTCACCAAATTTCAGTTGGTTCTTTCTTTAACATGACATCTAAAAGGATGCATTTAAATAGTATTGTATTGTAATTTTATTTTATTTTAATTTCACTTCTTTTTGAAGTTTCTCTTCAAAGTAGAAGTAGTCCGTTCAAGTAATGACGGGAAACTCCCGACACACCACACCATTCTGTAGCCTGTATACCACTGATCATCTTATAGAAACATACCATGTGTTCAGGGCATGTCTTTGCTACGTTCACATCTTGTAGTGATCGTTGTTCATAGAAGACCACATGGTCACAGACAGTAAATTTGTTTTATTACATTATGTTACCCAGATCTAGCCATGGAAAGCATGTTAGAGTACAATGTGCCCAACAATTGATGCATTGACCTTGTGTGCACACAGACAATTTTGTCTGGGATAGATTCTAAAATTTCAAATCACATGTTAAATCATATATTAAATCCATAAATTGTATAAAATCAACACAATAATTACTGTATTCCTAACCACTTAATCCTAAGGTGTAACACTGAATTAAGAGACAGATAAGCAAGAGACTAGATCCCTGTCCTCAGAATGAGCATGGTCTGCCAATGCTCTAGTCTATCATGAATGCTGCAGCCTACATGAACAATATCATGGCTTGAGGTGAAAAGATGAGAGGCCTATGGTTAAGTAAAATATGTTATCAAAAGGTTCATCAACAGCTGACACAGCTGAACAGCTAGGAGGCTGTCACCACACACTGGTGATCCTTGCTTGGCTCCAATCAGCAGCAGGTGTGTCTCAGTAATATGCTTACAGAATCAATTGTTTGATCAAGGTGGTGTTTGCCATAGATATTATAGAGCTTTATAATATCCATGGTGTTTACAAGCCTTCATATGCGGTAAACAAAACTAAGCAACTTAATGGGTTTGAAACATTCATCGCTGTTTATTTCTCCCCCCACATTTGTCCCTGTTGGATAAAGAGGGGTTTATCACCGCCTCTACCATGGTGTTAGATAGTACTTAATTCATGGTGTTACTTGTCACCTCTGTGTCGTAATGTTGTCTATGTTCAATATTACACCAGTGAAATGATAAACTAGGGAAAGAAATTCACACGCGACCACTGAATTTTCTAACCAGCAAACTTCCAACTAGGCCTCATGGCCTCAGCTCTGCTAGGCCCATCTCATTTGCCCCACCTAGTGGTATCAATGGAGGCCAACTAGTGAAAAAAAGAGGGAAGGATGCCTGAACTAGGAAAACATATTTTGGTGATGTTGCATGTATTGCATTGTGTGAGATGGGGCTTCAGAAAACCCAGTGCATATGAAAATTACACAAGAAAAGCAAGAAAAGCCATACACATTTAATATTTTTAATAATCATTTCCCAAAAGGCTGTAACATGTTGTTTATGTAATTGTTAACACAGACAAACACAGACAAAGGTTCCTTATAATAAAACTACCCCAATAGATAACCTTATAAATACTTATTTACATATTTAAAGGTATAGGCCTAGAGCTAGAAAGCGAGAGTTGAGACACTCTATGATATCGCTGCCACGCGATCAACAGTTCCAAAAAAACTGTGCTGAATGGCTGAATCGCTGGAGGGAGGGATGTATTTCTGGATGCTGGAAAGCGTGATCAATTAACTCATTGACTACTGACCAAGTCCTTGGCCATTTTCAGAAACTCTCAAACTCCCATAATCCGGAAACTGGCTTGGAAAAGCGCTGTCATTTTTTCCCACGGTCTTTTATGGGAGTGTCACCACTCTATACCGCTCTGGGCCTACCCATTCATCACTCAAATTAAGACAGAATGTCATATGAAGCTCATGTTGTAGTCTCTTTTCTCAAATCAGAGCCATAAATAAAACAGTTTGAGGCCATGCATAGACATATCCATTGTACTATGAATGAATACATAGGCCACACCATTGCAACTGCACACAAATGCATGTGCACACACACACACCATCACCATCATCATTGTTATCACCATCATTATCATCATCATCATCATCTTTGCCATCTTTACATTGTGCATGTATAGGCCTACTGTGTTTATTGCTATTGTTATGCTTTGGCAATTAAAAAAAATGTAATTCCCATAGACTATATACAGGGTCATTCCATAGCCCTCCTCAACTGAATTGAATTGCCTAGTTTAGTGTTTTGGCGCCACCCAGCGGCCGGAGTATGTGCATGGTAAAAACATGGTTCCTGTGTTGAACCTCCTGTTCTCGGTTGCCTGGGTGTTTAAAAACAAATCTTCATGCACGCTGACTTTCCCCCTACTGCTCTGACAGACATTTGTCCTGATCCAAACAGTCAAAGATACCTAAACTGTTCTGATACAGTAGCACAGGTAGAGAAATTGACAGAAACCATAGCAACAGCAACAGTGTGACTTCGGTGTGAAGTACTTCCGAGTGAAAAGTCATTCTGTCACTAAAACATGGCTGCCCCCTTGGAGTTGTACAGTTGGAAAGGCGACTGGGGTTTACCCTCTGTAGACGCTGACTGTTTAACTGTCCTGGTAAGATCCACGGTCTGTGGTAATAATAATGGATCAGCGGTAGAATTGCTAAGCTTGGAAGCTAGTTTTGTCTTGAAGTACGCCAGATATATGAATTAGCTGTCTCGGTGAGGTGACCCACCCATCGTGTCATAGAAAAGCTGTCATAGCTAGGTGTGTTTTACGCTATGTGGAACACTTGTTATATTAGTGCTATTTTCTGTGACAAGCTGCCTGTCCTGAACGACGGTAGCAAGGAACAACAAATACATCAGGCATTAGCATAAAAGCAACAGTGGATAAGTTAAGATAAGAGTTGCTAGTGTGGTTGAAATGTCAAATGCATTATAATTGCCTAAGGGGATGTCATTCCCTATTTCAGGTCACTTTGTAAAGCGAAGGGCTCACTGGCTGCATCTATTGGGATTGGGATTTTTTTTTTAAATTAATGTCATATATCGGACTTGGTCTCTGTAGATGCAGTTGTGCCAGGACGTGTTTAGAAGGTATTGATAAACACCTCTAAGGGCCCTCATTAATTTAGCCTTAGTCAAATAATTCAGAAGCAACTCAGAACTTCTTAAAAGTAATGCCTTTTCCAGCAGTATGGTAAACATGTTGTCAGCTGACTAATGATCTTGATAAATCTAACAGAGTGGCCTTATGCCATGGGGTCAAGTAGCCAAAGGCCTAGTAACATTCCATCCTGCTCATGTATTAAAGCAACACCAAAGAACTTTCCCTCTGTCGCACGCACGCTATTTGTTCATCCAGCACCGGCTTTGCAAATAACGATGTCCACAGACAAGGTACAATATTTTGCATGACTTATAAAAGTACTACAGAACTACAGATCCGCTACCCGATCTGGCAAACTTACATAGTGCGGTTTAGCCGATAGAGTGCCGCAAATGCAGAATTGCCGTTCACCCTGTTACGAGTTGATGAACCACTGAAACGATTTTGGAAACATTATTTTAAGGTATAAAAAACCTTTAAAACATTTCATCAAGGCAGGACACCTGTTTTGCAGCCAGTCTGTTCCTCATCTTTTGGGGTAAATATATTTAGTTTGGGTACTATTACATTTGAAGCATAAATAATATATAGCCCAACATTAACATTAAATTAATTTATATATTTATACATTGTAAGCATACATAACTGGAGCCAGTCAGTGAAGTCGGGTACTTGGATAATTGCTTTGCTGTTTTTGTAGAAATTGACCTGTTTTTAAATCATTTAGCTGTGTCGTTTGCTCCTGGGTGCCTGTTGTCTGAGGGAGGAGATTATCCAGCTCTCTGTCACAGCTGCCTAAATAGCAGCACTCCATTTCTAAGAGAAAGATAAAGGGGCAACAAACAGAGGGAGGGGGCAACAAACAGGGAAAACAATGTAAATATACAAAGACCCATCCCCTCCTCCCAAAAATGTCTAGGCGCGCCTGGCTTCCTATGAACAATCCATCACTCAGGGGCACTGTTGAGTTTGAATGTTGATTTTACTGCTATTGTGTGCATGTGTGTGTGTGTGTGTCTGTCTGTCTGTCTGTGTGTCTCTGGGTGTCTGTCTGTCTCTCACTCTCTCTCTCTCTCTTTCTCTGTGTGTGTGTGACTGTGTGTGTGTGTCTCTCTCCCTCTACCTCTCTCTCTCTCCCTCTACCTCTCTCTCTCTCTCTCTCTCTCTGTGCATGTTACATCTGTTACTTCATGAGTTAATAGGCAGGATATAGGCCTAGCTTAGAGGTCCCCTCCAGAAATGTTAGCACTGTGACAGACGGCGGTGACGTAATCCCAGCCTGGGGCAAGAAGCGAGAAGCGAGATTTCTTCTCCTGCCTCCCTTGTCCACTCAGAGTCTTCTGCTTTTACTGGACCAGATTAGCAGAGCAGTGGGTCAGTAGAACAACAGCTGTATGCAGCTGGCCTCGTGTTGCCATTAGGAGGGGATCACATTGGCAAGCGGCAGCGCAAAGCATAACACAACGCTCAGACCATAACAAGTTCTTTCTCGTTCCTAAGTAACACAAACGGCTTGCCTAAACTGACAATTGAATACGCTCGCGTTGCGCTTTGAAAAGTTGAACCAAGTTCCACACTCAGCTTGTTCAACGCTAGCACTGCCACCGTTCCGCTGCCAAACAATAGAGAACAATAGGAAACCTGCCGCTTGCCGCTGGTCAGTATGATCCCTGCCTTAGAGTTGCCTCAGTCCCTTACTATGGCTCTGTAAGTCGTCACTTGAAAGGTGACCCTAAAAGGTTTTTACCCCTCTTCTAGCTGAATAAACATATCCAATAAACCTCCTCCCCCCCCTCTCCCTCCCCACTTCCCTCCTGCTGCCTTCACCAGACATGGGTAATCCTTGAGTTAATGGTAGGAAAATATTTAAACTTATTTCTTCACCCCAGCCTCTCTAATCTTTCTTTTACGCTGAGACATTTCCTGTCTCGGGAGTCGACCAGCAGAGAGGGATCGACGGTTTACGGTTACCAAGCGCACTCAGGAGACTTGGGAGAGCAGGATACGGTGTCCCCTTACCATGGCTATACTTTTGGAAGGAGACACTGTGGTCACAGTCAGTCTTTGAGGGTGGTTTGGCGTGGGGTGGGGGGGTTGACTGACCTCTAATTATGAGAGCTAGACCCCATGTTGTATGCTGTCAGTGGTCCGTCTAAAGAGTGGTGGGCTTTTATCTCAGTGTTTGTATAGGGTAGCAGTACTATGTGCTGGGAGAAAGAATGTAGAGGTGCTTTGAAAAAATATATAGAAGAGGTCACCTTGCAAAACTTAGGCCTACTTTTTGTTATGCTTTGCTTTGCATTGAACTCCAGGCTACACAAAACGTAAATAGTGGCAGGTCTCTTTAGTGCTATTTCTGTTCGAATGCCTCAAGGTGTTAGAGGCTAGCACTGCTGTGAAGTCTCTTAAATCCACAGAGAAGCGGCTGGGGGCTCCTGGCTGTGCAGCCATGTCATACGATCTCCCACCACAGCTCAGACAGCTTTTTTGTTAACACAGGACCACAAAATGTTCCGCCATCATCTGGTTCTTTATGTGTTTGCTTATGTTTAGTGCGGAGAGTCGCTGAGGGCCCCACCATTACTCAACACACACACACACATACACACACACATACACACACACACATATCTCTGTCTCTCTCCCTGTCTCTGTCTCTCTCTTGCTCTCTCTCTCTCTGTCTCGCTATCTCTGTCTCTGTCTCTCTCTCTGTCTCTCTATCTCTGTCTCTCACTCTCTCCGTTTTCATACTGCCTTGTCTGATGTCCAACTTTGTTGGCTTCTGGAGCTCTGGTTGCTCAGGCTCAGAGATTGGCATCCAGGGCCTCTTTTTACAGGCTATACAGGACTGTCCGCCTGAGTTTAAAACCTTTAACACACACACACACACACACACACACACACACTTGAGTTTAAAACCTCGGCTCCCTTTTTGTTCTTTGATTAAGAGCATGACGTAAGAGACCTACATTTAAGATACACTAGACCGACATTTAAGACTGACTTTGACCAGAAATGTTTATTCCATCCAACAAGGCCCAGATACTATGGCTCTGTAAAATCGTGTTCGTCCTCACCAAATCAAGACCCTCCCCACGGAGAGTTGCACTGTCATGGTCTAGTGTGTGGTGGTAAAGTTTTGACCATAGGCTTGTTCGTGTCTTGAGTAATTTATCATTGGCTTGCCATCAAGTGAAATTTACCCTTTGTTTTCATATTGCCAGATAAACAAAAGCAATTAATACAAGATGGGGGCGGGGGCGCTGAGGGCTAGACAGACCTCAGAGACGCATTGGAATGTGCCAATGGGGATATTTTCATTTGATGTTTTTAATAGTGGTTTCCTGACTGTTAGGCAAACAGGGGTTGTACCTCAGACAAGCCTCATAAGATCCTTCAGCATCCTTCTCTGTTCTCTTTCACACACACACACACACACACACACACATACACACACACACTTTATTCTCTCTCTTTGTCATTCTCTCTTTTATATTATTTCTTATGTGTGTTCTCATTCTCTCTCTTTCTATTTCTCTCTATCGATCTATCTCTTTCTCTCTCTCTCTCTCTCTTTCTCCCTATCTATCTCTCTCTCTCTGTTTAGTCTTCCTGCCACCCATGGAGGGGTAGCCAGCCTGTGCTGCTGTCAGATGATGCTGTTTCAGCCCCTATGGTTATGGATGTTGGTGCATTTTAATGAAATGCAGCTGTGATGCAGACTTAAACTTGTTTACAAATCTGACAAGCTTGGAGCCGGTCCAGATGCACCATTTTCCACTAAATGGCCTTCAGTTGTGTCTGCTGGTTGTTGTAGAAGAAAAGCAGGTCTTTTGTCCAGTAGGGGTGGGCGATATATATCGTCTGCGATAATATCGTGATATTATTTTTTGTCCATATCGCCCACCCCTATTGTCCAGGCTACACTGACAATGCAAACTGAAGTGGAGCAAGAAAAGCAGGTCTTTTGTCCAGGCTACACTGACAATGCAAACTGAAGTGGAGCAAGAAAAGCAGGTCTTTTTTTCCAGTCTACACTGACAATGCAAACTGAAGTGGAGCAAGAAAAGCAGGTCTTTTGTCCAGGCTACACTGAGTGCCTGGGCTGTACCACAATAGAAATAGAGAACTGCTCTACTTTCTTTCGAATGTCCAATGTGGTAAAAATCATAATCATGGTCACTATTTTTGGTCAATATTGAGATCACAATTATTCAACACGATTATTCAGTGATTTTGGAAACGACAGCATTCAACAGCAAATAATCGTTCTATTTCAACTACCGGTATGTTGTTTTCATATTCGGAAGTCATAACTGATCATTAATCAATGCTTTTGATTAATTGCAAAGCCCTAGTCCGCAGCACATCCTCGCTGCTATCGCGTCTGGTGTAGCCAGTTCCATTGATTATAGTGGAAGTTAATTGCAGTGCACACGGCGTACACACTGCTACAGTTGTACTTTCAGCGTAGCCCAGACCTTAGTCTTAAGCGAAGCCCAGACCTTAGTCTTCAGCATGGCTGCTGCTGCAGGGTTTTCTGCCGTGGTCTGCCTCACTCTCTCAGAATCGGACTAGCCTAATCCTCCGTTAATCTTCACTCGTCTTCTAATGAGATTAAACATTCTTTGATCACTCAGCATCAGCGGGATGGTGTGGGGTTTTGATGCTAAAAGGTTTAAAAAGATCTGAAAAGTGTTTGATCAGATGTGTTCAAGTTCAAGCGTTTTCTTCCTCACCAGCTCATCTCTTCTCACTCTCCTTCCTTCATTTTCTCTCCATCCCTTCTCTTTCTCTCTCTCTCTCTCTCTCTCTCTCTCTCTCTCTCTCTCTCTCTTTCTCTCTCTCTCTATCTCTCTCTCTCTCTCTCTCTCTCTCTCTCTCTCTCAGGCCTATGCCAAGTTTGCTGGGGCGCCACTCAAAGTTCACAAAATCACCAACCCTTGGAGGAGTCCCACCGGTGAGTCTGCATTGCACTAAGACTGACAGTCTGGTGAGAGAAAGAGAACTTGATGAATGAAAGTGGTGGTGGAAGTGGTGAGTGGGGGGGGGGGGGAGCAATTGAAAGAGGTGAAAAACATTTCAACACTTTCCCCCTGACACAGTAATGCGAGGGTCAAAGGTTACGGGATCATTACTGGGGAGGCCAGCGGGTGATGGAACCACTTGACTCCACTTTGAGTGAAACCTCAATAACCTACATACTTATCTGCGACCCCACCCCCAAAAAACCTACATACTTACTTACCAGTGATCCCACCCCCAAAGAAACCTACATACTTACCAGCGACGTGCCCGCCCCCCAAAAAAGGAAGTTGTGGTTGAGAGGAGCTGCATGATATACGATGAGTGGAGGTCTTACACCCCCACTCTCACTTTCACTGGGCCACAGGTCGTAGAGTCAGAGGTCAAAAGGTCATGGATCACCTGACTTCCTCCACACTAGCTAACTAGTTCCTTGCTGTTTCTCACCCACGTTTGTGTTCTTCTTTTTCTCTGCTTTTCTATCACTCACTTTCTCTCTCATGAAAGCCATGATAACTGTTAACTACTATAAGATCCCTCTACAACATTATGTCTGGGTCTGTACTTTTCGTTTATGTGCTGTTCTCTTCATTAGGTATTCTTCCTGCACTGAAGACCAGAGAAAATGGTAGTGTTTCACAGCCCAGTAAGATCATCATTAACCTCCGGAAACAGGTGAGTGACCTGAAGTCCTAAATGTCTAAGCCCTCCACCAGAAAACTGAACAGGTGAAGGCTCTGCTTGACTTACTACACACACACACACACACACACACACACACACACACACAAATGCAGATAGAGGGAGAGAAAACAGGTGAAGAGGATAGTCAGTGTAAAATAAAAATAAACGTAAATTTTGAGTTCTGCTTTCCTGGAAATGGGTGATTGTTCCCCGGTTTATTCAAATGACGACTTCACCAAAACAGAAAGCTTACAAATAGAAATGCACAAAAGCCATGAAAAGAGCTGTGTTAGATACATGCATATGGATACTCGCTTGCACACGCACATAAGAACGTGCACGCACGCACGCACGCACGCACGCACGCACACGCGAACACACGGACACACGGACACTGTTAAATACAGGCATATGGACACAAACACACACACACACACACACACACACAAGCAGGCACATGCACACACACGCACGAACACGAACACACGGACGCTGTTAAATACAGGCATATGGACACACATACACACACACAAACAAACACACAAACAAACAGACACTGTTAAATACAGGCATATGGACACACACACACACACACACACACACACACACACACACACAGACACTGTTAAATAAATGCATGCACACACACAGACACACATACACATGCATATGGACACAGCAATTACAGCATGTATAGAACAGTGCGACTTTGACATCTGGAGGCATTTGATGGTCTCGTAGAGTCATCGTGGAACAGGATGTTACAGGGGCCTTCTGTCTCTGAGGTTGAAATTAACATGGTATGCCGTCAGCAAGGCTCCTGCAGACACCCTGTGTTCAGTGTGTGTGTGTGTGTGCACGTGTGTGTTTAACCGAGACATGATCACAGTCTTAAAGCACAGAGGGCTTAGTGCAGCAAAAGCCAAATATTTTCATAATAAGGTACACTACTGTTTTATGACTTCTCGAGGAATCTCATAAACAGCGTTAGCGTCAGCGAAAAACACACCTTGTGTTCCATGTCTGTATATGACACACGTGCTTCACCACCGTCAGATGTGGTCTGTTACGTAAGACGTAGTGAAGATATTGGGCACATTTAGGGGCTCTGTAAACTGTTATGTTTACTTATAATCGTTCACATCCACATTTCTATCACACAGCAACAAGCATGACAGACGGCCACAGCTGAGGTGTCCCTACAGTATATACAGTACATCTGTATACAATATGCTGTATAGAGGGAGGTGGGGGATGTGGTTGACACCATGCATGGTAGAAGGAAAAATTCAATTCCTCCACCACATTTATGTTATCTTTTAATATTGATATAAAATCTAAACACTTATAATTGACACCTTACCTTACCAGTCATTCCCAAAAGCATCATTAGCAATCAGAGAGACCACAGTTTGCCTTCCGTGTGTGTGTGTGTGTGTGTGTGTGTGTGTGTGTGTGTGTGTGTGTGTGTGTCTTCCTACTGGATTGAACTCCTGTTGCTCTGAGTGGGCGCTTCACCTAAAGCCAGAGCTTGTCCTCTCACCTGCCCTTCTCCGAGCCCGTCCACCCCAATCCAATCCAATCCACCACGTGTGATGCCCAGCTGGAAGGCATTAGCCGCAGTTAGCTCCCCTCTGTTTGGCATGAGACCACAACTAAGCGCAGTGCCTGGCCAACACGGGAGCCTGGCAGAGTTTGGACTGAGCCTTGATTGGCCTGTTATTCGTAAATAAGGAAGCAGCGTGTTAATGAGGTGTGAAAAGGGCTCTTTTAGGTCTCTTTGTAAGTCGGGATCTGAGTCGTAGTGAGTTAAGTGTCTTTGCTTTTACATGCAGAGAGTAATGGCACTCGTTGCTGGCAGTATCAAACAGAGCAGAGCGGTGGGTACACGTCTGTGCCCGCTGTGGGCCTTGGCACATGGTTTTTATGGGTAGTGGGTAGTACTGGCACAGACGTGTATGGGCCCCTGGGTCTCGTGGAGCGATGGTGGGCTTTGATACACAGCTGGTGTTTTTAAAAATGTCTTTTGCTCTTTGCCTACCTAGCATGAAATGTAAAAACTAAAAACATGGTCTGATATGGAATTAAGGATAATTAGAGCAGCTGATTGAAAGGGTAAACAATAACATTAATACATCAACATAAATTACAATATTTGCTAGAGCCAGAAACCATTATGTAATTTACAAGAAGACAAAGATAATATTTACTCACTTTTATATGTGATTGTGACTTAACACAAGGAGACTGAGTGGCATTTGTATCTTTCCCTCTTTGCAGAAGTATAATGCAGACTACGACCTTTCAGCCAAGGAAGGAGCCGACACACTGGCCTTCGTCTCGCTGCTGGAAGAAAAACTGCTCCCTGCACTGGTATGAGTAAAAAAAAAAAAAAAAAAAAAAGATAAAACAACCATTTTAATGGAGCTGTAATTTACTTACTTATGCATTTGGCACATGCTTTTATCCAAAGCGACTTATAGGGAGCCAGTCTTCCTGGAGCAACTTGGGGTTAAGTACCTTGAACCCATTAGCTTCTGAGACTACTGCATGCTAGCCAAGTCCCCTAGAAGAGATTGCATCAGCTAAGGCCTCCATTAGTTATGCATCATGTACTGTTATAAAGTTTAGTTCTTTTATAACGATTTGAACTCAAAATGATGAAGAAATGTTCAAAGCAGTCCATTGTAAAGGTGATTTAAAGACCCCCCCCCCATACTTACTCATGAACTGCTATTGGCAAGTAAGCAATTTAAAGGTGCTCTAAGTGATGGCACGTGTTTTTTTAGGCTAAAACATTTTATGTCACTTACTGCAAACATCACCAAACCAACCGCTAGCTGTCTGTGTCCTGAATACACTGTAAAAAAAACGCAATCTCTGTGGACAGCCTAGGCTCCAAAAACGGCAACAAAAACAACCTGGGTAAACCTAGCCCTTAAAAACATAACAAACTGTTCCAGCAAATCACAGACGAGATGCGCGATTAGGAGAGTTTCAATTGCACGGGAGCAGCACAGGAGGGAGGGGGAGGAAGTAGCGAGCTAGCTCTCAGTTTTGTTTGAAAGTCAACAGAAGAGACATTACCCAGCATCGCTTAGAGCACCTTTAATATAGATTTGAATTCAACACATGGAAGAAATGTTCAAAGACAATTTAGTCAAGGGGTGCAATTAACTTATTTTCATAGTCGATTAACCTTAAATATTTTCTACATTAGTGATTTAGTTGATTAGTTGTTTATTGATGACATGTCAGAAAATGGTGCAAGCCTTTTTCAAAAAGTGTAAGATTATGTTTTAAAATGCTTTGTTTTGTCCACATGCCAAAGATATTTGGTTTTCTGTTATGGAAGAATAAGTAAAGCTGAAAATATTAGTTTAGAAGGCTGCAATCAGAGAATTGTGAGGCATTTTCCTTAAAAAAAAATTACGCACCTTAAATTAACCAATTAACCGTTTACCAAGATAGTTGGAAATTGATTTAATAGGTGAAATTTTAAAAGCGAGTGACAGAAGCGTTATGTCATAAACGTTTATGACTTGTTTATAATGTGACACGTTCATGACAGTGTCATGTCACTCTTATGTAGATACCTTCAGAGCCTTATAGATAGATCTCTCTCTAGGGCTCTGGATACCTTCAAGTAAAGTGTAACCTAACATTCTCTGTTCTCATCTCCTTCATGTCTTCCTCGTTGTCCTCAGCATCTGCCTCTCATTACCGGGCTACCTGCCCCCTAGACACACACAGTAGTCTGTCAGTGTTTCATAAAAGCTGTCCTGCCATGCCTTTTGATTGCTATCTAAATGTGAAAAGGCTGTTTGACTTTTAGGCTGTGCCAGAGCTGGTGGAACCCTGAGGATTTAGGAACATTGGGCATCTTTAAAAATGAACCAAATGAACAATTCCTGACAAGCCAATCGGTAGGAGATATCGCTACTTCTGAGAAGTTGTCCCGACGTGACCTTTGAAGCTTGCTGTCCCATCGTACTCAGTCGAGTATAGCTGAACAGTGGGAAAATGCCCGGTAGCAGATGTATTTTCCCACTTTCCCACAAATGTTATCCTTATTTCTTGCAAAATCAAGTAATTTGCATAGATGCCGACTAACACATGTTTCTGTTGATGTATAAGAAGATAGCCGAACCGTTTTCTCCACACTTACAAGGTTAGCCAGAATTGAAACCCAAAAGGACATGCTAACAAAATTAGCCATGTCTTCAGTCTTCCCCATTATTTTATCCGAACCACCCTTGTATTTCGTATTAGCAATTTAGATTTGGCAAATTCCAACAGAGCTCATACCAGATTGAAGAAGTGATTAGGGGACTTGGCTGGCCTTTAGGTCTTTCTCCTTGTGTCAATGACACCTACTGCCTGTATTGAAGCTTCCATTTCCTCTATAAAAGGAGACATAGTCGTGTTGACACAGCATGTAGAGGATGTCTAGTCAGAAGAGATGATGGCCTTGCAGTGGTTTGTCTCGCTCGGTCTCCTCCTTGGCCCCACTGACTTGTCGGTGGGTTGAGGCTCTCCAAACTCTGATGTTATGTCCCCGCAGAGTATGGAAGAGTAAGGCACTGAGCATCATCAGAAATGTTTTTTTTTATGTTTTAAGTAGCCTCCATAATAAAGACCCTTTTCTTACAGTACAGCAGCAGAGCAGGTGTAATCTATTTTCTTGTGATGCAACTTTTTATTGGGGGATTGGGGTGGTAGAGGAAAGACAGTTGTAAACATTTATATGAACCATGTGTTAAGACAGGAACATTCAGTCCACAGATGAGGGTGAAGATGTAAAAGCGGAGCGTTCTACAATCTTTGCTTTAGGAAGAAGGGGGCAGTGAGATATAACATATGATTAGATCTATAAATGTACATATGTGCAAATGCAAAAGTATGATATACTTAAGCATACATATAGGGCTGAATTCTCCCATTCGCTCGTAAATCGTGCGCTTCCAGTTACGCACTTTTCAGTTATGTGCATTCTCCCATTCCCGCATCTGTCACACCCAACAAGTTCGAAATCAAGGTGGCCTTATGAAAGAAGCGTGATTTATTTAAAATAGAACCAAAGTGATCCCCCCACCTCGTTAATTTAGGTTGATATAAAAATGTGGAACATGGGCTTTCTTATTGACCTTCTGAATGGCATTTAATTCCAGAAAGAGCACAAACAAGTCTTTGAATAGCAAACAGCCTACAGCAAAATGATGAATGTCACTTTTGCTCTGAGGTTTGTTTATAAAAAGTCAAGATGTGCTTGAGGTGTGTAGATTCAAAATTTAAAACTCACTGTTGAGAAAGAAAGTTTCAATGGCAGCTGCTTCTTATAATTTTCGATCATTTTCGATGATAACGAAGCTGTAGACTGACATCTGCAGTTACAAATACAGTAGAGAGGCTGGCATAACAATACCAGCCACCCATAGAAACGAATCAGACAGGAGAATATAAACGATAATTGCTGCTCGACAGGCGTCGTAGTGCAGTTGTGTATGTATGGATGACTTTGGTCAAGTTGGAAAGAAATGGACAGATTCGAACGAAATAGGCCATGGAATGATGACTTCACGTCAAGCTAAAACTGAAGGTGCACAGTCGGTAAGCTCCAGTATCCAAACGGGGTGATTATGACAGGGTTTTCACTAAAAATATGCCACCTGTGTGACACTGTAATGGGGAAAAAACATAAAGCCATATCCAAAGTTCTGCGTAACCTACATGTATTTAGAACTAGGCCTACTGCCGACATCGAGCAGTATGCTGCTTCTCCTTGCAGCATCCAGCGCGAATGGGTTAATGCGGCCTTCAAAAGAGCTGAAGTCAGTGGCAGAATGCGCGTAAGAGTTGTATGGGATTTTGGAGTAGCTCCTCCCAAAACACGTAACTGGCTTCATGGCGCGTAAATGACAGACTTAAGTGAAGGGCAGAATGCATGAGGCAGGAAAAAAGCTTAGTTGCGCGCTTTGACTTGCGCACCCTTACACATGTGGGAGAAATTGTCCCATACTGTACAAGCCTGTAGAAAGATGAACGTGTTATATCTTTATGATACTCCAAGGCATCTCCCACCAAGACATGCACAAGGAATGCATCTCCGTTGACAGCGACGTAACTCTCTGTTTTAAACTCCAACACCTGACCTGGCCCCTGACTGGTTGCGACCTTAGACCCAGCCCCTTTGACCTACATCCCTAACCGTGACCCGATCGTAATTTATGTCCATGACCTTGCCATGTCCCTTTCCCAGCCTATTCTGTGTTTGTACACCAGTACAGTCCTACTGAATTCTAGCTCCTCAAACCTAATCTAAAACTGAAATGCTAACTGGTATTATACTAAAACCTAACTGCTGTTAACTATTTGTTGTTACCCTCAGAATGAATAGTATATATTTTTGCCTTTGCTTGTCCTTTTATGTCCCTCTTGCTGACCCTTACAGGCCTGAGAGGTCTCAGGCTGGGACAAGTCAACCCTAACCTTTTAAACGCCTGCATGCCTGTAATGTAATCTTCTTCAACATAATGTCCATTTAAATCCAAAACATGAGCGTTAATGAATAAATTCATATGAAAGAATGACTGAATGTGTAAACAAGCATAAGTTGAAGAGCAATCACTCATTAAGGGCATAATTACTTGTCATAATTACTCTCGTACTGAGCAGGATTACCATTGCAACAACAAGTAAAAAACTCCTTTCACCTTTCTCCTAACCCTCCATCTCTTCTCACCTTTCTGCTTCTTTTCTCTTCCACCAGTACCCTTTGTTTTTCTTGGGTTCAGTATATGATTATGATTGTTGTGTTTGTTTGTTTGGTTTGTTTGTTTGTTTGTTTTGTATGATCCTCGTCAGATCTACACCCTGTGGGTGGATGCTAAGAACTACGTGGATGTGACGCGTCGCTGGTATGCGGAGAACATCACCTTCCCCCTCAACTTCCTGCTGCCCAACCGCATGCACAACCAGCAGATGGAGCGACTGCGGCTGGTCAGGGGGGACCCTTTCCTAGAGCCGGGAGAGGAGCTGGAGAAAGAGGTGAGGGCTGGTCAGGGGGGACCCTTTCCTAGAGCCGGGAGAGGAGCTGGAGAAAGAGGTGAGGGCTGGTCAGGGGAGACCCTTTCCTAGAGCCGGGAGAGGAGCTGGAGAAAGAGGTGAGGGCTGGTCAGGGGGGACCCTTTCCTAGAGCCGGGAGAGGAGCTGGAGAAAGAGGTGAGGTTAGAGAGTGGGGGACCGCAGCAGTGAGAGGAGAGGAGGAAAAGAAAGAATGAAAAAGAAAAGCAAGGAAGGTAAGAAAGAAAGAGAAAAGAAAGAATGGAAGTAAAGGAGGAAAGAAAGACAAAAAAATTATAAATGAAAGTAAGAAAGAAAGAATGAAAGAGAAGAAGAAAAAGAGGAAAGGAAGGAAGAATTATAGAATGAAATAAATAAAGAAAGAAAGCATAAAAAGGAAAAGGAAGGGGGGGGGGGGTGGAGATTGCGGATGGTCATGACGATGGTCATGACGGAGCCCAGTGCAGGAGCCAGAGGAGCATCTGGAGAGAGAGGCAGTGGGTTGGAGAGCGCAGATCTCTGCCAGGACCAAATGCCACATCTTACAATTTTTAGCGAAAGAGAAACAAAAATCTGTTGAGGCTGCCCTCATAAGTCAGGGCCACTTCAAAACAAACGTCAGTGGAGCCATAAACCTTTCTGATGGAGGGAAAGACAAAGAGGAAGACAGATGGAGGGAGAGAAAGTAACCGCAGATCGAAGATGATTAAGATGTGAAGTGAGAGAGAGGTCAAGTAAAGTGGTAGAGAAAGCAATGGCAAGAAAGGGGGCAGAAAAACAAGAAGAAAAAGAGGTCAGTCAAGGAGGAAAAGAAGAGGGGATAGAGAGGGGTAGGAAATGAATGATGGAATAATGGCGATAATGAAGCCGTGGAGATAGCTGTTATGATACGCCACGACTGCCTTACCAGGTGCTTCAGGACATCACTCATGGCCTGCTACTATAAACGGTCTCGACTTCATTTGATGAAAGGATCGTCTTCCATAGTCCAATTTGGATGACCCTGGAGGTCAAGCAGGCTTCATAAAAAGTAGCCTAAGCACGGCCACTGTTTACAAAACACAGAGGTAATGGGATTAACCGTTGGGTTACTGTGGCAACCACCCAATTGAGTGTTTCTGGAACTGAAGGAGGGTAATGAAAAGACGAGAGGGAGCAAATAGTGGGCTTATTCACGTAACTTAACTAATGTCACGTAATTGCACATAACTACACTGCTTACATTGGTGCATTGGATCATCATGGTTATAGGGCTTTAAACGTTTTCAGTTTTAGCCATGATGTAGTGCTTGTACTGTATAAGCTAGATCAGCGGTTCCCAAACTTTCCCCCCCGCGTACCACCACCTACATTCGGCTCGCGTACCCCCCCCCCCGTTGACAATATTTGTCCGTTTCCCGGTTTTAGGTGCGTGCATTTGGTCAGTTAATAAGTTATGAAAAGTAGCCTGCATAGTAGCCTAACTACATCCACATACAATATATAAGATATATATAATATATATATATATATATATATATAAGATATATATAATAATAGGCCTACAACAACGCCTGACAAGGATGTATTCGTTTGGACAACATTAGGCTATACAGCCTAGAAAGGCTAAACTTAGGCTACCTTTGTTTTTTAAATGTAAAGCCTAGCTTAATGTTACCTTTCTTGCCCATCTGAAATAACTCCTTTGCTCCTTCCCTCCTTTCTGTTTTTGTTGTTTTCAAAAACCTGTTATATCCGCGAAACTTTCTCTCCACGGACCACGGACCATCCAACGCATTCAAAAGTAACGCATTCTATTAGCTATTCCAGGCGTCATAGACTGCCCTTTTTTTGATGAACACATACAGAGTTTATAAATGATATCCTTTAATTTCATGTTTCCATATCATTATGACCTGATTCGAAATTATGTATTTATTCATGAATTAATTACAAAAGATTTAACATTTTCATTATACACCTGTCCGCCATAGCCCTTTGCATCTCGCGTACCCCCTAGAAGCAGCTCGCGTACCACCGGGGGTACGCGTACCACAGTTTGGGAATCCCTGAGCTAGATAAATAGATGGATGTATGTAAGCAGAAGATAGAAAGAGTGCGTACTAATTGGTCAGCTTTGTAACCAAACTTCCATCTGTCTGTAGCTCTACCAGGATGCTCTGGAGTGCATGTCTCTTCTCTCGCAGCGCCTGGGGTCACACAAGTTTTTCTTCGGAGATTCGTAAGTGACCTTCGATGGAGGGAAATACCCCGTTCCCACGTGTAATAAAAAAAAAAAACATTTATCAAATGTTGTTATGATGACCTATGGGAACGCAAGCTAAATGTTTAAGTGTGAACGTTTACTGAGAGACAGAGACGATGTGAATTGATGTCCGTCTGGTGCGTGTCTCCAGGCCGTCGTCCCTGGACGCGTACGTCTTCGGCCACCTGGCTCCTCTGCTGAAGATCAAACTACCTAACGGAAAACTCCAGAACCATCTCACCTCTCTTGACAACCTGCGGCAATTCTGCACCAACATCCTCGTCCTCTACTTCCCCTCCGATGTCCGAGGTTAGTGACCGTTTTCACTTGCAACGCTTAGAGAATGTTAATGTTATGTTTAAAAAGTTAAAAGTTGACTGGACCTAAGCGGAACATTTTTATCCTAAGCGACATGGGCTCGTTATTCATTCCTGTGTAGACGTTATTCAGTATATTTGTACTCTTCATTTTGTATTCACTTTGGAATAACAGTTTTATGTGTCATCCAAAACATATGCAAACTGACTTTCACACTCAAATGTAACAGCACTGTTGGCCAAATGCTTCAGTTCTCCACACCGTACACATCATGCACCACCTGTCCCTGTCAGAGCGAATTCGTTCTAGTTCCAGCTCGTCCTCAAAACAGGTCAATGCTTTGACTGTGATGTGGACCAGTGCGGCCTAATGTGACCCAAAAGTTACTCCAGTTCCTGTGTCTGACCTTCTGCATGTCTTAACAATATCAACTGACCCCCAACACCACCCCAAACCACCCTCTGTCCATTTCAGAGCCACCCACTCGCAAGATGTCCGTCCAGCCCGACGGCGGAGACTTTGACAACGAGCCCCACAAGAGACGCAACCAGTTCCTGTCTGCGCTGGTGGCCATCGGTGCTATGCTGGGCTACGCCATCCTGACAGGCATCGTCTCCCTCAAGGACATCCGCCCCCAGGGGGCGATAGAGAGCAGCCCTCTGAGAGAGGAAGCGGAAGAGGAGGAGGAGGAGGGCGAGGAAGATGAGTAGCGGAACCAGGAAGATGAAGATGGTGGAGACCGTAGGGGACGGCACAGTTAGAGGGGAACAGGTGCTTGTGTGACAGACTTTGACTCGAAGGGACTGGGGACTGCAACTCTTTTCTCCCATTCCTTTTTTTTTTGTGTGTTTTTGTTTTTTAAGTTACTCTGCCAAAGAGCACCAATAACCTCACACATGAGTAATCACTGGTTAAACACTATGCCACATGTAGAACATGCCCTTTGTTAACTTAATATTAATGTTATTCATTTTTTATTTGTTAAATATTTTGCCATTATGGCTTCATTGCTACGCTGAAATAGGGAAACACTGATGTGATTGTGTATTGTACCAAGACGCTCCTCCAGATCTTGAAACCGTAATGGTACTGTATACAGTACCTCTTTTTCAGAGTTTATGTGATTATTTTTCGGTTCAGGTCTCAAAACACATTGACTTATGTTTTGTCCGGTTTTTACTCAGGCAAACAGAATTGATTGACTTGATTTCAGGTCATTAAAAATGAAGTCATCTTTCACAGACTGAAGGCTCCTGACTCAGTGTTTAGTGTGTTTAATCTCCGAACCCGTTGTTACTCCCTCCAGACCTTCAACCACAACAGACTGTGAGTGGTGGTAGCGTAGTGTTTAAGGAGCTGGGCTAGCATGCAGTAGTCTGAAAACTTGTGGGTTCAATTCCCGGATCCCACTGTTGTGTCCTTGAGCCAGGCACTTAACCCTGAGTTGCTCCAGGGACAGTGTAGTCCCTTGTAATATAGTTGACATACTGTATGTAAGTCACTTTGGATGAAAAGTGTCTGCTAAATGAATACATGTAAATTAATAATGTATATGTAAAGATTTTCTGTATCTAACAAAATATTAAAAGGACATTGGAGGTTGTTTTAGACAAGCTCTACACCTACCTCTATAACTTGGAAGTTGAATATAAGTATGAGTCACAAGCAAGAAATAAACTAGGAACATTATAACATTATAATGTGCATTCAATGGTTTAAGTTTAGCAAAACTAGCCGCCTTTTACTCAAGGCCACGGTCGGACGTTTGACTAGAATTGTGGTTTGTGTGTCACCATGGTCCCATGAACAAAGAGTCTCTAAAAATGGGATATGGACAGAGCTACATGCTGGTAGTGTCCTAGTCCAAAGGCACTTACACTTAGAAAAAAAAAGCCATTTGGTGCGGTTCATGGTCCCTGTCTTCTTTCCAGTAACAGCTTTCTGAGCGATTGGCTGCCTTGGTGATGCACTGAATGAGCTAAGGCAGACAGTAATTTGTATATGCGAGCCATAACATGTTATCGTTATGTCCATAAATTAGGAATAAATGTTTATCTGATGTCCAGCTTGCGGCCATGCATCTCCCCTGTGATGATACTATGTGTCTAGCCACAGTGAAAGAAAGAAAAGAGTATATAAATGATAAGAAATTAATTCTTAAAAACAATTAAACTAGACAAATGTGCTTTATCAGATGAGAGTGAAAGCTATTTTGTGAATAAACTTGGCCAGAGAACTATGAACGATCATATCTTTTTGTTTGGCCTACTGCATTAACATAGTGCTCTAAACAAAACTAAAAAAGTTAATCAAACAAATAACTGAAACCCCTTTATAAACCCCACTGTTAAATACATGGGGGTTTAGTGAGGTTATAGGAGACGTGTTGCAAAGGAGAAATAAGTAGTGGAGGAAGGGACTTAGGCTGAATCATCCAGTATATAATTGTATCTATCAGCAATTTGTTAGTAATTTTACGGTACATCATCAAACAATGAGATCTGCTTGACAAACGTCCATTAGGCTATTGTAAGGAAGACGCGTGCTTTAAAGAGGGGGAATCGCGTTTCACAGAAGTGTGGTTCAGAGACGGATCGTAGGACGGACAGCAGCTGGATTTTCAATTTCCAAGATTTCCAATAGCCTGATGATAGATCTCTCTTCTCCTCCTACACAGTAATTGTCGCCTGCAGTCCAACTGTTTCTCATTAGCACGAGGAACGTGTTCGGCGCTGGGTACCCCAAGCGGAGTGAATCGGCATCAAGACATCCGTTGAACATTCTTCAGCCAAGCGCAGGTCAGCGCATCAACTCAGCCGGCCAACTGTGTAGAAGCCCGCATTATCACGAGCGCACATTGCAGACGTCTACAGCAAACACGCAAACCATTTTTTTGCAAAGCATTTTTAAAGGTTTTTTCCCCACTGCGCGTAAAGGTGTCTAGGATAGCGCTATCAATGGGAGAAGGAACGCGCAGAGTGGAGTTTCGCGGACTGCTGACAAAATTGCTTATTCTGCTCGTGGCACTGCAATGCCATCTCACCTACTCGTCAGAAATGCAAGGTAATCAAAATAAGCTATTTATATAGGATGCTGTTGCCCAATTAATGTCCCTAGTAGCCTACATTTTATTCTTGTGATTTGATATTCCTAATTTTCACATAACATAACGATTAGTCCCAAGAGAGGTTTGTGTAGGTTAATATTTAACCCCATTGTCTCTTTGTGGACACGTCTTCTCGCTTTACTGCACAATGTAAATGAAATGGGTATGCAAATGTAGCGTGAGTTTCTAGAGTTCACGAAGGTGTGTGTGTGTATGTTTAACTTTTTAAAAATGTTTTGCATGTCATGAGATGTTATTCATTTTCACTCAGTGACAAGACGTACATAATATTCTATTTAAGTAGAATTTAGTTGATGCCTGTGCTCTTGGAAGAACCACTACAGTGCCATCCAGCAACTTAAGTTCCCAAACGTATTTTCTTAGTAGCCTTCACTCACCTCAGTCAGTGGTATGTGACAATCGACTTTGTTTTGTTTTATTGGAGAATTTGGGTGTCTCCAGTCCAGATAGAAAAAAACTGCCACAGGTAGTTAATGACACAGTCAAATAGGCTGATAGTTATGACAAAGTGTCAGCACTGAAAAAGAGTTGTTATAGAGTCACACATTCACTAGCCTATATATAGTGCCCATAAGGGCACCATGACAAACGCACTAGGACAGTTGAGTGACGGGAGTTCATTGAATGGGTGTGGAAAGTGATGGGCAGCAGCAATCTTTACAAAACTCAGGAGGGATAAAAGGATCCTAAAAGAGAAGTGAAGCGTGTGTGTGTGTGTGAGAGTGAGTAAGAGGGAATGTGTGAGTGTGTGAGAGAGAGAGTAAGAGGGAGTGTGTGAGAGATTATGAGAGTGTGTGTGTGAGAGAGAGTGTAATAGAGAGACAGAGACAAAGAGAGTGTGTGTGAGTGTGAAAGAGAGAGAGAGCAAGAGGAAGTGTGTGAGAGAATAAGAGAGTGTGTGAGAGAGAGTGTAAGAGAGAGTGTGTGTGTGTGTGTGTGGGTGAGAGAGAGAGAGAGAGGGAGAGCATCGGACAAAGCCATGTTTTCCTTTGGGCGAGACAGCGGCGGCGAGGTGCCTGCCTCCAGGAGTGTTGATCTTTCCCCCCCGGCCTGATGCTGGCACCATGCGCTTTGATTTTCTGCCATGTGTCAGAGCGAATGAATATGACCTGCCAAGGAGCTGGACAGGGCGACCCACACAACACGCCGGGGCAGTTAAAGCTGAAGGGTAGCAGAGAGGGTACATTGGAGAGGGGCAGAGAGAAAGAGGGAGAGACACTTACTTATCAGCTGTGAGAGGGTCAGAATCACATAATTAAAAACCTCCAGATATATATATACTGGTGTTGTATATAAAAAAAACAGCCAGAGAAAGAGAGAGAAGGAGAGGGAGTGAGAGAGAGAGAGAGAGAGAGAGGGAGTGAGAGAGATGGAAAGGGAGAAGGAGGTGAGTAAAGCAAGAGATGTAATGAGTGAAGCAGGGGATGTAAGGGACTTCTGAAGTAATGGAGAGGGGGAAAGGGGGAAGGTGGTGGTGGGGGGTAAATCCAGACTTGTAAAGCCAGAAACTGCTTATTGCCAGCTGAGCTGAGAGAGCTTTCAGTGAGATGTGTGTGTGTGTGTGTGTGTGTGTGTGAGTGTGTGTGTGAGAGAGAGAGAGAGAGAGAGAGAGAGACTCAGACAGGAGCTCTGCATGCTGCAGCCAGACTGCAGG